>NC_091012.1:78601692-79226692 GCF_041146395.1 Eulemur rufifrons
TAAGAAGTTCATTATCATCATTACTTTTAAAAATATTTTACAATAATCTCTTTCTAAGGAATGTGGTGATGCTATGGTCTGAATATCCCCCAAAATTTGTCCGTTGGCAATACAATTGTATTAAGAGGTGAGGCCTTTAGGAGGCAATTAAGTCATGAGGGTAGAGCCATCATGGTTAGAATAAGGGCCCTTATAAAAGGGTTTGAGGGAGTGGTTTCACTCTGTTCCACTCTTCCTCCATGTGAGGACACCATATTATTCCCTTTTGCCCTTTTTACCCCTTCTGCCCTGTGAGGATGTAGCAAGAAGGCCCTCACCAGACACCAAATTCCAGCACCTTCTTGAAGCCTAAAACTATAAGAACTGCATTTCTGTTGTTTATGAATTACAGAGTCTCAAGTATTTTGTTATAGCAGCACAAACAGACTAAGATGGGAGGAGTTAAAATTTTAAGTAAAAACATAAAAATATCAATGGCTTAAGAGTTTTTAAATATTTCTGAAATAAGACTAAGTATATATAAGATGTTTATTTCTATACTAAAAATACTAACCCCTAAAACATAAACATACAATTTTCTTTTACCTATATATTCAGGCAGTGCTGCCAAATAGGAATGTTCTATATTTGAACTATTCAATGTGGTAGCCACTAGCCACATGAAGCTATTGACCACTAGAAATTTGGTAAATATAACAAAGGAACTCAATTATTTAATTTTATTTAATTTTAAACTTGATATTAATTAAATTGAATTAATTTGCATTAAAATAGTCACCTTTGGTCAGTGGCTACTGTATCATAAAATTGGAGCTTAAATTAGGAAATATGTAGAAGTGTTTGGTTTTAATGTAATTCAAATAGTCAATGACATAGCTAATGATGTACTGAAGATGGGAAAATCATAGAACCTAACAGGGTTGAGCTGAGACCCACGAAAAGCAAAGAGAACCTACAGTGGAAATAGTAGGGCAGTCCTAAAAGACTAAGTGACACTTTAGCTACCATGAAAGAAAATGAGGATTTAGGTGGAATGAGGGCATTTTTTTCTTCTGTATTTCTTTTTCTAATGGGTTTAAGTTTTTATTATCAGAGGAAGTGTGGAAAAGGCATGAGTACTTGAATCAAAAACCACGTTCTATTGAGGATCAGCCTAAAACTAGTTGTGTGGCCCTAAACAAGTTATTTAACCTCTGTGAACCTTAGTTTCTTCAAATATTAAATGGGAATAGCATCTAGAATACTTCCTAGAGTTTAAAAAAGAAGATGATATATGAAAAAGACCTACCTTGTACCATTAAATACTCATTCAATAATGAGAATTTTGTTTATTGTTTCTCTTCAATAGACCTTTTCTTTTCAGACAAATTTGTGCTGAGGTGTCAGTAAGATGGTTAGACTGGCAAAATCTGTATTTCAGATAATCATAGAATAACTGGAGGAGAAGGCAGGGATAAGAGAATTTGTGAATTAAATCCATTTAGGGAGTTATAAAAGGGTATATTGACAAGGAAGTCACACAAGGTAACTCTCCCTCAACTTTTTTTTTAGAAATACAAACTTTACAGCACATGAAAATTAATTTGAGGGCTTGTTAAACATGTACTTTCCTAGTTCTACCTCTAAAGACCTCTAGAAGGACCCAGTAATCTGCAGTTATAATAATCAAAAATAATTTTTAAGCAGGTGAGAATGAGCACCCCTTAATAGACACTGATGTCATCGCATTTCTTATTGAGTTTTTATATGCTAATAAAAGAAAATAAGAATCTGCATTATTCAATGCAGATGGCCAAGGTTAATGAATTTTGACTTATTTACCCATATACCTCTTGCCCAAGTGATTATTTTTTTTAAAAAAATATTTTGATTAATTTTGCTGGCAATATTCAAACCTATTTGCACTCATACACATAGCTTAAATACTTTATAGCTTTGCAAATATGAGAATCTGAGCTATTCAGCCTCATTAAAGATTGCATGAAGGGCAGGAATTAAGTGTGCCCTTGAATTCATCAGATGATGAATGCAATTAATGTTTAAATAATTTTGAAAATTTCTGGATTAGCTCTTGAAAATGATATTGTTTTCCATTTAAAATATCAGCTTGTTTGTCTTTTGGATTGCTGCTTACTATAGGAAGTAATATTGCCTTACTAAATCTGTGAACATGTGACCCATTTCAGTTCATACGTTTTCCAAAAAGATTATTCTAAGAACTAATGCTATGGATTATATTAACAATTGTTTTATAAAATTTAAAGATTTTTCTAATGGTGGGACACAACACTCTAACCTTAGGTAAATGAAAGACCTCTTTTGTTTCTTATATCTCCAAAAGATAGAAGAGGCCACACAGGGAATTGCATCTGGGGACAGGATAACAGCAAGTTGGAGCTGTAGGGGACAGCTCATGTATGACAAGTACGGTAAGATTTGCTAGGTTTCATAGGTTTCCTATGGATTGGCTAAATTGAAAAATTGCCCAGGTTTCTGGGCATAGGGGTGGTCCTTAGTTGTCTGGTACCTGGTCTCCAGAGAGCTGATGAAGGAGGCAGTTGAGATGGGGGCTTCAAAACTGCCTAAGAAGGAAAACTGAAAGCTTTTAGGAATGACTTCTGTTAACAGGAAAAAAAGCCAAACTCTATAAAGTAATTTTAAAGAGATTTATTCTGAGCCAAATTTGAGGACCATGACCTGGAGCCACACCTAAGAAGCCTTGAGTAAGTGGACTCACTGTGGCTGGGTTACAGTTTGGTTTTATACATTTCAGGGAGACAGGGGTTACAGGTAAAGTCACAAATCAATACGTGGGAGGCACACATTGGTTTGGCCAGAAAAGGTGGTACATCTTGAAGAGGGTGGGGGGGCTTACAGGTTATAGGTTGGTTTAAAAATTCTTTGACTTGTAATTGATTAAAGACATGAAGCTTTGTTCAGAGGCTTGGAATGTTTTAATACAAGAAGCTGCTAATCAGAGATAAGCCACTGGACATATATTTGTTGTGTAAATTGAGGACCTGCAGGTTTGTCTTGCATACACTTAGGCCTGTTAATGGGTTACAAAGGATGCCCCCAAGAAGGGAGTAGGGCATGATGAGGCATGTCTGACCTCCCTCCTCCTGGCAAGCAATTTAGTTTTAGGATATTCCTTTGGCCATGAGGGGTTCCCTTCAGTCAGCCCTTGGGGAGTGAGCCTTAAGATTTTATTTTAGTTCATACTTCAAAACTGGACCAAGACAGTACTTGTTAAATATTAAATACTATATTACACTAACCTTTCTCTTCCACCCGAAAATGACCTTAGATAACTGTCTTCTCCATGTCTATTTACCTAGAGATACCAAAAACCACTCAATTCTTGCATGGATAAAGGAAGAGGATATGGTGCTAGGTAATTATATCTGAGTTGAATGTTATGGCATTAATAGGATTTCCTTAGGTGGATAAGGAATAGAAAGAGTATTATGGATAGAAGGAAAATAACACAAAGGCATAAAACAAGAGAAAATGTACTGTGGACTTTTCATTTAATATGACTATTGTAGGGATGAGGAGAAACTTCTTTTCCCTGAAGGTTCACTGAACGATCAACTTATAATTATGACAGATTAATAAGAGAAAAGTTTATTTACTGTGCCCACAGGGAGAATCACAGAGTGATTACCTAATTATTCCAATGGGATGCAGATATTTTTATATTCTTCTTTTATTGGGCAGGGGAGATGAGGAATATAGGTTTCTGTTTAAGATCAATAAACTGTTGCTAGGGAGGAAGAATAGATATTTGGAAGAATGAATGGATGGGGGAAACAAATTAACTTGTAAATTAACCTGAGAGACAGGTATTAAGTCTAAAATGATTTGGGCCATGTCTGTTTGCCTACTTGATTTTCTTTCCTGCCATATAGTGAGATAACAGGAAGGGGAAGGGAAGTCCATTGTTATTTTGATAGGTCCTTCTGGTTATGCAGATAGAGGAAAAGCCCCTTCCAAGGGCCTGTTGATCTCTAAGAACCTTTAATTCAAAATACTGTTTATGCCAAGGAGTCATATTTTGGGGTGAAATTTCCTAAGCTCCTTCACTATATAGGGACCAAGGCCCTTGGCCTCCTAAAGGTACACTGAAAAATCACTGACATGAGGCACAGATTGAATCATATGATAAAAGGATATACAAATTTATTTAATGTGTACACACAGGAGCCTTTAGAACGAAGGCCCAACTTTCCAATGAGGCACAGAAGTTTGTAAAGAATGGGGGCTTGGATTAAGGCAAAACGGTTTTTTTGTTTTGTTTTGTTTTGGTTTGGGTTTTTTTTTTTTTTTTTTTTTTTTGTGGCAAGACAGGTTATGGGAGGGAGAAATGAAGCAAATTTTCTAGCAAAGGTGGTCTTGTCATGTAGATGAAGCCTCACAGGTATCAGCTCTTAGAGAGAATAGATGGTAAATGTTTCCTTTCAGACATTTAAGGTTGGCAAACTCTCAGTTACTCTTTTCTAGATTGGATAAGAAAACACTTGGCTTCATTAATGAAGATTTTGTACAGATGCAAATTTCCCCCCACAAAAGACAGTTTTGCAGCATTATTTTTTCTGCTAGACCTGTGGCAGCCATCCAAAATATGTCAAAGAAATATATTTTGGGATAAAATATTCTGATTTCCTTCTACACCACAAATTATTGGAGAGACAGAGGTCTGAACTTGGACTGTTTTATATGCCATGCTAAGGACAAGTTTAGATGTGATCCTGTAATTGATAAAGCCATTCAATAATTTGAGCAGGACACTGATATGGTCAACTTTGCCTATTAGAAAAATCATTTTATGGGCAGTACAGAAACCAGATAGCAGGAGTCAGGTTAAATAGAGAGATGAGTTAGCAAGGTATTTGAGAATCCAAATGAGAGATGATTAGGGTCTGAATGAAAGTAGTGTTAATATGGAAGTAGAGGATAGGACAGACATAAAAGATTTTTCAATTATAGAATTGACATGATTTAGAAATTGATTTCATGGTAGGATGCAGAGTGGCATGAGAGAATTATCAAAAAGGGTCATTCTCAAAGTGAGATCCCAGGACTCTGCATGGTCCTCCCAGTGTGAGACCGGATTTTCTTCACATACTTCAACCCAAACAATATAGTACAACAGCTTGCATGTAGAGGCAGATATGAAAATCCTGCTGTCCTTATTAAGCCAGAAAATAGATTTGCAAATATGCAAAAACTATTATTCTCACTAATTTTGGGGAAATAACATAATTAATTTTTTTAACAATATTTATGTTAACATGTAATGTATTTATTCTTTTTTATTATTTCAGCATATTATGGGGGTATAATAAATGTTTAGGTTATGTATATTGCCCTTGCCCCACTTCCCCCCAAGTCAGAGCCTCAAGAGCGTCCATCCCCTAGACAGTGCACATCACACTCATTACATATGTATATACCCATCCCCTCTTCCCCCCTCCCATCTGCCCAACACCCGATAAATGTTATTCCTATAAGTGCACGTAGGTGTTAATCAGTGAAACCAATTTGATGGTGAGTACATGTGGTGCTTATTTTTCCATTCTTGGGATACGTCACTTCGTAGAATGGGTTCCAGCTCTATCCAGGAAAATACAAGAGGTGATATATCACCAGTGTTTCTTATATCACATTTTATTAATCCACTCATGGATTGAGGGGCACATGGGTTGTTTCCACATCTTTGCAACTGTGAATTGTTGTGCTATAAACATTCGAGTGCAGATGTCTTTTTTATAGAATGTCCTTTGTTCTTTGGGTAGATACCCAATAATGGGATTGCTGGATCAAATGGTAGATCTACTTGTACCTCTTTAAGTTATCTCCAAATTGCTTTCCACAGAGGTTGCACTAGTTTGCAATCCCACCAGCACTGTATGAGTGTTCTTATCTCTCCACAACCACACCAGCATTTATTGTTTTGGGACTTTTTTTTTTTTTTTTTTTTTGAGACAGAGTCTCACTCTGTTGCCCAGGCTAGAGTGAGTGCCATGGCATTAGCCTAGCTCACAGCAACCTCAAACTCCTGAGCTCAAGCGATCCTCCTGTCTCAGCCTCCCGAGTAGCTGGGACTACAGGCATGCGCCACCATGCCAAGCTAATTTTTTCTATATATATTTTTAGCTGTCCATATAATTTCTTTCTATTTTTAGTAGAGATGGGGTCTCACTCTTGCTCAGGCTGGTCTCGAACTCCTGAGCTCAAACGATCCGCCCACCTCGGCCTCCCAGAGTGCTAGGATTACAGGCGTGAGCCACCGTGCCCGGCCTGTTTTGGGACTTTTTGATAAAGGCCATTCTCACTGGAGACAAGAGATATCTCATTGTGGTTTGGATTTGCATTTCCCTGATGATTAGAGATGTTGAACATTTTTTCATATGTTTGTTAGCCATTTTTATATCTTCTTTTGAAAAATTTCTATTCATGTCCTTTGCCCACTTTTTGATAGGGTTGTTCTATTTTTTATTACTAATTTTCCTGAGTTCTATACAGATTCTAGTTATTAGCCCTTTATCAGATGTGTAGCATGCAAATATTTTCTCCCATTCTGTAGGTTGTCTATTTGCTCCTGTGACAGTTTCTTTGGCTGTGCAGAAGACAAAATCAATACACAGAAATCAGAGGCATTCATTTATGCCAATAAAGTGAAACTGAGAACAAATCAAAGACTCAATACCCTTCACAATAGCAACAAAGAAAATAAAGTACCTAGGAATATATTTAACTAAGGAGGTAAAAGACCTCTACAGGGAGAGCTATGAAACACTGAGGAAGGAAATTACACAGCACGTAAACAGGTGGAAACCATACCATGCTTGAGGATTGGAAAAATAAACATTGTTAAAATGTCTATACTACCCAAAGTGATCTACAGATTCAATGCAATCCCTATTAAAATACCAAAATCATTTTTCACAGATATAGAAAAAATAATTTTACGCTTTGTATGAAACCAGAGAAGACCCCGTTTATCAAAAGAAATCCTAGGCAACAAGAACAAAATGGGAGGTATCAATTTACCAGACTTCAAACTATACTACAAGGCTATGGTAATTAAAACAGCTTGGTATTGGCACAAGAACAAGGACACAGACCAGTGGACTAGAGCTGAGAACCCAGATATAAAACCATTCTCATATAGCCATCTAATCTTTGACAAAGAAGACAAAAACATACTCTGGGGAATAGAATCCTTATTCAATACATGGTGCTGGGAAAACTGGATAGCCACATGTAGAAGACTGAAACAGGATCCACACCTTTCACCTCTCACAAAAATCAACTCAAGGTGGGTAATAGACTTAAACCTAAGGTGTGAAACTATTAGAATTCTAGAAGAAAATGTTGGAAAAACTCCTATAGCCATTGGCCTAGGCAAAGAATTTATGAAAAAGATCCCAAAGGCAATTACAACAACATCAAAAATAAATAAATGGGACCTGATCATGTAATGTATTTATTCTTATTTTTAAAATAACAAATAGTTCCAAAATTGGAGTTTTAATTTCTAATATGATAAATTCAATACATATAACCCACTTAAATACAAATTGTTTGGGGTGATTAATGATCTTTAAGAGTGTAAAGGGAACCTGAGGTCAAAAAGTTTGAGAAGCACTGATCTTGGATGAATTCCCACCTTTCAGATCTGGTCAACTAGGGGAATGTAGCCTTTTCCTGAAATAGCAATACAAGAAGGGTAACATGGTTTTGGAGGTGTTAGGTAGGTAGTGAGGGTTTTCAGGTATCCTAGGGACGAAAGTGGGAGCTGCTGTGATTCACCCCCCTCCCCAGTGGGCTTTTAGAGAGGCTCATGAGATATCTGCATGTGCAGTAAGACTCAGGTCATGCAGCTCCCAACTGTCCAATCGAAGTGGCTCCATGATGATGTCTGAGCCCCTAGAGAGGTCCCAATCTAAGCACTATAAAACAAGATGCAGACCATAATTAAGCCCTTTTCTTGTGCCCATACTTTTGCTCTCTCTTTGCTGTGACAATGGGTCTGGTCGTCATCTGTGGCATATGTATCATACTCTGTAAACATACATCTTGGCTCTTGTCCTATAATCCTATCTTTCTCCCCTAAATAAACCTCATTCTCATGCTTGCCTTACTTTGGTGTGTCTGATCATTCTTCAGCCATGAGTGCCCTAAGAACTGACATTTCAGACTAAAACCTGACAGAGATTAAATGAGGAGTTCATATTAATTGGATATGCTGAATGAGCTGATATTTTTGTGAGACATTTAGATTATTACTCTATCAACAAGATTACCAGATGTGGGACCTGGGAATAAATCTGGGCTGGTTTTAAAGTTTGGAGAATCATTCACATACAGGTGAAAAGTGGAGCTATGAGCATCATACAAGAGTCCTGGTGACACTAGGGAATCTATGGCTCATCTGTACAGATTTCCCTGATAGGAAAAATGAGGGAGAATTTTTTCCTTTAAAAGAAAAAATCAGCATTACTTTCCATGTAGTCCCAGAACATTAATCAGTGAGTGCCAGAAGTCACGTCACTATCTCTGGTTTTCTTTTTTTCAGTTATCAACGGACGAAAACGTTGATTCACTAAGGTACATTGTTTGAGTAAAATAATAACAACTAACATCATGAAAAAAATGAAAGACTCCTTTTAATAATGCAAAATGGAATTATTTGCCATGAAAACAAAACAAACAAAAATTTCATAGCTATATCTCACCAACTGTGCTCCTTAAGCATTCTTAAAGATTTCTAGGTTTAGTTATTTGAGCTATCAGTTTTGCTCCAAAGATAAATAAAATAGAGGTCTTGAGCACCAGTGCTATTTTAAGTTGGATTAAGTAACAGTTGAAGCTTTTAATAGCTGAATTGCTTTTGTCTAGATGATAAATAGGGTTTCCTTTCTATAAGAGAATATTGAAAATGAACAATTCCAACAGATCCACCATAAATTCTATGAGCATGCAAATAAAGTAAAGGAATTATTTTCTAACTCATAGTATTCATGACACTATAAGATATTCATGAAGATTTCTAATGAGTTTAATAGGTTTTTCTAAATATGACAGGGTAAAAAAATAAACTTCAGATCCCTAATTCTTTCATGAATCCTTAGTCCACTTAAATTTTCTACAATTTAAACTTTTTTTTTTTTTTTTTTTTTTTTTTGAGACAGATTCTCACTCTGTTGCCCAGGCTAGAGTGAGTGCCGTGGCGTCAGCCTAGCTCACAGCAACCTCAAACTCCTGAGCTCAAGCGATCCTCCTGTCTCAGCCTCCCGAGTAGCTGGGACTACAGGCATGAGCCACCATGCCCGGCTAATTTTTTCTATATATATTTTTAGCTGTCCATATAATTTCTTTCTATTTTTAGTAGAGATGGGGTCTCGCTCTTGCTCAGGCTGGTCTCGAACTCCTGAGCTCAAACGATCCGCCCACCTCGGCCTCCCAGAGTGCTAGGATTACAGGCGTGAGCCACCACGCCCGGCCCAATTTAAACTTTTCTAAAGCAGTGTCTTTCAAACTTCTGTGACCATGACCCACAGTAAAAATACATTGTATATCATGATCATGACAAATACATGCTTACATGTATTAATGAGAGAAACAAGTATCATAAAATAATAAGTAAATATACTACCTGATATGCACTCATGTATTTCATTCTACTGTTTTAATCTGCTGGTTATCACCCACTAAAGAGATCTCATGACTCACCAACAGATCATTGAGAAACAATTTTCCCATAGCATAGATACTAATGCCTTCGTTCTGAATTATCTTTGCAAGTATGATTGTATAGCAAGAAGTAAGATATATGTCTCCCTTCTGGACAGAGTGCAGGTTTGTTTTTTGTCAAGGATAATAAAAATAATGTTTTCCTTTGGGTACAATATTGGACAATTTTCCAGCAACCTCTTTATGAGATTGAGGAGTTTCCTAAGTTCCTGATTTCTCATCTATGACACAAATGTACTGTAAGTGCAGCTTTTACCTATGCTGATCTACATCTCCCCCATGGGACTAGGTGGCAAGGAAAACTGATATAAACATGAAGCTCATGTTGCCTGCTGTGCCATGAGTAATAAAGTTCTTTTGACATCTATGGTACTTTGACAAGTTAAATTATTAGCTTGCAAATAGAGTAGTATACCTTAGATCTTTCACAGGTCATGACATGTATCACAACCCACAATTTGAAAAACATCACTCCAAAATTACCCCCACTCTTGGTGACTTGTGATTCTTTCATACATACATTCATATACAGATATTATATTAGTTTCTACTAACTGGACTAATAATGGTGATAGTAGCAAAAGAATAGTTTTGATAAGAGAATAAAAATAGCAACAAAGAGCTTTGGTATTTATAAGCCTTTTCACCTGTCCATTTAAAATTATATCTCTAGATATATTTCAGTTTCGAAAAACTCCTGGATTTATACTCAAAGAAATTCTGAGAAAGGCCTATAAATTCACACACACAAAGGTACTTATTTCTGTTTTTCATGGTGGTTAAGCAAAATTCAGTGGGTGTACACCATATAGTCTTATGCAGTAGATATAAACTATAGACAAGATGTATACATAGCAACATAGATGGATTTTGAAAATATAGTGCTGGCATATAGGTTACTCCTCAGAATATAGAGAGCTAGAAGAAGCATTGCTCCCAATCTAAGCTGTATTAACTTCAAATCAATGACGTTTTTAAAACTCAACAGAGAATTAAGATTACAAAGAAACCAACTAAACTAAAATAAAAGGGGAAACAATGCCTATAGAGGGATGGGCTAGATTATCATGCCTTTACCTGAGGTAAATGCAAGGAGATACTTGTAAGAAGAGTTCAGCTAGAATATCTGACAAATTTCCAAGGCAAAATATAGGGCTTGGGGGGAAATATGTATGATGGTTAATTTTATTTGTCAACTGGTTTAGGCCAATATACCCAGCTATTTATTCAACCAGAAGTCTAGATGACTCTATGAAGGTATTTTTGAGATGAGATTAACATTGAAATCAATAGATTTTGGGTAAAGTAAATTTCCCTGCACAATGTGGTGAACTTCATTCAATGAGTTGAAGAACTAAAGAGAAAAAGACTAAAGTCCCCCCCAAAGAAGAAGGAATTCTGCTTCCAGATTGACTTCAGAGTTGAACTAAAATGTCAACCCTTCCCTGAGTTCCCAGACTGCTGACCTACCCTGCACTGATCTGGAAGAAATAGGATCCTGAGAATTGTAATAGGGACAAATGGGGAGATCCTGATGAAGCTGGAACCATTGAACTCCACAATTCTGATGAGTCCACTTTGCCAGTAGAAGCAGTTGCTCCATCCCCTTCTGAGGAGATTGAATGTGCTTTGCTAAGGAAACCCTAATGGACTTCCCAGAGCTAATTACCTTGCAAGAGATAGATGACTTTCTTCAGGACCCACCCCTATCTCTTTGTTTTTAGACTGATAATTAGAATCAAGTCATGGCATGCCCCTAAATATGAAGTACAAAGTGTGATTCATGGGGAGATTTGCTATATTCCAAGAGAATTACATGAATTTTCCAATTTATGCTAGCAGAAATTTAGAAATGTGTGTGAGAAGGAATATTAAGAGTGTAGCATGGGCTGGGTGTGGTGGCTCATGCCTATAATCCTAGCACTCTAGAAGGCTGAGGCAGGAGGATTGCTTGAGCTCAGGAGTTCGAGACCAGCCTGAACAAGAACAAGACCCTGTCTCTACTAAAAATAGAAAAAAAATAGCCAGGCATGGTGGCACGTGCTTGTAGTTCTGGGTACTCAGGAAGCTGAGCCCAGGAGTTTGAGGTTGCTGTGAGCTAGGCTGACACCATGGCACGCTAGCCTGGGCAACATACAGACTCTGCCTAAAAAAAAAAAAGGTGTAGGATAATGATAAAAATAATATAAAGTTGATTAAAGCCAAATTTATTGATATGGATGCACTAAGCAGAAATTCTGGTTTTGATATTGCAGCCCTGGGGTTTAGAAACAACTCTGACAGTTTGTTTGAAACATAGACAAAATGGTGATCTACACTAAATAAAGTTTAAGTGCAGATTTGTCTTGGTATACTGTAGAGGAAGGGATCTAAAGGCTTAGGGAGAAAACTTGTTAGAATGGGTTATCATTTAAGCCCTACTTGCTTACCCGACCTGGGAGGATCCAGAGTACACACCTTTCACATGACTGTAAGAAATAAATTTGTAAATATAATTCCAGGATCCTTGAAATGCCTTGTAATCACTCTTCTTTGTAGGTCAGAACATACAAGGGGGAATTTCTGCCACTGAATTAGAAAGCCTAAATGCAATGAAATAATTGGATCCCCAGGTAGCATGGGCCAAGTGGCAGCACTTAATTGTCAAAGGTAGAGTGGGCATAGTTACTGTAATGGACAGCAAATTCAAAGAAGGAAACAGAATAGTCTGATTCTCAGATACCTATGGCCTTAGAAAGTTGATCATGGGGTTCGTAGAAATGCAATATATGTGAAGACTGCTGAATTCTTACTGGATCTTTCTAAGCTGAAGAGTTCTAGGTCAAGTGAACAAAACACTAATTTGAATCATAAAAAGAGTCACAGTAAACCAAATATTCTCAGACTTAACCAGATTACAGATCAAATCATTTGAATAAAGAGGCTGGGCACCCCAAAGGAAGAATGCTGATACACTGCCCGAAATTTGTACTGTTATTTTTGTCCCAGCCATCCCCAAAGGGATTTACAGTATAGCCATTATAACTTTTTATCAAGGTGGCTGTGTGCATTAGTCAGGATTTCTCAGAGAAATATAACCAATTTATTTATATATGCACATATACACACACATATATACACATATATATGTGTGTGTATGTATGTATGTGTATAAGTATACACATACATGTACACACATATACATATGGTGGTGGGGGAAGAGAGAGAAGGATTCTGAGGAATTGGCTCATATGATTGTGGATTCTGGCAAGTCCGAAATCTGCAGGGGAGGCCAGGAGGTTTGAGATCCAGGGAAGAATTGATTTTGCAGCCCAAGTCCAAAGATAGTCTGGAGGCAGATTTCCCACTTCCTAGGAAGGTATCAGTCTTTTATCTCTTAAGGCCTTCAACTGGTTGCATAAGGCCCATCCATATTGGGAAGGAAAATCCACTTTATTCATAGTCAATAGATGTAAATGTTAAACTCCACTGAAAAATACAGCAACATCTAGATTAGTATTTGACCAAATATTTGGATACCATAGCATAGTCATATTGGCACATAAAATTACCCATCACAAGTCCACCCATTGTCGATTTGATACCCAAACAACATCTAATAAAACCATAGGTAATTTTCAACAAGGGTAATAAAAAGATTTTCATATTTGTAACATGACAAAACTAACCTATATATAACTAAAAACTCTCACTTCCCCCAGAAAATTATACAAAGTCCTTATGAGATGTTCATTCTCCTTGATATCTTGTAAGTAAAATACTATGATATAAAGTAGCAATATTTCAATGCAATGAGATTATAAAGATAATACATTTATATTCTAAGAAGATAAGATAAAGAAGAAAATAAAGATATATATATTCACATTCATAGCATAATAAGAAATAAATGTTCATGACAATTATAGACATCATTTTTGGAACTGGTCACATGGTCATAGAGGGTATAAAACTAGCTTGTTACCCTATCTATTACATATTCCCTTTGCCCTTCACTAGCATATTAAGCGGTTGTGGTTCTTTACTTGGATGGGTAACCCAAAACTTCATGCCTAAAGAATCTGGGTGGGCCATTAGGAGTACTCCTTGACTTGGGTTGTTATAGTTTTCCATTGACTTTAATGACAGGGCATGGCAGTACTAAGAGACACTCTAAGGTTTCCTCTGAGTTACACCCATACTCTTCTTTACCTTATTTGTGGAATGGTAGTCCAATTTCTCTTGGCAATCAGAATTAATCACCCAAGTCAGCACAGTAACTGCCTTCTTTGTCTGTTAAGTTGGAGACATGAAGAGCTCAAAATACCCAGGTATCAACCTTAACTTCTAGTTGAATAGAATAATTTTTCTGTCTCTTCATGGAATAATTCCTCCTTTTGGAAAACAAAACTTCTAGGCCTGCAGAGCAATAATATTGCAGGGACAAGAAGCAAACTTTTGCTAGTGGGTCACTAGGGGTAATAGTGGTACCTACCACTCATATTTCTACCCCTTGATTCCTGGCCCATGAATCATAGTTATGGCAGAAACAGAAACTCATATTGAAAGCTGAAACAGGACATATACAGCCTCCTGAAGCACCTTGCTCCAACTCAACAAAGTATTACCACCTAGTAGGAATTGTAATAGAACCTTTAAAAGGCCATTCATTATCCCATCAAGCCAGTTTCTTCAGGATGTTGAGAAACATAGTACAATAATTGAATTCTATGAATATGGCCTCACTGCCATGCTTAATTTGCTGTAAAGTGAGTTCCTGTATTAGAAGCAATGGTGTGTGCAATACCATTATGGTGGATGAGATTCTGTGACCCATAGACTGTAGTTTGTGCAGAAGTATTGCATGCCAGAAAGACAAATCTGTATCCAGAGTGCCTATTCAAATAAGAACAAAATGCTCCCTCTACTGTAAGGGAAACAGTCCAATATAATCAACCTGCCACTGGGTAGCTGGCTGATCACCATAGGGAATAGTGTCATATCAGGGACTCAGTAATGGTCTCTGTTACTGGCAGATTTGGCATGTAGTAGTGTCTGACTCAGTGCTGGGGTCTTGGGGAACAGGCAGAACTCTGCAGTCTCGGGGGTGGGGGCCTAGGCCGGCAGGGACCCTGGAGCTATTAGGGGCAGATCCTCGGACTTGGGCACAGTGAGAGCTTCAGAGTTGGTTCTTGGGATTTTGGGGGCAAAGCAGCCCATACAGGGGGCTGTTCCACCAGCATGGGGATTGCTAATGCCCACTCGTACAAGCAGGGGTTTGTTTCAGTGGCCCACAATCCATATAGTTGGGCCAGAGCTGCAGGTCAGCCAAGGTTCTTTCCACACATCTGACCCCCTGAGGCAGTTAACCCAGGCTTCCCAAGTGGTGCCTGTGTCATTTGGGTTCCTCCTCTGTTCAACTCCCATACTGGAGAGGAGGCATGCTCAGCCCCCAGTCACAAGGCATGACACGGAGGAGCATCTGTTCCTTCTCAGGCCTGGCGGGGGTGATGCAAAGGATACTGCTGAAAGGCTGGAACCCAACTTAACCTGGCTCTATGTGCCAGAGCAATCAAGATAGAGTCGGTTGCAGAAACCTGGGATTGGCATGCACCAGATCTCTGCTGCACCTGCTCTCCAGTTGAATGTCTCTGCACAGATTCTAAGCAGCTCCCCGATCACCCCAGAGCTCTACAGTGGAAGAGGGAGATTCCTCACAGTTTGAGCTGCCTGTAACTTTTGTTTCTCTCCTAAAAAGCAGTGTGCCCTCAGGTAGCTTCTATGCTGCTGTGTTCACCTCTTCTTAGTAGTGGAAATAGTATTGGGACCCCCAGCTTAATTTCTGAGATGGTGGGTGATACTTGTGAGTTAGAATCAGCCATGCCCTGTTTGATTGAGTTAGTAGATGCTGTAATGAATTATAGAGTTGTTCTCCCTGACGGTGGTTGAGGAAAGAGCCAACTGCAGATATGTTCTTTTGTGCCTTTAATGAGTTCTAGTCCCTCAGGAGGAGCACTTGAATCCCCAGGCAGTAGGAGAGGCCCTATAGCTTCAAGGGAATTGCTTGTTCTCCACTACAGGAGAGATGGGTGGAGGAGTGAGGCTGGACATGGTTAGGTTGGGTGAGCCTGGAAGGCTTTGCAAAGTCTTGTCATGGCTCCAAGGTCATTTTGCTGGATGCTAGGGAAACATGTTGGGAGGAGGGTCAAGGCAGGATCTCCCAGCTGGGAAGGCTTCTCGTGAAGAAGGGGCCTCAGTTCCCCAACTGGCTGTGAGGAGTGAGTTTTGCCCCTCTTGCATTACCCCTGCCCTCTGGTATCTATCTGCTTACAAATGGATGTCTGAATGTGTTGCACTGGGTTGCTATGATACTGCAAGCTGGGATCTTCCCCATTAGAGGACCTACTCTAGCTCAATAGCTCAGCTTTCCTGTATGGGGTGTGGGTGCTCCCCCAGATCTCTGTGTCTTGGACACCCACAGTATTCTCCCATCAGTTCTGCCCATGTGGGCTCCCTCTCCTCCTGAGTCTAGCTCCAAAATCTGCCCCCTGTGACCCCATTCATTCTACTTGAATTCTAGGTGCACAGGACCAGGCCTGTGTGTCTGATATCCTGGTGTGTGTCTTCGGGAAATACCAGCAGGCAGGGAGTTCCCAGATTGGTCACCCCAGGTCCACTACAGGTCCTCAAGGGAAAAGGCATAGGTCCCACTCTGTGGAAACCTCAGCCTGGAGGACGTGCCAGCTAGGGAGACACTGCCACTTGCCAAATTCTTTTTTTTTTTTTTTTTTTGAAGGAAGAAAACAGATTTTTAATAAGGATTGGGAATTGCAATATTATCTTCTTTCTGCTAAAGATAAGATGATTTGCTTGCTTTGTGATGCTGCAATATCAACATTAAAGAAATTCAATGCTCGTCAGCATTGCAACACTCACAAGGACCAAAAATATTTTATTTTATATATATATATATATATATATATATATATATATTTCAGAATATTATAGGGGTACAAATGTTTTGGTTGCATAAATTGCTTTTGTACCATTTGAGTTAAAGTTATAAGTGTGTCCTCAAATTGCTGTCCCACTTGCAGTGGGCAGGGGAGGGGTGAGGGAGGATAATAGTCTGAATGGAAGAAATCCAGCTCTCCAGCCTCTTGGGCCACTCTTCTTACTGGGGAACCCTGCATGGAATGTCCAAGCTCTGAGATCATGCACGTTCTCCCCACAGTGCCGTGGTTGCCACACCATTTGGACTTGTGGGGGTGAAAAAGCTTCCAAGTAACTTGGTAGCCCACTGATCACCAAAGGAGTGTGGGAAGGAGAAAGGGATCCCCCCTTACTCTAAGCCTCTCTAGGTTTAATCCTCACCATATCTTTTTTTTTTTTCTTTTTCCTCTTCTTTCTCTGCTTTGCAGTTTTCCTCTGTGAGGTCCTCAGCAGGCTCTGGTATTTATTCCTCTGACCTACACCTGAGCTGTGTTCTTTCTCCCCCCCCTCTTTTATCTGAAACTTTTCCTTTCCTCTGGGACAGTCCAGTAAGTGATGTCTCTAGTCAGCCATCTTCCCTTCTCCTCTCAGCTTCATTTACTGTAGGCCACCTTTTTGTTCATGTCACAGCCAATCAAACAAACAAACTGTTAGTGCCCCGTATAACCCCAAAGCTGCTATATTAAATCCAGAATCTTTGTTTAGTGGGCCCTAAGGAGTATGGATCATGTTCAGAAAATCTATTTGTGATTGTTGTGGACCTTACCATAGGGGTTCATAGGAGAAAGCTACCTTCTGTACACCAGACTTGATACACAGCCAGTAATTTACAGTCTCTGAAGGTAATTGCAGTCAAGATCTCAGATCTCCTGATGGATCATGCTCTTCACATGCTTACATTTTTAGCCCTGTACTTTTCCATATATGTCTCGTTTTTTTATCTCTATTTTTTTTTCTTTTCTATTTCAGCATATTATGGGGTAAAAATGTTTAGGTTACATATATTGCCCTTGCCCCACCCAAGTCAGAGCTTCAAGCGTGTCCATCCCCCAGACGGTGCACACCACACCCATTAGGTGTGTATGTACCCATCCTCTCCTCCCCCCTCCCATCTGTCCGACACCCAATGAATGTTATCACTATATGTGCACCTAGGTGTTGATCGGTTAAAGCCAATTTGATGGTGAGTACATGTGGTGCTTGTTTTTCCATTCTTGGTATACTTCACTTAGTAGAATGAGTTCCCGCATATGTTCCTTTGTCAGAAACCTTGGGCAGAGGTCCACTTCAGTTGCCTCTGTGGAGTTGTCCTTATCAGGAAGAGGACAGAAAACCTTGAAGAAAGTTTTCCACACTTTGAGTCAGTACCCAATACTTTTTCATTAGTAGTTTTGGGGGACTTCCTCAGTAGTGAGATGACTCACACACCTGCACTGATCCAGCTGACTCTCAACCAGTACACTGTTGCACGTTGAAAAATAAAATAGGGGACAGTGCTTTCACTGGCTTTAGACTCTTGCTTATACCATTGCAGTAATGCAGTAATTGATTAAAATCTTAAACTTTGATTTTTGGTTTGCTGCTTTAATTTGGTAGTTAGATACATGGAAGCTCAGTGTGTGCGCACTCTCTCTCTCTCTCTATCTCTATCTCTATCTGCCCCTGCTTAGCTCAGCTCTTACAAACTGGCATCATGAACAGGATAGCTAAATAAGTATAATGCCATTCTGAAAGAGCCAAAAGTTTACAGACCCCCTGGGGCACCTTTGGGAGGTGCTAGAAAAGTCCATGGGACATTCTAAATGGGCACTAACAAATTGTTTGCATAAGTCTGAGGATCCTGTGGGACACTTTGCCAATGAATTTTGGAAAGTACTGGCAAATACCATGGGGTTTTTCTCCAGCCATGCTAATGGATCTGCAGGAGTGCTAACCGAAGTCATAGGTCATTCTTGGAAGACACTGGCAGATTGTTTATATAATCTTTTCAGATCTGAGGGGACCTTTCAGCTTTCTCATTAGCCCTGACTTCCTGTATGAATTTACCCAATAGGTCAAGTTAGAGATCCAACAGAGAGATCAGATAAAGCTAGGGAAGCAGTTCTCGAGCAAATGCTTGTGGCTTTCCAACAGTGGGACCAGAGACAGTCAGTGTCATTGATAAAAACCTTGGTGCAGCAAGTTGTTGAAACTTAAAAAAAATGTAGAGCTCTTACTTTTCCCAGTGGCCCAGAAAGACCTTAGAGACTTTAGTTAGATCCCCTCTGAAGATATTTTTGCTAAATTTAATATGAGAGAGTGGTACAATATGGCAGTGGTCCCCAAACTTTTTGGCACCAGGGACTAGTTTCATAGAAGATAATGTTTTCATAGACAGGGCAGGGGGGGATGGTTTTGGGATGATTCAACCTCATTTCATTTATTGTGCAGTCAAGCCTCTCTGCTAATGATAATCTGTATTTGCAGCCACTCCTCAGCACTAGCATCACTGTCTCAGCTCCACCTTAGACCATCAGGCATTAGATTTTCATAAGAAGTGCTCAACTTATTTTTCCATTCTTGGGATACTTCACTTAGTAGAATGGGATCCAGCTCTATCCAGGAAAATACAAGAGGTTCTATATCACCATTGTTTCTTATAGCTGAGTAGTACTCCATGATATACATATACCACATTTTATTAATCCACTCATGTATTCATGGGCACCTGGGTTGTTTCCACATCTTTGCAATTGTGAATTGTGCTGCTATAAGCACCACATATACTCACCATCAAATTCATTTCACTGATCAACACCTAAGTGCACATATAAGAATAACATTAATCAGGTGTCGTGCAGATGGGAGGGGGGAGGAGGGGATGGGTGTATACATACATAATGAGTGCGATGTGCACTGTCTGGGGGATAGACACGCTACAAGCTCTGACTGGGGGGGGGGCAGGGGCAATATACGTAACCTAAACATTTGTACCCACATAATATGCTGAAATAAAAAAATAAAAGGATATACATTGTTCTAGGAAATATTAGTAGAAACAACTGACAACAAGACACATTCTAATAAGGTGTCAAACTTTAAAGATAAAAAAGCAACCAGAAGAAAAAATAAACGGAAAAAAATCAGATTAAAACAAACAAACAAACAAACAACAACAACAAAAATCTGCTCGACCTAGATTGCTCATATCACAGTTTACAGTAGGCTTTGTGCTCCTGTGAGAATCTAATGTTGCTGCTGATATGACAGCAGGCGGAGCTTATGTGGTGATGCGAGCAATGCGGAGTAGCTATAAATACAGAAGAAGCTTCTTCACTCACCCGCTGCTCACTTCCTGCTGTGTGGCCCGGTTCCTAACAGGCCACAGACTGGTACTGCTCCACAGCCCAGGGGTTGGGGACTACAGCAATATGGGACATATTACTACAATCCACCTTCTTCAGAGTTCCCTGACAGGTGCTGCTGCCAGGATAACTGAAAGCAAGCAGCAGCAGCAGCAATAGCAGGCACAGCTTTCTGTACACATCCATCTCCTCTGGAGAAGCCGAGACTAAACAGAAATTAGTCTGACCTGTGAAGCCCCCCTGGGGAGTCTGAACCAAAAATGTCCATTCCAGCTCGCTTCTTCACTAGATTCTTCACTCCCTCTCCAATCCCAGAAAACTTGTGAGCAAATCCTGATAGGCAACCCTTGGCACTGGCAAGGTTTCATTCCCCTCTGCCACTCTTTGTGGGATTGGTCAAAGGGTCCCCCTGTCTTTTGTACAGACTTCTCAGCTTTTGGAAATAAATAAGACTGGGAGTTAGGCTGATATTCCTTGGTACCTGGGAGGGACTGTAGGCCCTATGACGAACTTATAATTCAACAAAAAGATAAAAGAAAATTATACATTTGAGCATATTGGATGCTGGTGCACAGGTGACTGTAATCCTTACACTGACACCAAGATGAGGAAAAAACAAAAACTGTTCTCCACTTTTGTGTCTGAAGCCACCACCACCAGAACTTTTCCCAAGCCTGACTATGTGTGAGTCTCTTCTGGTCCCTACAAACCTCCAATACTACAGTCCCCATTACAAAATCTATCATTGATATTTGTTGTAATGACTATATAAACCTTTGCTAGCCTTTTCCTCCAAGCCTGCATGGGAATTGCTGCAGTTAGTGTCATTATAAAGGGGCATATGGAAGACTGTAAACCTAACTGACTCATGAGCTATAACTATTAGTCTGGCCATTTGATAAATCTACTTGAACTAACATAAAAGTCCCCACTGTGGGGATGAGACGTTTGGATAAAATCAGTTCTTCTCCTAATGAGCTTTTTGTTACATATGTAGATGCTTACCAGAGAGACCCCTACGCTGACAAGGGAAAACATAACCAATAAATAGACTGCATTTGACAGCTAAATGTGAACATTAAATTGCCCTACATCCCAGAGCAAACAGATGTGCAACAAACCACCTCCTGGATCTGTGAGAAAATGGCCCCTAGAAATTCAGACACTATCCTAAATTGTGCCAACACATATGGACGGCCACTATCTTTAAAAATCACTGAACCATGTATTTATTTTTGCTGTTGATGTGATTGGGGTCTTCTTCATAAATTCTTTGCCTAGGCAAACGTCTTTAAGAGTTTTTCCCACATTTTCTTCTAGAATTCTAATAGTTTCACACCTTAGGTTTAAGTCTGTTATCAACCGTGATTTGATTTTTGTGAGAGGTGAAAGGTGTGGGGTCCTGTTTCAGTCTTCTACACATGGCTATCCAGTTTTCTCAGCACCATTTATTGAATAAGGAATCTTTTCCCCAGTGTATGTTTTTTTCTGCTTTGTCAAAGATTAGATGGCTATATGAGGATGATTTTATATCTGAGTTCTCAGTTCTGTTCCACTGTTCAATGTCCGTGTTCTTGTGCCAGTACCAAGCTGTTTTAATTACTATAGCCTGGTAGTATAGTTTGAAGTCTGGTAAATTGATGCCTCCCATTTTGTTCTTATTGCCTAGGATTGCTTTTGCTACACGGAGTCTTCTCTTGTTCCATATGAAGCATAAAATTATTTTTTCTATATCTGTGTAAAATGATGTTGATATTTTAACAGGGATTGCATTGAATCTGTAAATCACTTTGGGTAGCATAGCCAAACCCACAGCCAACATCATACTGAATGGGGAAAAATTGAAAGCATTCCCACTTAGAAGTGGAACCAGACTAGGTTGCCCACTATCTCCACTTTCATTCAACATAGTGCTGGAAGTCCTTGCTAGAGCAATTAGACATGAGAACGGAATTTAGGGCTTCCAAATGGGGGCAGAAGAGATCAAACTCTCACTCTTTGCTGATGATATGATATCATATCTACAAAATCCCAAGGATTCAACCAAGAGACTCCTGGAATTGATAAATGAATTCAGTAAAGTCTCAGGATACAAAATCAATACACACAAATCAGAGGCATTCATATACGCCAATAACAGTCAAACTGAGAACCAAATCAAAGACTCAATACCCTTCACAACAGCAACAAAGAAAATAAAGTACTTAGGAATATATATAACTAAGGAGGAAAAAGACCTCTACAGGGAGAACTATGAAACACTGAGGAAGGAAATAACAGAGGATGTAAACAGGTGGAAAACCATACCATGCTCGTGAGTTGGCAGAATCAACATTGATAGATAGATAATTCTTGAGGTTAATCTGATCTCTGAGCTTGGGGATAGGGTGGAGATGGAAGTTAATTTAAAGCATAAAAGAAAAATAATGATTTTGGTTATATAGCAAAAATGTTATACTAACTTGGGCTACAGTTGTGGCAAGACCAAAAATGGCTAAATACAAATGTTTATTTCACTATGTTGTCTATGAGGCATAAGGATAGATGTGATGAAACTCATAGGAAAAAAAAATCAGTATCCTTTCTTTTCTTTATTATTTTTTATAAATTTTTTATTGATATATAATAATTGTACATATTCATGGGGTACATGTTACATCTTGATATAAGCACACAACATACAATGATCAAATCAGGGTAACTGGGACATGATTCACCTGAAACATTCATCTTTGCTTTATGTTGGGAGCATTTGAAAACTTCTACCTATTCTGAAATACAATAAACTATTGTGAACTATAGTTGCCCCATTGTACCACTGAACATCAGAACTGCTTCCTTCTATTAAACAGAATTACCCCTTCACCAACATCTTTTCATTACCCCTTCCCACCACACTTACCAATCTCTAGTAGCCACCATTCTATTCACTACTTCCTTGAGATCATTTTTATTTAGGTCCCATATATAAGTGTGAAAATGAAATATTTGTCTTTCTGTGCCTGGTTTATTTCACTTAAAATAATGTCCTCCAGATCTATCCATATTTCTTCAAATGACAAAATTTCCTTCTTTTTCATGGCTAAATAATATTCCATTGTGTACATACACCACATTTTTTTTATCCATTCGTCCCTTGATAGACCCTTAAGCGGTTCCATATTTTAGTCCCTTTCTGACATCTGCCTAGGCAAAGAATTTTTGAAAAAGACCCCCAAAGCAATCATTGCAGCAACAAAAGTAAATAAATGGGATCTGATCAAATTAAAAAGCTTTTGCACAGCCAAGGAAACTATCATTAGAGTGAATAGACAGCCTACAGAATGGGAGAAAATATTTTCTCTCTACACATCAGACAAAGGGCTGATAACAAGAATCTGTCTAGAACTTACAAAAATCAACAAGAAAATATCCTTTCTGTTCTTATAATTAAGCACCTCTTCTTGGTAGTTTCAGGTTTTATCAAAGCACCTCTTCTCCATTTTTATTGCTGGCTAGTGACAAGGTTTTCGCATCTTCCTTCCCCTCTACTTGTATGCACTGATCTTCTTGATCTTGGAATATCCTTCTGAAAATCCTCTGAAACCAGTAAAATGTATGCAAATACATGGCTCCTCCCTGTTTGGATCATTACTTGATCTTCAATTTCTACCATTCATCACAGTCCAGGTGAGAAATGCCCAGTTTATAACTGAAACCACATTTCCAAACAAAACAAGGCCTTGATTTATGTATATAACTACACTATGCTTCAAGGCTTCATCGGCCCATTCTGGACAAAGAGAATGAATGTTTTACTCTCAGTGGTCATGGTCTGAGAGGTCAGATTTAGACCTCCCTCCAGCACTTCATAGATTGCTTGAATTTTAAAGCTAAAGGGGTCCTCACTCATTTCACAGGTGAAGAAACTTAGGCCCAGAGACACAGTAATTTGCCCAAGGTCAAACATTAATTTGTCAAAGGCTTGGGTCTAGATCCCTTGTTTTCTACCTATTATATTCAGTTATTTTTCCACAATAATCAAAATAATACTAGCAGCCAAGCTTCTATACCTACTAAGTGCCAAGTTTAAATTTACCTTTGTAATAGCTCTGAGGTAGATATGAGTTTTATCATGCCCATTTGACAGATAAGAAAGATGAAACAAAGAGAGGTTAAATAACCTGTCTGACATCACACAGTTAGTAATTTGCAGACTCAGATTGGAAACCAAGCAGTCTGGCTCCAAAATTTATATGTTCTGCCATGATATGACTCTACATGATGAAGCCCCCCATTTCAGTGTTTGTGTTTCTAAAATGAAACTCTTCTTACTAATTTCCAGTGTGATAAACAGCATAAATAACACTCTAAGCATAGAATTAATTCACCTGAGGTTTTGTCGACAATAAATTGGGTAGAAAACCCAACAAACTTGGATAAGAAAATGATAGAACATAGAACTTAGGAAGTTGTCCCATTTTAGCCCAGACATAATCTGGAGAGGCACTGGTGCATAGCTGGGACATTGCCATTAAAAAATTAAATAATAAAACATGGACAGCCAAAGATGGAGGATTGTTTGAGCTCACGAGTTCAAGACCAGCCTGAGCAAGACCATGACCCCATCTCTACTAAAAATAGAAAGAAATTAGCTGGACAACTAAAAATATATAGAAAAAAATTAGCTGGGCTTGGTGGCGCATGCCTGTAGTCCCAGGTACTCGAGAGGCTGAGGCAGAAGGATTGTTTGAGCCCAGGAGTTAGAGGTTGCTGTGAGCTATGCTGATGTCACCACACTCTAGCCCGGGCAACAGAGTGAGACTGTCTCAAGAAAAATAAAATAAAATAAAATAAAATAAACCATGGACAGCATTACCCAGAGTTGCAGAATCTTTTTGTATTCTCCTTTTCTCACTAGGAATTTTGCCAGTAGCCCTTAAAAAAGCAAGTTATGTCTTCTGCTGCACTTTCAGGCTCTGTACATACTAATAAAAACTGTAACTAAAAAACATTCATCACTGTAAAACCTTGCCTTGCAGGCTCAGGTGAAAAACTTGCCTCCAGCTCTCCTTGTAACCTTGAGCCCATGCATAAACCTTGTGACTATGAGCCCAAGCAGTTCCCCCTTGTAAGCGAAGTCATCTCTCATCACCTGAAACCTTTATAAACAATAACTATATCAAGTATAGATGTATTTGTTATCTATTACTGCATAACAAATTAGCCCAGTACATAATGACTTAAACAATTTATTGTTTCTCATGATTGCATGGGTTGGTTGAGCAGTTCTGTGAGTTTTGCCTGAAATCACTCATGCAGCTGTATTCAGCAGAAGGCGAGGGGCCAGTAGAGTCTGAGTTCTTCTGAAATAGCTGGGAGGGCACAACCTTTTTCTCCACATGGTTTTTCATCTCAGACTTTTCACAGCATGGTTGTCTCAGGTTTTCACAAGAGCAACAGAAGAAGCTGTAAGACCTCTTAGGTATAAGAGCTTGTGCAGCATGACAGCTATCACATTCAAGCAAATTATAAGCCCAATTCTCATTCAATGTTAGAGATGACTGCAAAAGTCCATGAATTCAAGGTGGAATGATTCACTGGGGCCTATTTTGTAGCAATCTGTCAGTCACTCAAGCCTTTTTAAGACAGTCCATCATTTGTCTTCTGTGATTGCCTGGGGTAACAGCAGCTCAAACAAGAGGAGGAATAAGCATTTATTAGGGAGGACCCCTTCCAGAAAAAGACATCACGCCAAGGGGAATGTAAGACATATAGTCATTTATTGAGCCTTTCCTTATTTTAAATGAATTCCATGGCATCTAAGTGACTTCTACATGATCACAGACATAAGAGAGTGGGAGAAGTGTGGACTTTATACTAGGATGCAGTGGAGTATTTCTGGCTTAAAGTTGGTCAGGGCTGAAAGGAAGGGAAGGAAGTTGTACAGAATACAATGTTTCCACAGGGCTGTCATACTCTAAAGACATGGTTAACAAAATAAATATGCATACAGAGAGGAGGATTACTGCAAGACTATTTTTTTTAACTTCAGAATATTACATGAGTACAAATGTTTTGGGTACATGAATTGCTTTTGCATAGTTTGAGTCAAAGTTATAACTGTGCCCATTATGAGATAGTGTGCATTGTACCCATTAGGTGTGATTTCACCATTTCCTCTTCCCCCCACCCACCTGCTTGATTTCCGTTGAGTTTTACTTCCATATGTGCACATGAGTGTTGATCAATTAGTTCCAATTTAATAGTTAGTAAAGTCATGTTTGTTTTTCTATCCTTCGATACTTCACTGAGAGGCATGGTCTCCAGTTCCATCTAAGTTCCACCTTTGTTGCAAAAGGTATTAGATCACCATTTTTTTATGGATGAGTAGTATACCATGGTATACATATACCACATTTTATTAATCCACTCATAGATTGATGGGCACTTGGGTTGATTCCACATGGTTGCAATTGTGAGTTGTGCTGCAATAAACATTCTAGTGCAAATGTTTTTTTGATAAAATGGCTTTTTTTTTCCTTTGGATAAATACACAGTAGTGGTATTGCTGGATCCAATGGTAGGTCTACTTTTAGTTCTTTAGGTATCTCCACACTACTTTCCATAGAGGTTGTACTAGTCTGCAGTCCCACCGAAAGTATACAAGTGTTCCTTCCTCTCTGAATCCACACCAGCATCTATTGTTTGGGGACTTTTTGATAAATGTCTTTCTCACTGGGGTTAGGTGATATCGCATTGTGGTTTTGATTTGCATTTCACTGATCATTAAATATGAGCATTTTTGTCATATGTTTATTGGCCATTAGTCTATTTTCTTTTGAAAAGCTTCTGTTCATGCCTTTTGCCCACTTTTTAATGGGATTGTTTGATTTTTTTCTTGCTGATTTTCTTGAGTTCTTTGTACATTCTGATTATTATTATTAGCCCTTTATCAGATGTATAGCATGCAAAAATTTTCTCCCATTCTATAGGCTGTCTATTCGTTCTATTGATTGTTTCCTTGGCTGTGAGGAAGCTTTTTAATTTAGTAACATCCAATTTGTTACTTTTCATTGCTGCTGTGATTGCCTTTGGGGTCTTCTTCATAAATTATTTGCCTAGACAATATCTAGAAGAGTTTTTCCAACATTTTCTTCCAGAATTATTATAGTTTCATGCCTTAGATTTAAATCTGTTATCCATCATGAATTAATTTTTGTGAGGGGTGAGAGGTGTGGATCCTGTTTCAATCTTCTACACATGGCTATCCAATTTTCCCAGTACCATTTATTGAATAGGGATTGTTTTCCCCAGTGTATGTTGTTATCTGCTTTGTCAAAAATCAGATGGCAATATGAAGACGATTTCATATATGGGTTCTATGTTCTGATTCATTGGGCTTTCTCTGCTTGTGTGCCAGTACCACGATGTCTTGGTTACTATAGCCTTGTAGTATAGTACAAGTCTTGAAGTCTGGTAAAGTGATTCTTCCCAATTTGTTCTTTTTGCTTAGGATTGCCTTAGCTATTTGGGCTCTTTTCTGGTGCTATATCAAGCACAGAATTATTACTTCTAGATCTGCAAAAATGATGTTGGTATTTTAATGGGGATTACACTGAATATGTAAATCACTTTGGGTAGTATAGTCATTTTAATTATGTTTATTCTGCCAGTCCATGAGCATCACATATTTTTCCATTTGTTTACATCCTCTGGGATTTCCTTCCTCAGTGACTCATAGTTCTCCTTGTAGAGGTCTTTCATCTCCTTGGTTAAATATATTCCTAGGTATTTTATTTTCTTTGTTGCTATTGTGAAAGCTATTGAGTGTTTGATTTGATTCTTAGCTTGACTGTTGTTAGTGTATAGAAATGCTACTGATTTCTATACGTTGATTTTGTAGCTTTGGACTTGGCTGAATTTATTTATCAATTCTAGGAGTTTCTTGACAGAATCTATGGAGGTTTCTCGATACAAGGTCATATCCTCAGCAAAGAGTGATAGTTTGACCTCTTCTTTCCCTATTTAGATACGCTTTATTTCCTTCTCTTTCCTGATTTCTCTGGCTAGAACTTCCAGCACTATGTTGAATGGAAGTGGTGAGACTGGGAAACCTTGTCTAGTTCCAGTTCTAAGTGGGAATTCTTTAAAATTTTCCCATTCAGTATGATATTGGCTGTGTGTGGGTTTGTCATATATGGCATTTATAATTTTTAGGTGTGTTTCATCTATGCCTATTTTCTTAAGGGTTCTTATGATAGAAGGGTGCTGAATTTTGTCAGATGCTTTTTTGCATTTATTAAGATGATCATATCGTCTTTGGTTTTGCTTCTGTTTATGTGATGAATCACAGTTATGGATTTATGTATGTTTAACCATTCTTGCATCTCTAGAATGAAGCCCAATTGGTCATGGTGCATTATGTTTTTGATATGTAGCTTAATCCGTTTTGCTAGAATTTTATTGAGAATTTTTACATTTATATTCATAAAGGATATTGTCTGTAGTTTTTTTTGGCTTTGTTATCAAGGTGATATTGGTTTCATAGAATGAGTTGGGTAGGAATCTTTCCTTCTCTATGTTATGAAATAATTTCTTCAGTATGGGTACCAATTCTTCTTTGTAGGTCTGGTACAATTTTTCTGTGAAGCCATCTGGTCCAGGACTTTTTTTTGTTGGAAGATTTTTTATTGCCAATTCTATTTTGTTAGTTGATATTGGTCTATTCATGAGTTCTAGTTCTTCCTGATTGGGCCTAGAGAGGCTGTGTTTTTCGAAAAATTTGTCCATTTCCTTAATATTTTTGAGTTTTTCTGTATATATTTTCATGGTATTCAGAGATGATCTTTTGTATTTCTGTGGTATCAGTTGTAATATCTTCTTTTTAATTTCTGATTGAGCTTATTAGTGTCCTTTCTTTTCTGTTTCTGGTTCATCTAGTGAGAGGTCTATTGATTTTCTTTATATTTTCAAAGAACCAACTTTTTGCTTCATTAATCTTCTGTATAATTCTTTTATTGTTGATTTCATTTGGTTCTGGTCTGACCTTAGTTCTTCTCTTTTGCTGGGATTGGGATTGGTTTTTTCTTCCTTTCCTAATTCCTTGATGTTATTCATTAGATTGCTAATTTGTGATCTTTCTGTGTTTTTGATGTAGACATTTAAGGCTATGAATTTTTTTTTCTTAGGACTGCTTTTGCTGAATCCCACAGATTTTGATAATTTGTGTCCCCTTTGTCATTTAGTTCAAGGAATCTTTTGATTTCCTTCTTTATTTCCTCCTTGACCCAATAATCATCCAGCAGTAGTTGTTTAATTTTCATGACTTTGTGTAGAGTTGAGTGTTTCTGTTGGAATTGATTTCTAATTTTTTTCCACTGTGGTCTGAGATGATACGTGGTATAATTTCTATGTTTTTAAATTTGTTGAGATATGTTTTGTGGCCTACGATGTGATCAATCTTAGAGAATGTTCCATTTGCTGAGAGAAGAACAAATATTCAGTAGTTTCTGTGTAAAATATTTTGTAAATATCTGTTCGGCCTATTTGTTCTAGACTTCCATTTAAATCCAGTATTTCTTTGTTTATTTTCTTCTTGGAGGATCTACCCAGATCTGTAAGTTGGATGTTGAAGTCCCTGGCAAGTACAATGCTGCTGTTCATCACTGTGTTTAGATATAGTAGGGTTTGCTTTATGAATTTGGGTGCACTTGTGTTAGGTGCATATATATTTAGGATTGTTATGTCTTCTTATTTAATTGCTCCCTTTTACATAGTATGATGACTATCTTTGTCTTTCTTTGCTATTTTTGCTTTAAAGTCTATGTTTTCTGATGTAAGAATGACTATACCACCTTTCTTTTGGTTTCCATTTGCATGGAATATTATTTTCTACCCCTTCATCCATCTTGAATATGAATGAGTCCTTGTGGGTTAGATGTATTTAATGAAGACAGCAGATACTTGGCTTGTATTTTTTTAATCCATTCATCCAGCCTATGTCTCTTGAGTGGGGAATTCAAGCCATTCACATTTATTGAAAGAATTGATAAGTGGGGTAGATTTCTGTCCATCCTGTTGAGTAGAACCCTATTGCTTTGTTTTACCTCTTGCACCATTATGGTATATGGGCTCTGGGCTTTAGTTTTTGGGCAATTTTATGCTGGTGGGTGTCTACTGTGCTGATCTGCATATAATGCAGATTTGAGTACTTTCTTCAGAGCAGGCCTGGACTTGACAAATTCCCTCAGTGTTTACTTGTCAGAGAAAGTTTTTATTTCTCCCTCATATGAAAAACTTAGTTTTGCAGGATTCAAAATTCTAGGCTGTATATTCTTCTGTTTGAGAAAACTGAAAATGGGGCTCCAATCCCTTCTGGCTTGTAAGGTCTCAGTTGAGAAGTCTGCTGTTAGTCTGATGGGTTTTCCTTTGTAAGTTACATGATATTTCCACCTTATAGCTCATAGGAGTTCCTCCTTCATTTTAACTTTGGCCCCTCTGATGACTATGTGTCATGGTGATTGCCTCTTTGGGCTGAATCTCTGAGACTTATGTTGAGCTTCTTGTACCTGAATATCTAAATTTCTATCAAGACCAGGGAAATTTTCCTTAATTATTCCCTCAAATAGATTTCTAACCCCTGTATATTTTCTTCTTCACCCTCAAGGATGGCTATGGTTCTTATGTTAGACCTCTTTACATAATTTCACGTTTCTCGTAGGCTTTGTTTGTTCCTCTTATTTCTTTGTTTTGTCTTGACTGACTTGTTAAATTCAAAGGTGGCTTCAAGCTCTGAGATTCTTTCTTCTGCCTGATATAGCCTATTCTTAAGGCTTTCCACTGTGTTTTGTATTTTCTTGAATAAATTTTTCATTTCCAGAAGTTTTGTTTGATATTTTTAAAATAATTCATTTTCTTTAGTGAATTTTTCATTCATTTCCTGTAATGTTTTTGCATATTTTTGTGTTGGGCTTCTATTTTCTCTTGTATTTCATTCAGTTTCCTTATAATCCATATTCAAAATTCTTTATCAGTCATTTCAGTATTTTCCTTTTGGTTGATATCCATTGGTAAAGAGTTATTGTTTTCTTTTATGGGTGTCCTTTTGCTCAATTTTTTCACATTTCCAGAGTTCTCTTGCTGATTCCTTCTCATCTAGCCTCTTGACCAAGAACTGGGTAGAGGCTAGGCCTGGCTTGTGGGTCTGTCTCCAGGTCCCTGAAGATCAATCCCTGACTGTTATTGGGAGATAAGTGCTGGTTCTGAGTTGCCTATGGGGTGTTTTAGCAGGATTGATAAAACTTGTGGGTTACTTTTGACCTGCTGACTTCACCTCTTTCTGACAATGTGATTTGAATTAGGTCCCCCATCTGAATCTCTGAGATGGTGGATGTTACTTGTGAGCACAAAATAGTCACTCCCTATTTGATTGAGCTGGAGGGCACTATGCTTACATGTAGAATTGCTCCCCCTGTTATTGGTTGATGTTTGTTTGAAGAGCCAGCTGCTGAGATGTTCTTTCATGTCCATGGTTAGCCCTGGTCCCCCAGGTGGGGTACACAAATGCCCCAAGCTTTAGGAGGGACTCTCTAGCTCCCAGAGGGTTACTTGATATTTACTTCCACTGAGGTGTGGAGAGGAGCAAGACTGCGATATTGGCTGGATTGCCAGAGTGTGAAAGGCTTCTCACAGCCTGGGTGAGGCTCAGAGGTTGCTTTTTCCACTCACAGAGGGAGCCACTGGTATGAGGTTCAGGGCAAGCTCTTCAAATGGGGAAGGCTGTTTCTGAGGGAGAGGTCTAAATGCTTGAGTGCTAAGGCACTGGGCCCTGCTCTTTCCACCATTGTCCTGTAGCACAGTTTCTCTGTGGGGAGGGGTGAGTTCCCTCCTAACTGCCACTAACTGTAACCCACAACGCACTCCCATCAGATCAGTCCAGATGAATTCCCCCACCACCCAAGACTGGCTCTTGAACTTCTCCCCAATCCTTGTGTCTGACCCATTAGCGTGTGTCTCTGTGAAATGCTGGTGGGTAGTTGTTCATGCCAGTTGTTCACCCCTGTCCCACCACAAGACTCCAAGGTCAGAGGAGTAGGCCTCTGTATCTACAGGGGCCACATCAAGGGGCATACTCCCACCAGAAAGAAGTGGCCACTTGTGAATCTCTTGGCTGCACTCCCTATTGCAATGATGAGGGAGGGGTGGCAGTTCCTATTCAGCCAGCATCTCAGAGGTCTTCCATTGCCATGGCAACCAGGGGATAGGCTATTTCTGTCCCAGTGCCACACCCCTATCCAATATGGTGTTTCTCTAGCGGGGGTGGAGGGTGGGCACACTCACAGATCCCCATTACTCAGCACTCCTCCACACTCTCCTCTGGGATATATCTGCAAGGGCTTACCCAGGTCCAAGACTGAGACCTCTCCCCTGCTTCTCCCTGCACTACTCTCATGACTGGGGGGCACCAGGACCAGCCTGCCTGTCTAAGGCGCCAGCGTGCGATCCTGTGAAATTCTGGCAAGCAGGAAGCTCCCAAATTGAGTGGCGGCCTCATTCTCTGTGGCAAGCTCAGCTTGGAACTTGTACTCGCCCTAGAGAAGTGGCTGTTCGTGAGCCTCTCAATTTAGAGTACTCATGCCATTGCAATCGGTGGTGCTGGGGGCTGGGGAGGGGCGGCCCAGCAGGAGGGATCATGGCTACCAGTTGGCCAGAGCTAGAATTACTTTCTCTAATGCCGTGAGTAGGGGGAAGTGCAGAGGAGGAAGTGTCTAGGAATAAGAAAGCCAGCACTCCAGTATGGTGTCTCATGGCACTCTCCTGTGGGGTGTACATAAGGGATACTCAAACGCTTTGGGTTTCCTGGTTCACCCCACTATTCCTATTTAGGTGTCATGCCTGGGCTGGTGAGGGGTGGAAGTGCTTTCAATATATTTCAAGTGTGTCCTGCTGTTCACCGAAGGCACCTAGGTGAAGGAGGGGAAACCCTCACTGGGCTAGGAGCCTCTCTGGACTTGATCCACACTGCTATCTTCTCTCTAACTTATTCTTTACCAGCTTAGCAGTTTTTCTTCATGGGATCCCAAGACATCTCTGTTGTCTCTCTCTGAGATCCACACCTGAGCTGCGACTCTTCCCCACTCTCCTCAGTCCAGTATTCTACATTCCAGCCAGGACAGTCTGACAAGTGATGTCTCTAGTTGGCTATCTTCATCCTGCAAGACTATTAATTAAAGCTTTATTTCCCCCACCAGCATCCTCAGTAGCAAAGCTTCAAATAGTTTACAAAGATAGACCTCTACAGGGAGAACTATGAAACACTGAGGAAGGAAATCGCAGAGCATGTAAACAGGTGGAAAACCATACCATGCTCGTGGATCTGAAGAATCAACATTGTTAAAACGTCTATAGTACCCAAAGTGATCTACAGATTCAATGCAATCCCTATTAAATTACAAACATCATTTTTCACAGGTATAGAAAAAAATAACTTTATGCTTTGTATGGAACCAGAGAATACCCCGTTTAACAAAAGCAATTTCAGGCAATAAGAACAAAATGGGAGGTATTAATTTACCAGACTTCAAACTATACTACAAGGCTGTGGTTATTAAAACTGCATGGTATTGGCACAAGTGCAGGGACACAGACCAGTGGAACAGAACAGAAAATCCAGATATAAAACCATCCTCACATATCCATCTAATCTTTGACAAAGCAGACAAAAACATACTCTGGGGAAAAGAATCCTTATTCAATAAATGGTGCTGGGAAAACTGGATAGCCACATGTAGAAGACTGAAACAGGACCCACAGCTTTCACCTCTCACAAAAATCAAATCACGGCGGGTAACAGACTTAAACCTTAGGTGTGAAACTATAAGAAATCTAGAAGAAAATCTGGGAAACACTCATATAGGCATTGGCCTAGGCAAAGAATTTATGAAGAAGACCCCTAAGGCAATCACAGCAACAACAAAAATAAATAAATGGGACCTGATTAAACTAAAAAGCTTCTGCACAGCCAAAGAAGCAGTCACTAGAGCAAACAGACAACCTACAGAATGGGAAAAAAATTTGCATGCTACACATCCATTAAAGGACTGAGATAACTAGAATCTACTTAGAACTCAGGAAAATGAGCAAGAAAAACTCAAACAACCCTATCAAAAAGTGGGCAAAGGACATGAATAGAAATTTTTCAAAAGAAGATAGAAGAATGGTCAAAAAAACATACGAAAAAATGCTCAACACCTCTAATCATCAGGGAAATGCAAATCAAAACCACAATGAGATATCACTTAATTCCGGTGAGAATGGCCTTTATCAAAAATCCCAAACCAATAAATGTTGGTGTGGATGCGGAGAGACAGTAACACTCATACACTGCTGGTGGGACTGCAAACTAGTGCAACCCCTATGGAAAGCAATATGGAGATACCATAAACAGATACAAGTAGACCTACCCTTTGATCTAGCAATCCTATTATTGGGAATCTACCCAAAAGAACAAAAGTCATTCTATAAAAAAGATGTCTGCACTCAAATGTTTATAGCAGCACAATTCACAATTGCAAAGATGTGGAAACAACCCAAATGCCCATCAATACATGAGTGGATTAGTAAAATGTGGTATATGTATACCATGGAGTATTACTCAGTTATAAAAAATAACGGTGATATAGAATGTCTTATGTTCTCCTGGATAACGTTGGAACCCATTCTACTAAGAGAACTATCCCAAGAATGGAAAAATAAGCACCACATGTACTCACTATCAAATTGGTTTCCCTGATCATCACCTAAGTGCACATTTTGGAATAACACTAATTGAGTGTCGGGCTTATGTGGTGGGGAGGGGATGGGTGTATACCTACATAGTGAGTGCGATGCACACTGTGTGGGGAATGGACACACTTGAAGCTCTGACTCAGGGGGTGGGGGGGCAAGGGATATATACATAACCTAAACTTTTTTACCCCCATAATATGCTGAAATAACAAAAAAGAACTATGTTACACTAATAGTAACCAAAAAAATCAACCTTACTGTCAACCACCTTAACTGTTATCTCAGGCTCCTGGTGGGAGGTATTAATTATGGTCTATAATTCCTGGAGGCTTTGGGAAACCCTAAGATCCCATCAGTCTTTGTCTTCTTCATCAAGCCCCACCAATTACAGGGCAGCTTCTTTACCATCCTTCTGCTGCAGCTTGGGGCAGTCTTTCTTCCAGTGACCTTGTTCCTTACAATAAACACATTGATCTTTTCCTGAGAGGTAGGGAAGCCTTTGGTCAATTCTTTTTCCCTCTCCTTTTTTTGGGCCCCTTAGAGATTCTTTGTAAGGGCAGTTGCCAAATATTTATCCCTCTGTTTCATTTGGTACAATTTTCTTTTTTAACTTTTGCTGTACTTTAGTCTGTTCATAATTTATAAAAACCTTCTAGGATACTTCAATCAGGTGAGATTATTTTTCTTTTTTTTTAATTTCACAATATTACAGGGATACCAACATTTAGGTTACATATATTGCCTTTGTCCCACCTGAGTCAGAGCTATAAGCATGCCTATCCCCCAGACAGTGAGCACCACACCTCCCACCTGCCTGACATCCGATGAATGTTATTACCATATGTGCACATAAGTGTTAATCAATTAGTACCAATTTGGTGGTGAATACATGTGGTACTTATTATTCCATTCTTGTGATACTTCACTTAGTAGAATGGGATCCAGCTCCATCCAGAATAATACAAGAGATGCTAGTTCACCATTGTTTTCTGTGGATGAGTAATATTCAATGGTATACATATACCACATTTTATTAGTCCACATCATATGTTGATCAGCACCTGGGTTGTTTCCACATCTTTGGAATTATGAATTTTGCTGCTATAAACATTTGAGTGCAGATGTCTTTTTAATAGACTATCTTTTTTTTTTCCTTTGGATAGATGCCCAGTAATGGGATTGCTGGCTCAAATAGTAGTTATACTTTTAGCTCTTTGAGGTATCTCCATACTACTTTCCATAGAGATTTTACTAGTTTGCAGTCCCACCAGCAGTGTATGAGTGTTCCTATCTCTCTGCATTCACAGCAACAGTTGTTGTTTTAGAACTTTTTGATAAAAGGCATTATCACTGGAGTTAAGTGATATTTCATTGTGGTTTTGATTTTCCTTTCCCTGATTATTACAGATGTTTAGAATTTTTTCATATGTTTGTAGCCCATTAGTCTGTTTTCTTTTGAAAAGTTTCTGTTCATGTCCTTTGTCCACTTTTTAACGGGGTAGTTTGATTTTTTTCTTGCTGATTTGCTGAGTTCTTTATAGATTCTAATTATCAGCCCTTTATGGGATGTGTAGCATGTGACTATTTTTTCCCATTCTGTAGGTTGTCAGCTGAGATATTGACAAGGTTAAGGCAACTTCCAATTTCTGTAGCTTTTTCTGAATATCAGGCATGCTTCTGCCAATGAAAGTTATGTTAACCAGCCTCAAATTTTCAGGGGACTCTGAGTCTATATCTATAGACTTTCTGTATACTTCTGGAATTCTTTCTTAAAAGGCTGACCAATTCTCATCTGCCTCCTGTCTTAGTTCCTGAACTTTCTTTATGCTCTTTACATCAGGGACTCCTTTTTTGAGCCTGACTAAAATGTAGTCCCCAAGATGCTGAATCTTACTTTCATCATCATCATTCAAATTCCAGTTAGGTTTACCAATAGAGACCACCAAATTAGCTTCAGTCCTCACCTTGTTATTTGGCCACACACACTCCATGTGCAACTGGTGAGCCTCTTCTTGGGCCTTCTCAAAGAAAATGCAATATCCTTCAGAGTTTAGAAGAGTATTAAGCAGACTTTAGATATCTTCCCATCTGGGATGTTGTGTGGTGAAAATAGATTCAAAGAGGTCAGTTTTATGCTTTGTATCATCCCTATAGGCAGGATTATGCTGTTTTTAGTTATACAAAGCAGAAGTGGTAAATGGGCTATAAACCTACCTTAATCCATTGGTTGTCTATTTTAATTTAATCCTCCTATAAGAACCTGCCTTAAAGAAGATTGCCCTGCTGGGAAGGAGGGGGGTCGTGACTAAATTGTGTACCCTTATGTGTATATGAGGGAAAAACTATATCTCTAGGCCTCTCAGGATCATCCTCAGAGAAAGAAGGTAAAGAATAGATGGCTGGAAGAGCTGATGAGACAAAACAGGGTCCTTGGCTTATAAGGAGAGAAGTATGAAAGCCAATAAAGGAAATTGAAGGAGCTGTAGTACCAAGGGCTGAATCCACAGCTGCAGCTGGGGCCCTCAGGCAGCCAGAGGTCTTCTTCAAAATGAGAATCTCCCTCGGATATTAGAATGGGGTTTAAAAGTTTTGATTCTCATTCTGTAATCTTTATAAAGGCTTCTGTCCTCTGCTCTAAAATCTTATATTTAATCTGATCTGGTGTGTTTTGATAAAGAAATATGAAAAACTGCACATAAGGGATTTTATTTTATTTCCAAAACTAATGACAAAATAAACCTAATTGGAGATTAGTATCATATTTTAGTGATTCATTAGGAGACCAGATTTCCCCAGTACTGGGGCCAAGTGGTATTACAAAAGAATATCATTTTCTTTTTCTCCATAGACTCCTGACTATATTCAGACCAATTTCGAAGAATGCAACCCAAAGGACTGCATTCTGGGATCAATTTTGATTTTTCATGGCCACACACACACACACACCCCCCCCAACATATACACACACACACACTCAATACCCATAAAGAAAGTTACAAATGAACAAACTGCACGTTAACTATTAATAGTAGACCAAGAGGGTTCCAAATCAAAACAGTTAGGTAAATTCTTGCTCTCAGGAATGGTTGGGGGTTTAGCCAACCAAAACCAAATGGGAATTCCCTTGAAATTCCCCAAATTGAGAGGGACATCCCCCACTGTGTGGTACCTTCAAGTAGCACTCACCCATCCAGACAACACAAATCACAAAATCCTGAGGTCTTTTCTTCAGAAGTAATCGAGAAGAAATCAAGAATGCATTGGAAACAGGTTGTGGTGGAGCTGGCAGGGGAGTCCAAGCCCACCCCCAGCAAATATGGCCAGGCAGCTGCTAAGGGGAGGTTTTTGGTCTCTCCCTGCTCCACAGCCACCAAACCACAAGCAATGCCTTCCTAGTCAGGGAACCAAACTTGTTTTCAAAACTTCAAGGAGGTTTCAGCCTAGATCCAGTTGCTGCTGTGCAAAGATCCAATTGGAATAATTAGGATTGTGAAGGAAGGAAGAAATTTTAATGTGAAAGACATCTGTAGGGAGAGTGGGAGAAATTGACTCACATCTATCTCCCCAATAACAGAGATCATGAGCTTTTTACGGAGTGCCACATGCACTGGGACAGGTCATGTGCCTTGGGGAAGATCATGGGGAAATGGTGATTCTTGGCAGTAGGAATGTTGTTCAGGGGCTTTCAGAATTTTAACTCCTTTGTCTTGTAAAAATTTTGCCATTTCTGGTAAAAAAAAAAACAAAACTCAAAAAATTCAAGTAGTTAAGGGAGGAGATTATAAAAAGGCATATAGGGGGTCACTGAAATTTATTCATAGAGCCAATTATAATACTGATTTATAAAATGAAAAATGTCTTTACTTTTAAGAAAAGAAAATAAATTTTATCTGAGGAATGCAAATCCTTTTAAATTACCAGGCCCAGGATGATGTTAACATTAGACAGTATTCATGTCTTACTACTCTCTTTGAACTATACATTCTTCTCTTGAAAATGCTTGCTATTTCCAGAAGTAGCTATAAATTAATCTAAAAATACCACACTGGACACTATAACCCACACCCTATAGCTTAATGATGTATCGCCAATCATTAATTAATATTATTTTCTGGAAACCAATGAGAATTTCTGACAAACAACTTTATATAAGCCCATCTCCTGTCTCATTTTTTTCCTTTAAAAACCTGCTTATCGAGGGCGAAACCGCTCGGGAGCCATAAAGTGCCGAGCGGCTCTCTTTGCCCGGCGCCCTCCGCTGGTCTCTGAACCAACGCCAGGAGTACGGGATATGCCGGGGCCGCGCTCGGGGTGAAGGGGCAGAACTGCGCTAAGGCAAAAAAAAAAAAAACAACAACACGAACAAGAAGAATAGGCTCGCCGAACTGTATATTTTATTCTTGGTAAATTTCTTCTGGGTTTTGTTTGTTTGTGTTTGTGTTTGTTTTTGTTTTTTTTGGGTTTTTTCTTTTTTTTCTTTCCTTTTCTTTTCTTTTTCTTTTTTTTTCCGGCGGCGGACAGCCTCGGCGGGCACCTTTGCCCTCTGGGCCTCTGGCTGCCGTGCCTTTTTGAGCGCGGAGGTTGGATCCCCACCACCCTCGGAGCTGTGCGGGCGCGCAGACGTCATCTTGAAATCCACTGCGAAACCGCCCGGGACCCAGCCGGGCGGGCGTGAAGGGGCGGAGCTGTGCTAAGGCGTAAAAACAAAAACATCTAATGGCCGCTCCGGACCCAGCCGAGCGGAAGTGAAGGGGCAGAGCTGTGCTAAGGCGTAAAACAAACAAACAAACAAAAAAACATTGAGTCGCTGAATTATATACTTCAGATTTGTGTATCTTTCTGCCTTGCGGTGTGGTGAAGTGCTATGTAGTTTGTTTTTGTTCATTTTTGTTGGCATTTTTGGTGTTTTTTGGTTTGGCTTTTTGCGTTTCTTTTCTTTTTTTTTTTTCTTTTTCTTTTTCTTCTTTTTTTCTTTTCTCTTTCGTTTTTTCCTCTTTCTTTTCTTTCTTTCCTTTTCTTTTTTCTTTTTTTTTTTTTCTCTTCTCTTTCTCCTCTCTTTTCGCCTTCTAACTGGGGACCCACGGTGAGCTTTGGAATGGGCCAGGTCCCTGGCTCTGGTACATACCGGATCCTGAGTAGTCACCCCCAGGGCCGGAGATCTGCGGGCACGCAATTGCCACTCTAGGGCCCACAGCCAAGTCACTGCGGAGCAATAGGGTACCAAGAGGCTCCCTGGACGGCCCTCTCCCCTGGTCCACGGACCTTATATAGGATCCCTGCCCAAGTGTAAACACTGAATACTTCTCCAGAAGCGAGAGTGTGGAACCTGATCCCTGGGGACATTGGGCCAAGACAGACTTTTGCCCGTGGGAGCTACAGCAACTGGGGCGCTGAGCAAGCAAAGTCACCGTCCTCTCCCCATAGCTAGTATCTTGCCGGCAGATAGAGTCAGAAACCTCCCCTATAGAGGAAGAACCAAAGGGAAACAAACAAACAAACAAACAAAGAGAATTTCGGTCTACTATTAGTGTGGACCCTGCCTGCCTTCTGAAAGACCACAACACAGTGTCCTAACTCACCAAAGCGGTCCTGGATCACTCCAATCCTCTAGGATTGGACCCATCGGAAGCAGTCCCCCAACGGAAACAGAAAAATCTCTGAACAATACACAACAGTCTCCCCCTCTTGCCAAAAGAAGCAACATACCTAGACTGTTTCACAGCCTAAGAATAGAGCACAAAGAGTCCTGTTAACCAGACTAAACCTATAAGTAAAGATCCAACGACAAATCTAGATGGGAAGGGCCCAGCGAAAAAACACGGAGAGCAAAAAGAATCAAATGGAAAGCTCATCCCCAAAGAGAAATACCAGCTCCCAACCATTTGACACAAACCAGACTCAAAACACCAACATGTCACAGGAAGAATTCCAATTATGGATTATAAACAAGCTGAATAATATACAAGAATCAATGGATAAACAACACAAGGAAAACACAAAAAAATACAGGATTTGGAGGAAAAATTCACTAAAGAAATTGAAATATTGAAGAAAAACCAAACCGAACTCCTAGAAGTGAAGAATTCACTCAGAGAGCTACAAAACACTGTGGAAAGTCTCAAGAGCAGGGTAGATCAAACAGAGGAAAGAATCTCAGAAATTGAAGATAACTCCTTCCAACTAAATAAGTCAGTCACAGAGATAGATCGAAAAAGTAAGAGAAATGATCTGAGTCTTCAAGAAATGTGGGATTATGTGAAGAAACCTAACTTGAGAGTTATTGGCATTCCTGAGGGTGAAGAAGACAACAAGCAAGGGTTGGACAAGCTATTTGAAGACATAATTGAGGAAAATTTTCCAGGCCTTGCCAATACTCTAGACATACAGATTCAAGAAGCTCAAAGGACCCCTGGGAGATTCATAGCAAATAGGAAAACACCACGCCACGTAGTCATCAGGCTGACCAAAATATCCACTAAAGAGTCACTTCTCCGAGCTGTAAGGAGAAAGAAACAAGTAACTTACAAAGGAAAACCCATCAGAATTACGCCAGATTTCTCAGCTGAAACCTTACAAGCAAGAAGAGGTTGGGGCCCCATTTTCATGCTTCTGAAACAGAATAATGCCCAGCCTAGAATCTTGTACCCAGCTAAGCTAAGTTTTCTATACGAAGGAGAAATCAAGACATTCTCAGATAAACAAAGGTTGAGGGAATTCACCAAGACAAGACCAGCCCTCCAAGAAGTACTCAAAAGAGAATTATACACGGATCAGCACAAGAAAGATCCACGAATGTAAAACTACTCAAGAGCTAAAGATGAAATTCCAGATACCACAATGGCCCAGGAGAGAAAACATCACAATGAAGTTCTACCCAACAAGCTGAACAAAAAACTGTCTCACCTATCAGTTTTCTCAATAAATGTGAATGGCTTGAACTCCCCGCTCAAGAGACATAGACTGGCCCAATGGATAAAAAAATACAATCCAAGTATCTGCTGTCTTCAAGAAACTCACCTAACCTGCAAAGATGCATTTAGACTGAAAATAAAAGGATGGAAATCGATATTTCAAGCAAATGGTAACCAAAAGAAAGCTGGTGTGGCAATCGTAATTTCCAATAACTTAGCTTTCAAACCAACAAAAATAATAAAAGACAAAGATGGCTACTACATACTGATTAAAGGCACAATTCATCAAGAAGCCATGACTATACTCAATATATATGCACCCAACCTAGGTGCACCTAGATTCATAAAGCAAACCCTACTAGATCTGAACCAAATGATAGATAACAATACTGTAATAGCTGGAGACTTTAACACCCCACTGACAGTACAGGACAGATCCTCTAAACAGAAAATAAACAAAGACACAATGGACCTCAATAGAATGCTAGAACAAATGGGCATGGCTGACATCTATAGGACATTCTACCCAAAGTCCACAGAATATACATTCTTCTCATCAGCTCACGGGACATTCTCTAAGATTGACCATGTCCTAGGACATAAATCATGTCTTCAAAAATTCAAAAAAATAGAAATTATACCATGCATCTTCTCAGATCACAGCGGAATAAAAGTAACAATGATCACAAACAGAAACCCTCACTCTTACTCAAAGTCATGGAAGTTAAATAACCTTCTCCTGAATAATTATTCTATAAAAGAAGAAATCAAGATGGAAATCAAAAATTTCTTTGAATTAAATGACAACGGAGATACAACTTATCAAAATCTATGGGATGCAGCTAAAGCAGTCCTGAGAGGAAAATTCATATCCATAAATGCCTATATCAAAAAGACAGAAAACATGCAAATAGACAACCTAACGAATAGACTCAAAGAACTGGAGAAAGAAGAACAGAACGATCCCAAACCCAGCAGAAGGCGAGAAATTACTAAGATCAAATCAGAACTAAATGAAAAGGACAACAAAGAAACTATAAGGGAAATTAATAAAACAAAAAGTTGGTTCTTTGAAAAGATAAACAAAATAGACACACCTCTGGCTAGACTAACCAAGAGCACAAAAGTAAAATCTCTAATCACCTCCATTAGGAACATGAAAGGAGAAATCACAACCGATGCTACAGAGATACAAGATATCATCTATGAATTCTACAAAAATCTTTATGCACACAAACTGGAGAACGTGGAGGAAATGGACAAATTCTTAGAAACACATAGTCTTCCCAGGCTCAACCAGGAAGAAATAGAGTACCTGAACAGACCAATATCAAGAACTGAAATCGAAACAGCAATAAAAAACCTTCCCAAAAAGAAAAGCCCTGGTCCAGATGGGTTCACACCTGAATTTTACCATACATACCAAGAAGAACTGGTGCCCATCCTACATAAACTATTCTCCAATATTGAGAAGGATGGAGTTCTCCCTAACACGTTCTACCAAGCCAATATAACATTAATACCAAAACCTGGAAAGGACACAACAAAAATAGAGAACTACAGACCAATTTCCCTCATGAATATAGATGCAAAAATTTTCAATAAAATACTAGCAAATCGAATCCAAGTACTTATCAAAAAAGTAATCCACCACGACCAAGTGGGCTTCATCCCCGAGATGCAGGGGTGGTTCAACATACGTAAATCTATAAATGTAATTCACCACATAAATAGAAGCAAAAACAAAAACCATATGATACTCTCATTAGATGCAGAAAAAGCATTTGACAAAATTCAACACCCTTTTATGATAAAAACGCTTAACAAAATAGGCATTGATGGAACCTACCTAAAAATGATACAAGCCATATATGACAAACCCACAGCCAACATCATACTGAATGGGGAAAAACTGAAAGCACTCCCACTTAGAACTGGAACCAGACAGGGCTGCCCATTGTCTCCATTACTTTTCAACATAGTATTGGAAGTCCTTGCGAGAGCTATCAGGCAAGAGAGCAGAATCAAGGGAGTCCAAATAGGGAAGGAAAAGATCAAACTCTCACTTTTTGCTGATGATATGATGTTATATCTGGAAAACCCCCAGGATTCAACCAAGAGACTCCTGGAATTGATTAACGAATACAGCAAAGTCTCAGGCTACAAAATGAATATACACAAATCAGAGGCATTTATATATGCCAATAACAGTCAATCGGAAAACCAAATTAAAGACTCAATACCCTTCAAAATAGCAACAAAGAAAATAAAATATCTAGGTATATATCTAACTAAAGAGGTAAAGGACCTCTATAAGGAAAACTATGAAACACTGAGAAAAGAAATAGCAGAACTTGTAAATAGATGGAAAAATATACCATGCTCGTGGATCGGAAGAATCAACATTGTTAAAATGTCTATACTACCCAAAGTGATCTACAGATTCAATGCAATCCCTATTAAATTACCAACATCATTCTTTACAGACATAGAGAAAATAATTATACACTTTGTATGGAATCAAAGAAGACCCCGTATAGCAAAAGCAATTTTAAGCAACAAAAACAAAATGGGAGGTATTAATTTGCCAGACCTCAAACTATACTACAAGGCCGTGGTTCTTAAAACAGCCTGGTACTGGCACAAGTGCAGGGACACAGACCAGTGGAACACAACAGAAAATCCAAATATAGAACCATCCTCATATAGTCACCTAATTTTCGACAAAGCGGGAAAGAATATACTCTGGGGACAAGAATCCCTATTCAACAAGTGGTGCTGGGAGAATTGGTTAGCCACTTGTAGAAGACTGAAACAGGACCCACAGCTTTCACCTCTCACAAAAATCAAATCACGGTGGATAACAGACTTAAACCTTAGGCGTGATACAATCAGAATTCTAGAAGAAAATGTAGGAAAGACTCTTACAGACATTGGCCTAGGCAAAGAATTTATGAAGAAGACCCCCAAGGCAATCACAGCAGCAACAAAAATAAATGAATGGGACATGATGAAATTAAAAAGCTTCTGCACAGCCAAAGAAACAGTCCAGAGAATAAACAGACCACCTACAGAATGGGAAAACATTTTTGCATACTACACATCAGATAAAGGACTGATAACAAGAATCTATTTAGAACTCAGGAAAATCAGCAAGAAAAAATCAAGCAACCCTATCAAAAAGTGGGCAAAGGACATGAATAGAAATTTTTCAAAAGAAGATATAAAAATGGCTAACAAACATATGAAAAAGTGTTCAACATCTCTAATCATCAGGGAAATGCAAATCAAAACCACAATGAGATATCACTTAACCCCAGTGAGAATGGCCTTTATCAAAAAAACCCAAAACAACACATGTTGGCGTGGGTGTGGAGAGACAGGAACACTCATACACTGCTGGTGGGACTGCAAACTAGTGCAACCTCTGTGGAAAGCATTATGGAGGTATCTTAAACAGATTCAAGTAGACCTGCCATTTGACCCAGCAATCCCATTACTGGGCATATACCCAAAGGAAAAAAGGTCATTCTGTAACAAAGGCACGTGTACCCAAATGTTTATAGCAGCACAATTCACAATAGCAAAGATGTGGAAACAACCCAAATGCCCATCAATACATGATTGGATTAGTAAACTGTGGTATATGTATACCATGGAATACTACTCAGCTATAAGGAATGATGAAGATACAACATCTCTATGGTTCTCCTGGAGAGAGTTGGAACCCATTATATTAAGTGAAGTATCCCAAGAATGGAAAAACAAGCATCACATGTACTCACCAGAAAATTGGTTTCCTTGATCATCACCTAAATACAAATCTGGAAACGACACCAATTGGACATCAGACTGAGGTGGGGGGTGGGGGAGGGGATGGGGGTATGCCTACACAATGAGTGCATTGCGCACCGTTTGGGGAGTGGTAACACTTGAAGGTGCTGACTCGGGAAAGGGGGGGTGGGGAAAAAATATGAAACTATTGTTTTTAACTTGCACTGTTCACTTAATAATTTATCATGAATATTTCCCATATTATTTCATATCATTGTACAAGAAATAATGTATACATTATGAGGACATACTGTATCTAACAAGATATACTGTTAGACTCTTTGATTCTGTAAAATTAAATAAAAAAAAAATAAAAAAAAAATAAAAACCTGCTTATGACCAAAGTTAAAGAGTTCATATCCAAGGTTACTTGGGTCTGTCTGAGTCTTCTGGGCAGCCATCCTTACTTTGGTTCACTTAAGCTCTTTAAATCATATTTTGTGTTTCAGTCTCTTTCTTTAAGGTTGACATTTCTGGCACTGTGAGCAGAATTCAGAGTGACCTACCCCCAACCATCACACATTCCTCCTGGACTCAGTGAGCTGGGCCAGTTCTGAACACCTTGTGTTTTTCCAATTTTGAGAGAAATTGTTAAATGTAAGTGGTGAGGTTCTACTGAAAACTTGTACCTACCCCACTGTTTGGTTGAAAGTTTAAGCTTTGCTTGAGATGTTTTTTCAAACCCTTCCTTTCTAATTTTTTTTTTAATCTTTACCCTGCAGATAAGATATTTGGGCTAAAGGAAAAAGAAAGCTACCTTTTCCACCTCTGCCTCAGGATCAGAGGTTTGGGTCAAGGTCAGGAAAAAAGCTCTGCATATAACTGTTGTTTTTCTGTCTCTGTCTCATGGAAGTAAGTTCTGGGTTAAGGTATTGGCAGTTAGGGCCCCAGTGATCTCATTTTACATAGTGTCACAGTAACAGACACTGCATCTTAAAACTAATTAATAACTCTTTATTTTACAATGTCTAATTCTGAGCTTGCTTAAGAATTCCAGGAGCTAGCTTTGAGCAGTTAACTATAGAACTGAGCTTGTGTGAAAAACCCATGGAAGAAAATGTTGAGCAGTTAACCTTCAATTCCATTGCAAGGTAGTTTACACCAGACAGATGGCCAGATGGCCCATTTCTCAAAATAATCATCAGAGAAAGACATGCTGACCTGAAGTTAGCCAGCTCCCAACCCCCTTCTCCCTTTACAAACGCTTTGGCCAGTGTGAGGAACATGAGATGGCCTTTGTGACACGAGTCCTCCATCTCCTCAGGATGCTGGCTCTTGAAAAAATCTTCTTTTCCTTTCACCAACCCCTCATCTTTTGAGTTTGGTTTTCAAGCAGTGAGAAGCCAAGCCTATTTATGGTTACAAAAATGTTGCCCAGTGTGGGGCTGTACAACTCAGGTGATCTTAGTCTGCCTGATTTCCAATGGACAAAGCAGTTGGCTCATCAGTTTACTGATTTACTCATTCATGCTACTGGGTGGGTAAACAGCCACCCATACATGCCAGCTTCTCATGGCTAGCTGACCCTGCAGGTGGAAACCCAGGGACATCCCAACAGCTGCTGAGAACTTTTTCTTCTCAAGGATCCTCCCTTCTCTCCTATTCACAGCACTAGCTGCCTGCAATGCTTCATTGGTGAAAGGAAATTGGTATTTGGGAGTTGATAGGCTCCAATACTGGATAAGTCAAACCAGTGTGTACACTGGAAATTCTCCGTCTCTGCTATTTGGGCTTTTACACAATTTGGACCTAGTGTAGGTGCTGTTAGTTGGAGATAAGATTCCTAAGAACTTTTCTTCAGTCTTCTTCTGCAAGAATTAGGCTGAGAACACTCCACTATTTTGAGTTTCATTTCCTTGATTTGGAATTTGTAGGGTAAGTTGCTCTGGTGTGTACAAATGGGAACTCCCTTTCCCTCCATTTGGGCTTTTTCCATGGCACAAGCCATTCTGTTCTTATTTTTGTTAGTGTACCCTGTGGGAGAGGGATTAGTTGTTGGCTTTTTACCCAATTTAGGAACTGGTACATTTTCATTTGTTCTATTTGATGTTTCCCAGGATTGTTAGTGGAGCTGCAGTTCATTTTTTAAAACGTCTTGAAGTTTGTTTTTGTGCACATGTTTAAACTGATGAGCAAATTACATCAAGAAAAATTCAGAGCTCAAATGGTCAATCTGCCACTAAGAGTTAAAATGTACAGTATGTTAAGTTCTCTAACTATCTCTATTGTCTTTTCTGTCTGCTTTGAATCTGCAGTTGCTAAGCAACTGGTATTGAGATAAAATTCATTGTTTACTAATTTAGGGCTACTTAGAGATCTTGGCTTCTTATACAATTCAGCCACTTCTAGGTAAAATGTAAAAATTGAAAACTCATTTAAAACTGCAGGAACAAAATGTCAAAAGAGCCTTTGTTAAACTCAAACTGCCATGGAAACTGCTTTACTCAAAACTTTGGTCCACAGAATTCACTGGATTACCTATTAGGGTAAAGTTTAGCCATGTGAAAAAATTCCAATTTGTCAGATATAATTTGGATCTAAATATCTTTTGCAAAATGGTAAATTCATATTGCTATCTCATGGCTAAAATTTTGAAATAAAAGCTATTGAAAGCTATTTGTGTATATGTTTACATGCATTTTTTGTATATCCATGTGTGGAGAAAGATTTCTCACAGAGATTAAGGTATATTAAAGTGAAAAAATATATCTTCTTAGAGGAGAGAGAGAGAGAGTGAAAGAGAGAGGAAAGAGAGAGAGCAAGGAGACTGCATGGTATCCCAAAGAAAGAGAAGGGGGTGCCAGCGGTGAGGCCAAGTAGCTTACTGATTTTATGGGGACAAGGAGAAAGAAAAAAAAGTGATTATTGTCAGTTGAAATAGAAGTAGCTTTGGAATAATTAGCATGCAGCTGTGAGACTTCAGGTTGTCCACCTTTCTTACTTTTCTCTCCTCCTGGAGACTTGGTTATCTCTGAAACATAGACGCTTATTGTAGGGGATGTGATTTTGCCCCTGAGATATGGTTTTGGACAGGACATTAAGGCCTGGAATTTGCTCCCCTGCTGCCCCCTGCTGTCCTTTCAGGGGCTTCTCAGGAACACCTTGAGGCTCTAAAACAAATTCTCAATGCAGCTTCTTGTGAATGTAAAGTGAAAGACTTACATTTCTTTTTTGTCTGTTGGGCTCCTTTTCAGATGTTTGGGAAAACAGACTCCCTTCATGGTGCCAGCTAGCTAAGGAGAGAAAGAGCAGAGAGTAGAAAGAGCTCATGATTGATCTTTAGCTATTATTAGAAAATTTCAGTGTTTGATATTTTCCTGTTATTTCAGTAGGGGTGCCCTTTTCAATATGTTATGACTATGTCATATCAAATTGTCTTATAAATAAAATGAGCTGTCATAAATTAAGTAAGTAAATAAGTCCAAATACTTTTGAATTTTATGTGAATTTAGTAATCTTTGGTAAATAAGCTAGTGTCTAAGAAATAGTAAACATAAAAATAAAAGTCTACAAACTTGTCAGCATACGTTTTTGCCTGGGTTTACTGGTCATTTTTATATTTGAATTTGTTAGGGTTTGACACAAAGGTTATAAAACTGTAAACCCAGCCAGAAGAAATGATCTATGTTTGTATGATTTTTGATAAGCAAGACTAATTTAATATTGCTGGTTTAATGAAAACAGCTAATTCTCCTGAGCTACTGGAAAAAATACCCATGTGTTTAAGGTTCTTACTTAGGTAAAAATATAAGTATGCCTAAACAAAAATAAGTGTAAGTAAATTAGAATAAGTAAAACATCAAGTAAATGATAGCACAAAAACAGAAACTTATGATCAATGGTTTATGAAGATATTTTGGTTTTGGTATCTTAATCCTCATTGTGGATAAAGTTTCTTCCATTGATTTTACTGTCAGTAATGACTTCAAGATCTCTTTCTGACTCAACGATTTCTATCATGTGATATTAACAGTACTACAAAGGATTGAAAGCTGCCCTAGGAGCTGTGATTACAAGAGTTTAAATCAAATTGGAGGCTACAATTTTCCCTTTGGTCTTGCTCACTCTTGATTTGTTCTGTGAGTCCTAGTTACAAGCTAGTCAGCTGAGTGTACATTGTGTTAACATAGCAAAGTCCTTTATTTAAAAAAAATTAAAAATAGTCACTAAACTGTTAATTTTGATATAGTAATTAATTTCAAGGTGAACAAAATAATTATTCTTAAAATCCAAGAAAAATTGCAAAAAAAGTTGGAAGTATTACATGTATTCAAATTTATACTTTAGTTGGAAAATGTTTTGAGATCATTTAAATTGATTTTTAAAATAACTTAATATTGATCCTTGTGTAAGAAAAGTTATGAGTGTGTCATTATTTGAGGTGCTAAGGATTGAAGTTAAAGGTTTACTCAGTCTACAGTTGGGTTATGACATGCCAATAAATTTTATATTGGGATGTTGGTATTTTAAAAAAGCTCTGATTAGTTAACATCTTTAAACAGGACGTGTTACAAAACTTGTACCGTATTTATAGAATTTAGAAAAGATGTTACATTATTCAGAATGGCAAGTCTTACTAGAATACTTATGTTTGTTTTCTTGGTAGCTTTTTATTATGTTTACAAGTGATATTTATTTAATTATTTTTATTTTTTAGAATTATTATTACTTTATTTTTTTATTTCAGCATATTATGGGGTACAAATGTTAAAGTTACATATATTGCCTTTGCCCCACCTTAGTCAGAGTTTCAAGTGTGTCCATCCCCTAGATGGTACGTACTGCACCCATTAGGTGTGAATATGCCCATCCCCTCCTGCCCCCTCCCATCTGTATGACACCCAATCAATGTTATTAATATATGTGCACTTAAGTGTTGATCACTTAATATAAATTTGATTGTGAGTACATGTGGTGATTGTTTTTCCATTCTTGTGATACTTCACTTAGTAGAATGGGTTCCAGCTCTATGCAGAATAATAAAAGCGGTGCTATATCACCATTGTTTGTGTGGCTGAGTAGAACTCCGTAGTATACATATACCACATTTTATTAATCCACTCATGTATGGATGGGCACTTGGGTTGTTTCCACATCTTTGAAACTGTGAACTGTGCTGCCATAAACATTCTAGTACAGGTTTCCTTTTTATAGAATGTCTTTTGTTCCTCTGGGTAAATGCCCAGTAAAGAAATTGCTAGAACAAATGTTAGTTCTACTTGTAGCTATTTGAGGTATCACCATATTATTTTCACAGAGGTTTTACTAGTTTGCAGTCCCACCAGCAGTGTATGAGTGTTCCTATCTCTCCACATCCTCACCAGCATTTTTTGTTTTGAGACTTTTTGATAACGGCCATTCTAACTGGAGTTAGGTGATATCTCATTGTGATTTTGATTTGTACTTCCCTAATGATGAGAGATCTTGAGCATTTTTTTATATGTTTGCTGGCTATTATTCTGTCCTCTTTTGAAAAGTTTATGTTCATGTCCTTTTCCCACTTATTGATCAGGTTTGATATAACTTGTTGATTTTCTTAAGGTCTATATGGATTTTTGTTATCAGCCCTTTGTTTGATGTGTAGAAAGCAAATATTTTTCTCCCATTCTGTAGGTTGTCTATTCACTATAATGATTGTTTCCTTGGCTGTGCTGGAGCTTTTTAATTTTATCAGTTTCCACTTATTTATTTTTGCTGCTGCTGTGATTGCTTTGGGGTTCTTCTTCATAAATTCTTTGCCTAGGCCTATGACTGTAAAAGTTTTTTCAGTGTTTTCTTCTAGAATTCTTATGGTTTCATTCCTTAGGTTTAACTCTGTTATGCATCGTAGGTTGATTTTTGTGAAAAGTGAGAGGTGGTAATCCAGTTTCAATCTTCTGCATATGGTTATCCAGTTTTCCCAGCACCAATTACTGAATAGAGACTCTTTTCCCCACTTTATGTTTTTGTCTGATTTGTCAAAGATTAGATGACAATATGCAGATGGTTTCATATCTGGATTCTCAGTTCTGTTCCAAAGGTCTATATCTCTGTTCTTGTGACAGTACCATGCTGTTTTGGTTACTATAGCCTTGTAATAAAGCTTGAAGTCTGTTAGACTGATACCTTCTAATGTGCTCTTTTTGCTTAAGATTACATTGGCTATACTGGGTTTTCTCTGGTTCCATAGAAAGCATAGAATTATTTTTTCTAGATTTGTAAAGAATGATGATGGTACTTTGATAGAGGTCACAGCAATTGTGTAGATCACTTTAGGTAGTATGGACAATTTAAAAATATTGATTCTGCCAATCCATGAGCATGGTAGATTTTTCCATCTGTTTGCATCTTCTACAATTTCTTTTCTCAATGTTTCATAGTTTTCCCTATATATGTCTCTCACCTCTTTCTTTAAATTTATTCCTAAATATTTAATTTTTTGAAGCTATTGTGAAAGGTGTTGTGTTTTATATTTGATTTTTTGGCTTGACTATTATAGGCATATAATGAATATCACTGATTTGTGTGGATTGATTTTGTATCCTGAGACTTTACTGAATTCATATGTCAATTCCAGGAGTCTCTTGGTTGAATCCTTGGGGTTTTCTAGATATAATATCATATCATCAGCAAAGAGTGAGAGTTTGATCTCTTCTGCCCCCATTTGGATGCCCTTAATTCCCCTTTCTTGTCTAATTGCTCTGGAAAGTACTTCCAGCACCATGTTGAATAGAAGTGGAGATGGTGGACAACCTTGTCTAGTTCCAGTTCTAAATGGGAATGTTTTCAATGTTTCCCCATTCAGTATGATATTGGCTATGAGTTTACCATATATGGCCTTAATAATTTTAAGGTATGTCCCATCTATGCCTATTATGTTAAGAATTTTTATCATAAAGCTGTGCTGGATTGTGTCAAATGCTTTTTCTGCATCTATTGAGAGAATCATATGGTCTTTGTCCTTGCTTTTATTTATGAGGTGAATTGCATTTATAGATTTGCATATGTTGAACCAGCCTTGCATCTCTGTGATAAAGCCCACCTGATCATGATGAATTATTTTGCTGATGTGCTGTTGTATTTGGTTTCCTAAGATTTAATTGAGGATTTTTGCATCTGTGTTCAGGGGCTTTATTGGTCTGTAGTTTTCTTTTTTTGTTGTGTTCTTTTTTGGCTTTGGTATCAAGGTGATATTGGCTTCATACAATGAGTTGGGGAGGATATAATCCTTCTCAATGTTTTGGAATAATATCTGCAGTATAGGTATGAGTTCTTTCTAGGTTTGGTAAAATTTAGGTGTGAACCCATCTGTTCCGGGATTTTTTTTTTTTTTTGGAAGAATTTTTACTGTTGCTCCAATTTCTGTGCTTGACATTGGTCTGCTCAGGAACTCTATTTCCTCCTGTTTGAACATAGGGAGTTTGTATGTTTCCAAGAATTTGTCCATTTCCTCGACATTATGTAGTTTTGGGGCATAGATTTTTGTAGTATTCAAAGATAATGCTTTGTGTTTCTGTGATGTCTGTGGTGACCTCTCTTGTTTTTCATTTCTAATTGAGTTTATTGGAGTCCTTTCCTTTCTATTTCTTGTCAATCTAGCAAGAGGGCTGTCAATTTTGTTTATCTTTTCAGAAACCCAACTTTTGGTTTTATTTATCTTCTTTATATTTATTTTATTATCAATTTCATTTAATTCTGCTCTGATCTTAGTTATTTATTTTCTTCTGCTAAGGTTAGAATTGATTTGCTCTTCTGTTTCCTGTTCCTTGAAGTGATTTATTAGTTTGTTGATTTTTGAGCTTTCTGTTTTTTGAATGCGAGCATTTAATGCTATTACTTTTCCTCTCAGGAATGCTTTTGTTGTACACCACAGATTTTGATAACTTGTGTACACATTATCATTTAGTTCAAAGAATCTTTTGATTTCCATCTTGATCTCCTCCTTCATGCAATAGTCATTCAGCAATAGATTGTTTAATTTCCATGACTTTGTGAAGTGGTGTGTTTCTGTTGGAATTGAGCTCTAATTTTATACCACAATTGCCTGAAAAGATACATGGTATAATTTCTATTTTTAAAAATGTGTTGAGGTCTGATTTGTGGCCTAGGATGTGATTGACATTGGAGAAAGTTTCATGAGCTGACGAGAAGAATGTATACTTGGCTTTATTTGGGTGAAATATTCTGTAGATGTCTATTATACCCTTTTGCTCTAGAACTCTGTTTAAGTCCATTATTTCTTTGCTTATTTTCTGCTTGGAAGATCTGTCCTGTTCATTCAGTGGGGTGTTGAAATCCCTGGCTACTATGACATTCCTGTTTATCATGCTATTTAGATCAAGCAGGGTTTGCTTTATGTATCTGGGCATTACTGTGTTGGGTGTTTACATAATAAGAATTGTTAAATCTTCTTTCTGAATTTTTCCTTTCACAATTATATAGTCACCATCTTTGTCCTTCATTACTTTTGCTATTTCAATGCTTATGTTACCTGAAATATGTGTAACTTTTTCTGCTTTCTTATGGCTTCCATTTGCCTGGAAGTTTGTTTTCCAACCCTTGACCTTGAGTATGAAAGCATCTTTGTGGGTTAGATGTGTTTCCTGTAGACAGCAGATACTTGTCTTGTGAATTATTATCCACTCTGCCAGTCTATGTCCCTTCAGAGGACACTTCAAGCCAATCACATTTATTGAGAGAATTGATATTTGAGGTAGATTTTTGTTCATATTGTTGGATAAATTCTTTTTTTATTCTTATTTCAGCATATTGTGGGGGTACAAAAGTTTAGGTTACGTATATTGCCCTTGCCCCCCCTGCCCCCCTGAGTCAGAGCTTCAAACATGTCCATCCCCTAGGCAGTGCACATCACAATATTGTTTTGTTTTACCTCTTGAGCCATTGTGGAATCCTTGTTCTAGTCTTGAGTGATTTTAATTTGGTGGGTGTCTATTGTGCTTTTCAGTGTATAGTTTAGGTCTAAGTACTTCCTGTAGGGTAGGCCTGGTCTTCACAGATTCCATCAGTGATTGCTTGTCTGGGAAAGTCTTTATTTCTCCCTCATAGATGAAGCTTAGTTTTGCGGGGTAGAGAATTCTAGGTTGGCCATTATTCTGTTTTAGAAGATTGAGGATAGGTGCCCAGTCCCTTCTGGCTTGTAAAGTTTCAGTTGAGAATTCTGCAGTTAGTCTGATAGGTATTCCTTTTTAGGTTATCTGCTGTTTTCATCTTACTGCTGAAGGATTGCTTCTTTCATGTTTACTTTGGCCAGCCTAATAACTATGTGATGTGGTTATTGCCTTTTCACATTGAATCTTCCAGCAGTTCTGAGAGCTTCTTGTATCTGCATATCTAGATTTTTGACCAGGCTAGGCATATTTTCCTCCAGTATTCCAAAGAAATAAATTTTCCAGCCTTTGTGTATTTTCTTCTTCTCTCTCTGGGATGCCTATGATTCTTATATTTGGTTTGTTTATGTAATCCCACACTTCTTGTATATTTTGTTCTTGTCTCTTGCTTCTGTGTTCCTTTTTTCATCTGATTTGTTTAGCACATAGGCATTATCTTCAAGCTCTGGGATTCCTTCCTCTGCATGATCCATTCTATTCTTAAGGCTTTCCACTGTGTTTTGTAGTTCCTTGAATGCTTCTTTCATTTCCAGAATATCTGTTTTGTTTTTTCATAATATTTCAATTTCTTTAGATAATTTTTCATTCATTTCCTGTATTGTTCTTGTGGCTTCTTTGTGTTGGGTTTCTATTTTCTCTTCAATTCTATTGAGTTTTCTTACAATCCATATTCATAAATCCTCCTCCATCAATTTAATCCTGTGGGATAAGTTGGTATCCATTGTTGAAGATGAAATGATTTCTTTTGGGGGTGACTTTTCTCTCTGATCTTTCATGTTTCCTGCCTTCTTTCACTGATTCTTTCTCATCAGACTACTTTGTCAAGAACTTCAGGTGCTGGGACTCATTTATTGCCCCCTCTCCAAGTCCCCAAAGGGACGTTCCTTGATAGTGCTGGGCAAAGGTGCATTGGCCCTGTATTGCATTAGTGGTGTTTTAGCAATTTTGCTTACTTCTGACCTGTTGGCTGTACCTCTTGCCAATGGAGATTAGTGAGTTTGTTCTCCCAGTTTAAGCTCCCAGGTAGTGAATCACACTTGTGTGTATGACTTCACTCCCCTCCATAATAGTTGGAGATGGAAGACACTGTGTTGAGCTATGGGGTTACCCCCTCTGTTGTTGATTGTAGTTTGCATGGAAAAGCCAATTATCCAGGTAATCTGATGCCTCTCTGTTGGGCTCTGGTACCCTGAATGGGGTATATGAATGCCCTGATCTTTGCAAAATGTCTTTTCACTCCTGAGGGTTACCTGAACCCTGTTTCCCCTTTAGTTGTGGCAAGGGCAACTGGTGCCTAAAAGCCTGAGTGTGTATTCTTCTATGGCTGCTTGATCTGCTGCTGGAGTGAGCTGCTAATATGTTATTCAGGGCTTTTTTGACACACTTGGTAGGCTGCTCCTGATGGGGGTTGTCAACTGGTGTAAGTGCTGAAGACTATGGCAAGGATTTTCCTTCCCAGTCCCCAAACCCCAAAGCCTGCAGCCACCTGGATGTGGAGAGCGATCCCTACAGTTATGTTCTTATCACATGATCAAAGCTGGTCTACTGGACTGAATCAACAGGCTGCCCCCTGTTGCTTAGTACCAAGGCCCCACAGATTCACACCAGCCACACAGAGAAAGCTGCTTTTCTCACTTCTCCCCACCTCCAAGGGTGGAGCCCACTGTGCCAGCATGAGAGTCACCAGGTTGGGGGAGAGGTGTTGCCCAAGACCACCTTGTTTCCCAGTGTCTAGGGATCCCACAGCTGGTGGCCTCCCTCATCCCCAGAGCACCAGTGTTGGGGGAACATGCTCAAGCTTTGTCCACCAATGCTGGCCCAACTAGCCAAATCAACATTTTGTGGACTACTTTTTAGTATCAAAGTCTCACAGATAAACAACAATCACACAGAGAAAGCAGCTTTTCTCACTTCTCCCTGCCTTCAAAGGCAGAGCCCGCTATAGAGGCAGGAAAGTCACCAGGATGGGGGAGGGATGCTGCTCAGCACCACAGGGCATCACAGCATCTCCAGGTTGTGGACCCCCAAAATGGCGGCTGTCCATCCATGGAGAGCCAGCACTGGGGGCGACCAATTGGGGGTTGGCAGATGCTGGTTTGGCAGGCTGAATCAACAAGTTGCCAGCTGGCCCCAGCATGTCCCTCTCCTGCTGTATCACATCTGTCCAGTGGAGGGTCCTGCTCTCTCTGTTCCACCCTGAGCAGGCCAAATCTTTGATGGTTTCCAGGGACAGAGCCTCCCTTTCATCATTAACCTCCTTTGTTCTGGTCCTGCTGACTGCCAGAGGTGAGGTGCCTGTCTTCAAACTCCCTTGTGTGGTCCAGGGAAGTGTCCACTCAGACTAGTCCCTCCCCAACGCAGTGCAGTCCTAGCACAGTGTACTGGGGTTTTAAAAATGTTTCCCACTATTGTCTCTTCTCTACAGAGCCTGTCGTCCCATGCCTCAACTTTGCACTGACTTCAGGAGCTTCCTGCCTGAGTCAGTGTCAAAGTCAGTGGAGGAACCAGGCATCCTCCTGTGGGTCAGATCATACTACACTGGCTGGCCAGGAGGGCATGGTCATCTCACACTCTGTTCCCTATTGTGTATCTCACAGTCTCCAAATTTTGTGATTGTTTCTCCCATTCACTTCTTCTTTTTTTTTTTCCCCCCAGCACTGCTTGTACAGCACTGCATCTATGCAGATTCACAATGCTGTTCTTGGGGGTGGGGAGCAATCCACTTGTGTGTAGCCATCTGAGTTCTTCCCCTCCTACTCTGGGAGCAGAGAGACAGGAGGTCACCACTAACCCGTCATTTTTTCCTCAGAGCAATCTGCTTGATTTTTTTAATGATATGATTTCATTAGTGAATTTTTCATTCATTTTGTGCATTTTTTTGTTGGTTTCTTTGTGTTGGGTTTCTACTTTCTCTTATATTTTATTGAGATTCCTTACAATGAATATTCAAAATTCTTTATCAGTCATTTCAATATTCTCATCTTGGTTGGTTTCCATTGGAACATAGTTATTGTCATGTATCTGGAAGTCATTTACTGATTCCGTCTCATCTGGAGCAGCATTTGCTTCTTATTTTTGGATTTTCTTTGTATTATATCTGGTCTCTTAATTCTAGTAGATGCAGGTTTTTTTTTTGTTTTTTTGTTTTTGGGGTTTTTTTTTGATTGACTTTACTCTCTGTGGAAAGATGCATACAAAATGTGTTTCTGGATCACTTTTTCTATCATCTGATATTAAGAGTACTCTTAGAGATTTAAAGCTTCCCTAGGAGCTATAATTACAAGAGCTTAACTGATATAGGAGGCTTCAATTGTTCCTTTGGTCTAGCTTACCACTGATTTGTTCTGAGTACTAATTGCAAGGTAGCTTGTTATGTATACATTGTTTTGTAATAAGAAAGGTCTTTGCTTAAGAAAATTTGAAAAATACCCCCTGAAATTTTAATTTTTGTATCCTAATTATTCTTATAATCCAAAAGTATTCTCAAAATAATCTTACTCTTTGGAAGTATTACACGTACTGGAATTTTCACTTAAGTAGGAAAATGGTTTGCAATCATTTAGATTGTTTGTAAAACAGTTTCATCTTGATCCTTATGTGAAAAAAAGATACGACTTTTTGTCATTATTTGAGAAGTTAAGGATTGATGGTAGAGGTTTATTCAGACTAGAGTCAGGTGATGTCATGTCAATACATTTTATTTTGGGATGTTGGCATTTTAGAAAGATCTAATTACTTAACATCTCTAAACAAGATATGTTCTAAAACTTGTACTATATAGTGTTTAGAAAAGATGTTACATTATACAAAATAACAAGTCTTACTAGAATGTTTATGTCTGTTATCTTGGTAGGGTCCTTTTTAGGTTTAAAAGTAATAATTAAAACTATATTTTGTGATTGTTTCTTGGTCTGTTTTAAAATTCTTTTACTTCTCTTTTCCTCCAGTTTTGTTTATGAAAATATGTTTAGATAGTAAATTTGTTTAGACATTGACTGACTTTTTTGAGGGCATAATTTATCACATTCATTGTATATCTAATATTTACAGGCTATAAAAATGGTTAAAAGGAAAATAACATGAAATAACAACTAGAATATAAGAAAACTGATCAAATAAATTAGGTAAAAATAAATGAAATAAATGTTTATGACAAACAATTCAAGATTTTTTGCTTCCTAGGTTTTCACTAAAATTGGGTTTACTGGGAGATAAAACTTCTTGTTAATGTATGTGATATAATATATAAAGTGAGTCACAAACAAATATATATGTTTTTAATGAAGAAATTTATAAAATGTGCATAAAATGCTGCTCCTTATTAAAAAAATAATTTCATTTAATCTGTAGGTTATTTAAAACTTTTTATAAAACAAGAAAAAAACAGTAAATGGGAGAGAAAGATATGGATAAAGTTATTAATATTAATGTATATTTTGATAAATAAGTTAAACAGAAGAAAATATAACTTTATATGAACACAGGCCTTATATGGTAAGTTTTGGATCCTAAAGTAAAATGACTAACTACTGAAGAAAAATTTACGACAAAACAAAAATTCCACACATGTCATAGATGGTCTATGTAAGCTAAGATAAGGTTCATAAAATATTTATAAAGAAAATGTATATGTGATTAAGTTGGCTATAATTAAAAGAAAAAAATTATGTTAAAACAGCAAGGTTTTCTTAAAATATTAGTTTCTCCTTAATAAAATTATTAGAAGTTTAATTCTAATTCTATAATCTGTTTCTTGTAAAACTTCTCAGATTTATACCTCAGAAGTTCATCTTTAGCTGTGTCTTACAACTTTCAGCTTTTCCTCCCCTTGAAAAGGCCTGAGATGACAACCATCTCCTTCAACCTTTTCATCAGCCCCTGTAACCTTTTTCCCCCTCTGGGTCTAAGTCCGCCGTTAAGGTCTGATGCTAAAATATTTTCCTTAAAGTTCTGAAAGCAATGTTTTATTTTTTGAATTAATTAATTGTTTTCTGACACTCAGAAACTTCAAAATATTAAGGGAGTACAAATGTTTTTTGTTACATCAATACCTTGTATAAGGCTTAAGTCATGGAGAAATACAATTTATTTTTAGATAATTGATATGTCTGAATTGTTCAAAATCATCAAAATAATCTTTATAGGCTGTTACTCAGAGTTATGTATTCCCTTTCTTCAGGTATTAGTTCTTAGTTTCTCATTTCATTTATAATATCATGTTAACTCATGACTCTGGACACAGTATTCTTCTCTCTGATAAATTCTGGTAAATTTTTCATGAAATTTGACTTCCAAGTCATCTAAATGGGTTTCCCATAAGAAAAACAATTGCACTAAAGAATTTTCTTTTCCTTTTGGTAAATGTCCTAAGAAACAAAGATTTCATGTTTTATGAAGATAATTCCTATCTTGCCCTTACTAACCTTTTGATTACTGAGCTTTAAAAAGTTAAGGTTTCTTTTTTGGTATTGCCTTCAAAGTCTTCTGATTATCACTCTTGGTTAAGTGCATTGCTATTATTAATATTTTACAATAACCTGTGATTCTATTTAAAACAAATGTTTTGAGCCTTTTAATATCTGTGATAAATGTCTGCAAAATTTAGATAATTTGAATGTTGAGCTACCTGTAAGCTTCCCTTTTCCTGTCATTGTCAAAAGTAGGCAGGACTTATAATCTTTTTGGTTAAAATGTTGTTAATTTTTTAAAGAGACCACAAAAATTCTGACATAATAGTCTCTAAGTCCTTAGCTTAAATGGTTTGAATAAGTGTTTATATAACAAATTCCCACAATTCTGACAATAGCACAATACTCATAGATAATTTAATTTTATAATCTTGCTTTTGACCTTGCACTTTTTGCTCTTATGTTAGTTAAAAAGTTTTAAATGTTTATAAATGACTTCCAAATCCATTCCAGTCTGGGCTAGAATATTTAATCAGCTGTAAGTCTTTTGGCGTTAAGTCCCTTAGCTGCAGGGTCCCACCAAGGCGATGAAATGAGGGAAGGTAGCTGTACCACCTCAGCAATTATTGTACAAAATAAAAGTTTGGCCATCAATTCTGCCTCTGGCAAATCTTGGCTGAAAGGGGGGAAATGTGAACTTAAATAAAATCATAGGCACTTCCTCCACACCAACAAAACGGACTCCGTCTTGGGTCAAAGGACCCTCCAAAAAAAAACCCTAAAACTAAACTTATGGCATGAGGGGAAGGGAGGTTGGAAATGCCTCATTATACTCCAATTATGCCAGTCAAAAAAAATACCTGGAACCCAGGAACACTGCTTTGTTCAAGATCTAAGGGAAATAAACCAAATAGTGGAGGATATTAATCATATGGTACCTAATTCTTATACCATCCTTACCACTTTATCTGGAAATTTTGCCTGGTTTTCAGTAATAAATTGAAAAGATGCTTTTATTACATTTCTCTTGCTCCCAAATCCCTATAACTATTTACTTTTGAAAGGGAAGACTTAAAGTCTAAAGACAAAGGCCAGTACTACTGGACTGTTCTTCCTCAGGTATTTAAAAACTCCCTAACAATCTTTGCAAAAATTCTTCCAGATATTTGAGGAAAATAATTTAGGACAAGGGAATGATTCTATGGTATATAGATGATATCCTGATGGCCAGTGAGACTGAAGCTAAATCAAGGCAACATGCCATAATTCTATTAAATTTCCTGGCTGACAAAGGATATAAAGAATCTCATAAAAAGTTCAGATATCTCCTCCTACTGTCACATATTTGATGTTTGAATTGTGTCTTGGAACTCAGAACATCCTCCCAGATTAGAGAGAGGTTGTAAATCCCTATAACTCACAGGCAGGTGTAAAAATTCTTTAATATGGCCAGGTTTTGACAGATTTTGATTCCTAACTTTAGGCCAATAGAAAAACCACTCTCTGAAGCCTTAAAGGGGGAATGAAAAGAACTCCTTACTTGGGCCAGGTATTGCCAAAAGGCTTTCTTAAATATTAAAGAAAAATTAATGATTGCCCCTGCATTGGGCCTCCTGGACTTATATAAGTCTTTTGATTTGTTCATTCAAAAAAAGCAAGGAATTAGACTCAGGATATTTAAACAAACTTTTGGGAATCATAGTCAACCTTCAGCTTATTTCTCTAAGCAATTGGATGTGGTAACAAAAGGATGGCTAACTTGTCTCAGAGTGGTCACTGATACTTGTGATATTTTATAAGAAGTTGAAAAGTTTACACTTGGAAACTGGTGACTTTTTCACACCATGCATTATGTGTCACCCCTACTAGAACAAAATGGAGGCTTTTAGTTAGCAGCTGGCCAGTTAACTAAGTATGATACTATTTTGTTAGACAATCCTAATATAACTTTGAAGGTTGTGTCCACCTTAAGTCCAGCCATCTTTCTGCCTATGGATCCGTGTTCCCCAGTCCATTATTACATTCAAATGATTGTCCAAGTTATTCTAGTTGCCTAGATTGAACTGATCATCCCCTGCCAGACCCAGATGAGAAGGTCTTTATGGATCGAATCAGCTTTATGAAACAGGATCAATGCAAAGCTGGGTATATTGAGGTTACCAGCCAACAGGTAACAGAAGCACAAGCCCTACCCCCTGGGACATCTGCTTAGAAGGATAAACTGATTGCACTAAATAGACTGATTCTAAGTAAGCCTTTATAGTGCTACATGCTGATAAAGCTCTTTGAAACAAACAAGGGTACAGGAAAACAAGAAAATTTCTGGAAACAAGAAAATTAAATATAAACCACAAATTCCTGAGCTATTAAATGCCATTTTATTGGCCAGAATGATAGCCATAATGCACTGCTGGGGACATTAGAGAACTATGTATGGCAGACTTTAAGGCCAGAAGAGGAGCCTTAGCAATTGTCCAACTAATTGGCCTTAATCCCCTCCCTCCAATTGGATAGCCAGGGACCCCTATTTGTATAATAGTGCATCAGCAAATAATGTTTTCCCAAGGTCTAGGAAAATTGATAACATGCCAGCATGCAGAGGGACAGGCAAACAGGAGCAGGTATTCTTTAACGTGAGCTTTGGGCTACTGCTGTTTAACTATAGCACCTCCAGTGAAAACAGTCTAGTGATCACTGTCAGGACAATTCCATTGAACCATCTCCTGTGGTTTAAGATACAGGAAAACAAAGGACAAAGAACATTTTTCTGCCCCTTTGCTTACTGGCCTCATTCAGTAATGCAGGTTTTAATTCCCAAAAAGGCTGAGGGGATTTTAAAGAGACAGACATTTTTGCTGTTTTTCAGGCCTTTGCCTCTGTTACATAAATAATGGTAATAGTAAATGCTGATTACTATTATTATGTGATAAGTAAAATTTTGTAAAAATACACATGTTGTGATACATGTTTTGAGGTAAGAAATTCATAATATACACTTTAAATTAGATACCAGTGTTCTCTGTCAAAGATAAACAAAGTTAGACATTAGTCAAATTGGTGAAAATGGTTTTAATAGAAAAAAAACTCAGTGAAATAATTATAAAGAAGTTTATTCTGAGCTGAAGGTGTGTGACTGGCCCAGAGAACATGGTCTCAAGAGGGACTGAGAAAATGTGCTTGTAGTACCTGGGTTACAGTTTGGTTTTATACATTCATAGAGACAAGAACTGCATGTAGGGTCCTAAGCCAATATGTGAAGGGCATATATACATTGGTTTGGCACAAAAAGCTGGAACATCTCAAAGTGGGGGCTTAAAGGTTATAGGTGGGTTTAAAGATTCTTTGATTTGTAATTGGTTAAATAAATGAAGCTTTGTCTAAAGGCTTAGGATGTTTTAACTTAAGGATGTCTGTTAATCAGAGATAAGCCACCAGACATTTACTGAAACTCTAGTGATCTGTTGAGTAAATTGATGGCCTGCAGGTGTGGTTTAAGCTTCCTCTTGCATAGCTTTAGGCTGGATAATGATTTGGTAATTTTGTTGTTGTTGTTGTTGTTACAATGAATATCTCCAAAGGGGAGGGGGCATGACAGGCATGTCTGACCTTCCTTCTTTTTTTTGTTTTTTGGTTTATTAACTGTCATTGTTTCATAGTTAACATTGACTTTTTAAAAAAATTTAAATTATGAAGTATAACCTATATACTAAAATGAATGATTCATAAATATTGATTTCAATTAATTCTCATAAAAAGAACATGTATTTAACCACCACTGAGGAAGGAAACAACACATTTCCAGGAACTCAGGAACCTACTTCTTTTTTTTTTTTTTAATTTCAGCTTATTTTGGGGATACAAAAGTTCAGGTTATATATATTGCCCATGTCCCGCCCATCCCCCCGAGTCAGAGCTTCCAGCGTGTCCATTCCCCAGACAGCGATCATCGCACTCATCATGTAGTTATACCCCCATCCCCTCCCCCCACCCCCTATCGCCCCCGAGTCAGAACATTCAAGCGTGATCATTCCCCAGATGGTGCTCAACACACTCATCATGTAGGTATGCACCCATCCCCTCTCCCCACCCCCACCTCAGTCCGATACCCAATTGGTGTTATTCCCAAATGTGCACTTAGGTGATGATCAGGGAAACCAATTTGCTGGTGAGTACAATCTAATCCAAGTGCTGACCTTCCTTCTTGTGGCAGAAACACAGCTTTAAGATTTTTCTGGGATCCCCCTTGGCCAAGAGGGAGTCTATTTAGTCAGCTAGGGGGATTAAGATTTTATTTTAGTTCACAACAATTTTTATTCAACAATAATGATTGCAGATAAAAGAATTGAACTCCATTCTGACATGCACAGAAATGTCTGAGCATTTTGCCATTCTCCACATATTGCTTCCACATTATATTCAAAAATGGGTAATTCAACTCCTGCCACCATTTATGTTTTCAAGCTTGCAATAAGAGGGTAAGGAAGTGAAGGATACACCTTGTCTCTTGAGGGACATACTTCAGAAGTGGCCAAATAACTTTTTCACCCCATTAGGAAGAATGTAGTCATCTGGCTACCTGTAGCCTTGAGAAAAGCTGGGGAATGTAGTCTTTACTTGGGGTGTCATATGCTCAGAAAAAACATGGGGCTCTATTACTAAAGGAAGAAATGGTACATGGAAATGGAGAGATAAACCAATCTGTTACAGACTGTGAACTCTATGAATGTAGGGATTGGCTCTTACTTAGTTTTATATCCATAGTTATTAGCATAATGATTTAAATGTAAGTTATTTATGTTTGTTGAAGAAAGAACCTATAAGCAAAATAGTGGCATGACCTATATTGACTTGAATTCAAGGCATAGAGGAATAACCCTAGGCATAAATGGACTATGATTAGATGGACTAATTAGTCTGGTGACCTAAGAGTGGCCAATGTTCCAAATAATTGCCAAAGGTCTGGAGAATTTGAACTTGATCTGGTGAAAATTGATATTTAAAGATATAAAATCTGATAAACAAGGTGATATAACAGGACATAGTGATACTTGTAGTGAGGTAAGTCTCAATGTTTTGGTTCTGTATTGTCATCTTGTTTGCAGCAGAAACACAGTTGTATCAGTTACTTATTGCAATATAACAAATAACTCCAAAACTTAGCAGCTTAAGACAATAACCACTTATTGCATCACACATATGTTCCTATGAGCCACGGGTCCAGGAATAGCTGAACTAAACTAAGTGGTTGTGGGTCAAGCTCCCTTATGAGGTTGCATTCAAGATGTTACTCTGTGCTGCAGTCACTTAAAGACTTGGCCAGGGCTGGAGGATTCTAACCAGTGGATGGGAGGCTTAACATAATACCTTTTTCCTCAAATTATTGTTTGTCATGTGCCAAGTGGTACAAACTTGGACTCAGTTACAGGATCCTAATCAAACCCCAGCCCCCAATGCTGCCATCACAATGGCAGAACCAAACTTGGATTCTAATTCTGATGCAGGCAGTCTGAGAATAAATCATTACTGAAAATGTATTCTGGCAGGCCTCTGGAGGGGAGTGCCTAGACAGAGGAGTTTAAACAAGGTCCAAGAGTTACAGCAAAAAGCGAATGAAGAATTTTTGGAATGCATCTATCAAGCATATCAGAAATATACAGATGCGGATCCAGAAGCCCCTGAAAACATGCACATGGTTAATATGAATTTTACTGGACAGAGCACTCCAGTTATAAGGAGAAAACTGCAGCTTATGAAAGGAGAAATTGGCATGAACCTCTCCCAGCTGGTTGATATCGCCTTCGAAGTATATAACACCAGGGAAGAATGGAAACTGAAACCTGTGTGTGTTCTGTTAGCTGCACTAACCAAGGATCCTTTGGGACAGTCTAAAGCAAAGGGTAGAAAATGCCACCCCAGGGTAAGGCACAATTGGAAAGAGCACTGCCCAAAGTTGCAAAGGGCTCCAGGTAACAAGAAAACTCCAGGACAGCAAAGGGTCTTTCAAGTCTGGGACTTGGGTGATGAATGAGGGAACCTAGGGCTCCATGCCTGACTAAGGGCTCCAATCCAAATATCCCCAAAAGAGCCCCAGGTAAAGTTGGCATTGGGGACTCGAATAGTGGATTTTTAAATTGACACTAGAGATAATTTTCTGTCCTAAACTCTAAACAAACTTCCCTCAGCAAAGACATAGAGGCAACTGTTGAGGTGACCGGTCAAACCCAGCATTGACCCATGCTCCAACCTCTTGATTGTCAACTGGGAGAACAGAAATGGAGACACAGTTTCTTATACATTCTGGAATGTCCAATACCTCCCTTGGGCCTAGATTTGTCATGCAAGTCGAATGCCCAAATAACCTTTTTTCCAGAGAAGCAACAGCTCCACCTACAGGTCCCACCTGAAACTGATCTCCAGTTTCAATGCCTACTCAAGGACAAAGAAGCAGCAGCAAATTCTGTTCTCCCCAACATCTACCAAAAAGTAAATAAGGCTGTATGGGCCAATGGAACCTCAGGACAGGCAATAAGACCCACGCTAATTACCATTTTGTTAAAATAAGGGCCTCACACACTCATAGAAAGCTATACTCCATTAAAAAGAAAGCATTAGAAGGAATTCAACCTATATTGAACAGATTTCTGAAGCACAGAGTAATTCATCCCTGTCAGTCCCCCTATAATATGCCAATTTCACCCATCAAGGAGCCCTACACTGGCTGGGGACAGTGGCTCACACCTGTGATTCTAGCATTCTGGGAGACCAAGGTGGTAGGATCATTTGAGGTCAGGAGTTTGAGATCAGCCTGAGCAAAAGCAAGACCCCCATCTCTACTAAAAATAGAAAAAATTAGCCAGGCAACTAAAAAATAGAAAAAAAAAAATAGCCGGGCATGGTGGTGTATGTCTGTAATCCGATCTACTTGGGAGGCTGAGGCAGGAGGATAGCTTGAATCCAGGAGTTTCAGGTTGCTGTGAGCCAAGCTGATATCATGGCACTCTAACCCAGGTAACAGAGCAAGACTCTGTCTCAAAAAAATAAAATAAAATAAAAAAATAAGGAAAAAGAAGAAGCCCCACACCAATGAGTATAGATTCATGAAGGACCTATGTGCTGTAACTGATATTGTACAAGACATACACCCTATGATATCAAACCCATATGCCCTATTGGCAACAATACCAGGTGACTATGAATGGTACTCAGAACTGGATTTATAAGACACTTTCTTTTGCATTCCTTCGGAAAAGAAGACTCAACTTCTTTTCACATTTGAATGGCAGGATTCTGAGACAAGGACATCACAGTACTGCTGGATTGGGTTACTTCAGGGTTTAAAAACTCTCCTACTATGTTTAGTGAGAACTTGGCAAGAGACTTGCAGAATCTACAATTGGATCAAGGGATTCTATTACAATATGTGGATTATTTAGCTATAGACAGCACTATTGATAATTATTGTCTTGCAAACACAATGACTGTGCTAAATCATCTAGCCTCATGTGGCCATAAAGTGTCACCTAAAAAGTCACCAATTTGCAAACAGCAAGTTACTTATTTGGGATTCCAAATTAGCAAGGGAACCTGCAGCCTAATGTCAGACCAAAAGCAAGTCATCTTGAATCTTAAGGTGCCCAGAAATAAAATGCAACTGCATGGGTTCCTAGGATTGGCAGGGTTCTGTTGTATCTGGATCCCAAACTTTGCCCTAATAGCAAAGCCCTTATACAAGGCCCTTAAAGGGACAGTTACAGAACCCCTGATCTGAACGACTGACTGTCAAAATGCCTTTGAGAGACTAAAGCAGAGTCTTATGGCTGTCCCTGATTTGGGGTTGCCTGACTTGCAAAAAGAATTTAAATTGTATGTTCATCAAAAACAAAGAATGGGCCTTGGAGTCCTAGTACAGATGCTGGGAAACATCTCATGGCCAGTGGCATATTTGTCAAAGCAGCTGGATCATACTGAGAGAGGATGACCTTCTTCCCTCCTGGCAGTGGCAGATACTTGCAAGATGTTTTAAGAGGCCAAAAAATTCCCTTTATGACAACCTATTTTAGTATATGCATCCCACCAGGTTCTGACTTTATTAAAACAGAAGGTGAGTTATGGGATGACTTCAGGAAAGCTGAAAAAATACCAAGCCATCCTTCTGGATAATCCCAATGTTAAATTAAATACTGTATCTACTCTTAATGCTGTCACGCTGTTACCAGCTGAAGAGAATGAGCTTGTGCAGTGTGACTGTTTAGAGCTTCTATTCTAGCTGTCTATTCTCTCAGGATCAGTCTTCAGATCAGCCAATACCAGAATCAGACCACCAACTGGAGCTGTTTTATGGACAACAGATAGCAATGGGCTGGATATGTGCTGGTTGTGGAACAATGGGTGCTGGAAGCAATGGCATTACCACCTGGGGCTTCTGCCCAGAAAGCTGAGCTGATTGCTTTAATCAGGGTTCTTCAGTTATCCAGAGGGAAAAAGATACCTTCTCAGGATGGGTAGAAGCCTATCCTACCTGAACAGAGAGAGTGTCTGAAGTCGCCAGAGTCCTTCTGAAGGAACTTATTCTAAGGTTTGGACTCCCTTCCTCCATACAGAATGGTAAGAGACCCTTCTTTATATCAGAGGTAATTCAGCAAGTAAGTAAAGTCCTGCATCTAGAATGGGAATTGCACCATCCTGGAGACATCAATGTAGGGGAAAAATAGAGAAAATTAATCATACTTTAAAGAGGATTATAGAAAAATTAATACAGGAAACCACTTGAAGTGGTAAAAGGTATTGCTTCTAGTCCTCCTCCAGATAAGGGTAGCCCCTCAAAGCAGGCTTAAGTTGAGCTCCTATGAACTAGTTTATGGCAGACCCTTCCTAGCACCCTGAGGTAGGTATGGTAACATAATCATAAATCTAGAGAACAGAGTAAACAATATATTAAACAAATAATTCGGATACTAACCCCATGAGCTTGTCTCTTTTAGGTTCATGCCTCAGCCGGAGAAACCCTTCCACCCCTTTAAACTAGGAGACTGGGTGTTGCTTAAAGCTTGGAAAGAACAAGGACAAGAACAACAACTGAAAGAGAGGTGGAAGGGACCCTATGAAGTGCTTTTAACAACTCACACCTTGTTGAAATTGTCAGGAGTAAAACCTTGGGTCCACCTTACCATACCACTTTACCAGAGTAAAGAGGTACCCCAGGGAAGAAAGGGATCCAAAACCACAGTGGATGGGCCAGTCTTTAGGTGATCTAAAATATATGTTTAAGAGGAAGGAAAAATGTACAAACCTTCCATCCAAAACATCACTGCAATTCAGCAGGAAATTGCTTGATGACTACGTTACCGTTACTCCTTCTCCCATAGATATGGAAGGGTAAAATTGACATTGGGGAATATGTAACAGGGGGAATGGCCTGAAAAAGGGTAAAAATGTCTTCTGTCTTTCTAAAACCTCTCCCACTCCTTTTGGGAATTAAAGCCTGCATCCCTGCCTCAGCCCAGTGGTTGGGAGGGACAGGGGAATGTCTTTTGTTCTTTGTACCGCAGGAGTTGGCTCAAGGGAATTGTTCCAGTGGAGGTCACAAGACTGTCTTAGCTAAATATGGGATGAACCAAAACCATCAACTATAGTTGAACAATAATAGCCTGAAGCTTAAAACCTCCCCTTTAAAACCTCTGTTTTCCTGCTCACAGGTGGGACATTGGTACTTTAAGACAGGAGTCTGCCAACCTCTTAATTTTCTGGCAAATGAATAAACTTTTCTTTCTTTCTCCTCAAACCCCTTCTCCTTGTTCTTCTGATGTAGCCTCGGGGACAAGGGTGGAGCTTTTGGTAATATCTGTATTATTTCCCCTTGAGAGATGTTAGGGAAAACAATGCAATTATTAACATTCTTCTGCATCTGTCCATGTGCACACATGCACAAGTTTTAGGATAAATACTTGGTATTGAAATTGCTGGATCATAAAGTATGTATATGGTCAAGTTTGAAACTAAACATAAGCTTGGCTACTTGCCACTTGAAAAGACAAACCCAAGAGACTAGGGATTGGTGAAAGGAAGAGCAGGTTTATTCAAGAGCCAGCATCCTAAGGAGATGGCAGACTCATGTCATAAAGGCCATCTCAAGTTCCTTAATCTGAAGAAGTGTTGCTTTTAAAGGAGAAGGATGTTTGGGAGGGCTTAGTCACGTGCAGGTCTGCATGTTTTGTTTCTGGTGGTTATCTTGAGTAATGGGCCATCTGGAGATCTGGTTGGTGTCAGCTAGTTTGCAATGGAATTGAAGGCTAACTACTCAACATATTCCTCCAGGGGGAGTTTCACAATCTTGGTTCTATGGTTAACCGCTCCAGGATAGTTCCTGGAATTCTTAAGCCAACATACAATTAGGCATTGTAAAAGAAAGCGTTGTTAGCTTTAAGATGGAATAACTGTTACTGTTACAAGTTCACTAGACATTGTCTAACAATTTTTTAAATTATTGTATCAACTGTGCATGAGAGTTGTATGTCTCTATGTTTTTACTAACTTTTGGTATTTCCAGATTTTGTAAATTTATTTTTGCCAATCTTGTATGGATATAATATCAAAGTTCTGAGATTACTTATAAATTTGAGCATCTTTTCATGTGGAAATAGTTTCTATCTTTGGGGTTTTGTGAAATTCTTAAGCAAGTCATTTTTCCATGTTTTTTTCCTATTGAATTGTTTTTTTCCTGCTCATTTTTCAGTTTTTTATACAGTCAAAATGTTAGATCTTTGCTGGATAAACTTGTTAGAAATATCTTTATCCACTCTGTGACTTGCCTTTTCACTCTATTGTGTCTTTTGATATTCTTATCACTATGATTTGACTAGAGGCATAGGAATAAAAATGGAGAACAATTTTTATATACTCCCTCCCTGATTCAGTGCTTAGTCTTTGGCAGCAGGTATGTCTCCTGATGACCACAACTTTCACAGGGAAGCTTCTCCTCCCAAGTTTAACTCCCACTGGGCTCTGGCAACCATATTTCCTTTCCTTGCACTTGCAGTCCTGTTGATAGTAAGAGCTTCCAAATGTTCCTGATCTCTGGAATCCTTACTATCATTTGTTCCTTTTCTTTCATCTTCTTCTTCTTCTTCTTCTTCTTCTTCTTTTTGTTTTTTGTCATGTACTTTAATTCTACCTTCTTTATTTTTTTTTTACTTCAAAAGGCATTATTATTATTGATGTCATTGTTTTGTAAAGTCAGTATCCATTAAGATTTACCTGTATATACCATTTTATTTCCTTAGACTTTCTATCTGGGATCACTTTCCTTTGGCTTTGAAATGTATATATTGGAATATCCTTTCCTCAGTATCTAATACCAAACTTTCTCAGTTTTTCTTCGTCTCAAAATGTCTTTTCTCACTTTCATTATTTTTAATAGCTTTATAAGTTAATTTACTTACCATAAAGCTCACCCATTTAAAGCATACAAATCAATGGTTTTTAGTATATTTATGGAGTTATACAATTATTTGTTTATGATCAAAAACTGAAAAGAAGCTAGATGTTCTTCCACAGGCCCTAGGTGTCCCTGAGCCTTGACTTTTGTTTACCTTGCCCTGAAGACCTTATAAGTTTTTCTGTTTTGGAAAATACCCTCTGAGAAAAAGCACCTTTGTTTTGCTTGTGCTCTCCTTTTCTCTCTAGGTTTCAGCTCTCCCCCAGATCTGGCAATTCCCCTCTCTGTTGTTAGCACTTTGGTAATTTAAAGAATTTTTTTCTCTAAAAAGTTTTTCATAAGCATATTAAATTTCTTACAGCAGGATTGGTCCCAGTAAACTAATCTTTCATTTCCAGTAGGGGGAATGCATCTTATTCTCTTAGACCCGCTTAGGTCAATGGTATGCCTGTCTGAGCTTTTTTATTTCTCACCCTTCACACATCCTGATGTATATTGCAAGAGGGCTGACACCTGTAAGATGCATTTCCCAGTCTCCTGGTCAGCTTTCTTCCCTAGACAATGGTGGACATTAGTGGGAAAGTGGAGGGTGATGTGAGAGGGAAAGCTATATATTTCCCTCCACCTTTCTTTCCCTTTCTCAGGCAGCCTCTTCAGAATCAGTTATGTCTTCCCTATGGTTTCAGGTCCCACACACACAAACACTTCTTTCTTCTTTGTTCCACTAGGCAGCTTTTGAAGTGATTTTAGCCCCTACGTAACAAAACTGGCTCCTGGATTCTGGTGACACAACTGCTTTTCATTACCCCTTTAATTGTAAGGGTGGGAATAGCTACCTCCTGTTGCTAATCTCTGGGTTGCCTCACTGTTACTATTTGGTTTCTCAGCTCATACACCACCAATCCCTTACATCAAATTTCCTGAGTTTGAAGTATTTATTTCTGTCTGCTGATACCAAACATACCAGTCTTTGCCCCCACTACTCAACTTAAAATCTCAAGGGACTTACCATACAAATGGATGATGACCAGATCACATATGACGACAGAACTCTGATTCACAACTTCTGTGGTAGCAGGTTCAGGAAACTAAATCACAACCTTTGCATCAATTGGCCTAAAAATGTTCAGGACCTGGACGACAATTGCCAGCTTCACTAATTCCTGTTCCCACTTCCAATTCAGATCAATCAGAGAGAGCCAAATATGGTCCTCAAGCCAATCACATAGAATATCCTGCTTCTAGCTAGCATGCCTTCAGCTTCCCCGTGCCCACACAGAGCAATACTAAAGCCTCTCCTTTTCTTTGAAATATAAAGCTTTCCCACTCCTCTGCCTGCTTTTGAGTATCTGCCACATGCTAGTGATGGTGCTGTCTCCCTTGTTATTGAAAAGTCTGAATAAATAACCTCTGTTTGTCCCCATTTAGGTGGCCTTTATTATCACATTCCTCTTTTCAAGGTTACCAGGGTCATCCATTGCCAAATCTAGAAGTCCATTTTCACTCCTTGTATTTTTGACTCATTAGCATGGGATATAGTCCAAAGTTTTACTTATACTATTTAAAACATCTTTATTTGGCTATACAATGCCATACTTACTTGGTTTTCTTGATACCCCATTGGCTGTTCCTTCTCAGTCTGCTTTGCTTATCCATCTTAGTTTTCCTAACTTCTAAGCAGTGGAGTGCCCCAGAGCTTAGTTTTCAGACCTATGTATTTGCCCTTCTGGCTGTACTCTCTGCTTTTCTCTACCCTGTCCTATGGCCCATGAGGCTCATCTATTTGAACTACACCAACAAGCTCCCTTGCCAACTTGTTTCTAGTTGGCTTTAGTCAGTGGGATGCATAGTAGACTATCCAGAGGGTGGGAAGAATGTTTATTGCTTTCACGTCTTCTTTCAGTTCCTGTGGGTTGGCTGTGGCTCTCTAGTAAAGGTCACAGCTTGTGCCAAGAGGCCTTCTCTACATGGCTGTTTGAATTTTGTTAACTTCTCCTTTCAGGCCTAGGATAATGCAGCCAACCTGCCTGAATTACGGTTGTCAGTCTCCCTAAACAAGACTACCTAATTAGCATAATAAATGAAGATAGCCCATCAGTTATCTCTACAGCAGTTCACATAGCTTTTCTCTGATGTTTCTCATTATATAAATAATATTTAAGTTCAGTTGCACAGGGAAGAATAAAAGAAAATAAGAATATCATTAAAATCCTTGCATCTTTATATATAATCCAAAACTTATTCATAGAGAAAAAAAATACAGATAAGGAAAAAAATACTTAGTATTAACACTGACACAAACCTTTACAAAATAGTGATGCGCCAAAATCAAATGGTAAGCCTCAAATCCAACCTCTCATTCTGCTATACTGTTGTCTGAAGTTTCTGTTAACAAAGTGGCTTATTATCATTGTTTCTCTATTGCTTTTCTCATTTGTTTAGGGTCTGTCTTCTCATGAATAATTTATATTTTTCAAGTACAAGAAAGAAACAAGGTGAGGACATTACCTTAGAAACTAATCAAAATCGAAATCCCACCATGCATGTTAGGATTTTCAATAAATAATGAAAGTCTGATTTTATGGCTTGCACTGAATAGTGTTTTAAAAGTCTATAGTGTTAAGTTTTATTTTATGTACTCCTTTGGATTCTAGGGTTTTCTTTAAGTGCTCCATGGAGATTATTCTGTGAAAAGGAAATTGAAGCCCTTTTCATCATTGATATTGGAGAACTAAACATCTATAATTTATAGGGCTTTTATTGTATAGCTATTATATGTTTGAGAAATGTAATTTTTAGCTATAGTTTACACAAATGGTAATAATTTATTAGGTTGTATATAGTAAAGAATGAATCTTATACAAAGAGAGATCTGGCCTTTGCCCTTGGCTAACTGGGAGGTAATCTCTAGGCTCCTGAAATGTCCTGCATGACAGAAGTGTCTTTGCTTACCTGGGGCCTGGGGCCACCAGACAGTCTATCGCTCTTATTTATGATGGGGGACTTTGGGACACATAGTCTCAGTTCAGACCTCTGCGAGAATTGATAACTAAAGATACTAAGCAATATATGGGAGGGGATGGAGAATAAAGCTTAGCCACATAGACAGTATGTGACTGAGTCCCAATAAAAGCTGGACACCAGAGGCTTAGGTGAACTTTTCTGCTGGACCATACTCTGTGCACAGTGTCACATATCATGACCAAGAGGAGGTAACACCATCTATGTCTCCATGGGGGGAGAACACCTGGAAGCTCCACAATTTAACTCTTCCTGTTTTCTGCCCTATATATCTCTTTTTCTGGGCTAATTTTAGCCTGTATCCTTTCCCTGTAATAAACTACTGGTATAACAACTTTCAGCGAGTTTTGTGAGTTCTTCTAGTGAATTATCAAATTTGAGTGTGGTTTTGGAAACCTCTTAAAGTTACAGAAGTGAAGGTGGTCTTGTGGAGGACTGTGCCCCCTCTAACTTCATATTTGCATAAACATATTTCAGATTATAACTACAGTTTGGTGTTTCCTCATCTCTATTAGACCTTTCCTGTATCCTCACCATATCTGAAAGGATTAAAAAAAGACAAAGGTAACTTTTCCGGTTAAGACTATTGGATTCCCTTCCTGTCAACCACACTCCTTCCCCACCCCCTGCCCACACAACCTTGGAGCTTAGTTGGATAATTTAGAAACTTAAGAGCATTTTATTCCTTTATTTCTTTTCTATTTCTCCTGTTTTCCCAGTTCATCAAATTTACTTGATTGTGAAAGGTTAAAAACATTAAGTTTTACTAAAAGAAGCAAAATTTATAATGGAATAAAGTGCAAATTTTTTGTACATTGTTACAATAAAACCCTAAGACTTTAAAGAATGTTTATTGTGGCAGACCACCTTAGACTGAATTTTTTTTCTTTATCTTTAGGGGTACTTTGGTGGAAAAGTTGGAGAAGCATTAAGGTAAGGCTTAGTCAGCATCCTCTGTGATCCCTTTCCTGTGGCCCCATTCTAGTTCCTACGTAGCCCTCCCCTATAGTGTAGAAAAGAAGTAATAATACATTCATTGAGCATTAATAGCAGAACTTCCCTTTTATATTTATCAGCAATGAATAGAAATATTTTCAGAAGTAGCCTGATCAGGAGAGAAGAAAACTGGTAAAGGCCACAGGGAAACCAAGAGACCAAATCACAAGAGACACTTTCTAAGGTACCACGGCTTTATTTGACTAGTTACCATGGACAGAGTGGGGAAGCTAGGGAAAGAAGAAGATACAGGGAAGTATTTATTTGTTGCTGTTTTTGTTGTTGTGTTGCATTAACTCTGTTATGTTTACCTCTGGCCTGATGTGGCCTTGAAAACCCAGGTTATATAAAAGTAACCCCTGTTCAAATGAAGCATGGATAGAAAAATTGCCAGTGAAAAATTCCACCACTTTATATTTTCATGAAAATATCTATTTATCAAATAAATGACAGGTTGAAGCTTGAAAAAATATCTAGGATGAAAACTTTAACTTTGCATTAAGACTATGAAAATGTGTTTCTCCCTCCTGAAAGGTTTGCACAGCTCCTGTCATTGACTTAAATCCCTTTCCTTGTGAGTCAGAAAGATTAAAACTCTTGGCATAAAACTAAACAATATCTATATTTATGCCTTAACCAATTTCTTACAGTTGCTTGCTTGACAGTTACCATTTACTGTGACTGAATGTCATTTCTTTAATAAAAATGCACATACCTTTCTTGACAGATGTCAACTCCATGTATTCTAATGATTCTAACCAAACTTTCAAAGAAGTTTTTCACTTATTTAAAATAGAATACAATTTGAAGCCAAGTTAGTTGTGAACTTTAATATTGGATGGTATATATTTGGAGAAATTTTAGTGGTTTGAGCAAAAACTTTATTAAAGTGAAGTGACTATGACAATACTATCGAACTGTCAAATTAAGCTCTATTTTGGTTCTTTTTTCTTTCAGTATTTGACATTAAATTATTTTCCCCCAGAGGAATTTTGTATGATTAAATTTTAAAGTTTTCAGTTCAAGACTGATGATACTGTGATATACAACTGGTTGATTAGCTTCAGTTGAACTACAGTAGTGTAGAATCCCTCTTTCACTTTTTAACCGTTTCTTTTAGGCTTTCCCCATCAGGGAAACAATCGCTAATATTTAAGAAATTATATAGCAGACTCTGTTAATTTGGCAGAGTGAAGATTTTTAAATAACTATTAGAGAATAAAGAAGGAGTCTGGGAAACTTCTTTTGAACACTATCATGTAGAGAGTATTCCTAGACCATAAACAAAGAGATTTGGGCTAAAGGCTAATGATTAGAGCAAAAGTGACTGTGTTGGTTTTCCACTGCTGTCGTGGCAAATTACCACAAACTCAGTGGTTTATACAATATCCATTTATTCTCTCATTTTTGTAGGTTGGAAGTCTGACATGGATCTTCCAGGCTAAAAAGGTGCAAGCAGGGCAGCTTTCCTTTCTGGAGGCTCTAGGAGAGACTCCTTTTCCTTGGTCATTCTGGTTATTGATAGAACTTAATTTATTAGAATTGTAGAACTGAGATCTTCCTTTCCTTGCTGGCTATCATCTAAGGTCCATTCCCAGTTTCTAGAGGCTACCTGCATTGCTTGACTCATGACTCCTCTCCTTTATCTTCAAAGCCAGCAATAGCACTTCAAATTTCTCCTGGAGAACCTCTTGTATTATCCTGGATAGAGCTGGAACCCATTCTACTAAATGAAGTATTCTAAGAATGGGAAAACGAGCACCACATGTACTCACCATCAAATTGGTATTATCTGATCAACAATTATGTGCACATATAGTAGTAACATTCATCAGGTGTCGGGCAGGTGGGAGGGAACAGGAGGAGATGGGTATATTCACACCTAATGGGTGCAGTGCACACCATCTGGGGGATAGACATGTTTGAACCTCTGACTCGGGCAAAGGCAACATATATAAGATAAACATTTGTACCCCCATAATATGCTGAAATAAAAAAAGAAAAAAATATATATCTTCTGCCACTTCTTCCACTATATATCTCTTTGACTCTTTTGCCTTTTCTTCTATTTTAAAAGGCTCATGTGTTTGCATTGTACCTTGCCAGATAATCTAGGATAATCCCTCAATATTAAATCTGTAACCTTAATCACATCTGCAAATCATTTTTTGACACATGTTGCAACATATCACAGGTTCCAGAGATTAAAGTATAAACATCCTTTGGGTGGGAGATTTATTCTGCCTACTACAGTGACCAACAAATTTTGGACTTGAGCTTTGACCAGGTTAGGACAATGTCTGAAGCTCATGTCTCATGTTATGGTTCTAGATCTCTCCATGGATTCATATCAGCTATACAGGAAGAACTCTCACTTTACCCTCCAGGCTAAAAGCCAAAAGCTGAAATAAGCTTCATGTCAAACTGCTGCCATTTTCATAGCAGGGAAATTCCAGAATGGAGGTTGTTCATAGGTGAAGGACTTCTACACACTTGAATTAGTTTTTCTAGTATGGAATCATTGTGCTACAGGGTGGTTAATATAGTTGGCTACCTTATTGGTTCAATATGTAGCCAAGCATTTATATTACATTGTAAATCAGATTCAGCAAAACCTATTGTCAAAACATATAAAAGTAACATCAAAAGATAGTTTCCTATGGGGTTTCTGTGAATGCATTGTTTGTAATAGGTTACAGTAAAGATGGAGGAAAAAATCTGTAGTTTTTTTAATCATTAAACCAAAAAAATTGTAATGTTGAAGAACAAATACTTTCTTATTCCCTTATCCTTTACTTTTTGTCCCAACATACACAATAGTATTTGCATGTGCAGTGGTTGGGTAGTAAGGTTGGAGATAGATTTTAGAATTTTTTAAATTAAAAAAAAAACTATTGGCAAATTAATTGATTTGCCATGTACTGGCTAATTATACATGACGGAATTATTGCCAATACAATATGTTTGGAGAAGTTGTCAGAAATGGCAGTTTTGAAGTTAATAATTCTTCTGTGGCAGAAGAATTTCACTAAATAAGGAAGGGAGTCTTCTAGTCTTCTAACTGCACAAATGTTCTTATTCTTGTTATATAACAAAAAAATGAAATCACTTATTCAAGAAAATATGCCCTAATAGATACATTATTTCAAAAGCATTAAGTACAGTACTCAACACTAATTTTTCTGCTACAAATAATGAGCATCAGAGTAATTACATCAGAGTAATACATTAAAATGATGTACATTATATCTATAAAAACAACCATTTACTAAAATACCCTTAAAATTAGTTTAATAATTGAGTAATTAGCCCCATGTTGTGATGACATTACATTTGCCTTCATTGACTTCAGCTTATGCCTAGAATCACTGTTAGTATTTTCATTAGCCATTATATGTAAATTGGCTGCTAAAGAATGCTTTATGTATTAAATTATGTTTTAAGAAAAAAAGAAGGCATTATTGTCTCTCTAGACTGTAAAGAATAATAATTCTGGACTAACAACGTGAATTTTGATCGCTCTGACAAGAGAAATCATATATACAAAACAACTTATATGAGATGATGTATATAATTTCACACAAATGTAAATAAATAGAAGATGCCTTTTAAAAGGAGGATTAGACAGGAAATTCTTAATATGGCACATGAATATAGAACCCAATTGAATATCTGTGGAAACTCTTTTGTGGTAGTTAAATAAATTTTAGTCACTTGGAAATAGATTCTTAGGCAACCCTTCACACCTGATTACACCTTGTGGCAAAAACTTGAACCCCGTAAAGATGAGGGGAAGAGCTAAGATTATTTTGTGACGCGGGATCAAATAGCATTTGAGCAAAGTTGGACCACCTCCAGCCTATGCACATTCCAATAACAGCATTCCAAGAATTCCTGGGTTATTTGTACCCTATCCCTGCCATATTCTCTACAGGGGAAGAAGGATAGCACAATGATCAATATTTCCTAGATTTGAACTTTAATTTATCACTCAATATCTGTATGACCCAGGGAGATTACTTAACGCCTCTGCATCTCAATTCCCTCTTTTGTAAAATAGGGCAAATGATAATGCCTACCTCATAGGATTGTATAGAAATTAAATGACATAGCATGCATACAACAATCAGCATGATGCCTGACATTTTATGCGCACCCAGTATTGCCAGTTGTTGTTACTATTATTATGATGCTGCTGCTGCTGCTAATGCCATAGGCTAGATATCAACATAACTTACTGCTGGTGATATTAACTCTGATAACTTGGTTAGGGTGATGTATGCAAGTTTTCTCCTTTTTATACTCTATCATTATAGGCAAGACACTAAGTTCAGATCATACTCAAGGGCAGCATAATTAGGCTCTATCTCTTAGAAGAAGGAGTATAAGTATTTCTTGATATGTACTAAAACCATCACAGTAATTAATAAATATTTTTGGGGATATACTTTGAAACTCTAGGGATATTGTTTCATCTTGTTTCACTCACCAATTTAACATTTATCTTTGGATCTTGCCTGCAGCAATTATTGTGGTGTTCTAATGCTGATTTTCCATTCCTTTCATTTCTTTTGTACCTATTAAAATAGACGGTTTCCCTCATTCCTCAGCCCCTTCAAGGGCAGGGTTTGACCTCTAGTGCGAAAAGGCAAGCGGCTGGGGGAAGAATGTTCAGAAAGCGGCTTCTCTCCTTATTCCCCTCCTCCAAGGGCGGGGCTTGCTCTGCCGGGCAGTGACAGTTGTGCTGCCTGAGTCCCCTTGCCTGGGCCTGCCCTGCTGGGCTGGAGAAGGGGAGGTGCCCAGTTGGGCAATGCGTCACAGTGTTTTTAGGCTATGGACCCCCAAAATGGCTGCTGCCCACCCACGGAGAGCCAGCACTGGAGGTGAAATAAGTGGATTAATAAAATATGGTATATGTATACAATGGAATACTACTCAATTATAAAAAAAAATGACAGTGATCTAGCACCTCTTATATTTTCCTGGATGAAGCTTGAGCCCATCCTCCGAAGTGAGGTGTCACAAGAATGGAAGAATAAGCACCACATGTACTCGCCATCAAACTCGCACTGACTGATCAACACTAAGGTGCTCACACAGTAGTAATATTTTTTGGGGGTAAGGGGTTTGGGAGTGGGTAAACTCACAATTAATGGACTTGGTGAGCATTGTTGGGTAGAGAGGGCACATCTCAAATCATGGTTGGGATATGGCAAAGTCATAATATGGAACCAAAATGTTTGTACCCCCATAAATTCCTGAAATAAAAAAAGTAAAATAAAATAGATGGTTTATTTAACTCACCACGCCTCTGTTTCCTTGATTACATACCTGCTTTGCCTAACTTTGTCCTCCTGACTTATCATTCCCTCAATGGCAAATACCTCCTTGTCTATTGTGACTCAGTACAAAAGTTAACTCCTCTGAGAAGCCTAGCTGTCCCCATCCCCATCTAAGGTAGAATTTGCCACCTTATTTTAATTCCCTAAGTCCTGCTGTATTTAAGACTGTCATATGATTGATGTATATTTATTATTGAAGTATTAAAAATGTTTCTCTTATAATGCTCCTTGAAAGTCAGGAACTGTTTCTCATTCATCTCTACTCCTGAGTGACTAATACAAAATCTGGGACATTATAGGCAAAACAATGAATGCATGTTAGATGAATGAATGCATAAAATGTAGCTGGGAAATCTTGATCTTCAGTTTATAAGACATCTACTCTCAAACTAGACAGCTTTAAAGGTAACTCAATATGTCAAAGAACCTACCTTATTTTTAGCAGTTTTGTAAAATATACAAAGGAGAACTTACACACAGTTTTCTTTTATCCCCTCCTCCCTGTCATCCTGTCCCAATCCTATCTTCTATTCCATTGTATTTCACCTGAAACCATCATCTCAATCAGAAGACTGTAATTGATCAGAGAAAGAGTTGCTAATGAAGTAGACCAAGAAGGGGGAGACCAGAAAGAGGCAGGAGGAATAACTGGAGAGAAAAGTATCATGGAAGCCAAGGAATTTGACTAAGATATCAGAAAGCTCAAACAGGGTAAGAACTGAGATGCAACCATTTATTTAGCAATAAGGAAGTTATTGGTAACCTTTGCCAGAGTTATTTCAGTGAAATTGTGGTGAAAGAAGCAATAAATTTAAGATAACTGTAATGTGTGCTATTAAAAGAGCTTCGCTGTCAAGGAAAGGAAGGAGAATTATAGAGCAAGATCAGGAATAAGCTAGAAGCAGATGCTGGACTAAAAGAATAGTTCATTTTTGTTTATTTCATTTTACTAAAACAAATACTTGAGCATACATAAATATTGTGAGGCAAATAAGCCTTGAATGTGAGGATACCCAAGAGAGCAGTGGAAAAGAATGGGATCTAGAGCATAGATAGAGGTCTTAGAAACTAATTCTACTGAGAGACGCCTCTAGGCTAGTATTCCTTAAAGACTCTATCTCCGTCATGACTACTTATAGGGTGTGAAAGGAGGAAGAGAGGTCAGCTTCCCTTGTATTTGCTATTCATTCCCCTCTCTTATTGACTCCTGTACATTACTCATTTTAGAGTAAGAAAATATATTCTAGAGGAAGGCTGTAAAACTTACCAATTGTATGCATCATTCTTATTGAGCATAAACACACCCTTTGAAGAAAAAATGTTTGTTATTTTTTTTTTTTTTTTTTTTTTTGCTTTGTGGTGTCCAGCCAGGATCCCTCATATCACCCAGAGATTGGCTTAGTTTGGAAGAAAAATGACAGTGTCACATTGCCCTAAGTTGCTACCTAACATTTTTTTCTCATATAACTTATGTAAGTTCATTTAAAGAAGTGAGAAAATATGTATTCTGTTCATTCAAACTATTAAGCGTAGATGTAGGGAAATATTTTAGATGACAGGAAAGAAGCTTTCTTGTTGGTTTTCTTTCTACTTAGAAATTTAGCAAGGTTGTCATAGTCAGGGTGTTCTTCATCTTTAATGTGCTAGGCTCAACTTTGTTTAATAGCTTTATAAAATTAAGTTAGGCCTGAAGTTTTGTGGTGCATTTCTTGTGGAGGAATATTTTCTGCTCTTTTTTGGTCTTTTTGGAATCAAGTTGTTTTCTTTCCATTTTTAAGGCAATTAGAGATTCGAGATTGCAGAAAATGATATGTACATGTGTAGTCTATGGCACTAATTATACTCTTGTGTTTAAGGGTTTTTCTACGATAGGGAAAATAAAACTCAGAGGATATTTGAAAACTTGATTGCACCTCAGAATAACTTTGAATGTCTGTAAACTTAATCATCTTTAAATTGCTGGTAGTAACACATTTTCAGAATAGTATAATGGAATATAGGTATATTGAGGGAAATATTTTTCTGACAAAATTAAAAACACACTTTTCCTCAAATACATTATAGCACTTTATTACAGTCATTTTTTAATCCTTTTAACTATATTTTTCTGCATAAGAACACTGTATTGCAGTACTACATTATTAAAATAATAATTTGCATATTTGGGTCAATCTGCTTTTTAAAAAATTTCCTAAATATATATTTACCAAATATATGCAACAATATTATTTTTACATGACCTGTTTACTCCAAATTTTACATAATTAAAATATCTTGCATTTTGATGTTTGGTGTACATTTTATTAAGTCTTCTATGTTTGAAGGATAAGTGTGCTCAGCAGAATGTAAAGATATCAAACATGGTGTCAACTATTCTTTCTTGTCTCACTCAGTTTCTTTAGAAAGATCCCTTCAATACTTAGCACTACAGTCATCTGACAAGCGAATTAAGAGTGCTTTAATGAGTAATGTATTGTGCAGAAAGGGTTAATAGAGTGGATGGAAAAATGGCCCAGGAGGAAGACACAAAACATTTCATACAAGGCTTTAAGATCTTCTCTTTTCATATTTGGTTTCATTATTTTGGACCCAATTTAAAAGTGCTTCTCAATACCCTTAACAATACCAAGAAAGAAAATAAAGTACCCTGGAATATATATAACTAAGGAGGTAAAAGACCTCTACAGGGAAAATTATGAAACACTGAGGAAAGAGATAGCAAAGCACATAAACAGGTGGAAAACCATATGATGCTCATGGATCAGAAGAATCAACATTGTTAAAATGTCTATACTAACCAAAGTGATCTACAGATTCAATGCAATCCCTATTAAAATACCAACATAATTTTTCACAGATATAGAAAAATAATTTTATGCTTTGTATGGAACCAGAGAAGACCCCATTTAGAAAAGCAATTTTAGGCAATCACAATAAAATGGGAGGTATTAATTTCCCAGACTTCAAACTATACTACAAGGCTGTGGTTATTAAATCAGCTTGGATTGGCACAAGAACAGAGACACAGACCAGTGGAACACAACTGAAAATCCAGATCTAAAACCATTGTCATATAGCCATCTAATCTTTGACAAAGCAGACAAAAACATACACTGGGGAAAAGATTCCTTATTCAATAAATGGTGCTGGGAAAACTGGATAGCCCATGTAGAAGACTGAAAGAAGACCCACACCTTTCACCTCTCACAAAAATCAAATCATGGTAGATAACAGACTTAAACCTAAGGCATTCAACTACTAGAATACTAGAAGAAAATGTGGGGAAAACTCTTATAGTCATTGGCCTAGGCAAAGAATTTATGAAGACCCCAAAGGCAATCACAGCAATAACAAAAATAAATAAATGGGACCTGATTAAATTAAAAAGCTTCTGCACAGCCAAAGAAACTGTCACAAGAGCAAACAGACAACCTACAAAACGGGAGAAAATTTTTGCATGCTATACATCCGATAAAGGGCTGATAACTAAAATCTATTTAGAACTCAGGAAAATCAGTTTTCTATCAAAAAGTTGCCCTATCAAAAAGAGGGCAAAGGACACAAATAGAAATTTTTCAAAAGAAGACAGAAGTATGGCCAACAAACCCATGAACAAATGTTCAACATCTCTAATCATCAGGGAAATGCAAATCAAAACCACAATGAGATATCACTTAACTCCAGTGAGAATGGCCTTTATCAAAAAGTCCCAAAACAATACATGTTGGCGTGGATGCAGAGAGACAGGAACACTCATACACTGCTGGTGGGACTGCAAACTAGTGCAACCTCTGTGGAAAGCAATATGGAGATACCTTAAACAGATGCAAGTAGACCTATCATTTGATTCAGCAATCCCCTTATTAGGCACCTACTCAAAAGATCAAAAGACATTCTACAAGAAAGACACCTGCACCTGAATGTTTATAGCTGCACAATTCACAATTGCAAAGATGTGGAAACAACCCAAGTGCCCATCAATACATGAGTGGATTAATAAAATGTGGTATATGTATACCATGGAGTACTACTCAGCTATAAGAAACAATGGTAGTATAGCACCTCTTGTATTTTCCTGGATAGAGCTGGAACCCATTCCATTAAGTGAAGTGTCACAAGAATGGAAAAATAAGCACATGTACTCACCATCAAACTGGTTTCACTGATCATCACCTAACAGCACATTTAGGAATAACAGTAATCAGGTGTCAGGCAGAGGTTGGGGAGGGAGGGGATGGGTGTATACATACATAATGAGTATGATGCACACCACCTAGGGGATCAACATGCTTGAAGCTCTGATTTGGGGGTGGGGGAAGGGGGAGCAAGGGCAATGTACATAACCTAAACTTTTGTACCCCTATAATATGCTGAAATGAAAAAAAAGAAAAAAAAAGGAAAGAAAAAAAAACCCACAGGAAATAATAGAACAGCATTACAAGCATCTATGTACACTAGTATTAGAATTGACAAATAAATGTTAACATTTTGTTTTTTGTACCTCAAATATTTTTATATAAACCATTACTACACTGAATAAGATAGAGGGCCTCTTTTTCCCATATCCTTCCCCTTTTCAACTGCTATGTAGCAATTCATTGAACACATGCTCAAGGTTCATTTACTCTTTCCCCTATTGAAGAATGTACAGGTTAATGATACTTTTTGCTGTTAAGAACAATGACGCTATAACACATGCCAGGGGATCAGACATGCAGGCTGGATCTCATGCCCCCAGGACTTGAGCATGTTTCTGGGGGACATAGGGGAGAGATTTGGGAGTGGAACTCAGTAGACGAGGGAGCCAACATGGGAAGAACTGATGGGAGAAGACTGTGGGGTCTAAGACACTGTGATCTGGGAGAGCACTCATATCCCCACAGGAAAGCTACACTGTTGGACTAGGGTGGGTCCTCCTGCAGGGAAGATCTCAGCAAACAAGCCATATCAACCAAGCAGGGTGCATTCAGGAACCTGGACTGTCAAGGAATTGCAGCCCCCTCTCCACCCCAAGAAGACTTCCCAATCTGGAGAGCCTGCCTTGATCCTTTCCCAAGTGGCTTTTCCCTAGTGGCTGGAAAACAACCCTGGAGCCCCTGCTGAGGCTAAAATCTGTACTGTTAGACAAGGGAGGGTCCCCAAGAGGCACCATAGCAAGCCAGCATAGCACTTCCAGGTGCCCAGTCTTTCATGAATTGTGGACCCTTCCTCATGAGTAGCTTTCCCAGTCTGGAGAGCCAGCCTTGACCCTACTCCTAACGGATCCCTCTGTCAGACAGGAAAACAACGTTTGAGCCCTACTGAGGCTTTGCAAAGCTTTCCAAGCTTGGATAGCCTAACCACATCCTGCCTTACTCTTCCACCCATCTCTGCTGTGTGAAGATCAAGCAACACGTTGGGAGCAATGGGGCCCCTCCGTAAAGCCCAAGGCATTCAAGTGTCCCACTTGAGGGACAAGACCTTATCACAGGCACAAAAGAATATTGTGACAGTTGGCTCTTTCCTGAAAGCATCAACCACTAATAGGGAGAACAATTCTTTAGCTCATTACTGCATCTACCAACTCAATCAAACAGGGGGTTGGTGATTCTTACTGACAAGTATTAACCACCATCTTGGAGATTAAGCTGAGAGTCTCAATATAATTCAAACTGCTGGGAAGAGGTGAAGACAGAAGGATAGAAACAACCCAAGGAGACACAGATTTTTAGGCAAGAAACAAAAGTCACAGGCAGCTCGATCTGTCAGGGATCTTCCTCTTCCACTGCAAACCTCTGGGCTGATCAGGGAGCTGCTCAGAATCTGTGCAGAGGCATTTCATTGGAGAGCAGGAACAGCAGAGATGGGGTTCCTTCTTGATGTTGTGGAATAATTTCTGCAGAATAGGCACCAGTTCTTCTTTGTAGGTCTGGTAAAATTCGGGTGTGAAACCATCTGGTCTGGGACTATTCTTTTTAGGAAGTTTTTTTTTATTGCTGCTTCATTTTCAGTACTTGATATTGGTCTGTTGAGGAATTCTATTTATTCCTGATTGAGCCTAGGGAGATGTGTGTTTCTAAGAGTTGGTCCATTTCCTCCACACTTTCAAGTTGGTGTGCAGAAAGGTTTTTATAGTATTCATAGATGATATTGTGTACTCCCATGCCATCAGTTGTAATTTCTCCTTCTTCATTCGTGATGGAGCTTATTAGAATCCTTTCTGTTCTGCTTCTCGTTAATCTAGCAAGAGGCATGTCAATTTTGTTTATTTTTCCCAAGAACCAACTTTTTGTTTTATTAATCATCCATACAGTTTTTTTTTATTATCAAGCTCATTTAGTTCTGCTCTGATATTTGCTATTTCTTTTCTTCTGCTGGGTTTGGGGTTGGTTTGCTTGTCCTTTTCAAGTTATTTGAGATGATTCATTCACTTGTTTATTTGTGATCTTTCTGTCTTTTGGACGTAGGCATTTATGGATATAAATTTTCCTCTCAGGACTGCTTTAGCGGTGTCCCACGGATTTTGACAACTTGTGTCTCCTTTGTCACTTAGTTCAAAGAGTCTTTTGATTCCCATCTTGATTTCCTCCTTAATGCAATGATCATTCAGCAGAAGGTTGTTTAGTTTCCATGACTTTGTGTAGAGATGAGAGTTTCTGTTGGAGTCGATTTCTAATTTTCTTCCTCTGTGGTCTGAGAAGATTCATGTTATAACTTCTATTTTTTTTTAAATTTTTTGAGACATGCTTTGTGGTCTGGGTTATGGTCAATCTTAGAGAATGTTCCATAAGCTGATGAGAAAAAGGTATATTCAGTGGGTTTTGTGTAGAATGCTCTGTAAATGTCAGCCAGGCCCATTTGTTGTAGAGTTATGTTTAAGTCCATTGTTTCTTTGTTTATTTTCTGTTTGGAGGATCTGTCCTGTTTTGTCAGAGGGTTGTTGAAATCTCCAGCTATTACAGTGTTGCTGTTGATTATTTTGTTTAGATCAAGTGGGACTTGCTTTATGAATCGTAGTGCACCTGAATTAGGTGCATAATTATTTATAATTGTTATGCCTTCTTGTTGAATTGTACCCTTCAACATTATATAGTGACCATCTTTGTCTTTCATTAATTTTGTTGATTTGAAGACTAAGTTATCTGAAAGCAGTACTGCCACGTCAGCTTTCTTTTGGTGTCCATTTCCTTGAAATATTGTTTTCCATCCCCTCACCTTGAGTCTGAATGCATCCTTGTGGGTTAGATGTGTTTCCTGAAGACAGCAGATACTTGGCTTGTGTATATTTGTCCTTTCGGCCAGACTATGTCTCTTTAGAGGGCAGTTCAAGCCATTCACATTTATTGAGAGAATTCATAAGTGGGAGCAGATTTCTGTTAATCCCATTGAGCTCAACTTTCTTCCCTTGTTTTTCTCTCGAGCCATTGTGGTGTCTGGCCTTTGACGTTTAGCTTTTGAATGATTTTTACATTGGTGAGTGTTTATTATGCTGATCTGTGTGTAACACTGTTTTGAATACTTCCTGGAGGGCAGGTCTTGTCTTGATGAATTCCCTCAGCCTTTGCTTGTCTGAGAAGGTCTTTACATCTCCTTTGTATATGAAACTTAGTTTTTCAGGGCACAAGATTCTAGGCTGAGCATTATTCTGTTTGAGCACAATGAGAATGGGGCCCCAGTCTCTTCTTGCTTGTAAGATTTAACAGAGATATCCCTAAACACCTGGAGCCAAGAAAAAGAAAAAAAAATAAACAGAAAGAAAAATGAAACTATTCTCCAAGTCTTTGGATATTTGGTCTGTATTGGGGCACTCCTTCAACAATTAGCCAGGCCATTCGCAATTCTGCCCTAGCATTCACTTCCTGCTTGTGGAGAACCTAAGGTCAGCGTGAAGTGAAAGCTTAGTTTCTTCTCAAGTCTTCTCTGACTGTGTGTCCATCCCTGGCACATCATGGCCTTCTAATTCCCTGCTGTGCACAGGAGCTTTTCCCAGCCTTTCCCCCTCCCCATTGTATCTCCTTCCCCAGCCTCTTTCTTCCCAGGATTTCCCTTCTCTGCTTGCCCTGACTTTTATGCCTTGCCACAGGTGGCTGCAGATAGTATATTTGCTCTGAGATGCTTCTGACAAACACAGGCTGGGGAAGCCACTTCAGTCATGAGAAAAAAAGGCCAGCCTATCTATGATTCTATGAAAACACAGAGTTACAATTAAACACACAATCACGAGGAATTTGAGTAATTGAGTATTTATTAATTAATTAATTCACAAATAATTCTTTAAAAAATTTTTCCTTCATTTCAGCATATTACAGGGATACAAATGTTTAGGATATGTATATTGCCTTTGCTGACCCGAGTCATGGCTTCAAGCATGTCTGTCCCCCAGACAATGCGCACCACACCCATTAGCTGTGTATATACCCATCCCCTCCTCCCCCCATCTGCCTGACACCCGATGAATGTTATTACTATATGCGCTCTTAAGTGTTTATCAGTTAATACCAACTTGATGGTGAGTACACGTGGAGCTCAGTTTCCCATTCTTGTTATACTTCACTTGGTAGAATGGGCTCCACCTGTATCCAGGATAATACAAGAGGTACTAGATCACCATTGTTACTTTGTGCCTGAGTAGAACTCCATGGTATACACACATACACACACACACCCCACATTTTATTAATCCACTCATGTACCAGTGGGCACGTGGGTGGTTTCCACATCTTTGCAACTGTCAATTGTGCTCTATAAACGTTCTAGAGCAGATGTCTTTTTTATAGAATGTCTTTTGTTCTTTCGGGTAGATGTCCAGTAATGGGATTGCTGGATTAAATTGTAGGTCTACTTGGAGCTCTTTGAGGTATCTCCATATTACTTTCCACAGAGGTTATAGTAGTTTGCAGTCCCACCAGCAGGGTATGAGTGTTCCTATTTCTCCACATTCATGTCTACATTTATTGTTTTGGGACTTTGCAATAAAGGCCATTCTCACTGGAGATAAGTGACATCTCATTGTGGTTTTGAGTTGCATTTCCCTGATGATTAGAGATTTTGAGCATTTCTCCATATGTTTCTTGGCCATTACTATGTGTTCTTTTGAAAAGTTTGTGTTCATGTTGTTTGGCCACTCTTTGATAGGGTTGTTTGGTTTTTTTCTTCATGATTTTCCTGAGTTCTATAGAGATTCTTGTTATCAGCCCTTTATGGGATGTGTAGCATGCTAATATTTTATCCCATTCTGTGGGTTGTACATTTGCTCTCCTGATAATTTCCTTGGCTGTGCTGAAGCCTTTCAATTTGATCAGGTCCCATTTATCTATTTTTGTTGTTGCTGTGATTTCCTTTGGGGTCTTCTTCATAAATTCTTTGCCTAGGCCAACATCTGTAACAGTTTTTCCAACATTTTCTCCTAGAATTCTGATATTTTCATGCCTTAAGTTTAAGTCTGTTATCCACCATAAGTTGATTTTTGTGAGAGGTGAAAGGTGCAGATCCTGTTTCAGTTTTCTCCATGTGGCTATCCAACTTTTCCAGTAGCATTTATTAAATAAGGATTCTTTTCCCTGGTGTATGTGTTTGTCTACTTTGTCAAAGATTAGATGGCTATATGAGGATGGTTTTCTATCTGGGTTCTCAGTTCTGTTTCATTGGTCTATGTCTCTGTTCTCCTTCCAGTACCATGCTGTTTTAGTTACTATGGCCTTGTAGTATAGCTGAATTCTGGTAAATGGATGCTTCCCCATTTGTTCTTTTGGCTTAAAGTTGATTTTGCTATGTGGGGTCTTCTCTGGTTCCATACAAAGTGTAGAATTATTTTTTTCTAGATCTCTGAAAAATGATGTTGGTATTTTAATGGGGAGTGCCGCAGCTGTTCTTTGATCGAATGCCTGCCAACCTAAGGTTTCTGCATTCAAAGACATCCTGTGCACTCTGGTGCAGGGAGCTAAGTCCACTAGGGACCCAGCCTTCCACCTGTAGACTTTGCATCACCCCCACCAGGCCAGGGAGGGAACAGATGCTCCCGTGTGTCATGCTCTGACTGTGACTGGTGGCCAAGATTGCCTTCTCCCCAGCATGGGAGCTTCAGATGCCACAGGCACCAATAGAGAAGCTGAGGCAACTGCCTCTGTAGGTCCTAGGTGTGGGGAAAGAACCTTGGCCAACTAGCAGCTCCAGCCTGTCTACACAGACACTGGGCTGCAGAGAGAAACACCTCCCTGTGTGACTTGGCATCAGCAGTCCTCATGCTTGTGGAACAGCCCCCCATAAGTGCAGTTTAAGGCTCACTGCTCACTGTCAGCAGCCGTCTCTGGGCTGGTGTTGGCAGGTCTCTCCAACTTCTCAGGAGCCCACCAGTAGTCTGAGATGCAAGGCAGTAGAAATTTAACTGCTCCATCTACACTTGTCGCTGGTCTCCAAGCCTCTCGGAGGCTTTTCTGGTTCCAGTTCTCCTCCACAACTTCTTCCCGTATTGTCTCCTGTAACTTCAAGCACCCTTCCTTCCGACCCTCATCTGTTTGTCTGCCTGCTTATTATTTTTTTTTTTTTTTACTTTCTTCTAAAATCTATCTTTTTTGCAGAGACACCCTGGCTGGCGTTTCTTTCATCCACCATCTTGCCCCTCTCCCTGATGTAAAATTTAGCTGTAATAAAATTCTTAAGTGCACAGACCTCAAATTGATTAATGCATACATCTGTAGAATCCACACCTCATCTAGATAACATTGCCATCACCCTAGAATGTTATCTTTTTTCAGTTAACACACTCTTCTATCCCCCACAGAAGCAGTCTGTTTTTATTTAGTTTTTTCACACTTATGTTATTTTGTCTTTCCTAGAATTTCATATAAATGGGATTATATGTACTATTCTGAGTAAGGTTTCTTTCACTCAGTGTAATATTTTTGAGATTCATCTGTGCTGTTGCAAGTATCATTAGGCAATTCCTTTCAGTTTTTGAATAATAATTCATTGTATTAATACAAGAGTTTATTTATCCATTCTTCTATTAATAGATGCCTAGGTTGTTCCCAATTTTTGGCTATTATTATGAACAAATTTGCCATAAATATTTTGTGAGTATATGCTTTCATTTCTCTTCAGAAAATACCTAGGAGTAGAATTTCATATCATAGAGGATGTTCAATATTAATTTTGGAACACATTTCTTCAGTTTCTCTTGAGCTTACGGTTGAAATTTTATGGAATTTTTGATTAACTTAGAAAGAACTAACAGCTTCATAATATTCTCTTTCCACAGTTTAATATTTACTTTGCTTATCTTGTTTCATTCAATAATATTTCATAATATTCTTTTTGTGTCTTATGTAGTTTTAATAGAGAACTTCCAGGTATATTGATTTTATAGAAAGTATTTATTTTTCCTGTTAAACTGTCTACTTGGTTAATTTTTATAATTGAAAAACTATTGATTTCTGCATGTTGGTAACACGTCAAGCCAACATGAGAACTGTCTTAGTAGTTCAAATTAGCTATGTATTTTCTTGAGTTTTTTATTCAGACATATAATCTACAAAAAAAGTAATGCTTTTTCTTTCACCAAAACAGATCTTTCAAATCCATATGCTGTTTTTTTTATTTTCTTATTACATTGCCTAAAACGTCCAGCATAGTTTGAAATAGTTACAGTAAAAGTGGACAACGATCTTGTCTTAATATGAATTTTAATGGTAATGCTTACAATTTTATACTATTAGTGGTGATGTTTGCTACAGAATTTTTGATAGGTGCCATGTATTAGTTAAGGGAGTTTCTGACTATTTCTGGATTGTTAATACAATTTTTTTTTCTTTTCATGAGTAAGTATAAGAATTGAAAACTGCTCTTTCTCCCTCTATTAAGATTATGATTTATTTCATTTCTAGCCCGATAATTGGTAAATTACATTGGTATTTTTTTATGATTTTGAAATATTTTTGTATTTTTGGAATAAATGCCCCCTGGACACATATGTAAACAGTAATTTTCACTTTGGCATTATTTCATTGAGCTTTTTACATATGTGTTCACAAGTTAGATTAGTCCATAATTTTTAGTACCAAATGAGTTTGAATTTTTCTTCTTTTTCTGTTCCTTGAACATTTTTTTTTTTATTTCAGCTTATTATGGGGGTACAAAAGTTCAGGTTATATATATTGCCCATGCCCGCCCCATCCCCCTGAGTAAGAGCTTCAAGCTTGTCCATTCCTGAAACAGTGCGCATCGCACTCATCATGTAGGTATAAACCCATCCCCTCACCCCAGCTCCCACCTCTGTTCAATAACCAATTGGCGTTATTCCCAAATGTGCACTTAGGTGATGATCAGGGAAACCAATTTGCTGGTGAGTACATGTGGTGCTTATTTTTCCATTCTTCGGATACTTCACTTAATAGAATGGGTTCCAACTCTCTCCAGGAGAACCAAAGAGATGTCGTATCACTGTTATTTCTTACAGGTGAGTAATACTCCATGGTATACATATACCATAATTTACTAATCCAATCATGAATTGATGGGCATTTGGGTTGTTTCCACATCTTTGCAATTGTGAATTGTGCTGCTATAAACATTCAGGTGCAGATGTCTTTTTTATAGAATGACTTTTGTTCTTTTTGGTAGATGCCCAATAATGGGATTGCTGGATCCAATGGTAAGTCTACTTGAATCTGTTTAACCTATCTCCATATTGCTTTCCACAGGGGTTGCACTAGTTTGAAGTCCTACCAGCAGTGTATCTGTGTTCCTGCCTCTCCACATCCATGCCAACAAGAGACATAGACTGGCCCAATGGATAAAAAAGTACCAGATAAGTATCTTCTGTCTTCAGGAAACTCATCTAACCTGCAAAGATGCATTTAGGCTGAAAATAAAAGGGGAGAAATCGATATTTCAAGCAAACGGAAGCCAAAATAAAACTGGTGTGGCGGGTTTAATCTCTGATAACTTAGTTTTTAAATCAACAAAAGTAATGAAAGACCAAGATGGTTACTATATACTGGTGAAGAGTACAATTCAACAAGAATACATAACCATACTTAATATATATGCACCCAAATTAGGTGCACCCAGATTTAGAAAGCAAACTCTACTTGATCAGAACCAAATGATAGATAACAATACTATAATAGACAGAGACTTTAACACCCCACTGACAGTACAGGATAGATACTCCAAACAGAAAATAAACAAATAAATAATGGACTTAAACAGAATGCTAGAACAAATGGGCCTGACTGACATTTACAGGACAGTTTATCCAAAATCCACTGAATATACATTCTTCTCATCAGCTCATGGGACATTCTCTAAGATTGACCATATCCTAGGACATAAAGCATGTCTTAAAAAATTTAAAAAATAGAAATTATACCATGCATCTTCTCAGATCACAGCAGAATAAAAGTAGAAATTAACCCTAATAGAAATTCTCATTCCTAATCAAAGTCATGGAAGCTAAACAACCTTCTCCTGAATGATTATTATATAAATGAAGAAATCAAGATGGAAATCAAAAGATTCTTTGAATTAAATGACAAAGGAGACACAAGTTATCACAATCTGTGAGACACAGCTAAAGCAGTCCTGAGAGGAAAATTTATTTCCATAAATGCCTATATCAAAAAGACAGAAAACTTACAAATAGACAACCTAATGAATAGACACAAAGAGCTGGAGAAAGAAGAACAGACCGACCCCAAACCCAGCAGAAGGAGAGAAATTATTGAGGTCAAATCAGAACTAAATGAAAAGGACAACAAAAACAACAACAACAAAAACAATAAGGGAGATTAATAAAACAAAAAGGTGGTTTTTTGAAAAGATAAACAAAATAGACACACCTCTGGCTAGACTAACCAAGAGCAGAAAAGAAAAATTTCTAATAACCTCCATAAGGAACATGAAAGAAGAAATCACGACTGATGCCACAAAGATACATGATATCATCTATGAATTCTACAAAAACCTTTATGCACACAAACTGGAAAATGTGGAGGAAATGGACAAATATTTAGAAACACACAGCGTTCCCAGTTTCAACCAGGAAGAAATAGAATTCCTGAATAGACCAATATCAAGAACTGAAATCGAAATAGCAATAAAAAATCTTCCCAAAAAGAAAAGCCATGGACCAGATGGGTTCACACCTGAATTTTACCATACCTACAAAGAAGAACTGGTGTCCATCCTACATAAACTCTTCTCCAACATTGAGAAGGATGGATTCTCCCGAACACATTTTACGAAGCCAACATAACTTTGATACCAAAACCAGGAAAGGATGCAACAAAAAAAGAAAACTACAGACCAGTATCCCTTATGAATATAGATGCAAAAAATTCTCAATAAAATCCTAGCAAATCGAAGTCAAGTGCTTATCAAAATAATTATCCATCACGACCAAGTGGGCTTCATCCCAGAGATGCAGGGATGGTTTAACATACACAAATCTATAAATTTAATTAACCACATAAATAGAAGCAAAAATAAAGATCATATGATCCTCTCAATAGATGCAGAAAAAGCATTTGACAAAACTCAACACACTTTTATGATAAGAACACTTAAAATAGGCATAGACGGGGCCTATCTAAAAATGATACAAGCCATATATGACAAACCCACAGCCAACATCATACTGAGTGGGGAAAAATTGAAAGCATTCCCACTTCGAACTGGAATGAGACAAGGCTGCCCACTGTACCCATTAATTTTTAACACAGTATTGGAAGTCCTTGTGAGAGCTATCAGGCAAAAGAGCAGAATCAAGGGAGTCCAAATAGGGAAAGAAGAGATCAAACTCTCACTCTTTGCTGATGATATGATGTTATATCTAGAAAACTCCAAGGATTCAACCAAGAGACACCTGGAATTGATCAATGAATTCAGTAAAGTCTCAGGATACAAATTCAATACACACAAATCAGAGGCATTCATATATGCCAATAACAGTCAAACAGAGAACCAAATTAAGGACTCAATACCCTTCAAAATAGCAACAAAGAAAATAAATACCTAGGAATATATTTAACTAAGGAAGTAAAGGAACTCTATAGGGAGAACTATGAAGCACTGAGAAAGGAATTTGCAGAGCATGTAAATAGGTGGAAAACCATACCATGCTCGTGGATCGGAAGAATCAACATTTTAAAATGTCTACACTTCCCAAAGTGATCTACAGATTCAATGCAATCCCTATTAAACTACCAACATCATTTTTCACAGATATAGAAATAATTTTACGTTTTGTATGGAACCAGAGAAGACCCCATGTAGCAAAAGCGATTTTAAGCAATAAAAACAAAATGGGAGGTATTAATTTGCCAGACTTCAAACTCTACTGCAAGGCTGTGGTTATTAAAACTGCTTGGTATTGGCACAAGTGCAGGGACACAGACCAGTGGAACACAACAGAAAATCCAAATATAAAACCATCCTCATATAGCCATCTAATCTTTGACAAAGCAGACAAAAACATACTCTGGGGAAAAGAATCCTTATTCAATAAATGGTGCTGGGAAAACTGGATAGCCACATGTAGAAGACTGAAACAGGACCCACAGCTTTCACCTCTCACAAAAATCAAATCACGGTGGATAACAGACTTACCTGTTTAAATTAAGAAGCTTCTACACAGCCAAAGAAACAGTCACGAGAATAAACAGACAGCCTACAGAATGGGAAAAAAATTTCGTATACTACACATCAGACAAAGGACTGATAACAAGAATCTATTTAGAACTCAGGAAAACCAGCAAGAAAAAATCAAACAACCCTATCAAAAAATGGGCAAACGACATCAATAGAAATATTTCAAAAGAAGATATAAGAATGGCTAACAAACATATGAAAAAATGCTCAACATCCCTAATCATCAGAGAAATGCAAATCAAAACCACAATGAGATATCAGTTAACTCCAGAGAGAATGGCTTTTATCAAAAAAAAACCCAAAACAACACATGTTGGCGTGGGTGTGGAGAGACAGGAACACTCATACACTGCTGGTGGGACTGCAAACTAGTGCAACCCCTGTGGAAAGCATTATGGAAATACCTTAAACAGATTCAAGTAGACCTACCATTCAATCCAGCAATCCCATTATTGGGCGTCTACCCAAAGGAACAAAAGTCATTCTATGACAAAGACACTAGTACCCGAATGTTTATAGCAGCACAATTCACAATTGCAAAGATGTGGAAACAACCCAAATGCCCCTCAATTCATGAATGGATTAGTAAACTGTGGTATATGTATACCATGGAGTATTACTCAGCCATAAGAAATAACAGTGATACGACATCTCTTTGGTTCTCCTGGAGAGAGTTGTAACCCATTATATTAAGTGAAGTATCCCAAGAATGGAGAAACAAGCATCACTTGTACTCACCAGAAAATTGGTTTCCGTGATCATCACCTAAATGCACATTTGGGAATGATACCAATTGGATATCAGACTGAGGTGGGGGGTGGGGGGAGGGGATGAGTGTATGCCTACATCATGAGTGTGATGCGCACTGTCTGGGGAATGGGCACGCTTGGAGCTCTGACTCGGGGGGATAGGCAGTACATGGGCAACATATGTAACCTGAACTTTCGTACCCCCATAATAAGCCGAAAAAAAAAAAAAACCACAATGAGATATCACTTAACTCCAGTGAGAATGGCCTTTATCAAAAAGTCCCTTGAACTTCTTTAATTTCAAACATTTTGTATATGAGTCTAGTGTCATTTATATGGGGGTACTGCAGATAGAGTGTAGATACATGATTAACAATATAATGTTTTCAATGGTTAATGGTATTTTCATATTTTTTATTTTGTGTTAAATGAATTTTAGTAATTCATATTTTTTCTAAGCATATGTTGTCTAATTTCTCATGTTTATGACATTAAATTGTTTCTATATTTTTTTAATGATATCATTAAAATGCACATTTTTATATTATATTTCTCAGGGTTCTCTAAAGAAACAGAACTATATATGATGTTATATATAGAGAAAGATGTATTTTTAAAAATTTGCTCAGGTTATTGTGGAGTCTGGGAAGTCTGAATCTGCAGAATAGGGCAGCAAACTGGAGAACCAGGGAAGAGTAGATATTACAGCTGGAGTCCAAAGGAAGTCTGGAGGCAGTCTAGAGGTAAGAAACTCAGTACTTTTTTCTTAAGGCCTTCAACTGATTGGATGAGGCCCACTCATATTGTGGAGGATAATCTGCTTTACTCAATGTTTACTGATTTAAATGTTAATTTTATCTAAAAAATACCTTCACAGTGACATATAGACTAATATTTGACAAAATATCTGGGTCTTGTGGTCTAGCAAAGCTTACACATAGAGTTATCCATCAAATCATCATGTCACTTTTTCATTCCAAATATTATATTTGACCATCCCTGTTTGTATCAGGATTATTTGTGTTTATTTATTTTATTAATCATTTTAAAAATAACTTTTTTTGGATCACTTGTTTTACTTTTTGCATTTTTATTTATTTTTTCTACCTTTTAATTAGCCACCTTTTACTATGGGGATGGTGATGGTTGATTGTACGTGTCAACTTGACACAGATATTCAGTCAAAGATTATTCTAGGTGTTTATATGAGGGTCTCTTTGCATTAGATTAACATTAAATTGGTCGGATGGGTAAAGCAGATTCCCCTCCATAATGTGGATGGGCCCCATTCAATCAGTTGAATGCTTGAATAGAACACAGGCTCTCTAGTAAGAGATAATTCTCTTCCTGACAGCCTTTGAACTACACACAGCATTTCAAAGCTTGACACCCTTTGAACTGAGACATCCACTCTTCTTGGTTCTACAGGAGCCTGTTAGACTTTGGACTTAAACTGGGACATTGGCTCTAAAAATTTTGGAATCATCAGCCTCCATAACTGCCCGAGTCATTCCTTAAAATAAATCTATCTATATACAGGTATACCTTGATGATATTGTGGGTCCAGTTCCACACAACAGCAACAAAATGAATATTTTAATGAAGAGAGCCACACAAATTATTTGGCTTCCCAGTGCACATACAATTTATGTTTACACTATACTGTAGTCTATTAACTATGCAATAACATTATATTTTAAAAATTATGCCTACCTTAATAAAAATACTTTATTGCTAGAAAATGATAACTATCATCTGAGCCTTCAGGAAGTGGAAATAATTTTGCTGGTGAAATGTCATGCCTCGATGTCGATGGCTGCTGACTCATCAGGATGGTGATTGCTGAATGTTGGGATGGCTATGGTAATTTCTTAAAATGAGAAAATAATGAAGTTTGTGGCATTGACTGATTCTTCCTTTCACAAAAGGTTTCTCCATAGCATGCAATGCAGTTTGATATCATTTTAGCCTAAGTGAAACTTCTTTCAAAATAGGGATCAATCCTCTCAAAACCTCCCATTGCTTTATCAACTAAGTTTACGTAATAGTATAAATACTGTGTTGTCATTTTGACAAGGTTCACAGCATCTTCACCAGAATTACATTCCATCTGAAGAAACCACTTTCTTTGCTCACCCATAAGAAGCAACTCTTCATTTGTTAAAATTTCAGCTGAGAGTACAGCAATTCAAACGCATCTTCAGGTTCCACGTCTAATTCAAATTATCCTACACTTTCCACTACATCTGCAGTTATTTCCTTTCCTGAAGTCTTGAACTACTCAAAGTCATCCATGAAGGTTAAAGCCAATTTCCTCCAAATTCCTGTTAATGTTCATATTTTGACCTCCTCCCATGAATCAAGAATGTTTTTAATGGTATCTAGAATGACGAATCATTTACAGAAGGTTTTCTATGTACTTTACTTAGATTCATCAGAGCAATCACTATCTATAACAGCTATAGCCTTACAAAATACATTTCTTAAATAATAAGACTTTAAGGTCCAAATTACTCCTTGATCTATGGGCTACAGAATGGATGGTGTGTTAGCAGTCATGGAAACATTAATCTTTTTGTATGTATCCATGAGAACTCTTGGGTGACCAGGTCAGTGAGCAGTATTATGTTGAAGAGAATCGTGTTTTGTTTTTTTTTTCTGAGCAGTATGTCCCAACAGTGATCTTAAAATATTCAGTAAACCATTATGTAAACAGATGTGCTGGAATCCAGGTTTTGTTTTTCCATTTTTAGAGCATAGGCAGAGTATATTTTGCATAATTCTTAAGAGCCCTAGGATTTTCAGAATGGTAAATAAGCATTGGCTTCAACTTAAAGTCACCAGCTACATTAGTACATAACAAGAGAGTCATCCTGTCCTTCAAATCTTTAAAGCCAAGCATTGGCTCCTCTCTACTATGAAAGCACTAGATGGCATCCTTTTCAAATATAAGGCTGTTTCATCTACATTGAAAATCTGTCATTTAGTATAGCCACCTCCATCAATTATCATAGGTAGATCTTCTGGATAACTTGCTGCAGTTTCTTCATCAATACTTCCTGTTTTACCTTGTGCGTTTATGTTATGGAGATGGCTTCTTTCCTTAAACCTCGTGAACCAAACACTGCTAGCTTTAACCTTTTCTTCTGCAGTTTCCCCATCTCTCTCAGCCTTCACCGAATTGAGAAGAGTTAGGGCCTTGCTCTAGATTAGCCTTTGGCTTAAGGGAATGTTGTGGCTGGTTTGATCTTCTATTCGGATCACTAAAATTTTCTCCATATCAGCAATGAGGCTGTTTCACTCGCTAATCATGTGCTCACCTGAACACCACTTAATTCCCTTTAAGAACGTTTCCTTTACATTCATAACTTGGCTAATCATTGAGTACTAAGATTCCTAGTTTTTACCTATTTGGCTTTCAACATGACTTCCTCACTAAGTTTAATCATTTCTAGCTTTTGATTTAAAATGAGAGATTTATGACTCTTCTTTTCACTTGAACACTTCAACACAATTTTAGGGTTATTAGTTAGCCTAATTTCAATATTGTGTCTCAGAGAATATGGAAGCCCCAGGAGAGGGAGAGGTGGAGCTGTCAGAACACACACATTTATTGATTAAGTTGTCTATCTTATATGGGTTCATGGCGCCAGTAGTAACGTCAAAGATCACTGATCACAGATTACCATAACATATTAATAAATAAGTTTAAAATATTGTGAGAATTACCAAAATGTGATCCAGAGACAGAAAAGGAACACATGCTGTTAGAAAAATGGCACTAATAGACTCAGGTAATGCAGGATTGCCCCAAACCTTCAATTTGTTAAAAACACAGTACTTGTGAGATGCAGTAAATCAAAGCACAATAAAATGAGGTATGTCTGTGAATGTGTATATATGTGTGTGTATGTACATATATATAGAATATATTTATTCATAGTCATCTTATTGATTATCTTTTTCTGGAAATCCTTACTATTACAGGGACTGACTGTGTTGTGTTTCCTCTTTTCTTTCATATTTGGTTCATTTATTTTTGCTAAACTATTGTTTTTTCAAATCAATGTATTTAAGGCTATATTCCATATATATATATATATATATATATACATACATATATATATATAATTTTAGGAACACCTAACATTGTTTAATATATTGCTGTCATGATTTAATTCTAAATACTGTCAGTTTTAGATATTTTATGCTATCCATTGTCATTTTCTTTTTAACTTGTGGGTTATATAGAGCTCATTTCCAAAAATTATGGGGATTTTGGGCCATTTATTTTGGTTGAATTTCTCTTTTGATTGCCTTATTGTCAGAAAAAGTAGACAATTATAATAATCCTTTGGATTTTTTTTTTTTACATTCTATGTGGCTAAGCTTGTAGTCAGTTTTTGTAATATGCCATGTGCGCTTGAAAATAATATATACAGATAGTTCCAAATTTATGATGGTTAGACTTAACAGTTTTTTGATTTTATGATGGGTTTATTGGGTTGTTACTCCATTGTAAATCAAGAAGCATCTATATTATTTAGTTTTTGCATCTAGGTTTCTTATTATATGTGTAGGCAGCATTGTGTGGTATTTAAGAGCATAATCTCTGAAGTCTGACTATGTGGATTTGAATACTGAGTTTATCACTTAGAAGCTGTATCATCTTGGAAAAGCCACTTAATCTTTCTAGACCTCAATATTATGCACATTTCACATATGAACTGCTTTCAACAGTGCCTGGAACATAATAAGTGTCTAATAAATATTGTCTATTATCCTTAGATCAAGCTTGTTTTTTGTGGTACTCAAATCTTCTAAATTCTTAGTGATTTTCACATGCCTTATTTGTTTCTGAAAGAGTTATGTTAAATCTACTCTCATTGTGGGTGTGTCACTTTATTTTAATTTAATTTATATTTTTCTTCACATACTTTGAGGCAATGTTGCTAAGTATATACATTTTGCAATTATATATTTTTGGTGGTTTATTCCTTTTATCACTATAAAGTCATTCAATTCTTACTAATAGGCTTCATATTTAATTACATTTTTTCTTACTATTGCTACACTCACATTCTTTTATTTCATAACTACCTATTATTATATTTTTCTTTATGGTTTTTGTGTCATAAAGGTAATGTCGTAGTAAGCAGTTGTCATAATCATGACATCATTCTTCTTGCTGATGTATATAATTTGGTAGTCATTTGAGTTTTTCATATAAATCACATCAAATTTATTTCTTGTTCATGGCTCTGTGTTATTTAGGATTCAGCTGATATAAGCTAAGTTTGGATGGACTTGATTCCAACTTGTGCTCACATTGTGAGTCTCTCCTTGAAACAACAGCTTTCCAAAGCATGTTGTATTAGTCTGCTTGGACTGTCATAACAATGTACCACAGACTGGGTGGCTTAAACAACAGAAATTTCTCACAATTATACAGGCCAGAAGTCTGAGATTAAGGTATTAGCAAGGATGGCTTATTCTGAGATTTCCCTCTTTGAACTGTAGATAGCCAATTTCTCTCTGAATCTTCACGTGGTTTTCTCTCCATATATGTCTGTGTCCAAATTTCCTCTTCTTATAAGGACACCAGTCATATTGGATTAGAGACCACACTTATGACCTAATTTTCACTTAATTACTCTGTAAAGACCCTATCTCAAAATACAGTCACATTCTGTGGTATTGGGGGTATGGACTTCAACATATGAATTGGGGGGGGCACATTTCAAACCATGGGACATGCTTTTCTTTTTGAAAAAGGTAAAGTGCAAGATAGCAAGCAAAATCCCACAAGTACATTTAATGTCTCTGTTCCAGTCAGATCTACTAATACTCCATTGGTAAATAAATTTGCATGCCAACTCCACTATCAATGGAAAAGGGAATTATACTTTAGTAGGAGGAATTACAAAGCCACATATCAAACACTATGGATGAGACAAGAGTGAAGAATTAGAAACAATAATATCAGCTACCACATTGTGTAGTCTTCAAAACATAGATTGTGGAACCAGAATTAATGGATTTAAATTCCAGATCTGCCATTTAATTACTTAAATTATGTGTGCCTCAGTTCCCATATGTGTAAAATATAAATAATAATATTTCATAGGTTTATTTTTCCGAGACCCCAATTCCCATCTTCTATGTGTCATTGTCATGTATTTTAGATTCATTTTATTCTCTAATGTTATTAATTATTATCATAATATACTAATTTTTCAGCATATATACCAGTTTTTTTTATTAACTGTAAGGCTTTTTACATCTTATTTCTTCCTTCTGGTTTTATTATCCTTCTTGCTGATGCATATAATTTGGTAGTTATTCCAGAAAGGGTCTGTGAATAGCAAATTCAATGTCTGAATGTATATAAGGTCTTTATTTTAAAATAGTCATTGAATCATATTTTGGCTGGGACTAGAATGCAAGAGAGACTTTTTTTTTATTTCAGCATATTATGGGGGTACAAATGTTTAGGTTACATATATTGACTTTGCCCCACCCAATTCAGATCTTCAAATGTGTCCATGCCCCAGACAGTGCCCATTGCACCCATTAGGTGTGAATATACCCATCCCCTCTTCCCCCAGCAACCTGCCGGACACCTGATGAATGTTACCACTATGTGTACACTTAAGTGTTGGTCAGTTAAGTCAGTTAATACCAATTTGATGGTGAGTACATGTGGTGCTTGTTTTTCCATTCTTGTTATACTTCACTTAGTAGAATGGGCTACAACCCTACCCAGGTTAATACAAGAAGTGCTAGATCTCCATTGCTTTTTGTGGCGAACTCCATGGTATACGTATACCACATTTTATTAATTTACTAATACAAGAGAGACTTTTTAAAATAATTATCTATTCTATGTGATTTTCATTCTTTTCTAGATAACCAGTCTTTTATCTTTTGTAATGTATATATGTACATATACATGTACATATGTCTATATGTATATACACACATACAATCTTTATGTTCTAGTGTTTCAGTAAGGCATTATAGTTGTTATTCATTTGTATTTACTTGTGCTGGGACCCACTGCAGATTTGAAATATGAAGGATCCATGTCTATAATAAATTCTGGAAAATTATCTACCACATTCCTCAGTTTTTCTATTTATTCTTCTTATTTACTTTGTCTCTTACCCTTTATTTCCAATCTTCTCATATTTTCTTAACCCTCTGTGTGGCATGCTGGGTGATGTTTCCAGATCTGTCTTTCAGTTCACTATTTTTTTTTCTTTGGCTATAGTCAGACTGATGTTCAAGCCATCCACTGAGATTGTTTAACTTATTTCAATTACTATAGTTTTCATTAGTTAAGTGTGTATTAATTTACTTTTTAAAAAAATTGTATAATTACCTATTATAGATACTGAATATTTTATTTTGTACAATTCTGCAACCTATCTTTCTCACATCTCAACATATTAACCTTAAGTACTTTCATGTTTTTTTTTTCTGTTTTATCTTTTTCTTGGGATGCAAAATATATTATCAGTTGCATCTTCTTATTCTCCCTTGTGGTAGTTATTTTCTTTGTGGGGATTTATAATTCTTCACAGTAAGCTCATGTTCAAGGGTGATTTGTTTAATGGGAGTCCAATGTATACGGGTTTGAGGCGCATTCTTACACAGATTTTTCCTTGCCTCTGAAGGGGTCCCTGTAAATTTATTTGACCTTACATGTGTTTGCATACAAATGTTTATGCTAATTTCTCAACATGGGATTTTTGAAACATGAATTCAAACCTCATACTCATTTGACAGTGGCCTGAGGTATGGGGCAGCTCTCTCTCCCCGGGTTATCACACTCTTCTATTTTAAAATATAGTGTATTAACAGAAACTCTGAAGTTCAGAAAGGCCAACAGATCAAGAGAAATTTGTCATTAAAATAAGAATTTATTACTCACAGTTCCTAGAAGAAGGGGCATGCCATGCCATGCCACACCATGCAGGGTAATGTGAGAAAACACTGAGGTAGTTCACAGGGAAGGAGGACAGAGGATGCAGGCAGAATCCTTTTTTGTGGTTTTCTTGGCAAGTAACTGGTAGATTGCGGGTAGTTAGCTACACTCCCTGCAAAACTTCGGGTCCCTCAGACAGGGGTCGTCGCAAAGGATGAAAAAATAGTAGGAAACAGAAATAAAAATAATACACAGAGCCAAAGATATAGTTTATAAAGTAAATATTTATGAAGATAAATAAAGCAGGGTGCCCAGAAAGTTACATCTCTTCCCACAGAAATGCAACCAAGACTAAAGTTTTACACGGATACTTATAGTACAGGTACAGGTTTTTGGTTGCCAAAGGTAATGGGATTTAAGTAATAATAGGTAGTTTGGTTTAGGGTCAAAGTCTTCTGAAAGGCTACTAGAGATCCTTCAACTAACTCTATCTAGGTGAACAATGAGTTATTAAATCTTCTTAGGTCAAACTTCTAAGTTTTATGATAAGGCTATTACTTTAGCAAAAACAGAGACATCATGGCTCTGGTTATTGTGTATTACAACAGACATTTCAGAAGTCAAGCATGAGCTGTTTCTTGTGCTATTTGCTTTAACCGCATGGCTCCATCTGGGTCTGGCTCCGGCAGCATATCTTATGATCAGCTCTCATCTCCAGTGGCCTGTCTTTGTTGATCAGCTCTGGCATCCCGTGGCTCTAGGTAAAACCTGCTTTGTTTTTCAAAACAGGTGAGAGCCATAGTCCCAGATTGCGGTGTCGCCTTGGAAAGCAGCTGCTACTGACCATTGAGACGCCCTCCTGAGGCGAGGCAGCTTTTGATATGTGAACTAACATGTTTACATTTTCCTTTAGGGCAAAGCCTTGCAACACTTCAAAAATCATATCTGTCTCTAAAAATATATGGGACATTTCTATAAATCAATATTTCTTAGGCTTAACAGTAGATGAGGCAGGGTAAGCAGTTTTAGGGTTGGCTGATTTTAATAATTTCAGTGGGTCTGGGAGATAAGGGATGTCCCTCATTATCTGGTACCTAGGCAGAGGGTGATTAGGGCTAGTGAAGTGTGAGGACCTGATAAAGGTGGCAGTTTGGGGTATGGGCTCTAGATTGGTTTGTCTGCATTTGAAAAGTGTTCTCTGGATGAGCTGTTTACTATCCCTAGGAATGGTTAGCTCTGGGAGGGGCAGTCCTTCCAGGGTCAGAAATGCCCCAGACATCAAAGCATCAGAATACAGAAAGCAAAAGACTTTTGGAGGCTAATATACCCTCCAAACACAATCCCTGGATAGTAAACTTTCCAGCCTCTTTCTTGGACCATTTTTACTTATGAAAAATTCCTTCAAGATGCTGCCTTTATAGATAGAGATTAGTTTCAGCTCCCTGAATAGGTACAATGACTTGAACTTTCTTCCTCATTTTAGTGTTAAAAGTGGCAGCTTCCAGCTATTAACGTGTACCTCCTGCCTTGATTTCTTCATGAACCTTGTGACTTTAGTCCCTGATTTGCTACTGTGACTTAAAGTTCCATCTTTGTTCTGGCACCTGGATATTTCCTTTCCTTGGTCTGAGCTCTGCATGTGAGGACCTAACTCTGATTTTTTTCTTTTGCCCAAATTCCTTTCTAAGGGGGCCTGGTGAATCATGCCTACAAATGATAAAAATCTCACTAAACACGTTTTGTTAATATAATATGGTTTACTTCCCAACCTGATTCCAGTATAGCATCACATGAAAGATAGAAGACCCTTATATTAACTCAAGCATTTCTTTCTGCTGACTCCTGGTCTTTTAGACAAAGCATTATTCTTTTAGCCAATTATCAACTAACGAATCCCTAAACCTGCCTATGACTTGTAAGCCCCTGCTTTGAGATGTCCCACCTTTTTAGACCAAACCAATGTATGCCTTCCATATATTCATTTATGACTTTACTGTAATCCCTGTCTCTGTGAAGTCTATAAAACCAAACTGTAACCCAGCCACAAGTCCACTTGCTTAGGGATTCTTGGGCCTGGGTGTGGGCCATGGTCCTCAAATTTGGCTCAGGATAAACCTCTTTAAATTATTTTATAGAGTTTGGCTTCTTTTCTGTTGACATCTGCATTGATTTCTTTAATGCTATGATGTTGTTATATTTAAATATACCATACCCATGTATTTAGTGCAGAAGGAAGAAATTTACTTGTCATCTTTGTTTCCCATATTGACCAGAATATCTCCCTTCGTATTCTGGGTTACACTGAATTAAAACAATTTGGTTTTTAAGTGTATAGATTGCAGCAGAGAAAGAACAGTCTGACTTTTTATAGTCTGTGATCATATTGCAAGTCTGTTTTTGACTCTCGGAAGAGGTACACAAAACTCTTCCCTTCAGGAAGCTGAATTTACCCTTTTAGTATCTTAATGTGCTACTTGACAAAACCATTCCATGTTACAATTTGAAATCCCTGATGAAATAGCAAAAAAAAATGGAGCAAGTTTACAAGGTAGATGGTGAAATGATCAAAAAATAAAAAGGAAAAGTTAGGGATAAACACTGATTATGATTAAAGGGAGTAGAAGAGTGATTCAGACTTGCTTGACATAACTGTTCAGTTAGAGTGTTGGCAATAACCTTTCAAGGTCCTTTCTAATTCTTGGATTCTATTATTCTACAACCTCGTATAGCTAATGTTATGTTATATAATAGTATGTTATATAATTATGTATTTATTATATCATTTGTCAACTACATGTGATTGGGCTGAACTGTATTACATTGCCAATATTCAGTCATTTTGACCCACCGAAACAGAAATTTTATATATATACTTTGGCTAATAGTACAGGTCCTAGTATTTGCCTTGGCAAAGAGCTAGACACTGCAGATATTAATATAAATGAGTCACATGTCTAGCTTCCACAATCCAGAAGGGACTCGAAAAGGTAAAACACACACAATATAGTACAATAAATGTTATAATGTTGTAATAGATGTTTGTGCCAATAATTGACTAGAATAAAGGTATCTAGAATGGCCCATAGGAAGTAAGAGAGAAAGAGTGACTAACTCTATCAGAGGATATATGGGGAAGTCATTATCAAGGCAGTAATATTTGTACTTGATCTTGAAGGATGAATAAAGAATTTCCCAAAAGGAGAAGAGGTTTGAAAGAACATTGTATTTTCAGGAAATGTTGAATATTACCATGATGCTGGAGTGCCAATTGAATGGGAATGAATGTCTTAAGAGGAAATTGGAATGTTAAATTAGTGTCAGACTATGAAAAGACTTTTGTGACAAACTAAGAGCAATAGAAAGTGGTTGAATGGTCCTAAGTAAGAAAGTAGCCAGATAAGCTATTTTGTTTGTAAAATATGTGTGGTAATCTGAAGAATATATTAAAAAAGAAGAGACAGAGGTGCTAAGATACAATAGTCAATACATCATAACATTTAGTGCAAACCTGTTATGTACTTAGCAACACTATGCTTGTTACTTTTTAATTCATCATTACAACTCTTGTATGAGGTTGGTATTCTTCACATTTTACAGATGGGTTAACTTTGGTTAAGAGATACTGTGTAATTAGCCCAGCACATGTTGAGTATCCCTTATCCTAAATGCTTGAGACCAGAAGTGTTTGGGATTTTTTAATTTTTTTTTGATTTTCGAATATCTGCATTATATTGGTTGAGCATCCCTAATCCAAAAATACAAAATTCAAAATGTTCCAATGAACATTTCCTTTGAGTGTATATGTAAACTCAAAAGTTTCAGATTTTGGATAATTTTGAATTTTATATTTTCAGATTAGGGATATTCAACCTGTATATATTTAATACATATTTCAAGTTTGAATCTAGGACTATCAGAGAGTATAATCTAAACTGGTTTCAACAGAAATAGAGAGGAAAGAGTGGATCTGAGAGATGTTGCATAAATAGGACTTGATAACTAGTTGATATGCGTGAACAGAGAGAGGTAAGCATTGATTATTTCATTCATTCAAACATTCATTCATTCAATATTTGTTGAGTACTTGCTACACCAGGCAATGTGCTTGGTGGTCAGTATAGATGTTGAGAAAGCAAGACATTTCTAGCAATGGCAATTAGACTGAGGGTGGTGTCATCAACTGACATAGGGTCTGTGACCCTTTGTTGTGAGTTTGTCCCCCCCAACCCCCTAATCCCTGGGGAATATTACTACCATGTGAGCACCATACTGTTGATCAGTTAGTACCAATTTGACAGCGAGTACATGTGGAGGCTATTCCTCTGATCTTGTGATACCTCACTGTGATAATGGGCTCTAGCTCTATCCAGGAAAATATTAGAGGTGCTAGATCACTGTTGTTTCTTATAATTCAGTAATATTCCATTGTATACATATACCAAAAATTAATAATCCACTCATGAATTGATGGGCACTTGAGTTGTTTCCACATCCTTGCAATAATGAATTATGCTGCCATAAACATTCGGGTGCATATGTCTTTATTTTAGAATGTCTTTTGCTCTTTTGGGTAGATACCTAATAGTGCTATTTCTGGATCCAGTGGTATTTCTATTTTTAGCTCTTTGAGGTATTTACAAATTCTTTTCCACAGAGGTTGCACCAATCTGCAGTCCCACCAGCAGTGTAGGAGTGTTCCCGTCTCTCCACATCCTCACCAGCATTTGTTGTTTTGGGATTTTTTGATGGAGGCCAGTCTCACTGGGGTTAGGTGATATCTCATTGTGGTTTTGATTTGCATTTCTCTAATAGAGATGTCAAGCATGTTTTTATATGTTTGCTGACCATTATTCTGTCTTATTTTGAAAAGTTTTTGTTCATTTCCTTTGCCCATTTGTTGATGGGGCTGTTTAATTTTTTCTTGCTGATTTTTTTAAGTTCTAGGTAGATTCTTGTTATCAGCCGTTTATCAGATGTGTAGAGAACAAATATTTTCTCCAATTCTGTAGGTTGTCTATTCACTTTAATGATAGTTTCCTTGGCTGTTCAAAAGCTTTTTAATTTGATCAGATCCCATTTATTTATTTTTGTTGCTGCTGTGATTGCTTTGGGGTTCTTCTTCCAAAATTCTTCGCCTAGGCCGATGTCTGAAAGTGTCTTCCCAATATCTTCTTCTAGAATTTTTAAGTTTTCATGCCTTATGCTTAAGTCTGTTATCCATCTTGAATTGATTTTTGTGAGAGGTGAGAGGTGGGGATCCAGTTTCAATCTTCTGCATATAGCTATCCAGTTTTCCCAGCACCATTTATTGAAAAGAGATTCTTTCCCCAAGTGTATATTTTTGTCTGTTTTGTCAACGATTAGATTACCATATGCAGATGATTTCATCTCTGGATTCTCAGTCCTGTTCCAAAGGTCTATGTCTCTGTTCTTGTGCCGGTGCCATGCTGTTTTAATTACTATAGCCTTGTAGCACAGCTTGGAATCTGGTAGACTGATACCTCCCAGTTTTTTCTTTTTACTTAAGATTGCTTTGGCTATATAAGGTCTTCTCTGGGTTGCCCACTATCTCCACTTCTATTCAACATAGTGCTGGAAGTCCTTGCTAGAGCAATTAGACAAGAGAGGGGAATTAAGGACATCCAAATGGGGGCAGATGAGATCAAAGTCTCGCTCTTTGCTGATGATATGATATTATATCTAGAAAACCCCAAGTATTCAACCAAGAGACTCCTAGAATTGAGAAATGAATTCAGTAAAGTCTCAGGGTACAAAACCAATACACAGAAATCAGAGGCATTCATATACACCAATAACAGTCAAGCTGAAATTCAAATAAAAATGCAATACCTTTTACAATAGCCTCAAAGAAAATTAAATATCTAGGAATATATTTAATGAAAGAGGTGAGAGACATATACAGAGAGAATTATGAAACACTAAGAAAAGAAATTGTAAAAGATGTAAACAGATGGAATAATCTACCTTGCTCATGGATTGGTAGAATCAATATTGTTAAAATGCCCATACTGCCTAAAGTCATCTACAGAATTAATGCAATCCCTATCATAGTACCATCATCATTTTTTACAGTTCTGGACAATTTTTTATTATACTGCAAAAAACACTACCTGAATCTAGCCACATATAGATAAAGACTTGATCCCCTTCTCTATTATATTCTGTGTTGAAGGAACATTATTTCTTAAAGTAGAAATAAGTGTATACCACAGATTTCATTAGGTAAGTATAATTAAAAACATACATCACCAATATATATGACTGATTTTTCAACTCTATAGACACCACTTGAAATGTTAAAATTCAACTTAAGCTATTTTTTGACACTGGGTAAATTCTCCACCTTATTTGCCAAATACCACCTCATCTATTTGTTTGGAACAAGAAACTCTTTAGTGAGTCAATCATTCATTAAGAAAACATTTATTGATTACCTATAATGTGCTAAGTACTGTTTTAGACAAAACAGACAGAAGTCTCTGCCATGAGAGAGCTGACATTCTAATGGGAAGATCCATAAAATAAAATAAATTAAATATGTAGAATATTAGATAGTAATATTTTTTATGCAGAAAAATAAAGTAGGGAAGGGAGACCAAGAATATTTTTCTTGTATTAATAAAAATCCCAAAACCATATTTATTAATATAACAACATAAATAATACTATATTTCATAATTGATTAGGATGAGACCTGTTTTTTTCTCTGAGTTCATTGTTTTTACTTTCAGCATATTATGGGGGTACAAAAGTTTAGGTTATGTATATTGCCCTTGCCCCCCACCACCCCAGAGACCAAGAATATTGATTAATTTTAAATTACCTCTTCAGGGAAAGCCTGCCTATAGACATGCCTTTTAAGTAAAGTCTTGAAGGAGATAAGAGAACTAATCATGTGGCTATAGAATAATAATTTAGGCAGAGAGAGAAGACACCTCTGAAATAGTATGATAAATGTAGTTTTCAAGATAAAGAAATGAGGCCCAGGTGGATGGAATAGTATGAGCAAAAGTGGGAGATTATCAGGACATGAGGTCAGAGGTAGCAGGTGAGCCAGATAAAGCAGCCCTTAGTAGACCATTCCAAGAATTAAGGCTATACTCAGAGATAAGCAACACTTTACCTAGTTTTGAGCCAAAGAATGACATTAACTTGTTAACATTATCTTGTTTGTTAATGAAGCAGCCTTCTTGATTTTGCTTTTTTCCACCAACAGTTTATTTTTGGCAGAACAGTTGTTCTTTTAAAATGATTTTAAAGGGATTTTAAAAGAATTTATCTGTGTCTTGTGTTAAAAGCAGACTATAAGTGAGCAAAGGCAGCAACAGAGACCCCACGAAGGAAGCTATTATAATAATCCAGGAGAGAGATGATAGTAGAACAGATTTTGATAGTAGTAATGGAGGTTGTGAGACGTAGCCAGATTCTGAATGCCTTTTAATGATATAACTATCAACATTTATTTGTGGGTTAAATGTGAGAAAGAAGACAAATATGACTCTAAAGTTTTTGATCTAAACAACTGGAAGAATGGAAATATCAAGTGAAATAGGAAAGAACTTTAGTGGATCAAATTTTGGTGGTATATAAGGAATTTGATTTTGAACTTATTAAATTTGAGTTGTGTATTAGACATCCAGTGAGATTTCCAATAGATTATTGGCTATATGAGTGTGGTGTTAAGGAAGAGATCCACACTGGAGATATAAATTTGGAACTTGTCAACATGTTGATGGGGCAATACTACAATTCAATTCTGGCACTAACCTCTTGGAGCTATTACAGGCCACAAAACTTAAGGGCACAGTTTCCAACAAGGCTGTCCTCACTTCAGATGCCAGCTGTTCATTCAGGGGTCTTTAGTCCACTGAACTCTGAACAACTGGCAACAAAATTTTTGGTTCCTGTGATATCCTCATGTTTGATAATTTTCTAAAACAATTCACAGTAAAGAGGAGAATGCTATATTTATGATCACAGTTTATTATAAAGAATACAATTCAAGAGTAGCCAAATGAAGAGACACATATAATGAGGTCTGCGAGGGTTCTAAACATAGAGCTTCTGTGCCTCTCCATCTCCCCATGGTATGAGATTATGTCACCTCTAGGCACATCATTGTATTCACCAATGAGTAAACTCCACTGAGCTTTAGTGTCCAGATTTTTTTACTGGGGCTTCATTTCATAGGCATGGTTGATTAAATCATTTGTCCCATGATTAAACTCAACCTTCAGTCCTCTTTCCCTCATCAGAGTTCAGTACATTGAACTGATATCATGTGATTCAAAACCCTAACCCTCTAATCATACAGTTGGTCTTTCTGAGGTGGCTTGTCCCCATTCTCAACCACTTCATCAGCATAAGCTATCTAGAGGCCCACTATGACTGACTTCATTAGCATAAAATATTATGGCCCATAATGAATAACAAAGACAGTGTTGACATTTGGGGAATTCCAAGAGTATATATGCTCCTTCTCAGAAAAGAGGGACAAAGATTCATCACTATACAACAGATGAGCGGCCCCCAACATTTTTGGCATCAAGGACCGGTTTCATGAAAGACTATTTTTCCACAGATGGGAAGTAGTGGTGGCAGGATGAGTGGGGGTGGAGAACAGGCAGTGATAAGCAGCCCTGTTTTCCTAACAGGCCACACAGACCCATACTGTCATGGCCTGAGGGTTGGGGACTGCAGCAGTAGATGGTATTTAATGTCATGAACCTAGAGAAAATTACCTACGAAATGAGTGCATATAGAAAAGGGGTCTAAGGACTGATTGCTGGAGTTATTCCAGTGCTAAGAGGTCAATGAAATGCGGAGTGTATAAGCAGAAGAGATTGAGGAAAAGGAGCCAATCTGGTGATAGGATAATTAGCTGACTTGAGTGCCCTGAAAGCTAAGTGAAAAAAGTATTTCATGGAGAGAGAAACGATCAACTATGTAAAATGCTGCTGCAGATCAGGTAAGATGAGGTTTAAAAAGTGGTCATTGGATAAAGCAAGATGAAGTTCCATTAAAAATCTAGCAAGAGTAGTTTAGTTGTGTAGTGATAGCAAAAATCTGATTAGAGTGAATGCAAGAGAAAATTGGAGGATGTGAATCCAGCTGAAGGGTGTATGGCCACTTTTTGTATAGATCTTGCAAGTTTTATGTACATTTTACTTCAAAATGAAACTAAAAAAGGAACGTGAGAAATTTGGGTAGAGAAATTATGGAAAAGAACTGTAGATAACTATTTCAAAGCATTTTTCTGTAAGGGGAAGGAGAAGAATGTGACAGCAGCTGCAGGGTGAAGTGGAGTTAAGAGGTTTTGGTTTTGTTTGATATGAGAGAACTAGTAATATGAGAGATTTTTTTCTGCTGATTGGGGGGAAGGGTATAATTTCTTGATTGATATTTTTTGCTAGATGAAAGGGAATGAGATTGTATGTAGCAGTGGAGGGACTGGCCTTCGCTGGGAGAATGGACTTTGCACTCATAGTAACATGAAAGAAGGCAGAGTATATGGGCACAGATGCAGGTAGAAAGAGAGATGGGGTAGTGGGAGCCTATGGAAGTTATATTCTGATCACATCAATTTTCTCTGTGAAGTAGGAATCAAGGTTAATAGATGAGAAGGAGGGCGCAGAGGAAGTGTTGGAGGTTTGCAAAAAGAAGAAAAAGTGTTAAATAGTTATCTAGGAAAGTGGGAGACTGAAAAGACCATGGAAATACAGCATGATTTCTGACCAGCATTTGCTGCCCACTTACAAGGTCCATGGTCATGAATTTAAAATGAGACCACAAAGCATTATTGGTTTTATCCAGCCACATTCAGCTGCTTGCATACAGGCATTGTGCACACTAACCATTGTATCAAACCAGGATTGTTGTTCTTCTAAGTGAATAGGAACAGTGTAGTAAAGAATATTTTCTAGGTAGTGGTTATAGTGATTGGAATTTAAGCTGAGGAAGTAAAAAAGGTTAGTAGCAAAGATTCACTCTGCTACATACACAAAATAATGTGGTAAATTTTAGTATTTTTGCGTAAGGCTGCTAGATAATGTTATTCTTAGAGAAGCACTATTTTTTAAATGTTTAGAAAATATGCGATTGTTAGGACTATTTGGTTCTAAACATCATATCTATTTAATAAATTTATGAAAATAGCATATTTTGAGTGTTACACTTGAATATGAAGTCTTCATTATCTTTCAGCTTAATAGCTTTTAAATATATCATTTTATATAATTATAAAAATAAGCAAAGACTTCATTTTTAGAGCTCATAGTTCCACTACAGTTATAATTGTCTGAGCTTTACAATTAAAGATGGCATTAATTTTAAAATACTTTTCCATTTTATAATTGTTAATTTCAACCACTATCCTTTTGATAATAGGCATAGATTTTGTTGAACAATACAGGTTTTTACACTAATTTTCCCTACTTCTCTATCACTTTATCAAATCCCTTATTGAATTAAATGACATCAATCAACCATCTGGCTACTAATTGATTGTTTTTTTAAGTAACAAATTATTTCCTAACAACTGTCCAGGGCAACAAATAGTTTCATCAGTTTTATTTTTTATTTATTATTTTTTTATTTCAGCATATTATGAGGGTACAAAAGTTTAGGTTATGTATATTGCCCTTGCCCCTTCCCCCACCAAGTCAGAGCTTCAAGCGTGTCCACCCCTAAATGGTGCACATCACACTCAATATGTATGTATACACCCATCCCCTCCCCCAGCCTCACATCTGCCCTACACCTGATTAATGTTATTCCTAAATGTGGTCTTAGGTGATGATCAGTGAAACCAATTTGATGGTGAGTACATGTGGTGCTTATTTTTCCATTCTTGGGATACTTTACTTAGTAGAATGGGTTCCTGCTCTATCCAGGAAAATACAAGAGGTGCTATATTACCATTGTTTCTTATAGCTGAGTAGTACTCCATGGTAAACATATACCACATTTTATTAATCCACTCATATACTGATGGGCACTTGGGTTGTTTCCACATCTTTGCAATTGTGAATTGTGCTGCTATAAACATTCGAGTACAGAGGTTTTAAAAGTAGAGATTAATTAACACATGAAATAAGATCTCAAGTAACCTAAAGCATTATAATTTCAGTGCTACCCTCAAATATTCATCTTCTAATTTTAGAAAAATTTCCAGTATGTTTATCTTTTCTATATTTTATCATACTATATGTCAGGTGCTAACAAGTAGTGAAGTGCACATACTTTACAGTTAACTTGAGGTGTTATAGGCTACTAAAATAGAGCTGAATCAGAGATAGTTTGGAATTGGATTTTATTAAGCCTATTTTATAATATATACTCTGAATACCTAGATTTTGTAATTTAACATTCATAACATATATTAAGCAACTTAGAAAGTAAAGTTTGGTGACTGTAAAATTCAGAAACAAATTAATGATGATGATGCATTCTTCTTCTATTACAAAACCAGGTGGAAAGGGTCAGTTGAACAAATTGATGGTTAGAAAAACCAGAATGAGAAACTCTATAACTGATTTTCTTCCATTTTAACCAAATCTATGAATATTAAAAGAAATGTGTTAATGATTTTAACTAGCTTATATAATAGTCAAGATTATTTCAAACCCAGCAGAAACCCTGTGACTATTCAAAAAAGGGGTTTAGTCTATTATAGCAATTTCTAAATTCTTCTTTAAAAACCAGAAATGGGTCAGCTTTCTGAGAATTATTATATTATATTGTTTAGATTGCCATTAGGACCTCAAAACAGATGTAAAATTAGAGAGTATCATTTAAAGTAGTTAATCCATGTATACCAGACCTAAGTATTGTGTTGAAGACTAAATTTGCTCTGTACTAGTTGCTTAACCTAATCAGAATTTAAATTACATTGAATAACATTTTTATGATGTTTAGTTTACATGAATCTGCTGGCAATACTTAGCCAGTAAACCATGATTATTAAATAATACTATTTCCACTGTATGTGTTACATTATGATTACTTAAAAATGAATGCTATATACAAATAAAATGAAGACTGAGTAATTAAGATTAGACTCATTACTGAAAAATTCCAATAGTATGTTTATTTTAATTCTGAAGCTGTAGCTATTAATATATTTTATCAAGATATAATTTAAAATAAGCATTATATTCTTCAATTCAAATGGAATATAAACACATAGAAATGTCTTTGGAATACCATTATTTTTGAAACTAAGTGTCAAATTATATATAATTGTAGCATTTCAAGCAGAACTTTGATGAATTCATTATAATGTTGACATAACAGAAATCTTTTACAGTAATTCTAGTTCTGAATTCCTTAACTATGTTCCAGGTAACATTAGTCTCATGAGGCAATAATAAGCATTCAATGAAAAGAGGTTTCTGTATTCAAATATGGCTCTAGAGGATTTTCAAAGAGCACATTAAAGATTCAGATAATATTAAATGTCCTCAAAACTCCTGCAGAAAATAAATTAGTTTTGTTTAACTACATTTTTTCTGGTTTATTTGTCTAATTTATCTTTTTGTGTGTGTGCATAACACCTATGCTTTTTTTAAACTAGTATTATGTCTGTGATATGGCTTGAATGATTACTCTAAAACTCATGATGAAATTTAATTGCCATTGTAACAGGTAAGACCTTTGGGGGTGATTAAGTCATGAGGACTTTACCCTCCTGGGTGGGATTAATGCCATTACAAAACAGGGAGCTCAGCCCCATCTTGCCTTCTCACCTCTAGCCATCTTGCCTTCCACCGTGGGATGATGCAGGGAGAAGACCCTTTACAGATGGTTGGTACCTTAATATTGGACTTCTTAGGTCCCAAAACTGAGCCAATAATTTCCATTCATTTTATCTTTTTTAATTTTTTTAACTTTTATTTTTTTTTATTTCAGCATATTATGGGGGTTCAAAAGTTTAGGTTACGCATATTGCCCTTGCCCCCCCTCCCCGAGTCAGAGCTTCAAACGTGTCCATTCCCCAGACAGTGTGCATCACACTCATTATGTAAGTATACACCCATCCCCTTCCCCCCCCGACATCTGCCCGATACCCAATTGGTGTTACTCTCAAATATGCACTTAGGTGATGATCAGGGAAACCAATTTGATGGTGAGTACATGTGGTGCTTATTTTTCCATTCTTGGGATACTTCACTTAGTAGAATGGATTCCAACTCTACCCAGGAGAACATGAAAGATTCTATATCGCCATTATTTCTTATAGCTGAGTAATACTCCATGGTATACATATACCACATTTTACTAATCCACTCATGTCTTGATGGGCACTTGGATTGTTCCCACATCTTTGCGATTGTGAATTGTGCTGCTATAAACATTTGGGTGCAGATGTCTTTTTTATAGAATGACTTTTGTTCTTTTGGGTAGATGCCCAATAATGGGATTGCTGGATTGAATGGTAGGTCTACTTGAATCTGTTTAACGTATCTCCATATTGTGTTCCACAGAGGTTGCTCTATTTTGCAGTCCCACCAGCAGTGCATGACTGTTCCTGTCTCTCCACATCCAAGCCAACAGTTATTGTTATGGGACTTTTTGATAAAGGCCATTCTCACTGGAGATAAGTGATATCTCATTGTGGTTTTGATTTGCATTTCCCTGATGATTGGAGATGTTGAGGATTTTTTCATGTTTGTTAGCCATTAGTCTGTCTTCTTTTGAAAAGTTTCTGTGCAAGAGTAGGTGGAGTGGTTAAATTACTGTTCATTTTAAATTATCCATTCTTCAAAGCTCATTCAGGTTGTTGGAAGAAAGAAAAATTACACAGTCTCATTCTATCAGAATAGCACAAAAAGGACTAAGACAGAAATTGTTAACAGAGAAATAGGGTGTTGCTATAACACATACCTGAAAATGTGGAAGTAGCTTTGGAACTGGGTAATGGGTGGAGACTGGAAGAATTTGGAAGAGCAGGCTAGAAAAAGGCTAGATTGCTGTTAATGGAGCCTTAAGGGCCATTCTGGTGAGCACTCAAAGAGGAGAGCTATAGGGAAAGTCTGAAGCTTGTTAGAGATTACTTAAGTGGTTGTAATCAGAATGTTGGTTAAAAAATATGGATGGTAAAAGCAATTTTGATGAGGTCTTAGATGAAAATGAGGAACAAGGTATTGGAAAGTGGAGTAAGGGTAATCTTTGTTATACAGTGGCAAAAAACTTGGCTAAATTGTATCTATGTCCTAAGAGTGATGAACTATGCTATTTGGCAGAAGAAATACCTAAGTAGCAAAGCATTCAGAGTACTGTGTGACTTCTTTTAATTGCATGTAGTAAAATGTGAAAATAGAGAAATGCTACAAAGACAGAATTTATAGTTAAAAGGGAAGCAGAACATAAGGATTTGGAAAATCCCCTGCCTGGCCAAGAATGAAAAAGCATGTTTAAGAGAAAAGAAAAAAAATGAAAAAACAAACAAAAGAACAAGATTGTGGCCAAGCCACCAATTTATAAGGAGATCAGTATGGCTAGAAGGAAGCCAGGTGTTATTCATCAAGACAATGGAAAAATGACCCTGAAAGCCACTTGCATTTTAAGTGCTTCCTCTCCCATCACAAGCTCAGAATTCTAGGGCCTTTAGGACAGAAAGGGTTTTTTGCTCAGGGCCACTCAATGCCTCTGTTCCCTAAGTTCCAGCGCAGCACCCCACAGCCACTGCAGCTGTGGCTTAAGCAAGCACAGGTGTGGCTCAATCTGCCACTGTAAAGGGCAAAAGCAGTAAACTTTGGCAGTGTCCACATAGTGCTAATTTTGCAGGTGCACAGAATGCAAGAGAGGTGGAGTCACAGATTCCTCACCTATATTTCAAATCTCATGGACGACCTTGGGTCTCAGACAGAGTCTTGCTTCATGGATGGAGAAGCTGAAGATAGTCCGCATGAAGGCAGTGCTGAGTGGAGCCATCCTAGATTCCAGAGCTGTAAAGCCACTAATATGCAATGCCAGCCTGGGAGAACTGTAGCCTAAGGCTCCAACCTGTGAGAGCTTTGATGTGGGCTACACCCAGCAAATGCCAGGGAGTGGGGCTGCTTGAGGACTTAGAGGCCAAGCCCCCTCCCCAGTGTGCCCAGAGGTGTTTCATGGATTCAAGGAAAATTATTCTGGAGCTTAAGGTTTAACGTTGTTAGTCCTGTTGGGTTTTAGACTCACTTGGGACCAGTTACCTCTTTCTTCTTGCCTATTTCTCCCTTATGGAATGGGAATGTGTGTGTATTCTATGCCTATCCCACCATTGTATTTTGAAAGTATAGGTTGCTGCAAACATAATTGTGGTTTTGAACCCTGAATTTTAAATCATAACTAGGCTCAAACACATCTTTATTAATGAAAATAGAAACAATTACAATCAACACATTTTTGCCTATGAGAAATAAGTTTGTTTATTCCTGTAGCAAAAAATCTGTGCTTTGGGATTCGACAAACTCTTGGAAAGCATTTTCTGCATCCTGCTGGTTGTGGAAGTATTTTACCTACAAAAAGTTGTCCAAATGCTTGAAGAAGTGGTAGTTAGTTGATGAGAGGTTAGGTGAATATGGCAGATGAAGCAAAACTTTGTAGCCTAATTTGTTCAACTTTTGAAATGTTGGTTGTGTGACTTGCAGTTGGGCATTGTCATGGAGAAGGATTGGGCCCTTTCCCTTGACCAATGTTGGCTGCAGGTGTTTTTGGTGCATCTCATTGATTTGCTGAGCATGCTTCTCAGATGTAATGGTTTCACCAGGATTCAGAAAGCTATAGTGGATCAGACCAGCAGCCAGACCACAAAACAGTGACCATGACCAATTTTTTGGTGCAAGTTTAGCTTTGGGAATTGCTTTAGAGCTTCTCCTTGGTCCAACCACGTAGCTGGTCATCACTGGTTGTTATATAAAATCTACTTTTCATTGAACATCATGATCCAATTGAGAAAATATTTGTACAATAAGAGAAGACAACACTTCAAAATGATATATATATTTTTTATTTTTGGTCAGCTCATGAGGCACCAACTTATCCAGCTTTTTCATCTTTGAAATTTGCTTCAAATGCTGAATGACCATAGAATGGTCGACTTTGAGTTCTTCAGCAACTTCTTGTGTAGTTGTAAGAGGATCAGCTTTGATGATTGCTCTCAACTGGTTGTTGTCAACTTCCAATGGCCAGCCACTGAGTTCCTCATCTTCAAGGCTCTCATCTCCTTTGCAAAACTTCTTGAACCACCACTGCACTGTACGTTCACTAGCAGTCCCTGAGCCAAATGTGTTGTTGATGTTGTGAGTTGTCTCCACTGCTTTATGACCCACTTTGAACTCGAATAAAAAAAAATCACTTGAATTTGCTTTTTGTCTAAAATAATTTCTATAGTCTAAAATCAATATCAAATAAACAGTAAGTAATAAATCATTAGCAAAAAATAAAGTGAGAAATCCACATTAAAATTATGTATAACATAACCACATTTATTTAAGAATGAACACCAATATCAAACAGCAAAGGCAAATTTCAACAATGCTAAAACTGCAATTACTTTTGCACCAACCTAATAGATAACATGTTTTGATTTTATAGGCTCATATATATAGGGGATTTCCCTCAGCTTGAATGTGCCTGGAGCCTCACTCACATATGATTTAAATGAGACTCTGGACTTTGGACTTTTGGGTTGGTGCTGGAATGAGTTAAAGTTAAGACATTTTGGGCTGTTGGGATTGAAAGAATGTATTTTGTATGTGAGAAAGACATGAGGTTGGGGGGGATGTGGTGGAATGCTATGATTTAAATATTTGTCCCCTCCAAAACTCATGTTAAAATTTAATTTCCATTGTAACAGTATTAAAATATGATTAGACTATGAGGGCTCTATTTTAATGGATGGTATTAATGCCATTGTAAAAGGGCAAGTTTGACCGCCTCTTGCTCTCTTAAGCTCTCATCCTCTTACCTTCTTACCTTCTGTCTTGTAATTGTTGTCAAAACTTCAAGGACATTGCAGCCTAGGTCCAGTTGTTCATTGCACAAAGATCCAATTATTGAGACAACAAGGATTGCCAAGGAAGAAAGGATTTTTTTTTGACACAACAAATGTCAGGAGAATGGAAGAAGCTGCCTCAAATCTGTCCCTTGGAATAACAGATAAAACAGGCTTTTAAAGGAGGGGCCATGTGCCTTGGGGTAGATCGTGGTATAACTAACAAGGGGTTATATTCATTAGGGCCAGGTTGTGGGGGATGGTGAGTCTTGACATCAGGAAGTCTTCTGAGAGCACTTCAGAATCTCAGCTCCTTTGTCTTGCAGAAAATATACTATTTCTGTGAAACAACTCATAAGGCCAAGTATTTAAGGCAGAGGATTATGAAAAAATATATGGGGGTCATTGAAATTTGTTCACAGAGCCAGTTACATAATGACACAGCAAGAAGGTCCTTGCAAAATGCCATAATCTTTATATTAGATTTCTCAGCCTCCAGAACTGTGAGCCAATAAATTTCTGTTCATTATAAGTTTCCCAGGCTCGGGTATTTTGTCATAGCAGTACAAAACAGACTAAGACATTCTGAATTGTACAGGCCATTTGGAAAGCATTATTGTTCAAGACTAAAAACAACCAGTCAAGTCACTCAAAAAAACTGAACCAATTTCTTCACTAACTTCATAGATCATGCTTTTGAGTTAACAGTTTTTCACTATATATAGGCACTAAAATACTTCTTAATGTTAATATAATTCTATCTTCTAGTCATATGTTCCTTTTTTCATTTATTTCTATACAGTAAGTCCTCTCTTAACATCATAGATAGGTTCTAGGAAACTGTCACTTTAAGCAACATGGTGTTTCATGAAATTAATTTTATCAAGGTTTAATTGATATAAATAATAGCTAAGTTCCTACTGCATATTTCTGATCACAAAAAATCACCAAATTTTAAATAAAGATCCAAAACACTTTAACATTAAAAATTGAAATAAATGGGAGATATATGTACATTTAAGAAGGATTAATAAAAACAAGTGAGATAATTGCTTAATATTTGGTGAATCAGAAAGTGACAGTGGTCATAATGGGGGTGGGCTAAATCAAGGAATAAATATTTGCAAGGTGAAAATTGTAAGGAGCACCTTCTACCATCATACAATTTAAAAACAATAACAAATATGGCAAGCTTGCTGATACATAATTTATTGTCATGCATTTATATGATTATACACATTACAAATTTTAATTTAATTTTTATGTAAGTATGTATTTATTTTTTTGAGATAGCACCTCATTCTGTTGCCCAGGCTAGAGCACTATCATGTCAGCCTAGCTCAAAGCAACCTCGAACTCCTGGGCTCAAGCGATCCACCTGCCTCAGCCTCCCACGTAGCTGGGACTAGAGGCACATGCCACCATACCTGGTTAATTTTTTCTATTTTTAATAGAGATGAGGTCTCGCTCTTGCTTGCTCAGGCTGGTCTCAAACTCCTGACCTCAAGCACTCTTCCTGCCTTGGCCTCCCAGAGTGCTAGGATTATAGGCATGAGCCACTGTGCCTGGCCAAATATTAATTTTACAATAATTTGTATTAATGCATTTTCCAACCCCAGCAGCTCAGGGAACAAGGCAAAGGACAATGACACCCCGAACAGGATGTCATTCCATTGAAGAGCACAGACACACACACTGAAGTGCACTCATATTGGGACAATTTAGACATATCAATTAACCTAATGTGCACATCTTTGGGATGAGGGAGGAAACCAGATACCCAGAGAAAACTCATGCAGACATGAGGAGAATGTGTAAACTCCAAACAACAATGGTCCCAGCCAAGAATCAATTCTTTTTCTCGTCAATATTATAACAAAATGAACAAGTAATGTCATTCAAGGTCCTGCTGTACAGTGCCATCCATTAAGAATTCCTTCCTTGTAATTTCCTTCTTTCTTTGCGATAATGCAATACCTGCTTTTACCTTGGAGGAAAACCCATGTTCTCTGGTATTTTACCAATTAGAATTTTTCTATCTGCCTGTTTGTCTATGTAAGCATTTTGACTTGCACCTTGTCATCATGCAAACCTATAGTTCAGTAAACTTCACTGTGGAAAGTACTCTTTTTTTTTTTTAAGTCACTACGGAAATCTTTATTAAGGAAGAGAAACATTTTCCCAAAGGTAACATAGCCTGCTAAGATTTCTTTTTTTTTATTTTTTATTTCAGCTTATCATGGGGGTACAAAAGTTCAGGTTATATATATTGCCCATGTCCCGCCCATTCCGCCGAGTCAGAGCTTCCAGCGTGTCCATTCCCCAGACAGTGCGCATCACACTCATCATCTAGCTATACCCCCATCCCCTTCCCCCACTCCCCATCCCCCCGAGTCAGAACATTAAAGCATGTCCATTCCCCAGACAGTGCGCAATGCACTCATTATGTAGGTATACACCCATTCCCTCCCCCCTCCCCCCACCTCAGTCAGAAACCCAATTGGTGTTATTCCCAAATGTGCACCTAGGTGATGATCAGGGAAACCAATTTGCTGGTGAGTACATGTGGTGCTTATTTTTCCATTCTTGAGGTACTTCACTTAATAGAATGGGTTCCAACTCTTAAGTACTCTTAATAGCAATTTCTGTAGGATTTTGATTTCCCTTTCCTGCTGTTGAAGAGAGGAAAAAATCAAGATCTCCACTTCTTAAAGTGTCCAGTGCTTTCTTTGCTTCAGGTTTGTGGAAAGGGAAGATCATAATGTCAATAACATTAAGTTTACCAAAAAGTAGACTAACTAATATTTTCATTTCCTCAACATCCTCACTGCAGACCTTCTACTCAGGTAATTTAGTGTAGTGTGGTGGGTAAAGGACTGGAATCTAAACAGTATAAGAATCAGTTTGTAGCTCAACAATGTTACTTAGTTACAATGGCCAAGTTATTAATCTCCTCAAACCATCTGTAAAATAAGGATAACAACATCTGCTTGCTCATGGGCTTATTGTAGGAACAAAATAAGACACAATAAGTATTTTAAAGTGTTTTGAAAATTACAGAGTGCTAATTCAAAGATTTATAGATACAAACTGAGAAATACATAGATAAATATAGATATATGACAGAGATATAATTGAGGAAAACATGCCTTGGATTCTCCCACCTGTCTTTGGTCTGTCCAACTGCAGTCATACCCACTTTCAGTTGTGCATTTCTTCCTATGTGCCCAGAGTTCTTATTTTACCATTCTCCTGTTTTCCCTACCCCAGCGCAGAACCAGATGTGAAGAACTCATTCACATTGAGCTGTTAGGACTTCCTTCTCAACCTTCTGATATTTGCATGTAAATGAATTCTCAAAAGGGATTTTTAAGAACAGCCTATTTTCTTTTATATCACATTTCTTACTGGAAATCTGCCTTAATATTGCATTTTATCACCTATCCTTCCTAAAATACCTGGAAATTGGATATTTCTATGTTATTTTGAAAATAGTGATTCTTTCTTTAGGATCATTTGTTCTAGCTGGCTTTAGCTAGTGGACTTTGTCATACTTGTAGTTGAAGTTTCATTTCTACTTCTGAATTCAACACTGAAAATTTGGATATTTCTACTGGATTATTAACTAATTTCTTCTATTCTTAATATTGTAAATATTAAGTCATTTTTTACTTTATCAATTTCTAATTTGACTTGCTGCCAAAATATAAAACCTTGTCTTTTTATGTATATGATCTATTTTATTGCAATTGGATTCCTCTGTATATTAGTTTACCAGAGCTGCTGTAACAGAGTAGTTGTCCTTTCTCCTATATATATGGGAGTGTAAAATTGAGAGTGAGGAATACGTAATAGAGGGAATGTCTTGGAAAAAAAAGCAAAAATGAAATATTTTATCTCTTTAAACTTGCCCCACTCTTTTTGGGAACTGCAGCCTGGCCTGCATTTCTGCCTCAGGCAGGTGGTCAGGAGGAGCAGGGGAATGTCTTTTGTTCTTTGTGTTATAGGAGATATAGCTCAGACATACCAGGCCTGGTACTGGCCTCCCAGGTGGGTAGAGGTTACAGGCTTTGTCTTCAGAAGAGATGGAATGATTAGAATCATTAACAATAATAGCCTAGAACTTAGTGCCCTCCCTTTAAAAGGTCTTTATTTCTGCTTGTGGACAGGAAATTTGGGTTTTGAGATGAGAGTCTTTCCTTCTCCTCAAACCACTTGCTCTAATTCTTCCAATGCAGCCTCAAGTACAAGTGCTGAGCTTCCAGTAACAGATTTTGGCCCTCTGGGTGGGCCATGATTAACAGCCTGGTAAAATGGCACCCTAGAACAGGAGAGCAGCCCTGGCCAAGCCATGGGTCTTCACTGGGAGGAGTGGCTTCTTTTTGGGGTGAGAAATTATGGGATGATCCCAGCAGCTGCCAGGGACTGTTTTAGCTTTGGCATACTCCCATATCTCTCTCCCCAAAGTAGATGCACCTCCCTGCAACCTGAAATATATTGAGGGTGTTAGATCTGGTTCCCCTTGGCCCCAGGAACAGAGAGGCAGAGTCACTGAGGCTGCAAAAAGGCAAAGGAGTTTATTAACTAGCCCAGGCCAGGGTCCAAATTCCAGAGCACCAACTCAGTGGCCTCTCCAGGAACTAGGACCCCGCCCTGAGGTAAAGGTTAAGCTTTTATACTTTTTTGTATGCTAGTTTTCACACGACACGTTAGTCTGCACAGGACACGTTAGTCTGTACACGACATACTAGTCTGCACACAACACACTAGTCTGCACACAACACACTAGTCTGCACATCATCCCCCTTCAGTTTATTTGTTCTTTTTTTAGAAGTGGCTGATCGCGTTGGCTTCTGGTTTGTTGACTCTAAGCTTCGGGCTTTTCGCGCTGGCGCCAGTTGTAGTTAACGTCATCCAGGGGAAGAGGAGGGTCTCCGAGAGGGAGGGGGGGCTGTTGTTTGCATACCTTCTAGTTTTTGGTTACAAGCGATACTGGGAACACATGCCCTGCACAAGCCATTCATGCGCTGATCATGTCTTGCTCTTCTTATCTACTTAGCTGGTTGGAGGGCACCTGGACTCTCCAGCCCTTTATCAGGAAATAACTTGCCGTTACCTCCCCGGGGCTTTGTTTTCCTTTACTTTAGTGAAGCCTGCCATACGCTAAGCACCAAGCCAGCAAGCCATATATACAGAAGCAGAACTAGGCTTCTCACATCTAGGAAGCCTAGCCTATTATGGAGTTACCTTTGTTCTTATCTCTGTTTTTCATTCTGATTAACTATATTTATTAAACAACTAAAAGCAAGCATAGTCACAGAAGTGAATAGCATCAGTTAGAATCAAAGAGAGCACACATTTTCCTACTATCAATTCCTGTTCTTCAAGGGGAAGGAAATTGATTTGGGAAATGTCCAGATACCATGGCCATTTGTTTGTTTGGTAAGTTCCCTGAAGTGCATGCCCGGACCCTAATTTCACCCATTTTGGGAAAGTTTTCATACCTTCCTGTTGGTTTTTGGAGGAGCACTATTTGGGGGCTAAAATTGTGGGGTTGAGGGGAGCTTGGGAGCCTAGTTTGGATTGAGCTTATTTGCAGTTCTCAGAGAATGGGGGGAGAGAGGGACTAAGCCACCATTTGGGGAGGGTTTTGAACCTTCCAGCCCTATGGTAAGGCATTTGGGGCACCATCTAAGGTGCCATTTGGGGTAGCACTTGTCCCCTTTTGATTCCCATTTGTTTGGTAGGCCTTCCATTTTGTGTTGAGAATTCTCTGTATTGTCTGTGTTTGCTATTTGGGATATTTATTGCAATATAGAAAAGTTCCATCTAAAAGTCATTTGGAGGCCGGGCGCGGTGGCTCACGCCTGTAATCCTAGCACTCTGGGAGGCCGAGGCGGGTGGATTGCTCAAGGTCAGGAGTTCGAGACCAGCCTGAGCGAGACCCCGTCTCTACTAAAAATAGAAAGACATTATATGGACAACTAAAAATCTATATAGAAAAAATTAGCCGGGCATAGTGGCGCATGCCTGTAGTCCCAGCTACTCGGGAGGCTGAGGCAGTAGGATCGCTTAAGCCAAGGAGTCTGAGGTTGCTGTGAGCTAAGCTGACGCCACGGCACTCACTCTAGCCTGGGCAACAAAGTGAGACTCTGTCTCAACAAAAAAAAAAAAAAATAAAAGTCATTTGGGAAAAAATTTGGCTTAATGGTTAAGTTACAGCTGCAAACCTATGTCTAAGGAAAATGATTTTATCATAATCCAATATATGTGCTAGAGTGTGAGGAAAAGTGGCTGTTAAATGCAACTTTAAACTGAACTGTCTTGTAACTAAAATTATTTAACTAAAGATCAGGTAAATCGGACCAGATCCCAAATGTGTTGGGTTACTGCATAAGAAATGTTCAATTTCCTTGTTTGGTTCAAGGTTGGACATTTCATGTTTAATAACCTAATATAATCTTAAAGGCCTGGGATAAAGTTAATGGTATACTGTGTTTTAGTGAAACAGTCAGATTCCTCCAGTGGAGTGAGCATGGCTGGCCACCATACAGCAAGGGGTCTGGGGAGGGAGTGCCTGTTGCCTGACCATCCCTGGGCATGCAAACAACAGGGTCCCACTGATGCCCACCAAAGTTGGGGTGTTATAGGACCCCTGCAAGAGGTCCAAAGATAGGCAGGGAAGTGGTGCCTTTCTCCCCTACCCACACAGATCCTGCCCAGGAAATCACTGCTGCTGAAGTGCTGCAGCTCCAGGCCAAAGGTAAGGAGGCAAGCCAAGAGAAGGAGGCCAAGGGAAAGCTGTGGGACCCCATGCCTGGTACCTGATGTGCCCTGCCTCCGGGGCTCTTGCCAAAGGTCCTGGCCTCCGTGGGCCTGCCACCTGTCCTTACACCACACTGCTCTTATGGCCTGTGTGAGTGGTAAATGGTGCCGAGACCAAGCTCAAATGTGTAGTACTGGGGGAGCTACCACCCATTGTTGTGAACGGCAGGCAGCAGCTGGCAGCTTGGGGGCAGCCTGAGCTTCCCAGCAGATGACACTGAGCATAGCCTGTTAGTGGTTGCCTGCCCACCAATGTGGGGGTCTACGTGTGCTGTGCCCACAACAGAGCTACCGAGGCCTATGCAGTGGCCACGGTCACCTTACTGGAACCACTTCCCATGAGCCTGGGCACCCGCTGCCACTGCAAGGGTCAGGGAAGGGCACAAATGGAACTCTTTAGTAACATGTCCACTAAATTGTAAGTCAGGGTTAGGAATGGTCTCAACTTCTAGGACCAGGCAGAAAACTCAATGTGGCCAGAAGATGATAATTTATGTGCAGTTAGTATATTTTTTGTAAAAAGGTAGAACATTAGAAAGAACATTTCCCAAAAGTTACAGAAGCCTTCAGGTAGCAAGAAACCCCCAAGAGAAGAAATATATATTTTTTAAAGTTCAAGATTCAGATGGTGAAGGAAGGCGGCGGAGGAGGGAGCAAGCCTCCTGCCTTCAAATATCGTCACAATAGTCCCAGCAAAGATTGACAGTGGGGATTCAATTGGTACCAACCCATGTGGACAGAAGTGGTCTGGAGGGTTCCTTTTCCCCCATCACCTGGCACTCAGTGAGCCAGGCCGAGAACAGTAGGGGAAGGGGTCAGGGAGCAGTGAGGCAGCTGTAGGCAAGGTGTGGCTGAGGAACTTGCATGGTACTCAGTAGCATTTAAATGACAGCATCCTAGGACTGGAGTGGCTTTGCAGTACTGTTGAACTGTGTTAGGAGGTTTAAAAGGGCTCTCCTGCATTATTTGACAAAAGCTTAGCCAGGGGACTTACAAATATGCAATTGGACAAATTTGTAAACTTATATTAACTTGTCTGGGGTTCCTAGGAATGGCATCTAGATCCCAGACTCCATACTGATAGTAAAACCCTTGTATGGAGAAAAACAAGGAATATGCCTTAGAATTCTTAGTATAAATGTTGGGAAACAGGCCAGGCCAGTGGCATACCTCTGAAAGCCACTGAACAATATTGTGAGAAGATGGTCTCCTTGATAAATTGTTATTAAAGACTATGCCTATTCTGAATTCTGGCACCCTTTTTCCTTTACAACATGACTGTTTAGAGGTCCTAGAGACTATATTCTAGCAGGATGGATCTGTCATATCAGCAGATGTCAGAGCAAGATTGGGATCTTTTCACTGATGAAAGATCTTTCTGGACAATGAGGGACTGGATATGCAGTGATCACAGAAGTGACACTGTCACCTGGAACTTCAGCCCAGGAAGCTGAGTTATAGTTATCAAGATGAAAAAGGTAAACATTTATACAGACTCTAAATATGATTTTATTATTGTAAATGCTTTTAGTCCCATTTAAAAGAAAAGAGGTCTCCTGATGGCAGGGGATAAGAATGTAAAGTATGCCACTAAAATAATGGCCTTGATACTGGCTGTGGTTGAGCCCAAGCAGGTGGCCAGCATGGCAAAAAGAAATCAGGCCAATGACAGGGCTGCTATAGAGGATGCTGGAGGAAGTATGTTTACTGGGGAGCTAGAATTAGATCCCCTTTAAAGCTAAGGCCTGGGACTCTGCCATTTGTGATGACATAGCAAAATGGAGACAGTATTCTCATGGACTTATTATCCTACCCAAAGTTTTGATATGGCCTCTTACGGGGCACCTACATAAATGCACCCATTATAGACATTATGTCTTAATGGATTTAGGGATCCTCATTTGGTAGGATCCTATTTGCAATGGACTGTTTGTGTGCTTGCCTTAATGGATTTGTTGGGTCCTCTTTTGGGAGGACTCTGTTTGCAACAAACTGTTTATGTGCTCGGCGTGATCCAAGAACAGAAAGGCAGCCCACTGCACAAAATATAATCCAACCTGTAGGAGGCCCAACCCTTTTGATGATTGACAGTCACTCCATATTAGTAGATATCTTTTCAGACTGGGTAGAGGCTTTGTCTCACCCGAATGGAGGGAGCACCTAAAAATTACCAGAACCCTTCTGACAGGTATCACTGTCTTCGCTGATTTACTATATGCTTGATTTCCTGCATGTGCATACTAGCATAAAGTGGGAACAAGCCTCAGAGGACAATGGGATGACAGGCATAAGCAGGCCAGGGAAAGAGTTCAAGCAGATGGAAAATGGCATGCTGGTGAAGGACGCCATGGACAGGCAGCTGCAGAGACAGCTCAGCGACTCCTCCTCCTATAGCAAGGATGTTAGTAGACACCACAGCAGCATGGCCAACATACAGAAATCTGAGGACAAGAAGAAAGGGACCTGGAGACCAATTGAGGCAGACAAGGCTCAGACAGGGAAGGTCAACTTGTCTGGGTCCTGGGGCTCACCTTCTTGTTGCAGCCGTGGCTTTTAACTATTGGCTCAGTCTCTGGACCAACAGCCCCATTGTTGACAGGACCCAGGAGCCAAGAGAGCCCAGAGAGCCCAAGGTAACTACTCCATGGTGGTGTTGATTCCCATGATCTGTACTTGGATCTACTACACAATGTCCTGTAGTCACCCATGAACTTCTTTCAGTGAAGCCTCAGTTGAAACCTGGTGAGCCTTTTATCCAAGGAGCTGGACATGGTGGACTGATGATCCCACAGGTCAGCAAAATGTTCACAGGCTCCCCTCCTCCATACAGAGTGCAAATGGACTCTTTTAAATAGGAGGTAGCCCAAGAAATAAGCAAAGTCACATTCTAAAATTGATACAGAAAAGTAGAATAGGGTATTGCTGCTTGTCGTCCTCTGGATAAGGATAGCCTTCAGAGGCAGGCTTAAGTTAAGCCACTAAAAAATAGTTTATTAGAAACCCTTCCTAGAACTCTGATGTAAGTATGGCAATATAATCATGAGTAAAGAAAGCAGGATAAATCAATATGTCAAATGAGTGGGTCACATGCTAACCACTGTTTGCCTCTTTTAGGTCTCCACCCCAGTTGGAAGCAGAGAAGTGGAAAGGACCCTATGAAGTGTCTCTAATAAATCACACCTTGTTGAAATTGTCAGAAATGAAACCTCAGATCCATCATACCAGAGTAAAGAGGTGTCCCATGGAAGAAGAAGACCTAAACCCCCAGCAGAGGGCCCAGCCTTTAGGTGTTCTAAAGTAACTGTTTAAGGAAAGGGAAAAATGAAAATGTTGACATTTTTGCTAACCTTTCTTTGATTATCTGTTCTGTCTATAGGATGGAGAGACAACTCATTAGTGAGGATTTCCCTGGGCTATCACCTCTCTGTTTGATCTGTCTTGCTGCTGCATTTATCATCCTAAAACTTGTTCAGTGTTATATGTGATTTCTGAATTTGCATAAGCTGGTCTCTTGGATTACCTACAGGGTGCAAGTGCAACTAATAGCTATATACTCAGAGGTCCCATGTTTCTTTCTAGCCCAGCCCTGTATTGGACAATTTGTACAAGGCAACAGTCCAGTTTGCATTGCCAATCCTCACTTTGTAGTTGTTGTTTATGATTTTTTTCACCTAGTAATCTTTTGCTGTAAATATATTGCCAAAGCTTTGCTATGACATACATAAGTATAAAATTCTATCTAAAATATCATCCCTATTTCACCAGGAAGTAGCCCAAAAACTGTGTTGCCCTTCCTCCCATAGATATTGAAGTGTAAAATTGAGAATGGGGAATATGTAATGGAAGGAATGGTCTGAAAAAAATGGCAAAATAAAATATTTTCTGTCTATTTAAAACTTCCCTCACTCTGTTTTGGAACTGTGGCTTGGCCTGCATCCCTGCCTTGGGAAGGTGGTTGGGAGAGGCAGGAAAATGTCTTTTGTTCTTTGTATTACAGGAGATAGTTCAGCCTTACCAGGCCTAGTGCCACACTCCCAAGTTGGCTGAGGTCACAGGCTTTGTCTTCAGCAGAGATGGGATGATTAGAATCATTAAAGACAATATCCCAGAACTGAGGGCCCTCTTTTTAAAAGCTCTGTATTTCTGCTTATGGATAGGAAATTTGGGTTTTGAAATGAGAATCTGCCATTATTCCTCCTTTGCTAGCAAAGTAATAAATTTCTCTTTCCTTCTCCTCAAAACATTTGTTCTTCTGTTGCAGCCTTGAGGACAAGTGCTGAGCTTTTGGTAACACTGCCATAACAAAGTATCACATACTGGGTGGCTTTCCAACAGAAATTTATTATCTCACAGTTCTGGAGGCTAGAAGTTCAAGATCAATATATAATCAGGGCTGGTTCTTTCTGAGGGCTGCGAAGGAAGGATCTGTTCCATGTCTGTGTCCTTGGCTTGTAGATGTCTCCTCACATGATGTTCCTCCATGTGTTTCTATGTCCAATTTTATTTATGAGGTCACCAGTCATATTGGATGAGGTGACCACCTTACTCCAGGATGACTTAGTTTTAACTAATTGCATCTGCAACAACTGTGTTTCCAAATAAGGTCATATTCTGAGGTACTGAGAGTTATTAAATCAACATATGAATTTTGATGAGGGACACGATTCAACCCATAAACCTCTTCATTCATCTTCTATATGTGGTATAAAAGTTCTTTCATTTATAACTTTCAGATGAGACATTGCTTATTAACACCAGTGTTACATGGAATAGTTTCTAGACACAGATAATTTTAGAATATCAAATTGATGTTAATATTATCAATGATAAAAATCCATATTAACATGGTGTTTACATATTAACTGCATATTGTCAACTTAATCCCTCTTAGGAACACCTAGATATTTATAGGATTATTTTTACCAACTTATTAGCAACTTCATTGTTGATCGGGATGTATATGCTTACAAATCACCACCATTCCTCAACTTATACACATGTGCACTCCAGTTTTAGTCAAGTCAGAAATTCTAAACAATTAACTAATTTTTAGAACACTCCTTTGATGCATACACTCGCACCACAATCATTAGTGCTACTCTTTTGAGAAAATATTGAGCCCACTGCCATATGCCCAACCAGTCAGGAAATTTCTCTCTGACTCTAAAATATGATAAATTTTCCTCTCAGGACTGCTTTAGCTGTGTCCCACAGATTTTGAAAATTTATGTCTCCTTTATCATTTAGTTCAAAGACTCTTTTGATTTCCATCTTGATTTCCTCCTTAACACAATAACCATTCAGTAGAAGGTGGTTTAGTTTCTGTGACTTTGTGTAGAGATGAGAGTTTCTGTTGGAGTTGATTCTAATTTTATTCCACTGTGGACTGAGAAGATGCATGGTATAATTTCTATTTTTTTTTAATTTTTTGAGACATGGTTTGTGGCCTAGGATATGGTCAATCTTAGAGAATGTCCCATGAGCTGATGAGAAAAATGTATATTGAGTGAGTTTTGGGTAGAAAGTTCTGTAAATGTCAGTCAGCCACAAGAACAGAGACATAGATCAATGGAACAGAACTGAGAACCCAGATAGAAAACCATCCTCATATAACTGTGTAATCTTTGACAAAGCAGACAAAAACATATACACTGGGGAAAACAATGTTTATTCAATAAATGGTTCAGGGAAAACTGGATAGCCATGTGTAGAAGACTGAAACAGGATCCACACCTTTCACCTCTCACAAAAATCAAATCACGGTGGATAACAGACTTAAACCTAAGGTGTGAAACTATAAGAAATCTAGAAGAAAATCTGGGAAACACTCATATAGGCATTGGCCTAGGCAAAGAATTTATGAACAAGACCCCAAAGGCAATCACAGCAACAATAAAAACAAATAAATAGGACCTCATTAAGTTAAAAAGCTTCTGCACAGCCAAGGAAACTGTCACAAGAGCAAACAGACAACCAACAGAATGGGAAAAAAATTTCACATGTTACACATCTGATAAAGGGCTGATAACTGGAATATATTTAGAACTCAGGAAAATGAACAAGAAAAAATCAAACAACCCTATGAAAAAGTGGGCAAAGGACATGAATAGAAATTTTTCAATAGAAGATTGGCCAAGAAACATGAATAAATGCTCAACATCTCTAATCATCAGGGAAATGCAAATCAAAACCACAATGAGATATCACTTAACTCCAGTGAGAATGGCCTTTATCAAAAAGTCCCAAAACAATACATGTTGGCGTGGATGCGGAGAGACAGGAACACTCATACACTGCTGGTGGGACTGAAAACTAGTGCAACCTCTGTGGAAAGCAATATGGAGATATCTTAGGAACAAGTAGACCTACCATTCGATCCAGCAATCCCATTATTGGGCATCTACCCAAAATAACAAAAGTCATTCTATAAAAAAGACATCTGTACTTAAATGTTTATAGTAGCACAATTCACAATTGCAAAGATATGGAAACAACCCAAGCACCCATCAATACATGAGTGGATTAATAAAATGTGGCTTATGTATACCATGGTGTATTACTCAGCTATAAGAAATAAGGGGGATATAGAATCTCTCATGTTCTCCTGGATAGAGCTGGAACCCATTCTACTAAGTGAAGTATCCCAAGAATGGAAAAACAAGCACCACATGTACTCACCATCAAATTGGTTTCACTGATCATCACCTAAGAGCACATTTGGGAATAACAGTAATCATGTGTCGGGTAGATGTGTGTGGGAGGACAGGTTGGGTATATACATACATAATGAGTGTGATGGGCACTGTCTGGGGGATGGACTCACTTGAAGCTCTGACTCAGGGGGGTGGGGGGACAAGGGTAATATATATAACCTAAACTTATGGACCCCCATAATGTGCTGGTATAATAATAAAAAATAAAAATAAATTTAAATTTTAAATAAAACACTCACAATTTAAATTTCCCAAAATATAAAAATAAAATGACATTGAGAATACAAAATGAGACACAAATATCACCATATAAAATTATATATACAGGTCTCTCCAGGAGAACAAAAATGATTCTATATCACCATTATTTCTTATAGCTGAGTAATACTCCATGGTATACATATATCACATTTTACTAATCCACTCATGTATTGATGGGCATTTAGGTTGTTTCCACATCTTTGCAATTGTGAATTGTGCTGCTATAAACATTCGAATGGAGGTGTCTTTTTTATAGAATGACTATTGTTCTTTTGGGTAGAGAATGGAAAAATAAGCACCACATGTACTCACCAGCAAATTGGTTTCCCTGATCATCACCTAAGTGAACATATAGGAATAACACCAATTGGGTATCAGACTGAGGTGGGGGGTGGGGGGAGGGGACGCGTGTATACCTACATAATGAGTGCAATGCGCACTGTCTGGGGACTGGACACGCTTGAAGCTCTGACTCGGGAGGATGGGGGGGCATGGGCAATATACATAACCTGAACTTTTGTACCCCCATAATAAGCTGAAATAAGAAAAAAAAATGAAAACAATCATATATACAGTGTTACACTAGCATACATATCTAATGAATAAAATTATAAATAGTAATGCTTGTTATCTCTGATATAACTAAGGTGATTTTTATTTTTTTTTTACTTTTTGCTATTCTGTATTTTATAATAAAATATGAGTGAAGATACATCTGAATAACACAATCATCATGTTTTTGATAATTCAAGAAATAAGTTTTTTAAAGTAATCTTAAATATATTAATAAATGTATGAATGCCAACTTAATGAAAACTTTTTCTCTCTGTGTGTGTATGCATGTACATATATTTCCTTGAGAATATAAAAATAAAATCCTGAATTATGAACAAGCTGGAAAGAATGGTTATAATATTCAGAAGCTGTTCACAGTGGGAAGACCATTTATTTCTGGTTTGTAATAAGTGATAACTCAGTTTTACCACAGTGAATAGGCCAGGTCAAACATAATTTTTGGTTCCATTGTACTGCATGAAATATAAATAAACTCTGAAGGAATGAAAATCAAGTTATGTATTTTGCTACATGATAAAGTCTTGTATAATTCTAATTAAGGTGGGTGATCAGCGGAAGAATGTATTGTGTAAATTGATGCCACTGAAATTGTGTTAATGTATTTGAGTTTGGAATAGAGTCAAGGTTCCTAAAGCAAGATATGACAGACCAGAATTCTACTAAATTCTCAGTGTTTTGAGTCCTATACTATCACTCTTCCTTTTTCTCTCAGGAAGTAAATCAGGAAATTCTACTTCCCCACCACTTCTTCCCATGCCCAATACCAACACGTGCATCAGCCCATATTCTACTCATAATTTGTTTTTTTTCAGAATTGGTATTTATTTCTGGAGGAGATATCGTTGGATTTTTACAGTAGTTGTAAATTCCCCCCTTTTTTTTTTCCTGTAAACTTTTTGAAGACAAGAACTATGTTTTGTCTACCTCTTATTATTATTACCTATTACCTACAAACTTATATAATCATTGATTTTCATGTGGCGGATAGTCAGGAAATGAATGGTGAACCAATATTTCCTAGGTTTTCTTCATGGATTCTGGCAAGCCCAGAGACAAGTAGAAAATCCTTCCATAAGAGTTGAAGTTGTTTTGTGAACAGTAACTTCCAATTTGGCTCATTGTGATAGTACTAAAATTTCTAATTAGTTTTCAGTATATATTATACAGGTGGTAATGAAATATGGATTTAAAAGCATAGTTATTTCTATGACTTCACAAAATTCAGCATGCCTTTTAGAAAGCACTAGTTGAGCTAGTCAGATTTCTTATCACATTGTAATTTATGCCAATAGAAAATCTGCATTAAACAGTGAGCTACTGCTAAGTGTGAAGGTCATTTGTGCATTTCATAGTTCAGCTGCATAGAAAGAATTTTATTGCTTTTCTTAGTCATACTGCAATGAAAAGTGTTCTTTATGATGCCACAGACAATTAATTGAGGTACATTACCTAGAAACTTAAAAAAGTCATATGTGGAATATAATTGACACCTCATAACTCCTGTTACTGATTACTAAAATGCAAATTAATGCTCTTCTGTTTCCTATGAGTAGCATAACTCTTCTTTAGATTTGAACTACATTTTTATTTGCTTACGCTCCTCAAACTCAAATGCTTAATTTATACTTTTCAAGTAATGTCAAGCTAACTTTAAAAGCTGTACATCTTCATTCATACAAAATTCTTTTAGGTTGCAATTATATATTACATACAGAAAAAACTTAAAATTTATAACAATAGCTTATTTAATGAATCTATTACCCTCTTTTGCTTACGTGTAATACTGCATTTAAATACATGACCGTGCAATAAATGGATACACAGAATATGAAAAGCCATTTTTTAAATAGATGCAATGAACTAAAACCCAAGAAGCATATATTATGAGAAATGCTATTTAATACTGGCAACAAATGTTTTTACCATGAAGAGATCATTTATGGATTTTGGAACTATCAGATCAATTATTTCACTTTCAATATATATGATTTTACATGTGACAAATTTACTTTTGTCTACTTTGAAAACAAAGGAAATGGTAGGAAAGAGGTAGAGGAGAATTCTGTCACACCATGTCATCTGAGAAAGGCAGAATTGGCTGATTTTGCTCCAGTTGTCCAAAGCCCATTGATAATGCCCTACAGTGTCTTAGAATATAACCATCTCTGTCCTAACTTAAACAAAATAATACTTGAATGCATTTCTACTTACACAGAGCCCAAAGTGGTTCAGCTGTGAACCCAAAGCTGATGGGGTCAAAGGAGATGACAATGCATGTTAAACAGTTCTGACAATCTTTTTCCAAAGTGAGATTGAGAATACTTAGGGCTGCAAAACTGGTGAAACCATTCCAGTTCATTCAAGAGATGGATAAAGAGGCTATTCAGCAACCACTTAAAGATCTACGGTTTGTATTTGGTAAAGACAAATTATGCTTCTAAATGAGGTGTTTATTTTATTATTGTTTCCCTGAATGAAAGATTGACATCATTTTTCACTTTCAAATAGCTAAATCCATTTATTTTCCCAGTGTTTCTCAAATTATAATGTGCCTATGAACCATCTGGGGTCTCATTAAAATGTAGATTCTGAATCAGCCAGTCTGGGTGTGGACCGGGATCTAACTTTGTAGCAAGCTCCCAGGTGATACCGATACTGCTGATTTGAAGACTTGGTTTTGAGCAGTAAGGCTCTAGAAAACAAGCATCGAACTTTCTGTTCTATGAATATAAATTACTGCTCAAGACAGTGCTGTTCTTTAAAATCCAGGCTCCACAACTGATTCTGATGTGTAGCTTTTTTATTCATACAGTTGCTCAGGCTCCAATTCGGACATTCTGAATCAGAATTTCCAAAGTCTGTGTCTTCGTATCTGGTTTTTTTTTTTTTTTTTTTTTATGCTTGCCAGTTGTTTTGTATATGCAGAGTTTATAATTACTTAAACATATTCAAACTCGTGATTAAGAGTAAACAAATTGTTATTTCGTGTCTATATGTGAGGCAGAGGTTGCATGGTGTATGACTATGTTCATATTAGGATTGCATATTAATAATGTAATACATATTTCTCTTCAACATGATTCAATATTTATTATGAAAAATGAAAACAATGAGAATAAAGGAATCTTAGCATAATAACCAAATGCATAGTGTATAACCTGGTTCTCTTTAATAATAGCTTCTACATCATTGCAGTATGACGAAGTATGGTTCTATGGTGGTAGTGTGCATATTCAGACACAGATTCCTGCCCTATAACCTGGATGAAACAATTGCAGATTCACATTCATATACATTTCCCAATTCTACCTTGATTGTAAACCCAGTATTTTTTCTTCTATAGGATATATAACTAAAAATCTTCTATAAGAAAACATACCCTGAAAAACATGTTGGAGAAGTTCTACCAATAAAGAGAACATTATTTTTATCTGTAGACTTGACATTTTAAATTATATCAAGGTTTTAAGTTGAAAGAATATTTCACTAGTCAGAAATTCATCCCTAAGCATGAGTAAAACACATACAATTTGAGAGTCAATGATGAAAGGTTTGATATTAAGGAAAGGTCATGTTATTATTTCTGAAAATATTTTATTTGAAGAAGCTGGAGACAGAAAAAGAAATATTCTGATAGCAAATAATGAGCTCTGTCATAAATGCAATTGATGATAGCGGTTTGGGGAAGAGATAAATTCTATAGCAAATAATGATAATTCTGCATGTTGAAGGGCTTCTTCCACCCAATAATAACATGTTGTTAAAAAAGGTAAGAGGGATCATTTGTTTTATAAGGAGAAAAATAAAGATGCCAATTAAATGCTAATTCAATGTTTATGAGATGTAAATCAGATATTAAGTCTTTACATTTTAAGTCTTTAAAGTTCCCCTACATGTGTTGTATAATTTTACTATTGAAACTTGGTTCTCCTATAACTTTCTGTTGCTCAGTTTCAAATAAAAACCTCCTCAAATATATACCTTCTATTTTCCAAATTGTCTACTATGACACTGTATTTTATAATCAGTTCTGCTTTCTTGCTCTATCAAATGCTTACCAGATCATTAGTCATTGTTTCTCATTACAGAATAAGGAAACTTGAGTTAGATATGCATACAACTATTCAAGTTCCAGATTATACCATTGTCATAATTATCATAAAATTTCTGAAAAAATACATACATAATGCTAAATACAGACAAATAATAATATATTGTTCTTGATTACCTTTTTAACATTGACTGGACATCTTTAACAATTGTAATGTTAGATGCTATTTATTGTGCCCCTCCACTGGTATGCAGGGGACAACTGGCACCAACTGCAGAGAACTAATCGTGCACATCTCTTCCAACTCTGTTTTCAGTGACATTATGTTGATAAATTGAAATTGACTATGGTGGAAATATTTACACAATGAAAATATTTATATCACGGAACTTGGCAAACTCTAAAAATTACGACTTCTCTGTTTTCTAGAAACCTGGATGTTAAATGTTTACCAGGATACCATTGGACCCCACTTATATATGAGCCACTATACTAGAAATTTTGTTGGTTCATAGTTGTTTGTTCTTGGTTCTTTGTGTGCTCTTTGGTGAAGAATGGCCAGACACATCAAAGGCAAGCCCAAGGTGTAGCTTATGGAGTAAAATAAAATACATTCACCACGGACAACGAATGGACCACCTGTCCTAACAAGAGGGCCCTGATTATGCTGTGGGGTCCTGTTTATACTGCCTAGGTTGGGCCCTTGTCATGGTTCAAATGTCACCATGGAATCACTTTGATGGACGGTTGGGAGTTACATAACCTGAGTCTTACTGTGCATGTGGATCTCCCATGAGCCTCTCTGAAAGGCCATTGGAGGGTGGTGAACCACAATGTAGATTTAAGCTAATGACATGAAAATTAGCCTTAGGTTGTTCTAGGTCACCTTCTAGATCCTATTGTGCCTGGGCTGCCTAGCCTGCAGGCTGGGGAATTCCTTGCTTTCTTTTGCAGATTAGCAGATTATCCTCTTTACCCCAGGTGTGGTAGTTGCTCTGGGCAGGATTAAGGTGGGGCAGCACCAAGAGGGGGACCGCCTTTGTCCTTCTTCCCCAGGTGGGGAAATTACTGGAGGCAGAACCATGGTGATGCAGCTACTTTTGTCCCTAGGAGAATTGGAGGTCCTTTGCTATCTACCTAACAAATTTACTTAAATGCATCATATTATTTTTAACTTCACAATAACTCTATGAGGATAATGTTATTATTTCCATTCTAAGAATATGGACTAGACCTCAGAGATTTTAAGTAAGTTATCCATTATCACTCATAGTCAATAAATGACACAGCTATAATTAAACCCCAAATATGTTTGATTTCACAGCTCATCTTTTTGTTCTACACATTAACCAACTACTTGGTGGTGGTAAGCACTACACTAGGCATAGTGGGATGTTCAAAGATGAATAATGTGTATAATATGCATATGAATAATTAGCTAGTTTCAAGGAGCTAGTAATTTTTATTAGTTAATATCCGGTAAATATTTAGCAGTCCTTAGAGTGCCAACAAAAATTTTGAAATTTTGTAGGATATAAATTGAACAATATTTTATTTTTTATTTTTATTTTTTTGTGAATCACCAGTTTATTTTTATTTTAATTTTACATTGACAAATAATAATCACGCATATTCATGGAGTACATAATGATGTTTTGATACATGTAAAATATATAGTGGTACATACAATATAATTAGCATATCTATCATCTCAAACGTTTATCATTTCTTTGTGTTAGAAACATTCAATATCCTCCTTCTAGCTATTTGAAATTTGAAATTATATAATACATTATTGTTAGCAATAGTCATCCTACAGTGCTATAGAACACTAGAACTTACTTCTCCTGTCTAGCTGTAATCTTGTATCCTTCAACAAATCTCTGTCTATCCCTCCCTTCTTCTTACCCTTCCTAGCCTCTAATATCCTCTGTTGTACTTTTCAATGAGATCAATATTTTAAATAGCAAACTTCTAATGCATTCTTTAATCATTTTATTTATAATTGACATAATAATTTTACATATTTAAGGGATATAGTTTAATTTTTGAATTCATGTATACATTGTATAATGATCAAATTGGGTTAATAATCATATCCATCACTTTAAACATTTATTATTTCTTTGTAGTGACAATGTTCAAAATTCTCTCTTCTACCTATTTTGAGATACACATTACATTGTTATTTGCTTTAGTCAACCTAGTGTGTAGTAGAACATAAGAATTTATTCTTCCTTTCCAACTATAACTTTACACCCATTTTGCAACCTCTTCCAGTCCCTCTCCCCCAACTAGCCTCCCAAGACTCTGATAACCACTATTATACTCTCTATTTCTATGAGATCATCTTTTCTAGATTTCACATATGAATGAAATAATGTGATGTTTGTCTTTCTGTTCCTGACTTATTTCACTTAACATAATGTCTTCCAGGTTCATTTGTGTTGCTCTAAATGACAGGATTTCATTATGTTTTACACACACACACACACACACACACACACGCCTGCACACACATGCTACATTTTCTTTATCCATTCTTCTGTAGATGGGCATTTAGGTTGATTCCATACCTTGGCTATTGTGAATAGCCCTACAGTAAACATTGGAGTGCAGATATCTCTTTAGCATAGTGATTTCATTTCCTATGGATATATAACCAGTAATGGGATTGCTAGATCATATAGCAGTTCTAATTTTAAGGTTTTGAGAAATCACACAAAGACTATGCTAATTTACATTCCACTGAGAGTGCATGAGAGTTTCCTTTTCCTCACGTTCTCCTCAGCATTTATTATTTTTTGCTTTTTTTATAGTAGCCATTCTAATTGCAGTGAGGTGATATCTCATGTGGCTTTCATTTGCATTTACCTGATGATTAGTGATGTTGAGCATTCTTTTCTGTATATCTCTTGGCCATTTGTATGTCCTCTTGTGAAAAATATCTATTCAGATCTTTTGCCCATTTTTAAATTGGATTATTTGTTGTTTTCTTGTGATTGAGTTGTTTGAGGATTTTTAAAATATTTTCTTGATATTAACCGCTTGTCAGATGTATAGGTTGCAAATTCTTTCTCCCATTCTATAGGTTGTCTTTTTACAGTATTGATTGTTTCCTTAGCTGTGCAGAAGCTTTTTACTTTGATGGAATCACATTGGTCTATTTTTGGTTTTGTTGCCTGTGCTATTGAGGTATTTTTTTTTTTTTTTTTTTTGAGACAGAGTCTCACTCTGTTGCCCAGGCTAGAGTGAGTGCCGTGGCGTCAGCCTAGCTCACAGCAACCTCAAACTCCTGGGCTCAAGCGATCCTCCTGTCTCAGCCTCCCGAGTAGCTGGGACTACAGGCATGAGCCACCATGCCCGGCTAATTTTTTTTTTCTATATATATTTTTAGCTGTCCATATAATTTCTTTCTATTTTTAGTAGAGATGGGGTCTCGCTCTTGCTCAGGCTGGTCTCGAACTCCTGAGCTCAAACGATCCGCCCACCTCGGCCTCCCAGAGTGCTAGGATTACAGGCGTGAGCCACCGTGCCCGGCCTAGGTATTTTTTTAAATATCTTTGACCAATCCGATTTCATGAAACATTTCACATAGGGTTTCTTCTAGTGGTTTCATAGTTTCAGGTCTTAAATTTAAGTCTTTAGTCCATTTTTGAGATAATTTTTATACATGGTGAGGTATGAGGGTATAGTTTCATTTTTTTGCATGTGGCTATCCAATTTTCCCACCACCATTTATTGAAGGGATTTTCTTTTCCTCAATGTGTGTTGTTGGTGCCTTTGTAAAAAATCAGTTTGCTGTAAATGTATAGATTTATTTCTGGGTTCTCTATTCTGTTCCATTTGTCTGTGTGTCTGTTTTTTATGTCAGCACCATGCTGTTTGGGTTGCTGTAATTTTGTAGTATATTTTGAAGTCTGGTAGTGGGATACCTCTGGTTTTCTTCCTTTTGCACAAGATTGCTTTGGCTATCTAGGGTCTTTTGCATTTCTGTGTATATTTTTTAAATTGTTTTTTTTTTCCATTTCCTGAAAAATATCATCAATATTTTGACAAGGATTACATTGAATATGAAGATCACTTTAAATAATATGGACATTTTAACAACACTACATCTTCAAATCCATGAACAGAGGATATATTTAAATTTATTTGTGTCCTCTTCAATTTCTTTCATCAGCATTTTATATTTTTCTTTGTAAATATCTTCTACATCCTTGATCAAGTTTATTACTAGGTATTTTATTTTTGTGTGGCTTTTGTAAATGAGATTGCTTTCTTGATTTATTTTTCAAATAGTTCACTACTGCTGTATAGAAATGCTACTGATTTTGGTATGTTGATTTCGTATCCTGCAACTTTACTGAATTTATTTATCAGTTCTAAAATTTTTTGAAGCAATCTTTAGGTGTTTTCTTTTTTTGTAACTATAATATTATGTTTTCTATGAACAAGGATAAGTTGACTTTTTATTTTCCAATTTGGATGCCCTTTATTTCTTTCTTTTGTGCACTTGCTGTGGCTATGACTTCTAGTACTGTGTTGAATAAAGGTAGTGAAAGTGGACATCCTTGCGTTGTTTCAGATCTTACGGGAAAGTCTTTCAATTTTTCTCCAGTAAGTATGATGGTAGCTACGAGTTTGTCATGTATGGCTTTTATTGTTTCATGGTATGTTCCTTCTATACCCAGAAAAAAATGAGACAGAACTTCTCTAACTTCCCATGTTTAAACTTTCAAATCAACTGTTTATGTTCTTATTCTTTGCTTTCTCTCATGTAGTAGAATGGGTATCATTGCTCTCATCAAAGATTCCTGTATTTGTGTTAGAATAGCATTCCCTCTCCTCTTCCCAAGGGCCTCACTCTTTTTTTATTTTTTTTTATTTCAGCATATTATGAGAGTACAAAACTTTAGGTTATGTATATTGCCTATGCCCCCCACCCCCTGAGTCAGAGATTCAACCGTGTCCATTCCCCAGACGGTGCGCATCACACTCATTATGTAGGTATTCACCCAGCCCCTCTCCCCACATCTGCCCAACACCCAATTGGTGTTATTCCCAAATGTGCACTTAGGTGATGATCAGGGAAACCAATTTGCTGGTGAGTACATGTGGTGCTTATTTTTCCATTCTTGGGATACTTCACTTAGTGGAATGGGTTCCAACTCTATGCAGGAGAACATAAGAGATTCTGTCACCATTATTTCTTATAGCTGAGTAATAAATTCTCCTCTCTTTGTACTACATTGTTATTTATTCTTTTTTAAATGAATCTTTCCTTTCAGCATATAATCATGCTCTAGTTTGTATCTATTATCTTAAAATAAAACTTCTGTCAACTATGTGGTATTGAGGAACAGTGTTAATACAAATTAATTCATGTTTTACATCTATATAAATACATTCATATATATATTTATAATGCATATATACATACATGTATTCATGTATATATGTGTATACACATAAAAACCTTCATGTTTTACATACATTTATGGATGTATATATGTGTATATATCTGTATTTATGTGTGTATATATGTATGTAAGGAACAAATGCATTTGTTGTCTTTTTTTATTTCATTTAACACTGAGCTTCTATTATATGTCAGGCACTCTACTACACTGTAGTATCCCCTTATGAATTTTTATTTTCTATTTTGTTTCTTTTAGTTGTCAACTTGAGATAATATCTCAGTATAGTCTTAGATATTCCTCCAAATATTATCACAGCAGTTAAAACTGGAAGATTGCCTTGAGAAGATTCTCAAAATCAAGTATAAAGAAAAACGGTTAATTTATTTGATAAGGAGAAAATGCTAATCATGACTTTATTCTTTCTTTTAAAGATAAACTTTCCAGGGAAAGCTGAAGATGTAAGTGTAAGAAAAAAATTTCTTTGAAGTGACACAAATCTTACTTGAATCTCATTTCTACCAATTAATATTTGTAGGAACTTGGACATTTTTTTCTTTTTCTAGGCTATGTTCTTTCATTTCAAAATGAAGATAATAACTAACAAGCATTTTGAGGATACTAATTGAGATGGTGTATGTAACATGCCTAATGTAGTACTTGGCATTCTATAGGCACTTGATATCAATAAATGGCAATTATTATTATTAATTCACAATATTTTTTATTGTTACTCTAATGCTACATAAGCCGTTGGTACTCAAAGTTTGATCCAAAGACCAGCACCTGAGGGCTTGTTAGAAATTCAGTGCCTCTGGCCCAACCCTAGAACTATTAAATTAAATTCTACATTTTAACAAGCTCCCTAACAGATTCATGTGCACATATACAATGATTCTCCACTGGGTTCTCTATCCTGTTCTAAAGGTCTACATCTATGTTCTTGTGCCAGTACCATGTTGTTTTGGCTACTATAGCCTTGCAGTAAAGCTTGAAGTCTGGTAGACTGATATCTCCCAGTTTGTTCTTTTTGGTTAAGTTTGCTCTGGCTTATACGAGATCTTCTCTGGTTCCAAATGAAGTGTAGAATTATTTTTCTAGATCTGTAAAGAATGATGATGGTATTTTAATAGGGATTGCAGTGATTCTGTAGATCACCTTATGCAGTAGGGACATTTTAACAATATTCATTCTGCCAACCCATGAGCACGGTAGGGTTTTCCACATGTTTACATCTTCCACGATTTCTTTTCTCAGTGTTTTGTAGTTCTCCCTATATATATCTCTGACCTCCTTCATTAAATATATTCCTAAATATTTAATTTTCTTTGATACTATTGTGAAAGGTGTTGCATCTTTGATTTTATTGTTGGCTTGACTGCTTTTGGTGTATATGAATGACACTGATTTGTGTGCATTAATTTTGTATCCTGAGACTTTACTGAATTCATTTATCACTTCCAGGAGTCTCTTGGTTGAATCCTTGGGATTTTCCGGATACAATATCATATCATCAGGAAAGAGTGAGAGTTTGGCCACTTCTGCCCCCATTTGGACACCCATAATTTCCCTTTCCTGTCTGATTGTTCTGGCAAGGACTTCCAGCATTATGTTGAATAGAAGTGGAGATAGTGGGAAACTTTGTCTGGTTCCAGTTCTAAGTAGGAATGCTTTCAATTTTTTCCCATTTAGTATTATATTGGCTGTGGATTTATCATATATGGCTTTAATAATTTTAAGGTATGTCCCATCTATGCCTATTTTGTCAACAGTTTTCATCATAAAAGTGTGCTGGATTTTTTCAAATACTTTTTTTTACATCTATTGAGAGAATCATATGGTTTTTGTTCTTGCTTTTATTGATGTGGTACATTCCATTTACAGATTTGTGTATGTTGAACCAACCTTGCTTTTCTGGGCTAAAGCCCACCTGGTCATGATGAATTATTTTTTTATGTGCTGTTGGATTTGGTTTGCTAAGACGTTGTTGAGGTATTTTGCATTTATATTCATGAGGGATATTGGTCTGTAGTTTTCTGTTTTTTTGTTGTGTCATTTCCTGGCTTTGGTATCAAGGTGATATTGACTTCATAGAATGGGTTAGGGAGGATTCCATCCTTCTCAATGTTGTAGAATAATTTCTGCAGTATAGGTATGAGTTCTTCTTTGTAAGTTTGGTAAAATTCAGTTGTGAACCCATCTGGTAAGGGACTTTATTGTTGGAAGATTTTTTTTAGAATACTAAGATTCTATCCCACTAAAATCATAATTGAAGTTATAACTGGGGTTTCTAATGATTTTCTGACACCCAATAATCCACCCCCCAACATGTTCTCCTTTCTCACAATATGCTAGCTCACAATCTCTGCTAAACCACTTGTTCACCAAAACCTTCTGTCCCTAGATTTTTACCTGCTGCTTCAATTTCTGTGCTTTATATTGGTCTGTCCAGGAATTCTGTTTCTTCCTGATTGGGACTAGGAAGGTTGTGTGTTTCTAAGTATTTGTCCATTTCCTCCACATTTTGTAGGTTTGGGGGATATAGATTTTAATAGTATTCAAAGATAATGTTTTGCATTTCCATGATGTCTATAGTGACCTCTCCTTTTTCATTTCTAATTGAATTCATTAGATCCCCACCTCTCACCTCTCACCTCTCACAAAAATCAACTCATGGTGGATAACAGACTTATATCTAAGGAATGAAACCCTAAGAATTTTAGAAGAAAATGTTGGGAAAACTCTTATAGACATCAGCCTAGGCAAAGAATTTATGAAAATAAACCCAAAGCAATCACTGCAACAACAAAAATAAATAAATGTGACCTGATCAAATTAAAAAGTTTCTGTACAGCCAAGGAAACTATCATTAGAGTGAATAGACAGCCTACAGAATGGGAGAAAATATTTGCATTCTACACATCTGATAAAGGCCTGATAAGAAGAATCTATGCAGAACTTAAGAAAATTAACAAGAAAAAATCAAACAACCACATCAATAAATCAGCAAAGAACATGAACATAAACTTTCCAGAGAAGACAGAATAATGGCTGGATAACATATAAAAAAGTGTTCAACACCTCTAATCATTAAGAAAATGCAAATCAAAACTACAATGAGATATCACCTAACTCCAGTGAGAATGGCCTCTATCAAAAAGTCCCAAAATACCAAATGCTGATGTGGATGTGGAGAGATTGGAACACTCTTACACTGCTGGTTGGACTGCAAATTAGTACAACCCCTGTGGAGAGATTATTTGGAGATATCTCAAAGAGCTAATAATAAGAATACCATTTGATCCAGCATTCCCACTACTAGGCATCTATCCAAAGGAAAAAAAAACATTCTATAATAAAGATATGTGCACTCGAATGTTTATGGCAGCACAATTCACAATTGCAAAGATGTGGAAACAACCCAAGTGCCCATTAATACATGAGTGGATTAATAAAATATGGTATATGTATACCAAGGAATACTACTCAACTACAAAAAAAGCAATGGTTAACTAGCATCTCTTATATTATCCTGGATAGAGCTTGAGCCCATCTTTCCAAGTGAGGTATCACAAGAATGGAAAAACAAGCACCACGTGTACTCACCATCAAATTGGTACTAACTGATCAACACTAAGTTGCTCACATGGTAGTAATATTCATTGGGTGCCAGTCAGGTGGGAGGGGAATGGTGGTGGTGGTGGTGGTGGGTAAACTCACAACTAATGGAGGGGGAGAGCACTGTATTGGGTAAGTTCATGCTTTTAACCCTGTCTTGGGTGAGGCAAAGGCATTATATATAACCAAAATGTTTATACCCCCATAATATTCTAAAATTATATAATAATAAATTATTGCTTATAGAAAAGAAAAATTCTAAAGGTTTTTATTTTTGTTTGTCTTTCAGAAAACATATGATCTCTTCTGATTTACACATAGAAAGCAAAAATGAAATATCCATTAATTAAGAAGATGTCACTATTGTCTTCTTGATATTACTCTGTGCTGCTATATTATTTTGAAGAAGTCGAACACTGAGTGAAGAGTGGGCTAATGAGTAAGTTGCTTGACTGACTCCCTGTACTCCTTGTCTTCTAACAATCATTCTGGCCTAGATGTGGAGCTCTGAACCTAGTTTATCTATTCCTGCTAATAGATGATTTCTATTGTAATGTTCTGGAATAATTTGGGATTTATGCAACCAACAAAGCAGACCTGTAGGTCTGGGTTATTTTGAGTGAAGATCACCCCATATTGACCAAAACCAATCAGATACTTCATTATTCATGTTCTGACCAGGAGTTAACCAACCCTTAGCCCAGTCCAGAGCAACCACCACAATATAGCTTTTCAAATGTCAAATGCAAGGCATGTACTACTTATTCTGCCTCTATTAATCCATTCTTTTGTTTATATCACCATTCCATTTATCACATAAGGCATTGTGAATAAATTATAAAATTAACATTGCCTGTACTGAATGTAATTGATATTGAAATGGCAAATAGGAGTATAATGAAAGTGTAATTAAATAATAACAATGTCATATTTTATAATGTTATTTCTATCAGTAGATGACATAATGGAATAGAACTATACCTGAGCATTCATCCAATAGGATTTGGAATTGTATTATCTGAATGAATTGCAATGAATTAATCTAATCAAACATTATTGCTAAAGTATTATGCTTGCTATCTTCTAAATAAAAGTAAAGTCAAGAGCAACACATTCATGGAGTTTGGAAAGAATTATACTCATTTAATTTTCAGTTATACAAAAGAGAAGATAAATTTAAAATGTTTAGTCTTGAAAATTATTAGATTCGTTACAATTTTATTTGTCCCACTGATTTTAAATAAAGAGAGTTAAAATGAAAATGAAAACATTTTCTTTATCTTCAATGTAATGAAAATAGAAACGTCTTAATGAAATATAGGTTGATAAATAAATTAAACATCGCTAGGTGTTTAGTATGCTAAGCATATATGACACTGTGTTTACACAATGCGATGTTTCCAAGGACTTACAGTCTTTACTTGGTGCAATGGATTACATGTTTATGTGTCCCCCAAATTCCTATGTTGAAACCTTAATTCCAATGTGATAATGTTTTGAAGAAGGGGTCTTTGAGAAGTAATTAGGTCATGTGGGTGGAGCCCTAATGAATGGGACTAGTGCTCTTATAAGAAGAAGTTAGCTAGCACTCTTTCTGGCATGTGAGGACACAGTAAGAACTGTGAGAAACAAATTTTTTTTTTTCATTTTTTGTTTGTTTGTTTGTTTGTTCTGTTTTGTTTGAGACACAGTCTCACTCTGTTGCCTGGGCTAGAGTGCCATGGCATCAGCCTAGCTCACAGCAACCTCAAACTCCTGGGTTCAAGCAGTACTTCTGCCTTAGCCTCCCGAGTAGCTAGGACATATCCGGCTAATTTTTCCTATATATTAATAGCGACAGGCAGGGCCTTGCTCTTGCTCAGGCTGGTCTCCATCTCCTGAGTTCAAACCATCCTCCTGCCTCTGCCTCCCAGAGTGCTAGAATTACAGGCATGAGCCACTGTGCCTGGCCACAAATATTTGTTTTTTAAGCCATCCAGTTTATGATATTTTATTATAGCAGTCTGAGCTGAATAAAACACTTGGTGTGATGATTTGATGAGTAAAATCATGGTTGTATTGTGAAACAAAAAGTTGCAAGGAATGATCCTATTTCTTTGAAAAAATGAATGGGAAATCAATTCCTGAGATGCCATGAGAAAAGTAAAATGAAGGATATTTGGAGATAATAGATCTTCTATAAAAATGTAACATGAAAAAATGTTGGTAAAATCAGATTATCACTTTATGTTAAACCAGAGCAAATGTCGTCCGTAAAAAAATCATTTTCAACAATAATCCTCTATTTTATTGCAAGTGCGATAAATTCAGACCCTTAGTCAGAGAGACTGATCACTTGGTTATCATCTTATTTTATTTTATTTTTTTTAATGTATTATTATTTTATTCATCGTATTTATTTTTTTTATTTTTATTTTTTGTTTGTTTTTCAGCTCATTATGGGGGTACAAAAGATCAGGCTATATACATTGCCCATGCCTCCCCATTCACCCGAGTCTGAGCTTCAGTTTTGTCCATTCCCTAGACAGTGCACATCACACTCATCATGTAGGTGTGCACCCCTCCCCTCCCCCCACCCCATCCCCCCCAGTCAGAACTTCAAGCGTGTCCATTCCCCAGGCAGTGTGCATCGCACTCAACGAGTAGGTGTACACCCATCCCTTCCACCCAGCCCCGACCTCTGTCTGATACCCAATTGGTGTTATTCCCAAATGTGCACTCAGGGAAACCAGTTTGCTGGTGAGTACATGTGGTGCTTATTTTTCCATTCTTGGGATACTTCACTTAATAGAATGGGTTCCAGCTCTCTCCAGGAGAACCAAAGAGATGTCATATTGCCATTATTTCTAATAGCTGAGGAATATTCCATGGTATACATATACCACATTTTGCTAATCCATTCATGAATTGATGGGCATTTGGGTTGTTTCCACATCTTTGCAATTGTGAATTGTGCTGCTATAAACATTCGGGTGCAGGTGTCTTTTTTATAGAATGACTTTTGTTCTTCTGGGTAGATGCCCAATAATGGGATTGCTGGATCGAATGGTAGGTCTACTTGAATCTGTTTAAGGTATCTCCACATTGCTTTCCACAGGGGCTGCACTAGTGTACAGTCCCACCAGCAGTGTATGAGTGTACCTATCTCTCCACACCCACGCCAACATGTATAGTTTTGGGACTTTTTGATAAAGGTCATTCTCACTGGAGTTAAGAGATATCTCATTGTGGTTTTGATTTGCATTTCCCTGATGATTAGAGATGTTGAACACTTTTTCATATGTTTGTTAGCCATTTTTATATCTTCTTTTGAAAAATTTCTATTCATGTCCTTTGCCCACTTTTTGATAGGGTTGTTCGATTTTTTCTTACTGATTTTCCTGAGTTCTAAATAGATTCTTGTTATCAGTCCTTTATCTGATGTGTAGTGTGCGAAAATTTTTTCCCATTCTGTAGGTTGTCTGTTTACTCTCGTGACTGTTTCTTTGGCTGTGCAGAAGCTTTTTAATTTGATCAGGTCCCATTTATTTATTTTTGTTGTTGCTGTGATTGCCTTAGGGGTCTTCGTCTTAAATTCTTTGCCTGGGCCAATGTCTGTAAGAGTCTTTCCTACATTTTCTTCTAGAATTCTAATAGTTTCTGACCTAAGGTTTAAGTCTGTTAACCACCGTGATTTGATTTTTGTGAGGGGTGAGAGCTGTGTGTCCTGTTTTAGTCTTCTACATGTGGATATCCAGTTTTCCCAGCACCATTTTTAAATAAGGAATCTTTTCCCCAGAGTATGTTTTTGTCTGCTTTGTCAAAGATTAGATGGCTGTAGGAGGATGGTTTTATATTTGGATTTTCTGCTCTGTTCCACTGGTCTGTGTCCCTGCACTTGTGCCAGTACCAGGCTGTTTTAAGATTTATTTATTTCAAAATATTAGAGGGGTACAAATGTTTTTTGTACATCAATATATTTTATAATGCTTAAGTCAGGGCTTTTAGTGTGCCCATCACCAAAATGGTATTCATTGTAGATAGTAAGTAAGTTTTTACTCCTCACTCCTTCCCATCCTCCACACTTTTGGTTTCCAATGTCCTTTACATCCCTTTGTGCTCTCATATGCCCATCACTTAGCTTTATTTATTACAGAGTACATTTGGTGTTTGTTTTTCCAGTCCTGGGATAATTCACTTAGGATAATGTTCTACAGTTCCTACCAAGTTGCTACAAAAGACATTATTTCATTAACTTTTATGCTTTAGTAGTACTCCATGGTGTGTGTGTATATATATATTTGCCATATTTTCTTTATACACTTATAAATTGATGGTCACTTACATTGATTCCACATCTTTGCCATTGTGAATTGTGTGGAGATAAACATTAAAGTGCAGATGTCTTTGTGATAAAATGACTTATTTTCCTTTGGGTAAATACCTAGTAGTGGGATTGCCAGATCAAATTGCAAGTCTACAATTATTTTTTTTTTTAGGAATCTCCATACTGTTTTCCTTAGAGGTTGTACTAATTTGTCCCACCAAAAATATAAGTATTTCTTTCTCTCTGCATCTACACCAACATCTATTATTTTGACTTTTTCATAATGGCCATGCTGACAGGGGTAAAGTGGTATTTCACTGTGGTTTTAATTTGAATTTCCCTGATGTTTAGTAATGTTGAGCATTATGTATAGCCATTTTGTAACTTCTTTTAAAAAATTGCTGTTCATGTCATTTGCCCACTTTGATGGGGTTATTTTTTCTTGCTAATATGTCTGAGTTCTTTGTAGATTCTGGATATCAGCCTTTTGTCAGATGTGTAGTTTGATAATATTTTCTCTCATTCTGTAGGTTGTCTACTTTGTTGATTATTTCCTTAGCTGTGCAAGAGCATTTTAACTTAATAAAGTTTCATCTATTTATTTTTGCTGTTGCTGTGATTGTCCTTGGGGTCTTCTTCATAAATTATCTGCCTAGGCTGATGTCTAGAAGGATTTTTCTTATGTTTTCTTCTAGAATTTTTATGGTTTCATGTCTTACATTTAATTATTTTTTCCATGTTGAATTAATTGTTTTACATGGTGATATAGGGGTCTGTTTCATTCTTCTTCATGTGACTATCCAGGTTTCCTGACACCGTTTACTGAAAGGTGCTTATTGTATGCTTTGTTGAACATCAGTTGGTTGTAGGTAGATGGTTTTATTTCTGGGTTCTATATTCTGTTCCATTGGTCTATGTGTCTACTTTTATATGAGTACCATGCTGTTTTCATTACCATAGCATTGTAGTACAATTTAATATAAGGTAATGTGATGTTTCCAGATTTGTTGTTTTTGCTTAACATTGCTTTGGTTATTTGGGCTCTTTTATGGTTTCAAATAAAGCATAATTTTTTCTAGATCTGTGAAATATGACATTGGTATTTTGATGGGGATTGCATTGAATCAGTAAATTACTCTGTGAAGTATGAACATTTTAACAATGTTGATTCTACCAATTCATGAGCATGGGATATTTTTCCATTTGTTTGTATCATATATGATTTTTTTCCTTCAGTGTTGTGTAGTTCTCCTTGTAGAGATCTTTCATCTCCTTGGTTAAGTACATTCCTAGGTATTTTATTTTCTTTTTAGCTAATGTAAATGGTATAGATTCCTTGATTTGACTCTGAGCTTGATTGTTTGTAGTATATATGCATGCTACTAATTTGTGCACATTAGTTTTGTAACCTGAGACTTTGCTAAATTAATTTAGCAATTCTAGGAGTCTTTTGGTAAGTTATTGAGGGTTTTGTAGATAGAAGATCATATCATCATAGAACAGAGATATTTTGACCTTCTCTTTCCCAATGTAGATATCCTTTATTTTTTTTTCTCTTGCCTGATTCTTCTGGCTAGCACTTCCAGTACTATGCTGATTAGAAGTGATGACAGTGGGCCCTCTTGTCTTGTTCCACTTCTTAGGGGGAATGCTTTCAACTTTTCCCCATTGAGAATGATGTTGGTTGTGGGTTTGTCATATATGGCTTGCATAATTCTGAGATATGGCCTATCTATGCCTAATTTGTTGAGGTTTCCTATCAAGATGGGTATATACATACATAATGAGTGTGATGCGCACCTTCTAGGGGATGGACACGCTTGAAGCTCTGACTCAGGAGGGGGGAAGGGCAATATATGTAACCTCAACTTTTGTACCCCCATAGTATGCTGAAATAAAAAAAATAAATAGCAGAAAAAAAAGAAAGGGTGATGGATTTTCAAAAATATTTGTTCTGTATCTATTGAGATGATTGTGTGGTCTTGATTTTGCTTCTCTTTATGTGGTGAATCATATTTACTGACTCGCATATGTTAAACCATGTTTGCATCCCTAAGATGAATTCCACTTTATCATGTTGAACTATCTTTTTGACGTGCTGTTGAATTCAGTTTGAGGATTTTGTAATCTATCTTTCTAGGGGACGTTGGTCAGTAGTTTTCTCTTTTTGTTGTATCCCTTCCTGCCTTGAATGTCAAGGTGATACTGCCTTTATAGAATGAGTTAGGGAAGATTCTCTTCTTCTCAATGTTATGGAATAATTTCTGTAGGATAGGTAAAAGTTCTTCTTTGTACATCTGGTAGAATTTGGCTGTGAGTCCTTCTGGTCTGGGAATTTTTTATTGTTTATAGATTTTTTATTACTGCTTCAATCTCACTGATCATTATTGGTTTGTTCAGGATTTCTTTTCCTTCCTTATTTAGGCTTGGGGCATAGTATGCTTCCAGGAATTTATCCATTTCCTCTACATTTTCTAGTTTGTATGTATTGATATTTTCATAATCAGGGATTGTTGGGAAATAGGCTGGGAGATGTGGTAGGTTTCAGGAGTTTTGCAGGGCTTTGCCTTGAAGGAATCTGTGGACATGTTAGTTCACAGAAGAGAAGCTGCTTCCAACAAGGGGGGCATTGTCAGAGGACGTTTGCAAAGCAATGTTTCTTCTTTGCTGCCAGCCATCACCTTGAGTTTTTTTGCAAGGCAGAAGCTTGGTTTGGGTCCTTGGCGGAAAAGCTGATTAAAATTCCTGCCCAGCAGATAACGTGCAGTTGGAACTATCCTAGACTTCAAGGCTATTCCTGATTCACTCCTGACTACATGTTTCTGTGTTTAGAAGAAGTATATTAGAGTAGTACACAGACTCAGTGTTCTCATTTTATACATTTTATCTTTAATTTGTATGCTCAGCTAGGTCTTTTTCTAACTTAGGGCTTAACATGGTTATCTTAGAAAAATTGTGTAAGCATCTATTCTTGTAGACAGAATTAGGTAAGGTTCCCCAGAAACCTCAAAAAATGAACTGTACATGTAATTCTCTAACAAAAGACAACTATTTGCTGTAACAATAAATTCTGATGTGGGACTTTACTCGTGGCCTCACAGTTCACAGGATTGCTGAAGAGGAACCCTAACTCCCCCGTATTTAAACTGTACTTTGTCTCCATCTCAGTCATTTCTCCATCTATATTATTTCTTTCTTTATTTCCTGTTATTTCCATATCACTTGCAACAATCCTGCCTTGGGACTTGTTTTTCTGGGAGAGTAGCTAATTCCCGGCAATGGATGATGATTTATATTTCCATGGTATCAGTTGTAATGTCTCCTTTTTCATTTCTGATTGAGCTTATTTGGGTCCTTTCTTTTCTTTTTCTTGTTAATCTAGCTAGAGTTCTATTGGTTTTATCTTTTCAAAGAATCAACTTATTTATTTATTTATTTATTCCATTTTGTTTAGTTCTGCTCTGAGGTTTGTTATTTCTTTTCTGCTAGCTTTGGGTTTGGTTTGTTCTTTTCTAGTTCCTTTAGGGGTGACATTATGTTGTTAATTTTTTTTATCTTTCTATCTTTTTTTATGTAAGCATTTGTGCATCTACCCAAAGGAACATAAGTCATTCTATGACAAAGACACCTGTACCCAAATATTTATAGCAGCACAATTCACAATCGCAAAGATGTGGAAACAACCCAAATGCCCATCAATTCATGATTGGATTAGTAAATTATGGTATATGTATACCATGGAGTATTACTCAGCTATAAGAAATAACAGTGATACGACATCTCTTTTGTTCTCCTGGAGAGAGTTGGAACCCATTAAGTGAAGTATCCCAAGAATGGAAAAACAAGCATCACATGTACTCACCAGAAAATTGGTTTCCTGATCATCACCTAAATGCACATCTGGGAATGATACCAATTGGATATCAGACTGAGGTGGGGGGGTGGGGGGAGGGGATGGGTGTATGCCTACATGATGAGTGCGTTGCGCACCGTCTGGGGAATGGTCACACTTGAAGGTAATGACTCTGGGACGGGGGGTGGGAGGAGGGGATGGGTGTATACCTACATGATGAGTGCAATGCGCACTGTCTCGGGAATGGACATGCCTGGAGCTCTGACTTGGGGGGATAGACGGTACATGGGCAATGTATGTAACCTGAACTTTTGTACCCCCGTAATAAGCTGAAATAAAAAATAAATAAATAAATAAAACCATGATTTTTTCTGTTAACACTGCTTTAGCTATTCCCCATAGATTTTGGATGCTTGTGTCATGGTCATAATTCATTTAGAAAATTATTTTGATTTCTATCTTAATTTCACCATTGACTCAAGGATCATTCTACATTTAGTTGTTAAATTTCCATGACTTTCTATAGATTTGCTAGTTCCTCTTTGTGTTGATTTCTATTAATACTTTAATTTCACTATGATCTGAGAAGCATGGAATTTGAATTTTTATGAATATTGTGAGACATGTTTTGTGGGCTATCATGTGATCTATCTTGGTCAGTGTCCCATGTGCTGATGAGAAGAATGTATATTCTACAGTTTTGCGGTAGAACGTTCTGTAATGTCTGTAGGTCCATTTGTTTTACAATCCTGTTTAAGTCTAGGGTTTTTCTTTGTTGATCTTCTGTCTTGATCTGTCCAGTTCTGTCAGTGGAATGTTGAATTTCCCAGCACTTGTTATGTTTCTGTTTATTTCTTTGTTTATATCTAGTAGTATTAATACTTTATTTATGAATATATGTACTCCTGTATTAGGTGCATATATATTTAGGATTGTCATGTTCTCTTGTTGAATTTCTCCCTTTATCATTGTACAATGATCTTCATTGTCATTTTTTAACCATTGTTAATTTAAGGTCTATTTTATCTTATATGAGAATAGCTACCCCTGCTCTCTTTTTTTTTCCCATTCATGTGAAATATTTTTTCCTATCCCTTTTCCTTGGGTCCATGAGTATCCTTGTAAAGTAGATGCGTTTCTTGGACTCAGTAGATACTGGGTTGTGATTTTTCATCCATTCAGCCAGTTTATATCTTTTGAAAGGAGCATTGACTATTTACATTTCAATGTTAATATTGATATGTGAGATACTCTTCTGTTCATCATGTTGGTTGATACCTAGTTGCTTTGTTTTCTCCCTTGTGTTACTGTTTTATATGAGATGTGACCTTAACTTTTGGGTGTTTTTACATTGGTGGGTATCAATTGTTCTTTTCTGTATAGAGAGCACTTTTCAGCATTTTCTCATAGGGCAGGTCTAGTGGTGACAAATTCCCTTAGTATTTACTTGTCTGGGTAACTTTATTTCTCCTTCATTTATGAAACTCAATTTTATGGGGTACAAAATTCTTGGCTGGCAGTTATTCTATTTAAGAAGACCAAAAATGGTACTTCAATTCCTTCTGACTAGAAAGATCTGACATTACTCTGTTGGGTTTTCCCTTGTAAGTAACTTGTTGCTTTTATCTCGCAGCTTGTAGTATTTTCTCCTTCACTTTGACTTTGGTCAGGCTGACGATTATGTCTTGTTGGTCTCCTATTTGATACATATCTTCCAGATGTTTATATCTGAATATCTAAAACTCTAGCAATACCAGGGATGTTTTCTTCTATTATTCTCTCAAATGGGTTTGCCATGCTTATTGCTTTTTCTTCTTATCCCTGAGGGATACCTATAATTCTTATATTCATTCACTTTGCATAATCCCATATATATCTCAGTGATTGTTCATTCTTTATTCTTTTTCTGCATTTTTACTGACTGGTTTACTTTGAAATCCGTGTCTTCAAGCTCTGAAATTATTTATTCTGCTCAGTTTAGTCTGTCTTTAAAGATTTCTGATGTATTTTGAAATTCTCTAAATGAGTCATTCATTTCTTTCAGTTCTGTTATCTCTTTTCTAATGTTACCTATATCTTTAGTGAATTTTCCTTTTCATGTCCTGAATTTTGTTTTCATTTCTTTGAGATGGTGCTCTACCATTCCTTAATTCCATCCATCTTACTTGTCATCTATAATCTGAATTTCATATCTGTCATTTCAACAATTCCTTTTGGTTGGAGTTCATTATTGGAGAGCTACTTGAAACCTTTGGGATGTCAAGACAACCTGTTTTTTATGCTGCTGGAGTTTTATTGCTGATGGCTTCTCATCTGGGGTTACTTCTCTCAGCTCAAAACAGAGAACATATATGGTATATCTGTTATTTTCTGCTGGGAACTCTGTTGCTCAATGAAAACATGGATGGGTCCCTGGATGGTGTGCTTATGTTCTACTCTAGAAGATTGACTAGACAGGAGAGGGATTGATACACTGTGAGCCTTTAATGCTGATGCTCTGCTGCATCTCCCCTTTTTCCCTGTGGTTGTTGCCAGGCCATTTTATCAGGGCTAGCCCCTGATGCCAAGCCCATACATGAGGTTGAGCTGGCTGGTGGATGACGCATGCTAACAGCATGGAGGAGGTCTGCTGGGCATAGTGCACCTGTGTGCAGGCCTGGACAGCCAAGGTTCCAGGTGTGTGGGCTGGGCAAGTTGCACACATAGTGTGATGCAGAGCATAGTAGGTGCTCAGGCTGTAGTGGCCTCACAGGCCCATGGGGTATGGGGAAGAGTGGACCCCAGTGTATAGTGGGGCAGTAGGTCACAGCTAACATGTGAGGTGGAGAGTGACGACTTTCCCCCAAGACAGTGCAGATACACAGGGCAGGGCATCTACTTGGGGTGGAGCTGGTCTGGGTGTCAGGCCCTTGGTCTCCTGCTCTGCCTAGGGCCCCTGGTGGCAGCAGCAGTTGGGGGTGCATGTCACTTGCTCAAAGGGTGCATGTGAACTTTGGGATTCCCTACTCCCTCTATACCTGGAAGGGGCAAGGGTGAGGGTACAGCCACAGATATGGCCCCTGGACAAGTTAGTGTTCCAGAGTTGGGATGTTGCAATGGCACCAGCTGCAGGGGCCAGTCCTTAAGAGCCAGTTATCCCTTCTCTCCAGACTAACACAGCTGCATAGACTCAAGTCAGGTCTCTTTATCAGTCTAGAGCCCTATTGCAGTGAAGTGGGGATCCTGAAGCTCCAGTTACAGTATTCTCAGGGAAAGTGTGGAGTCTGAAATTTTCTCCTCTTTCCCTTTACCACATGTGAGCATCATTCCTAATGACCTCCGGTCCTGCTGAGCAGCTCTTCTCAATTCTATCTTCTTTATTTCACTCCTGTCTCCTCTCCATAGATTCCTAGTGCTCTCTTGCTCAGAAAATTGATCCTCTCCATGAGGGCCTTGTTATGTAGGCTGCTTCTAGTCTGTCATCTTGGCCCATTCTCCATTTTCACTATTTTAAGTCAATTTCTACACTTTTTAATTAAGAGGTATAGGAATTTAATCTTTTGAACATTTGTCACAGTCACATATATTGTGAATTATTTTCATAAGCATAACAATGTACTTGAAGTCTATAAGATTTACAATCTTTTTATTTTTATAGATTTAGGAGTATAAGTGCAGTTTTTTTTTACATACATATATTGAATAGCAATGACATCTCGGCTTTTAGCATAGCCTTCACCTGAATAATATACATTGTACACATTAAGTAATGTCTCATCCCTCATTTTCCTCCCACCATCTCACCCTTGTGAGCCTCCAATGTTGATTATTCTACTCTCTATGTTCATGTGTGCATATTATTTAGCTCCTACTTACAAATGAGAACATGTGGTATTTGACATTCTATTTCTGAGTTATTTCACTTAAGATAGTGGCCTCCTGTTCCATTCATATTGCTGCAAAAGACATGATTTTATACTTTTTTATGGCTAAGTATAATTCCATGTTATATGTGTATGTATATCTATATCTATATTTCTATATCTATATATAGATATGTAACTCATATTTTCTTTATCCAATCATCTGTTGGTGGACATGTATGTTATTTCCATATTTTGCTAATATGAATAGTGCTATGATAAACATATAAATGCAGATATCTTTTTGATATAATGATTTCTTTTTTTTTTTTTTTTGGCTAGATATCCTATAATAGAATTACTGGATTGAATGCTAGTTCTATATATAATTCTTACAGAAATCTCTATACTATTTTCCATAGAATTTATACTCATTTATATTTCCATCAGCAGTGTATAAGTGTTCCCTTTTCTCTGCATCCTCACCAATATCTATTTTTTGATTTCTAAAATATAATCATTCTTACTGGTGAAAGATGGTATCTTATTGTGGTTTTAATTTGCATTTCTCTTATTATCAATGATGTTGAACATTTTCTTCATATGCTGGATGGCCATTTGTATATCTTCTTTTGAAGTATGTTTGTTCATGTCCTTTGCCCAAATTGAATGGGGTTATTTGGGTTTTCTCGTTATTGTTGTTGAGTTGCTTGAGTTTCACGTAGATTCTTGATATCAATCTTTTCTTGAATGTATAATTTGAAAATATTTCATTCCATTCTCCAGGTTGTCTGTTCACTCTGTTGATTATTTCTTTTCTTGTGCAGAATCATTTTACTTTTGTTAAGACCCTTTTATCTATTTTTGCTTTTGTTGCTGCTTTTGCAGTTTTAGTATGAATTTTATGCCTAAGCCAATGTCCAGAATTGTTTTTCCAAGAAATTATTCTAGTAATTTTATAGTTTGAGGTACTATATTTAACTCTTTAATATATGTTAAGTTAATTTTTGTATATGAAAGGTTCCATTTCATTCCTCTGCAAATGGAAATTTCAATTTCCCCAGTACCATTTATTGAAAAGGATGCCCTTTTCTCAGTGCATTTTTTGTGAATGCTGTCAAATAGCAGTTGTCTGTAGGTACGTGGCTTTATTTCTTGCTTCTATATTTTGTTCCACTGATCTATGTGTTTATTTTTATACCAGTGTCATGCGGTTTGGATTGCTATAGCCTTTTAATATAATTTGAATTGAGATAACATGATGCCTCCAGCTTGGTCTTTTTACTTAGGATTGCTTTGGCTATTTGTGCTCTTTTTGGTTCCATACGAATTTTAGGATTTTTTTCTAGTTCCTAAAAAAATGACATTGGCATTTAGACAGGAATTCCATTGAATCTTTAGAATGCTTTGGACGATATGGAGATTTTAATAATATTGATTCTTCCAGTCCATGAGCATGGGATGTTTTTCCATTTCTTTCTGTCATCTATTTATTTCACCAGTGTTTTGTAGTTTTACTTGTACAGATCTTTCATCTCTTTGGTTAAATGTATTTCTAGATATTTTTAATAGCTATTTTAAATGAAATTGATTTATTAATTTGATTCTTATCTTGATTGTCATTTGTGCATAAAAAATTGCACTGATTTTTGTACAGTGATTGTGTATCCTAAAACTGTAATGAATTTTTTTTTACCAAATCTAGGAGTCTTCTCCCAGTATGTTATGGATTTTCTAGGTATAAGATCATAACATCAGCAAACAGAGATAATTTGACTTCCTCTTTTCCATTTGGACAACTTTCATTTTTTTCCCTTGCCTGATTATTCTTCCTAGGACTTCCAGTGCTATATTGAATAGGCATGGTGAATGTGAAAATTCTTGCCTTTCTCCAGTTCTTAGGGGGAATATTTTCAACTTTTCCCAATTCAATATGATACTGATTGTGAATTTGTTGTATATGGTTTTTGTTATTTTTAAATACGTTCCTTCTATGCCTAGTTTATTGAGGGTTTTTTTAATCATGTAGTGATGCTGAATTTTGTCAAATGCTTTTTCTGCATCTACTGAGACGATCATATGGTTTTGTTTTTAGTTATGTTTATGCAGGGAATCACATTTATTGATTCATGTATGTTGAACCATCTTTACATCTCTGGAATAACACTCATTTGATCATGGTGTATTATCTTTGTTGATGTGCTGTGGGATTTTATTTGCTAGTATTTTCTTGTGGATTTTGCATCTATGTTCATCAGAGATATTGGTCTGTAGTTTTCATGTTTTTGTTGTGTCCTTGTCTGGCTTTGGTGGCAGGTTGACACTGACTGATTTTGTTGAATGAGTTAGGGAGGACTCCCTCCTTATTGATTTTTTTTGAACAGTTTTGATAGGATTTTTGAAAGTTCCTCTTAGAATTGATTCCTAGGTTTATTTTTCTGTGGTCTGATAAGATTATTGATATTATTTTGATTTTTTAAAACATTTATTGTGACTTGTTTTGTAGCCTAACATGTGGTCTACCTTTGAGAATATTCCATGTGCTGATGAGAAAAAAATGTATATTCTACAGTTGTTGATTGGAATGTTTTGTAAATGTCTGTAAGGTCCATTTAATCTGAAGTCCAATGTAAGTCTAATGTGTCTTTGTTAATTTTCTGTCATGGTTATCTATCCAGTGGGGTGTTAAAGTCCCCTAATATTATTTTATTATTGTCCTCTTTGCTGGGGGTTAGTAATATTTGCTTCATGAGTCTGAGTGCTCCAATTACGTGTACATGTGTATTTTGGATTGCTAAATCTTCCTGTTGTATTGATTTGTTTATCATTATATAATGACTTTCTTTTTCTTTCTTACTGTTGTTGGCTTAAAGTCTGTTTTATCTGATATAAGTATAGAAACTTCTGCTTGCTTTTAATTTCCATATGAATGGAATGTCTTTTTTCACCTTTAATTTCAGGCTATAAGTGTCTTTATTTTATTTTTTTGTTGTTGCTGTATCTAAGTGTCTTTACTAGTAAATCGAGTTTCTTGTAAGCAGTACATAGTTGGATCATGTTTTTGTGATCTATTCTGACAATCTATATCTTTTAAGTGGAACATTTATTTCATTTACATTCAAGGTTAATATTGATATATGAGGTTTTGTTCCTGTTATAATGTTAGTTGCTTTGTAACTTCATTTGTGTAATTGTTTTATAAAACTGGGAGTTTTATACTTCTGTGTGTTTTTATGATGCCGAATATCAACCTTTCATTTATATGTTTAGAACTGCTTTCAGCATTTCTTGCAGGGCCAAACTAGTGGTGATGAATTACTTCAGCATTTGCTTGTCTGGAAAAAACTTTATTTTTCCTTCATTTATGAAGCTTATGGTAGCAGGACATAACATTAATGGTTGATAGGTTTTTTTAAATTTTCTTTAAGAAGTGAAAATAGCATCCCAATCTCTTCTTGCTTATAAGGATTTTGCTTAGAATTTCATTGTTAGTCAGAAGGGATTTCCTTTAAATATACAAGACACTCTTCTGTTGTTGATTTTAGGATTTTTTTCCTTCTCGTTGACTTTAGGTAGTGTGATGACCATATATTGTGCTGAAGTGATTCTTGCCATGTATTTCCCTAGAGTTCTCTGAGCCTCTTCTGTCTAGATGTCTAAATCTCTAGCAAGACATGAGAAGTTTTCCTCAATTATTTTCTCAAATAGGTTATTCAAACTTTTTGCTTTTTCTTCTATCTCAGGAATACATATGATTCATAGGTTCAGACATTTTACTTAGCCCCTTATTGCTCATAGGCATTATTCATTTTTAAGATTCTTTTTTAAAAATTTATTTCTGACTGGACTAATTCAAAATCTGTTTCTTCAAGTACTGAGATGTTTTCTGCTGCTTTCTCTAGTCTGATGTTGAAGCTTTGAAACTGTATTTTGTAAACCCTTCAATGAATTTGTCATTTTAAGAAGTGGCTTGGTTTGTTATGTCTTCTTCTTTCATAAATATCTTGTTAATATCTAGAATTTATTTTTATGTGGAATTTATTTTTATAATTTTTTTGTATTGGTTTTCAAATTTCTCTTGGATCATATTGAGCACCTTTAAAATAAATACTTTGAATTTTTTATATGGCATTTTTTAAGTTTCATTTTAGTTAGGATCCATTGCTAGAAAGTTAGTCTGAGCCTTTGGATGTGTCACAATACCCTGTTATTTCATACTTCCAGAAAGTTATGCTGGTTCCTTCTCAACTGGAGAAGCTATCTTATTTACGAATTAACTTTCATTTGAATGGGGACATGATATCCTGTGACTATGATGTATATGGAGTAGGATAATCTGGCTTTGCTTCTGGATGTTTTCAGTGGCAAACTCTATATTAATTCATTGGTTATAGATAGACTTAGTGTGGTGGCTTTCTCAAATGCTGGTTATAGTAGAGTTGTACTGGGCATGTGAGCAGGCTCTTGGCCTCCTCTGAGGCTAGAGTGGTGCAGATTTTGAGAAGCTTACCTCATTCCTAAGAGCTGTGCATTTGTGACAACAGATTTTGTATTGTTTTGTGCAATTCAACTTGCAGGTCAGTAGGTGGCATTTGCAGTTAAGAGCTGGCAATAATAAACTCAATTAGAAATGAGAAAGGAGAGGTCACAACAGACACCACAGAAATACAAAATATTATCTTTGAATACTATAAAAACCTATATGCCCCAAAACTACATAATGTGGAGGAAATGAACAAATTCCTGGAAACATACAACCTCCCTAAGTTCACCCAGGAGGAATTAGAATTTCTGAACAGACCAAGATCAAGCAGAGAAATTGGAACAGTAATTAAAAACCTTTCAAAAAGGAAAAGTCCAGGACCAGATGTCTACCCTTCGGAGTTCTACCAAACATACAAAGAAGAACTCATATCTATACTACAGAAATTATTCCACAATATTGAGAAAGATGCTGTCCTCCCTAACTCATTCTATGAACCCAACATCACCTTGTTACCAAAACCAGGAAAAGACACAACAACAAAACTACAGACCAATATCCCTCATGAATATTGGTACAAAAATCCTCAACAACATTTTAGCAAATCGAATCCAACAGCATATCAAAAAAATAATTCACCATGCCAGGTGGGCTTTATCCCAGAGATGCGAGGCTTCTTCAACACAAGCAAATCTATAAATGCAATTCACCTCATAAATAAAAGCCAGAAAAAAGACCACATGATTCTCTCAATCAATGCAGAAAAAACATTTGACAAAGTCCAACACACCTTTATGATAAAACCTCTTAGCAAAACAGGCATACATGGGACATACCATAAAATTATCAAGGCCATGTATGATAAACCCACAGCCAGTATCATACTGAATGGGGAAAAATTGAAACCATTCCCACTTAGATCTGGAACCAGACAAGGATGCCCACTTAGCCCCACTTCTATTCAACATAGTGCTGGAAGTAATTGCTAGAGCAATTAGACAAGAGAGAGGAATTAAGGGCATCCAAATGGGGCAGATGAGATCAAAGTCTTGCTCTTTGAGGATGATATGATATTATATCTAGAAAACCCCAAGGATTCAACCAAAAGATTCCTGGAATTGATAAATGAATTCAGTAAAGTCTCAGGATACAAAACCAATACACACAAATCAGAGACATTCTTATACACCAATGATAGTCAAGCTGAAATTCAAATGAAAATGCAGTACCTTTTACAATAGTCTCAAATAAAATTAAATATCTAGGAATATAGTTAACGAAAAAGGAGAGACATATACAGGAAGAACTATGAATCACTCAGAAAATAAATTGTAGAAGACGTAAACAGACAGAAAAATCTACCTTGTTCATGGATTGGTAGAATCAACATTGTTAAAGTGTCCCTACTACCTAAAGTGATCTACAGAATTAATGCAAGCCCTATCACAGTACCATCATCATTCTTTACAGATCTAGAAAAACTAATTCTATGCTTTGTATGGAACCAGAGAAGACCTCGTATAGCCAAAGCAATGTTAAGCAAAAAGAACAAACTGGGAGATATCAGTCTACCAGACTTCAAGCTGTACTAAAAGGCTATTGTAACTGAAACAGCATGGTACTGGCAGAATAATAGAGACATAGACCTTTGGAACAGGACTGAGAATCCAGAGACGAAACCATCTGCATATTTTCATCTATCCTTTGACAATGCAGACAAAAATATACACCGGGGAAAAGAAACTCTTTTCAATAAACGGTGCTGGGAAAACTGGATAGCTACATGCAGAAGATTTAAACTGGATCTCCAGCTTTCACCTCTTACAAAAATCAACTCAAGATGGATAACAGACTTAAACCTAATGCATGAAACCTTAAGAATCCTAGAAGCAAATGTAGGGAAGACTCTTTCAGTCATTGACCTAGGCAAAGAATTTATGAAGAATATCCCCAAAGCAGCTACAAAAGTTAATAAATGGGACCTGATCAAATTAAAAAGCTTTTGTACAGCGAAACAAACTATCATTAGAGCGAATAGACAACCTACAGAATGGGAGAAAATATTTCTTCTCTACACATCCCATAAAGGGCTGATAACAACAATCTATCTAGAACTCAAAAAAATCAACAAGAAAAAATCAAACAACCCCATTAATAAATGGGCAAAGGACATAAACAGAAACTTTTCAAAAGAAGACAGACTAATGGCCAGCAAACATATAGAAAAAGTGCTCAACATATCTAATCATTAAGGAAATGCAAATCAAAACCACAAGGTGTCTCTAAGTGAAGTATCCCAAGAATGGAAAAATAAGCACCACATGTACTCACCATCAAATTGGTTTCACTGATATCACCTAAGAGCACATTTCAGAATAACACTAATCAGGTGTTGGGCAGATGTGGGGGGGGGGAGGGTGTATACCTACATAATGAGTGCAATGTGCACTGTATGGGGAATGGACACGCTTGAAGCTCTGACTTGGGGGAGTGGGGGGAAAGGGCAATATACGTAACCTAAACTTTTGTACCCCCTTAATATGCTGAAATAAAAAAAAACACAATGCGATATCGCCTAACCCCAGTGAGATTGGCTTTTATCAAAAAATCCCAAAGCAACAAATCTTGGTGAGGATGTGTAGAGATGGGAACACTCTTACACTGCTGGTGGGACTGAAAATTACTGCAAACTCTGTGGAAAAGTATTTGGAGATACCTCATCGATCTAAAAGTAAAAATACCATTTGATCCAGCAGTAGCCCTATTAGGCATCTACCCAAGGGAACAAAAGTCATTCTATAATAAAAACATCTGCACTCAAATATTTATGGCAGCACAATTCACTGTTGCAAGGATGTGGAAACAACCCAAGTGCCCATCAATCCATGAGTGGATTAATAAAATATGGTATATGTATATAATGGAATACTACTCAATTATAAAAAGCGAGAGTGATCTAATACCTCTTATATTTTCCCGGATCGACCTTGAGCCCATCCTTTGAAGTGAGGTATCACAATAATGGAAGAATAGGCATGTACTTGCCATCAAACTGGCATTTACTGATCAACACTAAGGTGCTCACACAGTAGTAATATTCTTTGGGGCTTGGGGGGTTGGGGGTGGGTAAACTCACAACTAATTGATGTGGTGAGCGTTGGAGAGGAAAAAGGGCATGCCTCAAATCATGGTTTGGATGTGGCAAAGTCATAACGTGTAACCAAAATGTTTTTACCCTCATAATATCCTAAAATAAAATAAAAAAAAAAACCACATACATTACAATTTGCTTTATGTATGTGGTGAAGCAGTCCCTGGTGTTAGTCATGGATGGCAGGAAGCAGGGTGTTTCTCTTTTACAGATCTTCATCATGAAATAATTTATTTTCTTCATCTGTCTGAATATCTAGTATACAAAAGTTCAAGGCAGCTTTCAAGATGAAAATTTGTATATGCCTACAGAAAAATTTAATAAACCTGTGAAAAATTTTATATACAAATTTTGGGTTGAATTTTGATGATTTTTTGTTACTACTACAACTTTAATTGACATATGTTTATAATATATATAAATATTTCTGATTTTTAATGTTAATTTCTGTATTTTGGTGAGCATTGCTTAAAGAAAGTCAATAAATCAATTTAACAATTAAAAAAAGGGCTGGCTGAGGCAGTAGCAGTAGGGTTTCTGCATGATCTTTGTTTTATTTTATGCAATATTTTTTTTTCATTTCAGCATATTATGGGGTACAAAAGTTTAGGTTACGTATGTTGCCCTTTCCCCCCACCCTGAGTCAGAGCTTCAAGCGTATCCATCCCCTAGATCATGTGCATCACACTCATTATGTATGTATACACCGATCCCCTTCCCCTCCTCGCATCTGCCCGACACCCGATTAATGTTATTCCTATATGTGCTCTTCACTGATCTTTGTTTTGTTTTTTTAAAAAATTAAGAATATTAAGGGGCTATAAATGTTTAGGTTACATTAGGTTATATTGCCTTTGCCCCACCTGAGTCAGAGCTACAAATGTTCCCATCTCCCAGCCAGTGCACACCGCACCCATTAGGTGTGAATATACCCATCTCCCCTCCCCCCTCCCACCTGCTCAACGCCCAGTGAATGTTACTACCATATGTGCACAAAAGTGTTGATCAATTAGTACCAATTTGATGGTGTGTACATGTGGTGTTTGTTTTTCCATTCTTATGATACTTCACTTAGCAGATCTTTGTTTACTAGAAGCAGCTCTCCATTGCCTCAGGCATTTTGCTGGTCTGTGTAGTGCACAGTGGCCTGGGTTTCATGCTCAGCTGCAGAGATAAGGGTGAAGCTTGGCAGAGCTGCACTAAGAAAGGCTGCCCTCAGTTCCCACAATGGTGAGCACATGTGCCAACCCTGACAGGAGTGGCAGGGAGCCCATGGTGATATGCACCAAGGTCTCTGTGGGTAGGAGGGAGCTGCCCTAGTATCATGGCCTACTCAGGCAGGACCATGATATGTTTCCTTGTCATGCCCCTGTCCCAGCACTCAAGACACTCAGTTTGGTCAGACACTACTGTTTATCTTCAGGCTACAATGTAGCTGAGAGCCACAGGAGATCCCTGCCCTGTAACTCACCACTAATATGACTGTGGTATGGGGTCTCCTTCCTTAGTCCCAAACACACAGCTCTCTGTCTCTCCTTCTATCTGCTACAGAACACTCAACTCTGTGCAGAGAGGACAGGGGACCTTGCTTTTTTCACAAACTCGAGTCCATTGGCCACACTGCCAGTAGGGATACAGTCACCTCTAACAGCCCCCAAAAGGCCATCCTCCAGTGTTCTTGTGCTGACTTCCTGTGGGAGCAGCAATGGCTGTGTCTGCAGAAGTGTGTATGCCGGGGAGGAGAAGTCCCTCTCTGCATGCCTGGGCTTGACCACTGAGGCTGTTCAGCCAGTGGGATGAGATTACACTCCTCCTTGCAGAGCTGAGCACAGAATTTATGTTTCTGCTAGAAACAGCACCATCACTCACAGCCCACAGTGAGGAGATCTTAGTCACAGGAAAGCACATGCTCTGGTTTCCTTTGTCCCAGGGGCTGTCCCATTGATTGGTATGCTGCATTATCCCTTCCCTTAGGAATATCACTCCCTGAGGGGTAGATTACTAGGAATCCTGAATGTCCCCTGGGTCCACCAAGCACTGTGCTGCTGTCCTCTGAGCAAGTAGTGAGGAGTATCAGTGGGGGCTTCCAGGAACTGGAGATACAAGAGCTAATGTTCCTTGGGCATGACAGGGTCTCCTGACAGGTGTACCCCAACTATGGTGCCCCACCACTGCCACTCAATTCTGAGAAGAAGTCAAACTGGTGTGAATTTGTAGTCTAGTGCAATGCTCTCAAGAAGTACTTAAATCACTACCCACATCAGTGTCCAGGTTTGTGAGGGCAAAAGAGCTCTCTGACAGTTCAGATGCTGGAAGTCCACTGCAGGGATTAGGGGAGCCAGATACTCCAATCTACCCTTTCTGTGAAATACCAATTCCCTCAAGATGGTAGCCAATCTCTGCAAGCCAAGCTGGCCTCTTGCTTCCTTCTTTTTCTGTGCCTCAGCTTCTTCTTGTGAGTTCTCTGTTGGGCGTCAAGACTCTCCAGTTGATATTCTGTTTAAGTTATGATTATTGTTAGGTTTGTTCTGGGTGGGAACATGAAAAGTAAAACTTAGATAGTGATCATAAAGCCTGTAAAACAAAAGCCACAGGAATCTAGAGAGCCCGAGGTTATAAATCCAACTTCAACCACAGACAGCTGCAGGACCACAGACAGCTGCAGAGATGGCCAGCATTCCTATCCCCACTAATAAGGATGAAGCTATCCCCCTCCCCTATCTCTGCAGGTATTACTCACTCCCCCTAGAAAAACTCTATGTAAAATCCAAGGCTTTAGGCTCCCTTATGATGGACGCTCTTTTGGCCTCCACCCATCTGCACCCAGATGCTCAAAATAAATAGCAATTTTGCTACACATGAGGCTTCATGTGTCTCTCTCTCGGCTCCGGACCTAAACATTATCTACTGGTAATTATATATTATAAATAAATTTCTCCCAAAGGGCATAGTCATTGAAAGAAAAAAATATATTTGCACATAAAGCATCTATACTAAGAAAAATACTGGAAATTTAGGGGGAAAAAGTCTGTACAACATTTTGAAAGGTTTCTTCAAAATTCATGAATTTAGGTTGAGATAAAATATTTATGTGACTCATTTCCTTCCAAATAACTAGAGGTCTATGCCTATATGTTTCAGGGGTTTGCATAGATATATAATGAATCATTTATTTCTTCTTTTGAGTGTATCTTGGTAGCTGTGAAAAAATCATAATTTGTTGAGAGTTTTTTAAATCCCCTAGTTATTATGTCAAATTAAAGTATATGAAGAAGAAAAAGGGACTGTTTGATATTTACTAGAAAAATATAGCTATGTGTTTTATCAAAAAGAATTCTCTTCTCTTTGATTTTAAAATGGCACTCAAGTATTTCACTCTATCTGCCATAATATTTTATCATTTATCCACATGGTGTTTAGCAGGTTACTGTAGGTCGAAAACCACAAGCATATAAATTTGGGAGTGAACTCTAACATAAGATGAATTTATACACATTTTCACAGCATCAGTGAGAGCCATGGACATATCTTCAGGATATCCATTGAATAAAAATTTATTTGATACAACTATAAAAGCATCAGGGGAGAAATACTTTTCTTTATAAAAATCTATATTATGGAACCTAATTAATAGTATCTCAAATTTCGGATGTAAGTGCTCAAAATTGCCTACTCTGGGATGATATGTTCATTGAAGAAGGTACCTTTATAGCTCAATGGAGGAAAAAACATTGAATAAAGTTATGAAAGAGAATTTGGTAGTTGATATAAAAAAATGCTGGGACAGTAACTGGAAAATTTAATCCTTACCAGCACTCACTATAAAGAGAGTAAAATTTGGCATGCATGAAATGAGATGCGAGTTTACTCATAATTTATCACTGAAAGTGAGTCTGTTTCAGTTCAATTAATTTCATTTTAATGGTGTTTCCTCTTTCTCCTTTTTCATTCATCCTAATCTTGAAGCCACAGGCATGTTCACTTCTCTTTGCTTTATCCCTTGTTTCTCCCTTCAGTCACCTGCAGGCTGTATCAGTCCACCATTGCCATCACATTTTATAAAGTTAAATAAAAAGTTTGATTTCTGATTATAAAAGTAAAATCTGTTCATGTTGTTAAAAAGATAAAAAGAAGAAAGTTATTAACTGTCATTTCATTCCAAAGTAAGGTAACCATTGCTAATATTTTGTTCATGTTCCCTTCTAGTCATTTTGGTACACATGCGGTTAGAAGGTTGAGATCATATTGTGTAAATACTTTCCAGTCTTTATGGTTTCACTTAATATTATGTCATAAATGTTCTCCATCTCATAGTCTTTAGGGGATGGTAGTATAACTACATGATGAGTGAGATGTGCACTGTCTGGAGAATGGACACGCTTGAAGCTCTGACTCGGGGGGATAGGTGGGACATGGGCAATATATATAACCTGAACTTTCGTACCCCCATAATAAGCTGAAATAAAAAAAATAAATAAAAATTAAAAGTTCATTTTAATTTCTGCATACTATTTTGTTGTATGAATGCATTCTAATTTATATGACCAGTTACCTATTTATATTGCTTACTTTCTGGTACTATGAAAAATAACATTGCACTGAGCATAAGTGGATATGAATCTTTGTATATATCTATTTACTTAAAAATGGATTCCTTGAAGGAGGATTACTGGATGAATTTTTTTAAAGGCTCTTTATATTTTACTACATTACTTTCCAGAAGGGAAGTACTAGTTTACATCCTCATCAACAAAATGTGAGACTTCCATTATCTTTTTTTTTTTTCTTGTTAGACAGAGTCTCACTCTATCACCTTGGGTAGAGTGCAATGGTATCATCATAACTCATAGAAAGCTCAAACTCCTGGTCTAAATAGATCTTCTTGCCTCAGACTCCTGAGTAGGTGGGACTACAGGCATGCACCAACATGATGCCCAGCTAATTTTTTTTTCTAGTTTTTTAGTATAGAGGGTGTCTCTCTCTTGCTCAGGCTGGTTTCAAACTCCTGAGCTCAAGCAATCCTCCTGCTTGGGCCTCCCAGAGTGCTAGGATTACAGGTGTGAGCCACTGTCCTCCTGGCCCCATTATCTTTTTGATGAAAGAAATACAATTCATGCTTTTTGTGTCAAACTAAACTAAATAGAAAGGTTCTACCAGTGCTAGATTGTAGGAATTATATGAAATGTCTTTATTTCTTACCTAACATCTGAGAAGATCAATACACTTGCTCTAGCTTTCAGGAAAAAAAAAAAAAAAAAACACAATAAACCTATGGGACGATGAAGTAGATTATTCTCTCTTGAGTGCATTTATTTGAGAGAGTAGCTAAATTTAGCAAGTCTTCTGTAAACTTGTGGGAGAATTTCTAACTCTACATTATTTTATCTTAGTATCAAAGTCTATGATCTCATGATATCAACTTGAACTATCACCATTTCTTTATATGTAGCTCACACTTTGCCTTTGTTATATAATCTTCCTTTACTAATAGTTGATATTTTATAGTCTTGTCACAGCATTTAATTACATGTAGTTTAGTATGTGTGTTTCATTTATACTTATATCTCCTATCAAATTAGAAGTCATTGAAGAGCATGGAGTATATTTATAATTTGTAAATTTTGAAGAACACAAAAAGATAATATAAAAAACATTAATAGTAAAGGTCAATCCCAGGCAGGTTAAAGACTTGTATTCAAAGCAAGAAAAGCAGAAATGTATGCAAAGTATCACTGTTTATGCTATTTTTTAAAATGTTTCAGGAACGTAGGGAATGTTCATACATGTTTCCTCTGCAAAAGGGTTATGTAGCTGTCTTAGTCTGTTTTGGTTGCTATAAAAAAATACCTGAGACTGGATAACTTATAAAGGAAAGCGATTTATTTCTTATAATTTTAGAGATTGGGAAGTCCAAAGTCAAATGGCCACATCTGGTCAGCTTCTGTTGAGGGCCTCATGCTTCATAATAACATGGCAAAAGGCATCACAGGGTGAGAGGGCCCACAAGAGAGAGCCAAACTGGCTTTTATAATAGACCCACTGTCTTGATAACTAATTCATTACCCTGATAACCTATTAATCCATTAATCCATGAATGGATTAATCCATCCATGAGGGCCGAGCCGTCATGGCCCAATCACCTCTTAAAGGCCCTACCACTTAATACTGTTACACTGATGATGAGGTTTCAACATGAGTTTTGAAGGGGACAAACATTCAAATATTTATCCATAAGATAAGTATTCTTACTGAGAGACTTCTTAGACGTACTCTCAAGGTGGATCCATCATTACATAGTTTAAAAAACTCCTTCGAACAGAAGGCCCACCGCAAACAAAATTTAAGTAGAAAACCATAATCCAAAGCTGTATATTACAGATGAAGTGGTAAAGAACATGTATTTTTAAAGATGGATTTTCTATGATTAAATTCTGATTCTACTACTTACTAGCTGTGTGAACCTGGGAAAGTAATTTTTTTTTTTGTCTCCATGGCTCAGTTTCTTCATCTGAAATATGTGCAATAATAATAGTACCTATATCATTGGGATATTAAGATGATTAAATGAGTTAACATGTGAAAAATGTTAAGAACAGTACCTAGTTAATATTAAGACTTTATAAATATTTCCTATTTCTCTATGTTTCAATTTTTCAAATTTTTCAGCATACTTTGTCCAATAAATATTTTGTATTATTACCATATGCCAGGAACAGAATTCACTAATGGTTTTACTTTGTCTTTACACCCTAGAAGTAAAAGTTTCCTGTAGAAACAGTAAACACAACAGTAGTTTTGACTTGCTTTGTTTGCTTTCCCTTTTTAATCTGATTCCTGTACCCAACTGAGTAAACAAGAAGCTGTCATTATCTAATTTTGTTTTGTTTTATTATTATTATTATTTGCTTTTAGAAAATTTACTGATTAAGACTTCAAAAAGAGTGCTCCAAAGGAGAAAGGCAAGTTTTGGGATATACAAAATAACCTCAATATGTAGTGCCACCCAAATGTGACTTTCCTGTGAGGCCTTACCTTGAAGCACATTTTAGTTTTTATGATAATATTCTTTTGTAAACACAGTGAAACTGCAGCATAACATAATAGGATACGTATAAAATTTAATCACTTACAATGGAGGTTCTGTTATTGTGAGCTTAATAAATGATAATCAATGATGAGAACATGAGTAGCAACCTGAAAGTTAATCCAGGGTCTTGGTGCACTATCCAAATCTGTCCTGGTTATGCCTAAGATTTGGTGCTACTTAGAGGTAAATGTCCACTGTGTCAAAAGTATCTATCAAAATGATGATTCTGATTTTTGTCACTGGTTAAGTTTTTAGGACAGAGGCAATGATTCTAGAAGTTGTCACTCTAGGCCCATTATGAAATTGCATAATGAGAGCCAGATATTACCAGTACATACAGTGAGTTTGCATCACAGGTGGTTATATTCAACATTATGAGACTCAGAGCTTATATAGAGCATCTAGAACATTTCCCAATCCTCCCCCCACCAGAGAGAATGAGAAAACTCATCTTTGTTCTGGAATTTAATAAATCTTCTCCAGTGAGATGAGGTGAAGGTCTCCATATTTACCCTGGCAGGTAAGGAAATATCTCCTGGGAACTAAGTCTCTAAATTATTCCGGAGCAATAAACTATGTCTAGCTTTCAAGGCATATTTTCTATTTAATCAGCTTGTCAGTATTCTTTGCTCAGAAGGCCTAGATTACACAAAATCATGAACATGTTAATAGTAAATTGTCTCCCAACACAATGGAGATCAAGCCAGGAGAATCTTTATGAGGGGAACCAACATTCACCTCCCACACGTGTTGGTTTTCATACATGGGGTTCCTACTTATTATCCATATTATTGTCATACTTTTCATCAAGTCACCCACTGCTATATATTACCCATAAGGTAAGAATTTTAGCTTTGGCCTTTTTGAGAATATCAGCAGGCAAAGGGCAGTTACCAATCACCAGATGTATTATATTTGTATTGGAGTTAGCCTGAAAGTTGTCATAGGGAATTTACTGTATTTCAATTAAGTTGGATCTTAGGGACTATAATAGTTTGAAAATATCTTTGCTAATGTTGCTATTAAATATTCTACACTAAGAGAAGTTTCTATACGAAGCTTGTGAAAGTTATGCCAACCTATATGAATTGTTCAAATCCAGGAGAGCTACTAGACCAGGAAATACCTTTGTGTGAGCTAGAAATAAGTGAGTCCCCCTTTTAATCACTGCTTGGTGAGTGGAGCTATCTGTTCTTAAGTCTCTGTTTGCACCTTCAGTTGGGCACCCTGGAAAAACCATAAATGGTATTCTTGCCCAAATCTACATGATTGAAAATGGCATACAATTTTGGAACATCTTGAATCTTTAGATTGCTTTTATTCATTTATATGTTCCCAGGTAGCTCCGGGAATCACAAGATACAGTAAACCTATTTTTCTGTTTTCCTCAAGTGAAGTTCTGGTTTTTTTTTTTTTTTTTTTTTTTGAGGCAGAGTCCCACTCCGTCACCCTGGCTAAAGTGCCATGGCATCAGCCTAGCTCACAGCAACCTCAAACTCCTGGGCTCAAGCGATCCTTCTGCCTCAGCCTCCCAAGTAGCTGGGACCACAGGCATGTGCCACCATGCCCAGCTAATTTTTTCTAGATATTTTTAGTTGTCCAGCTAATTTCTTTTTATTTTTTAATAGTTTTTAATGGCCTGTATAAGTTTTAGAGCACTGAAACTCAGGTTTAATTCTAAGATGCATAAGTTTATAGAGTTTCTCTGCTGTACTGGAGCTCTCCAACCTGAAGAATGTTGGCCTTCAGGGAATGTAAGTGAACATAAATTTGCCAGATTTGGTTCATCAAACAGAGATTGAAATCAATGGATTTTTTAAGGCTGTAATTGTGAAATATTTGGAAGAATTTTGAGTCCATAAACCAATGGATGGGTTATATTATCATCCAGGTACACCCACTCTCAACAGCATAAGCAATGGAACAAAAGTTACAGTGAAATGAAAAATCATTTTCTATTAACTTAAACTTGATATTATACAACTATTGTGAGTAATTTTATTTAAGATAATAGATATTTTCATAAATAGTCAAATGATTCTTTGAAATCTCATTTAGGAAACCAATTGGGGTTTATCCTTGGCAGTATGAATTAGAATTAGGTTCCCCATCTTTTGGATGTCATATTAGATAGGGAAGGAGGGAAGCCCTCTATTTTACAATGTTTTCATTAATTTTATTACCTTCAATCAGACAGATAAATGGTATTTGTGAATATTAATATTAGCAACATTCCACATTTAGGATTCTTGATATCAAATTATGTACAGTGTTTTCTAATTAGTGCAATGATTTAGGTTGAAATAAGATTATACTGAGAATTAACAAAGGAACTGCATGAACTCATCACAGTAGAAAGCACATAACCTGGGTTGGAGCCACGATTTGTTCCATGACTCATAGTGGCACTTTGAGGCACTCTGAAGAAGCTACATAACCTCTCACTGTCTCAGTTTTTTGACTAGTAAGTGAGATGACAAGGGTCCAAATTCCAGCTGCTTCAAAATGATAGATGAAGAAGCTTTAGCTCTAAAATTGAGTGACAATCGTTTAATAAAATTTGATTTTTGTAAAAAAAAAAAGATTTTGCTTAATGTAAAATTAAACAAAGGAAGGCATAATCACACACTGGCATTCAATGTACTGATCTACGAGGTATCAATTCATCAGGTTTGGTTCATTTATTTGTGTGTGTTAAAAATCTCATTATATATTTTATTTTATTTTATCACAGTATTATGGGGGTACAAACATTTTGGTTACATAAATTGATTTTGTACAGTTTGAGTCAAAGTTATAAGTGTGCCCATCACCCAGAGACTGTGCATTGTATCTGTTAGGTATGAATTTACTCATCCCTTCTTCTGCCCACCTGCTTGATTTCTAATAAGTTTTATTTCCCTATGCACATAAGTGTTGTTGATTAGTTCCAATTTAATAGTGAGTGCATGTGGCATTTGTTTTCCCATTCTTGTTATACTTCACTTAGAAGAATGCTCTGTAGTTCCATCCAAATTAATCTAAGATTAAAAATCTTCTGCACAGTCAAGGAAATAATCAATAGAGTAAATAGAGAGCATGCAGGATGGGAGAAAATATTTGCATGCTATATACATCCAATAAACGGCTGCTATCCAGAATCTACAAAAGAACTCAAGCAAATCAGGAAGAAAAACTTAAACAACCTCATTAAAAAGTAGGCAAAAGACATGAACAGAAACTTTCAAAAGAAGATAGACTAATGGCCAACAAACATATGAAAAAAAGGCTTAGCATGTCTAATCATCAGGGAAATGCAAATCAAAACCACAATGGGATATCACCTAACTCCCATGAGAATGGCTTTCATCAAAAAATCCCAAAAGAACAATTGCTAGCATAGATATGAAGAGATAGGAAGACTTCTACACTGTTGGTTGGACTGCAAACTAGTACACTTTCTACGATAAGTAGTATGGAGATACCTCAAAGAACTAAAAGTAGGCCTCCCAATAGATCCAGCAACCTCACTACTAGGTTTTTATCCAAAGGAAAAAAAAGACATTTTATATAAAAGACACTTGCACTCAAATATTTATAGCAGCACAATTCATAATCACAAAGATGTGTTAACAACCCAAATGCCCAGTAGTATATGAGTGAATTAATATAATGTGGTATATGTATACCACAGAGAATTACTCAGCCATAAAAAGGTGAACAACCTCTTTTTAAATGTTTTCTTATTTCTCTGTGCAATTTTTACTCTTGTCTCATTCATTCAATTCTTTCTACCTTGTCTTATTAACACACAAAACAATTTTCCTTAGAGAGATTACTTCAAATAAATTGAGTTTTGGGTTTTTGTTTGTTTGTTTGTTTTACAGGTTGGTTTTACTTATATAGCAGTGCACCTAGAATAAATATTTTTAACTTTTCCAAAAGGACCTTAAAGAAAGCAAGTCACTGAATTTTTGTCTTCTACTGAAATATGGTCCTCTAACAAAGAAATATACTAACATTTTTAAGGACTTTACCTAGTGATGACCATAATGACCCAAACAACTATTATCTCTTCTGTTCACCCAAACTTTCATTCATTTGGTTGCCAGATACTTTGTCTTCTCTTTTACCTATACATTCATTCTGTATTAATCTTCAGGTGTCTGACTTCTACCCCCAATTCACTCAAAAATTACCAGTGGTCTTGCTAAATCCAGTGAATGTTTCTGTATTTCCCAATGCCTTTAACCACTCCCATTTTTCCTGGGGATACTCACAATTATTGGCTTTGATGGCATTTACTTACCTGATACCCTTATCTCTTTTGCCACTCCATACTTACATCCTTTGCTTAAATCTTCTCATTCTACCACCTAAATATGCATATGCCCTAAACTCCATACTTAGTCCACTATTGTTTATGCTTTTTTTTCTTTTTTATTGAAATTTTTGTATAGATGGTATCTGCTATGTTTTTCAGGCTGGTCTCAAAATCCTACCTTCAAGCTATCCTTTCTACCTCAGCTTCTTAAAGGGCTAGGATTCCAGATATAAACCTATTGTCTATGCTTTACTATTTGTTAAACTACTGCTCCATGCAAATGACTCCCAAGTGAACATATCTATGAACTCTTACATGTATTGCAATACTTCACAAGGCATCCAACTGAATATCATCATACTGATATCTCAAATTCAAAATGTATAAAATATCTGAAACTTCCTCATACAAGTAGATCTTCTTTTCTATCTAGACTATTTCTGTCATTCTTTCCATTTTCTCAGTTAAAATATTTGAAGCTGTTTTAACTCATTCAGCAGCCCTTCGTCGATGCCCTATGTCTCACTGAATTTTCTAGTTTTTACTCATTTAAATATCTCTCGGATTTTATTTCCTCTCCATTTTTCTCCTTTCCATCCTAGTCCAGACCTTTACAAACTCATATTTGGAATACTATAATGTCCTCCTTGTCTTCCTGCCATATGTCTCTCCTGCCATACTGTTCTTCCCAAAGCATTATTTTCATCTTTCCATGCTTGTTATTCAAGAGCCCATAATGCGAAATTTTTCTTTTCTTTTTTCTACTTCTTAAAAGTTTTCAACATTCTTCTCAAAATATACCATGACAGAAAAAGATCTGAATAATTGAAGATTTAAATTGCTTGGATTCCAAGTAATTATTTTGCTGCTCTAGAGTTTTGCATGTTCTTCTACTCTAATTCCAATTCTTTCTTATCATGTACATCAAAGCATTACTAGCTATCAAAATGAGGTCTGAAAAATATCTAACTTCATTACAGCTCTGTTCTGAGATGTACTCCCTCGAGGGACTTAGAAGGTAGTAACTAGCAGAGCATTATCAGCTCCCCAACAGAGGTAGAGGAACAACCAAACACATGCTCACTCTGTCATGAGAGAAGCAGACACTTTAGTACTCGCCAAGTGGTAAATGAATTTTGACAATTGTCTACTTACATCCATTTATAGCAACAGCCTGTGCCTCCCCCAGCACTGTCATGTATCTATCTAGTACTAGGATATGCCACTCTCCTTGTGACAGTATAACCCTGAATATAAGAATTTCAATGACTTAACGGGTCCATTACTATTATATTCTTCAGAATTTAATTTGAATAAATCCAATTATATCCTGGTAATGAGACTACTAAATATTAATATCCGCCTTGGTGAGCAGTAAAATACACTCCAAAACAAACTGAACAAGTCTTTCTGCCCCAGAGACCTTTGGGGATTAATGCAGTTAATTGACTGATATAAAAAATAAGGACAGATGGGCATTATTCAACTGATTTCCAGGAACCTATGAAGCAAGCAGAATGTTGAGGATAGAGTAGAAACTATTCCTGATCACCTAGGAGAACAAGAGGAAATAAAGAAGTCCCACATATGACTGAAACTCAGTTTAGAATATGATACGGCAGGCTTGTTTGTGAAGGCACAAAATCACATGATAAACATCTGAGTGTTTTGGAATGTGCTTGGTTGGAGTGGGGCACTGTTACAGAGTGGATTGCCTGGTGTCCTACCACTTTGATTTGTCATCAACACCCAGTATGCACTTCTGCTCAAACTAATCTTTCATTTGCAAAGTGAAATGAAAATATTAATAGATAAATTATAAGCCAAGATATCTCCTTTTATGAAAAAAATAGAATTTACTTCTTCCAGTCAACTCATACTTTAGCTACCCAGAGGGAAATGTCAACAAACAAAAAATAAAATCTTGAAGACATATTTAAATAGGCACACTATAGAGGTATTACCAAGGGATTAAATTACTTTGTGAAGTAATTTAAATATAGTATATGTATGCAATGGAATACTACTCAATTATAAAAAATGATGGTGATCTAGCACCTCTTATATTTTCCTGGATAGAGCTTGAGGCCATCCTTCGAAGTGATGTATCACAAGAATGGAAGAATAGGCACCACATGTACTCGCCATCAAATTGGCACTGACTGATCAATACTAAGGTGCTCACACAGTAGTAATATTCTTTGGGGGTTGGGGGGGATTGGGAGTGGGTAAACTCACAACTAATGGACGTGGTGATCATTGTGGGGGGGAAGGGCACGTCTCAAATCATGTTTGGGATATGGCAATCATAACAGGTAACCAAAATGTATGTACCCCCATAATTTCCTGAAATAAAAATAAATATATATATATATATATATATATGTTTATGTATAGTATGGTGTCATTGTAAATTTTCCATATACTTGAGTTATTGCTCATTTTATACTTAAAAAGTACCCTAGGTTTTAGCAGCATTGCTAAAATTAATAAAAACATTTGAACTTTCCTTATATAGTTCAATTTACAGGTGTTTTTAAGGAAATAACCCAAGTGGGTTTACCTAACAATTATTTCTGCATTTCCCTTAATATATATGTTACAGTTAATAACTGTGTGTATATATTCTACAAATAACAATAGGAAATGATTGAATTAGCTATTTGAACATAAGTATTGCTATATACTGACTTTACTATCTGTGTTGTTTTTTTTTTAATACAATAGAACAGCATTAGCCACTAAAGTACATTAAATTTATTTGGAAGGCAATTTCTGAAAAAAATCATGAATACATTGCAAATTAATATAAAATTTATGTTTTAAATAATTTTTCACTTAAAATGTCCAATTGTATTATTTTAGAATCCCATGAAGTTGTGTTATTATACAGTATGATAGGTGAAATCTATGACAGAGTAATTAGAATAAGATATTGAAATTATTATCACTTTTCTGTATTTAGTGACATCATTTTCGGTTCCTGTTTTAGATGACTCCATAAATGTTAAATTTGAGCTAGTATGTTGCAATATCAGTCAAGTTAAGGCAGAAATAACTAAAACAAAAGTATATACAATTATTATTTGTTGAATACCTACCAAAGGCATACATTCCAGCCTGGTCCCCAAGGAAACACTATTTGCTTAATTTGTTGAAGGCACTAGTTTCTGAGACATACTAGAAATAACATGTGAAGTCAGATGGCCATTGCTATGTTTGCTAATACACACCTGAAACAAGGCAAAAAAGATGGCCATCTACAGTCTTGGTTTGAGATCTCCCCATTTACTTTGTCAATTTAAATTTCACATTTTATAGTAATTTATTGTAGATTACTTTTACTTCAAAAAATCAGAAATTTTTCTTTTCCTTAACCATGAGGAACTGGAAATAAAGGAAGCAATAGCAAATACCATTGCTCTTTTGATTTGAAGTTTTCTTTTAAGACTGAAGTGTGGTAAAAATCTTTGGGTTAGACTTTTCTGGATTCAGTTTAGTCATTATTTGCCATACTTCATTGTTGACACTCAAAGTAATTAATAATCAGTACATCCTGAGCACCAACTAATTGGAATAGATACTATAAACAACCTGTGCTGGTACCAGGGTATTCTAACCAAATTTGATCCCTGCCACTCTGTACTACATTGTATTGTGGCAACAGCTCAATAGCAACCCATTAAACCTTCTCCATTCTACTCTCTACACTTGACACAGTCTCTGCCCTCTCCCATTGTTAATTGCTTACAGTTCTTTTTCCTTCAACATCCTGGTCCTCCTCTTACTCTTATCACAAATGTTTTGCCTCATTCTAAGTAGAGTAGAGCCATGTTTGGGTATCTTTTGCCTTCTTATTGTGGTAACCATAAATATCACTTATATAGAATATCATATAATATGTATATGTCTATATGTGTGTATGCTATATTTGGATGTTTGTCCATCTAAACTTCATGCTGAAATTTGATCCCTAATGTTGTAGGTGGGGCCTAATGGGTGGTGTTTAGCTCATGGGTACAAATCCTTTATAAATGGCTTGGTAGAATCCTTACAATAATGAGTAAGTTCTCACTCTATTAGTTACTACAAGAGCTGTTTGTTAAAAAGAACCTGGCAACCTACCCTGCATCCTCTCTCACCATGTAATCTCTGTGTACATTGGGTCTGCTTCACCTTCTGCCAAGAGTGAAGATAGCTTGAGGCCCTTATCAGAAGCAGATGTTGGCGTCATGCTTCTCGTATAGCATGCAAAACTATGTCCCAAATAAACCTCTTTTCTTTGTACATTACCCAGCCTCAGATATTCCTTTATAATAACACAAAAGTATTAAGACAATTTATATAGCAGAGTAAAAATTAAGATGAAAATCAACAAAAATGTATAATTAAGCAATGCGTTGGCTATAAGAAACAGAATGTCCATTGATTGAGGCTTAAATAAGAGGTATTTTTCCCCAAATAGTAAGTCTTCAGAGAGTAAGATGCTGGCACTAGTTTAGTGTCTGAACAAAGTCAAAGCTTTGGATAGTTCTCTCCTTTTCACTTGGCTTTTGTCTTATAACCATCTTATGCTCACATGGCTGTATCTATTACAGTACATAAAACTGGTCTCAAAGATAGGAAAGAGGCAGTGGTGTGGAGCCGAAATTTTTCTCCCATGCTCACTTTATATCTGGGAGGAAATGATTTGTCAAAAGCACTCCTCCCCAAGAAAACTTATACTTTATTGGGTAAAACTAGATTACATGCCCACCTCTAATCTAGGCATGGTCCCACTTTCCCTCAGATCAAGGGATTTTTACCTGATATATTTGAGGAAGAAAAATGAGAGAGTGGTTGTTGAGTAGACAGCCAACAATATCTCCCACATAAAGTATAGGTAAAATGTAGACACATATGCGCAATATTTTAAACAGTTGTTTTAATATCTCCTTCCTATTCTTACAAAGTTTTCAAAGCCCCTGGGTCAATACATCTAGTCAAAAATAGGAAGTTTAGAGAGTATTTGTTAAACGAGTCTAAAGGAAGGTCATGAATTTATCAACCTACTTCAGCTTTCTTTCCAGAGTCTATCTTCTACGTTCTTAGCATGCTCTCCCAACTTGATTTGTCAGTCATCAAGATTTACATGTTGTTATGGTACTAGGGAAGATAACTGGACATGTTCATTGTTTCTTTTGTATTATCTGCATCAGAAAACTCTTTTAAAAATTAATGCAAATATACATATGGAAATTTTCTTCCAAAAGACCAGATTTCTCCTTGTTTAGAATGTGATAAATTAAAAAGAAGTTTGAAATGGAAGCATTGATATAATATATAAGGATGATTATTACTTTATGAATAAAAATTCCTAATGTTATACACAAAGTCCTTTGTATAGGGATTTTCATTTTGTTTTGTTTTATTTTTCTAGATAGACATTTATATTTGCATATATAAATATGAGGGATGGGCACATTTATAGCCCTGACTCAAGCCATGTATCAAAAACATTTGTACCCCATTATTGTTTTGAAATAAAATTTTTAAACATTTACTTTGACTTTTCAAAAATTATACAAATCCATGAAATAATATTTCTAAACACTACTTCATAAAGTATATGCAAAAATCACTTTATAAATTGAAATTTCTATATAAATATATATGAGTATTATGATCTCAATTCAGTTATGTATGTCACATGATTCATGTTTTACAACATAGAAATTAAGAATTTAAAAGCACATTAGTGTTCTTAGGCTGGGCATGGTGACTTAAGCCTGTAATCCTAGCACTTTGGGAGGCCAAGACAGAAGGATTGCTTATGGCCAGGAGTTTGAGACCAGCCTGAGCAACGTAGTGAGATCCCCATTTCTTTAAAAAATACAAAAAATGGCTGAGTGTGGTGGTGTGAGCCTGTAGTTCCAGCTAGTTGGGAGGTTGAGGAAGAAGGATCACTTGATCACAGGAGTTTAAGGTTGCAGTGAGCTATGATGATGCTGCTGCACTCAAATCCAGACAACAGAGTGAGACCCTGTCTCAAAACAAACAAAAAAAACAAAATCAAAAAGTGTGTAAAATTCATTGTTTTCCACAGTCTTGAAAAAGAAAAATAAAAGCACATTAGTGCTCTCATTATTTGACATCTTTATTTTTCTGAGATGATGTTTAAGGCCCCAAGAATTATTGCTTACTAACTGTACTTGTGTAGAAAACACCAGGCTAGCATTCTTGAGTGCTTGCCAAATAACCATATATAACTAACATCTGTGTTTAGAATGTGACCTCTCTTCCATTAAAAGTAACAATTCAAAAGTCCCTGATGATGATTAACTGGACATATCAGATGCTATATTACAGAGGAATTGTATATTTTGAGGCTTGTATACCAGAAAGGTATTAAGTTTTCAGTGTCACCCTTGAGATTTTAAATATTTTCAATCAGTTACAATTATTAAGTTCCTAAATCCTAATGGCTATAAGAAACATATCCTGTATACCTAGATACTATCAATTTGTGACAAGTTGTCAGGGGAAGCATAAGTACTACTATATAGACTTCCAGAGAGATGAACAACTTGACAATGCTTAAATAATTTTAAACATTTTAACATGACAAGTCATTTGAAAAGCACACACACACACACACGCACACACATGCACACGCACACACAATTGACTGAAAATGAGATTTAATAGACACAGGACAGCTAGTTCTCAATTTTTTAAAACATCGTTCTGCTACTTGGATGTTGAATTTGATGTAAAAACATAGCCAGATACTAAGTTCAATTTTCAGAAAAAGTTACACAGATTCTGAAGCCCTCTGAGTAACAAAACATGTAATATATTACTATACACTCAAATATCCTTGACAAAACAACATGCAGACTTGATATTATAATTTTTTGCAAAATAATAGTAAACAGATAATAATTATTAAATTTATTTTAAGTTTGTTTTTATTTTTCTTACTAAAATTGATCCTGTATTAAATCAATATTAATGACATTACAAGCATGAGATGATTGATTTTCATCCATAATAATATGCATTTGTTCTTATTAACATCACTCTGCTACTAGTGATAAGCCATTTGCTGTTCTAGAAGATTTTCTTTGCTTAGAATCCAAATGATGTAGTTCTAGACATTCCAAAGTGACTTGATTTCAAATATAACAGTAGTTTCAAAATATGCCAACACATACCAGATAGGGAAAAATAAATCTGTCATGGGATTTTAGAGTAGGAATGAGGCTATTCTTTTAAACTAAATTGAAACTGCAATTGTTTCAATAAAAAGGGCATTCATTATTAGCATCAATTTCTTAGCTAAAAATTGAATCCATTTGATGTTCCATTTGAAAGTCTGTAGTAGTGGTAGTAGTTAGTAGTGGTAACAATAATTACTGTTTTTGAACACTATGAGCCAGACACTGTTGTATCCCTTGCTTCACATGAAAAATCTAATTTAATCACAAAACAACAAAATTATGAGGTAGATGTTATTATCAGTATCCATATTTTACAGATAAGGAAATTTTGGCCTAATAAGATTAGGTCACTTGCCACATTCACAAAAGTATTAAATATCAGAGCCAAGAGATGAATTCAATCAGGCTGAATACAGAGATCTCTTAGTCATTGTGTTATACTTAAAAACTCATCCTTTTCCTTGAGAAATTAAATATTAGTTTTCCAGGTTCTCCTTCATTAATTAATTTATTTAATTTACTTGTTCTTATCCACTTATTTACTCATTTGTTCAACAAATTTTTATTGAGTGCCAACTACCTGTCAGACACTGACTGAATCTGACTCTCTACCTCAGAATCAGTACGCCAGTTTGGTGCAATAAGGCCAGGATTATCCAGCAGTCTCCAAGACACGCAAAATTTCCTCCTAATTTTAGTAATTGTGGCAGACTCCCAAATGTGCATCAAAATCTGTTCTCTTATTCTTTGGCATTCAGTTGGAATACATTTCTCTGGGTTCTTTGAAATTTGGATGTGGCTACATAACTGAGCTTTCTCCAGTGGAATGCCAGTGGATAAAATTTATACCATAACCAGGCCTGGCCCATTAAACTCTCCTATGTTGGGTCCTCTTCATCATTTTACTCTTCCAGGGGATTGTAGTGGCAATCTTCAGGGAAATCCAGAAATCCCTGTTGTAAATATAGCAAAACCTCTTCTCTAAGTCCTTAAATGACTGCCTGGATGGAAACAGCCTAGAACTGTTAAGGGAAAGAAAAATAAAGTGTGCAGAAGTTTCAATTGTGCTAAGATGTTTGAATCTATTGGTTATAACAGATTAGCCTACCCTAAATAATATAAAAATTTTAAAAGCCTAAAATCCTAGATTTGTGATTTTTTTTTTTTTAAACTGAGCAGAGCAGAATGGCATTAGCCCTGGTCAATGTGCTTTGTTAAGTTGATGGTGGCACGATGGCTCTTTATCATTGCTGAATTGTTCAGTGATATAGGAAAAACACCCCAGCTTATGGAAAGTGCCATTATTACCAGAACCTGCTGATTCACATGCATCAGCACAACGGATTAAATATATATTTCTTGTCTATTCCATACAATTATATTTCCTATTTCTAGTCTTCAAGGCTCTCCAAAAAGGCACAGAATTTTTTCCAAATTCATTTCTCCTTACTCCCTCAAGGTAGACTGATTCTCTCCTTTAGCTAGAATAATCAATTTTACACCCATGGAATTATAATAACAGTTGATATTTATTGAGCATTTGCCATTGTAAAAGATTGTGCTGAGCCCATTACATGCATTATTCCATTTAACCTTTAATGCAATCTTATGAGGTAGGAACTGCTATTACAAGTGATTAAATTGAAGCTTAGGTAGGTTAAATAACTTTCCCAAAGTATCACACTGAGAAAGTGGTGAAATTTGTATAAAAGCTCAGCCTTTGCTTGATCAAGATTAGAAACCTACATTCTGTAACAAAGGCACGTGTACCCAAATGTTTATAGCAGCACAATTCACAATAGCAAAGATGTGGAAACAACCCAAATGCCCATCAATACATGATTGGATTAGTAAACTGTGGTATATGTATACCATGGAATATTACTCAGCTATAAGGAATGATGAAGATACGACATCTCTATGGTTCTCCTGGAGAGAGTTGGAACCCATTATATTAAGTGAAGTATCCCAAGAATGGAAAAACAAGCATCACATGTACTCACCAGAAAATTGGTTTCCCTGATCATCACCTAAATACAAATCTGAGAATGACACCAATTGGACATCAGACTGAGGTGGGGGGTGGGGGAGGGGATGGGGGTATGCCTACACAATGAGTGCATTGCACACCGTTTGGGGAGTGGTAACACTTGAAGGTGCTGACTCGGGAAAGGGGGGGTGGGGAAAAAAATATGAAACTATTGTTTTTAACTTGCACTGTTCACTTAATAATTTATCATGAATATTTCCCATATTATTTCATATCATTGTACAAGAAATAATGTATACATTATGAGGACATACTGTATCTAACAAGATATACTGTTAGACTCTTTGATTCTGTAAAACTAAATTGAAAAAAAAAAAAAAAAAGATTAGAAACCTAATATACCCACAAATTGAAAAAGGGGGACCTTAATGGAATTTTTTATTTGTTCCTTATCTATGGTTCTGGAGATAATCTGGTGTTATCATTATTATTATTTTTATTATTGAAATATAATTTGTATACTATAAAATTCACCATTATAAAGTACACAATTTGGTGGGTTTTGATATATTCACAAAGTTGTGAAACTATCACCATTATTTAATTCCAGAATATTTTATCACCTCCAAAAGAACCGCTGTACTTGTTAGAAGTTACTTCCAATTCCTCCCACCATGAATACGTTGGCAAACACTAACCTACTTTCTCTCTACGTGTGTCTTTTATTCGAAGTAAGTAATATAAATGAAATTGTATAATATGTAGATTTATGTATTTGGATACTTAGTATAATCTATTCAATTCCCTTTTTGAATAATAGACTTTTATTCAAGCAGCTTTGGGTTTACAGAAAAAATGAGCAGGAAGTACAGAATTTCCATATACCACCCTAACTACCCTCCTCTAGTTTCTTCTATTGTTAACCTCTTGCATTGATGTGGTATATTTGTCACAATTGATGAGCCACTATTGATTATTATTAATATAGATTATATGATAGTTCACTCTTTGTGTTGTATATTCTCTGGGTTTTGTCAAGTATATAATGACATATATCCACCATTATAGCATCATATAGAATAATATCACTGGCCTAAAAATCCACTGTGCTAGATCTAGTCATCCATTCCTCCTTTTACCCAAACTCCTTGCAACCACTAAACCTTTTGCTGTTTTCCTAATACTGCCATTTCCAGACTATCACATAGTTGTAATCACATAGCCTGTAGACTTTTCAGATTGGATTTTTTCACTTAATAATATGAATTTAAAATTCTTCCTTGTCTTTTCATGGTTTTGTAGTGAATTTCCTTTTTATTGCATACTGATGTTGCATTTTTGTAATTTTTGTTTTTTATTCAGAACTTTATCATTTTTCTGAGAAAATTCTTTATATTTTGCTTTCATATCACATTATGGCAATGAATGTTTTTACATTTTGCTGAGGTTGATACAGTTTTACTTTTTTCTTTTTTTTTTACTTTAGAATATTATGAGGGTACAAATGCTTTGTTTACATAAATTGCCTTTGCACCACCCAAGTCAGAGCAACAAACATGTCCATCCTCCAGAGAGCATGCACCATGCCCATTAGGAGTGAATTTACCCATCCTCTCCTCCCTGATCTCCACTGCCTGACACATGAAGAATGTACTTCCATATGTGAACATAACTTTTTATCAATTAGTATCAATTTAAGGCTGAGTACATATGATGCTTGTTTTTCCATTCTGGTGATACTTCATTTAGAAGAATGGTCTCCAGTTCCATCCAGGTTAGTACAAAAGGTAGTTCACCATTTTTTCATGGCTGAGTAGTACTTCATGGTATAAATATACCACATTTTATTAATCCATTCATGTACTGATGGGAACTTGGGTTGTATCCACATCTTTGCAATTGTGAATTGTGCTGCTATAAACATTACAGTGCAGATGTCTTTTTATAGAATATCTTTTTTCCCTATGAGGAGATAATGCATAGTGGGATTATTGTATCAAATTATGAAGAAGACCCCCAAAGCAATCACAACAGCAAAAAAAAAAATGAATAAATGGGACCTCATCAAATTAAAAAGCTTCTTCACAGCCAAGGGAAATATCATTAGAGTGAATCGACAATCTACAGAATGAGAGAAAATATTTGCTTTCTACATATCTGATAAAGGGCTGATAACAAGAATCCATATAGAATTTAAGAAAATCAAGGAGAAAAAAGTCAAAGAACCTTATCAATAATGGGCAAAGAATATGAACAGAAACTTTTCAAAAGAAGACAGAAAAATGGTCAACAAACATATTACAAAGGGCTCAACATCTCTAAACGTTAGAGAAATGCAAATCAAAATCACAATGAGATATCACCTAACTCCAGTGAGAATGGTCTTTATCAAAAAGTCCCAAAATAACAAATTCTGGCATAGATGTGGAGAGATTGGAACACCCTTACACTGCTGCTGGGACTGCAAATTGGTACAACCCCTGTGGAAAGTAATTTCAAGATACCTCGAAGAGCTAATGATTAGAGATTTTGGGCAATTTTTCATATGTTTGCTGGCCATTAGTCTGGTTTCTTTTGAAAAGTTTCTGTTCATGTCTTTTGTCCACTTTTTAATAGGGTTATTTGATTTTTTTTCTTTCTGAATTTCCTGAGTTCTATATAGATTCCAGTTATCAGTCCTTTAACAGGTGTACAATATGCAAAAATTTTCTTTCATTCTGTATGTTCTCTAATTGCTCTAATGATACTTTCCTTGTCTGTGCAGAGGCTTTTTAATTTGATCAGGCCCCATTTATTTATTTTTATTGTTGCTGTGATTATGTTTGGTGTTTTCTTCTTAAATTCTTTGCATAGCCCAATGTCTATAACAGTAATTCCAACATTTTCATCTAGAATTCTTATGGTTTCATGCCTTAGGTTTAGGTCTGTTATCCATCATGCATTGATTTTTTGAGAGGTGAGAGGTGCAGATCCTGTTTCACTATTCTTCATGTGGCTATCCAATTTTCCCAACACCATTTATTGAATAAGGATTCTTTTCCCCAATGTATGTTTTTGTCTGCTTTATCAAAGATAAGATGGCAATATGAGCATGGTTTTATATCTGGGTTCTCAGTGCTGTTCCATTGGTCTGTATTTCTGTATTTCTGTTCTTGTGCCAGAACCATGCTGTTTTGGTTACCATAGCCTTGTAGTATAGCTTGAAGTCTGGTAAATTGATGCCTCCAAATTTGTTCTTTTTGGTTAAGTTTGCTTTGGCTATACGGGGTCTTCTCTGGTTCCATATGAAGCATAGAATTATTTTCTCTAGATCTGTGAAAAGTGATGTTTGTATTTTAATAGGGATTGAATTGAATCTGTAGATACCTTTGGGTAGTATAGACATATTAACAATATTGATTCTGCTGATCCATGATCGTAGTATAGTTTTCCATCTGTTTACATATTTTGCAACTTCTTTCCTCACTCTTTCATAATTCTCCCTATATAGGTCTCTCACCTCCTTAGTTAAATATATCACTAAGTATTTTAGTTTCTTTGATGCCATTGTGAAAGGTATTGTGTCTTTGATTTGATTTTCAGATTAATCATTATTGGCATATATTAAATCTATTGACTTGTGTGCGTTGATTTGTGCCCTGAGATTTTGTTGAATTCATTTATCTATTCCAGGAGTCTTTTGGTTGAGTTTGGGGTTTTCTAGGTATATCATATCCTCAGCAAAGAGGTATAGTTTGACCTCTTCTTTCCCCCATTTGGATACCCCTGATTTCTTTCTCTTGTCCAATTGCACTGGCCAGGACTTCCAGCACTATGTTGAATAGAAGTGGTGATAGTGGGCAACCTTGTCTTGTTCGAGTTCTAAGCAGGAATGCTTTCATTTTTCTCTCCATTAACTATGATGTTGTCTGTGGTTTGTCATATATGGCTTTAATAATTTTGAGGTATGTCACATATATGCCTATTTTGTTAACAGTTCTTATCCTAAAAAGGTGCAGAATTTTGTCAAATGCTTTTTCTGCATCTATGGAGAGGATCATATGGTCTTTGCATTTACTTTTATTTATATGGTGCATTACATGTATAGATTTGCATATGTCAAGCCATCCTTGCATCTCTGGGATGAAGCCAATTTGGTCATGAGTTATTTTTTTTTTGATGTGCAGTTGAGTTCGGTTTGCTAAGACATTATTGAGAATTTTTTCATTTATATTCATAAGAAATATTGGTTTGTGGTTTCTCTTTTTGTTGCGTCCTTTCCTGGCTTTGTTATCAAGGTGATATTGGCTTTGTAAAATGAGTTGTGGATAAGTCATTGCTTCTCAATATTATGGAATAATTTCCACAAGATAGGTACCAGTTCTTCTTTGTAGGTTTGGTAGAATTCAGGTGCAAACCCATCTTGTCTGGGTTTTTTTTTTTTTTTGGAATATTTGTATTGCTGCTTCAATTTTGGTGCTCGATATTGGTCTGTTCAGGAATTCACAAGTTGAAGAACATCTTGGTTGCTTGCAAGTTATGATAACTAATATTGTAAGTTTTCACAGTTAAGAATAAAGTTGCTATAAATACACCTGTGCGGGTTTTCCTGTGGACATAAGTTTTAAATTTGAGTAAATACAAAGGGGTACAATTGCTGAATTAGATGGCATGAGTATGTTTACTTTTGTAAGAGACTGTCAAACTGTTTTCAAAAGTGGCTGTACCATTTTGCAATCCCACCATTAGTGAAGATTGTTTCTGTTGTCCCACATCCTCAACAAAATTTGATATTATCAATGCTTTTAATTTTAGCAATTCTAATAGTTGTGTAGTGGCATTTTATTTTTTTAACACATTGACTGCCACACTAGAAAAACAAAATTTTTCCCTGAGGCTATGGTGTTTTATTAAAACAATATTATCCTTCCTAATCTGTTACCTTTTATTGTTTTCTGCATATGAGATATAAGCAACACAATCCACATTTTTAGAATTAAATTCTCAATTGTAGCAATAAGAACATTCACAAGTGAAATTTTCATGAAACAAATGCAGGGATTTACTTTATGAGGCACCAAGCTCAAAACTAGCTGAAGTTAAATACAACTCTCATGGCAGTCAATGTGTTAATTCATGATTTCTTAATGGCATATGAAGTTGAGTATCTTTGTGCTTATTTGTCATTTGTATATCTTCTTTTGTGGAATGTCTTTTTAAAATTATTTTTAGTTCATTTTTCTATTTTAATTGCATTAGTTTTATTGTTGAGTTTTAAGAGATTTTTGTATATTTAAGATAGAAGTTCTTCATCATATATGTACTTTGCAAATATTTTCTACAAGTCTGTAGCTTTTTTCATTTCTTGACAGTGTCTTTTGTAGAGCAGAGGGTTTCAATTTTATGACGTCTCACTTAATTATTTTTTTTTCATGGATTGTGCTTTTCGTGTTTTATCTAAAAAGTCATCACCAAACTCAAGATCACCTAGATTATCTTCTATGTGCCTATTTCTTTTATGCTGTTTTCTAGGAGTTTTATAGTTTTGTATTTTACATTGAGAGTTATGGTATATTTTGAGTTAATTATTGTAAAGAGTGGAAGTTCTCTGTCTAGATTACTATTTTGCATAAAATGTGCATTTTTTTTTTTTCAGCACCATTTGTTGAAAAGACTATCCTTTCCTCCTTGCATTTCTTTTGGTCATTTGTCAAAGATTAGGTGACTATATTTTTGTGGGTCTATTTCTTGGCTCTCAATTTTTGTTCTATTGATCTATTTGTCTACCCTTTTCAACAATAAAACACTGTCTTGATTACTGTAGCTTTATAGTAAGTCTTGAAGTTTGGTAGTGTTGATACTCTGACTTTTTTCTTCTCCTTCTGTACTGTGTTGGCTATTCAGGGTCTTTTGTCTTTTTTCATATAAACTTCAGAATTAATTTGTTTATATCCACACAACCACTGGTAGAGATGTTGATTGGAAATTTACTGATTTGATAGATTGAGAAGAACTGACATCTTGACAATATTGAGTCTTCCTATCCATAAACATGGAATATATTCATCTATTTAGATTTTTTGATTCTTTTCATCACAGTTTCATATTTTTCCTCATACAGATCTCGTACATATATTGCTAGAATTATAAAATGTATTTAACATTTTGGCATTAAATAAATAATATCATGTTTTTGATTTATAATTCTAAGTATCCATCGCTGATATATGAGAATAATTTACTATTGTATATTAACATTATGTCATTAACCTTGTGTCTTGTAACCTTGCTACAATTGCTTATCAGTTCCAGAAATTTTTTGTTGATTTTTGAGGATTTTCTGTGTACACCATCATGATATCTATGAAAAAAAACAGCTTTATTTCCTCCTCCTCAATCTGCATACTTTAATTTTCTTTTAGTGTCTTATTGCATTGGCTAGGACTTCCAGTCCAATGTTGAGTAGGAATGGTAAGAGCATAAATCTGCCTTGTTCTTGATCACAACTAGAAATAATATAGTTTCTCACCTTAAGTGTGATGTTAGCTGTAGGTCTTTTATAGGTGTTCTTTATCAAGTGGAAGAAGTTCTTGTCTATTCCTAGTTTGCTTAGAGTTTTTATCATTAATGCTTTTTGAGCTTGTCAAAAGTGTTTTTCTACGTTTATTTATATGATATGACTTTTCTTCTTTAGCCTGTTGATGTGATGGATTATATTAATTCATTTTTCAAATTCTGGACATGCTTCATGTACCTAGAATAAATCTCACTTGGTAATAGTTATAATTTGCTATATACATTGGTAGGTATTATCTGATATTATTTTATTGAATATTTTTGATTCTATGTTCATTAGAGATATTAGCTTTTAGATTTTCTTTCTTGTAATGTCTTTGTCTGGTTTTGATACTAGGGTAGTGCTGGCCTCATAGAATGAGTTAGAAAATACTTCCTTTGATTATATTTTTTGGAGAAGATTGTAACGTATTGATATAATTTTCCCTTTAAATATTTTGTAGACTTCACCAGTAAACCCCTAAGGTCCTGGTGCTTTCTGTTTTGGAATCTTATTAAATATTAACCATTACTTTAGTATAAATTAGGCATTTTCAGATTGTTATTTTTTCTTATGTGAGTGTTGGTATATTGTACCTTTTAAGGAATTGATCCATTTTATCTTGGCTATCAAATTTTGAGTCATAGAGTTGTTCATCATGTTCTTTTTTCATCATTTGTTATCCATGAGATCAGTAATCATGGCCCCTCTTTCATTTATGATACTAGTAATTTGTGATTTCTCTTTTTTTATCTTAGTTAAGCTTCCCATAGGGTTATCAATGTTATTAATAATTTAAATGCAATCACTATCAAAATACCAATGTCATATTTCACAGTTGTAGCAAAAATCATTCTGTGCTTTGTTTGGAACCAGAAAAGACCATGAATAACCAAAGGAATCTTAAACAAAAGGAACAAATCAGAAAGCACACATTACAACACTTCAAACTATGTTAAAAGGCTGTAGTAATCAAAACAACATGGTATTGACACAAAAGTAGAGACAGACCAATGTAATAAAACAAAGGACCCAGGTATAAAACCATTCACATAAAGCCAAGTGACTTTTGACAAAGCAGACAACAATATACACTTGGGAAAAGAAGCCCTAGTCAGTAAATGGTGCGGGAAACATTGGATAACCACCTGCAGAAAAATGAAACAGTATCCATATCTCTCAGCACTTACCAAAATTAAATCAAGATGGATAAAAACTTAAATATAAAGCATGAAACCATAAGAATTCTAGGAGAAAATGCAGGAAACACTTTTCTAGACATTGACCTAGTTAAAGAATTTATTACTTAGACCCCAATGGCAATTACAGCAACAAATAAATGGAACTTGATTAAATTAAAAAGCGTCTTCATAGCTAAGGAAACAATTCACTGAGCAAATAGACAACCTACAGAATGGGAGAAAATATTAACAAGATATATATCCAATAGAGGACTAATAACCAGAATCTACAAAGAATTCATGCAATCATCAAGAAATAAATCAAACAACCCCATTAAAAAGTGAGCAAAAGACATGAATACAAGTTTCTCAAAACAAGAGAGAAAAATGGCCAATAAACATATGAAAAAATGTTCAATGGCACTAATCATCAGGAAAATGCAAATTAAAACCACAATGAAATACCACCTTACCCCAGTCCAAAAATAATAGTTGCTGGCATGGATGCAGAGAAAGTAGTGCTTATACACTTTTGGAGGAACTGCAAATTAGTACAACCATTATGGAAAACGATATGGGAATTCCTCAAAGAACTAAAAGTAGACCTACAATTTGATCCAGCAATCCCACTACTAGGTATTTACACGAAGGAAAAGAAGTAATCTTATCAAAAAGACACCTGTGCTGGAATGTTTATTACAGCACAGTTCACAATTGCAAAGGTGAGGAGTCAACCTAACTGCCCATCAATTCATGAATGGATTAATAAAATGTGGTATATGTATACCATGGAATAATACTCAGCCATGAGGAAGGATGAATTAATGCCTTTTGCAATAATTTGGATGGAACTGGAGATCATTTTCCTAATTGAAGTATCTAAAGAATGGAAAAACAAATACCATATGTATTCACTATTAAAGTGGAACTAAGTATGAGCACACATGTGCACAGAGAGGAATAAAACTAGATGGAAATCATGTAGGGGGAAGGGAGAGTAGGGGATGGGGTAAAACCTACCTGAAATAGTATAATGAACACTGTCTGGGTGATGGGCACCCTTTTATCCCTGACTCAAACATTACAAAATTGATCATGTAACCAAAAGTATTTTTACTCCCATAATACTTTTAAATAAAAATATTTTTTATTTAAAAAATTTCAAATAATCGCCTTTGGTTTCATTTATTTTCTATGATTTCCTCATTTTCAATTTATGTATTCTTTTTTATGGCTGAATAATGGTTCAGTTTATTAAAAATAATTTTTTTAATAAACTCATCTATTGATGGACATTTTGGTTGTTTCCACTTTTAGATGATTATCACTAATGCTGCTGTAAACATTTGCACACAAAAATTCTTTGTGAATATATATTATCAATTATCATGTGTTCATAGCTTGGAGTAGAATGGCTTGATCATGTGATAACTGTAAGGCTGGTGGCAGGCACCCCTCCCTTCCTTAAGGAAAAAAAGAAGAATCCCCTCCTATTCCTCAATACCCACCCTAAAACTGCAACAAAGAAATTCCTCACTCTTCACGCCGAAATCTTCCCGCCGAAGAAATCCCCAGCCCCCAGCCCCAAAAAACATATGTAAACCCACTCAGACTTCTGGGCAGGGTGATTTTTCAGGTCTCTCTCTCTCTCTCTCTCTCTCTCTGCCGGGACCCAAAAATCTCGCCTGGGCCCTACTCTCAGGACCTGTTATCCTCATTCAGGAGCACTCCAACAAAGCCTCTTTACTTATCCCTTTCAACTCTGCTCGTCTTTCTTTCTCTGGTGCCGGCAAATCCAAAAAACCTTACATTTGGTGCCGAAACCTGGGAGGGGCGTTTGGCTGTGCTGGCCCATTCTGGGGCCTTGGCTGCACCACCCCTTTCCGCAAACTCTCACATTCCAGACCAGGACCTCTGCTGACTGCCTTCAAGTCCCTAATTGACTACCTCCGCCTGGGTGAGTCACCCCATGTTGTCCCAGCCCAGATCCCCCACCGGGAGCCTTTGTTCTCTAGGAAACTGTTCCCTGCCCATTAAACTGTGGGCCAACGTCAGAGGCTCCCCTGTTCCAGGGGCTGAGGCTATCCCAGGATGCCTGAATTCCTCTCACCCCTTTCTGTACCGGCAGACTAGTCTCAGGCAAAGACATCCCCCCAGACTTTTGCTGCCTCCATAGCCAGGATACTGTTCCTGTCTGTTTACCCATCTGGGTTGAGGTGACATGGGTAGCCAATCTGCCAAAATTCCCCACGAGATGCCCCTATGGTGTTTGCTGGCCAATCTGAAGGCCCTGGATTTAGACATCCAGCCCAAGCATCTCATTCTTTACTGCAATACTGCCTGGCCAATGTATAAATTGGACAATGGCTCCCAATGGCCTGAGAATGAGACTTTCGGTTTCAATGTTCTACAAGACCTTGATAATTTTTGTCACAGGAATGACAAATGGTCAGAGATCCCATATGGCCAAGCCTTTTGCTGTTTGTGCTCCCGTCCTTCTCTCTGTCTGACCTGCCACCCCACACAGGTCCTCCTTGCGTGGGGTCCCCCACCACCCTCCACCTCTTCTCCCTCTAACTCTCCACCAGGCATCTCCTCAGATGCCCCTTCTGCTTTCTCCAATCCACCTGACTCTCTCAGCTCTCCCCCCACTCGACCTCCACCACACCCGGGTACACCCCCTCACCCTTCTGCACCACCCAGCCTCTCGCCACTGACGTCTCCCATCAGCCATCACACTTGCTCTCACACAACCCCCTCAGACCAGTCCCTCCTCTGTATGTTACGGGAGGTGGTGGGCACTAAGGGGATCATATGGGTGCATGTTCCCTTCTCCCTTTCTGACCTTTCCCAGATTGAAAAGCGCCTAGGTTCATTTTCTAATGACCCTGTAGCCTATACCAAGTTCCACTACTTGACACAGACATATGACCTTACCTGGCATGACATTTTTATTATACTATCCTCTACCCTTACTACTGATGAAAAGGAGTGCTTCTGGGCAGCGGCTCAGGGACATGCTGACCAAGTCCATCTTATGGACCACTCTATGCCAGTGGGGGCCGAGGCTGTCCCTTGCAAAGAGCCAGAGTGGGAATACCAATTCGACACCCTGGCTGGCCAGGAGGGCAGGAAACGGTGGGACTGCATGTTGCAGTGTGTCCTTGCTGGCCTCCAGGCTGTGGCACATCGCACTGTAAATTATGATAAACTCAGGGAAATCACTCAAAGGGCAGACAAAAACCCCATGGCCTTTCTCATCCACCTTACAGATGCCCTTATCTAATATACCCACCTAGATCCTACCTCCCCTGCGGGGACTACTGTCCTTGCAACCCACTTTATTACTCAGTCCTCCCCTGACATCAGAAAGAAACTCAAAAAGGCAGAGGAGGGCCCTCAGACTCCTCTCCAAGACCTTGTGAATATGGCATTTAAAATCTTCAATTTCTGAGATGAACAGGCAGAGACTCAAAAGGAGGCCCATGTCTGCCAAAAGACACACCTGCAAGCCCAAGCCTTAGTTGCAGCCCTGTGGCTGGCGAAACCTGCAAAGCCATCGACCTTGTCTAAGGCGACCAGCCACACTCCACCAGGCACCTGCTTCAAGTGTGGTAAGGAAGGCCACTGGGCCAACCGGTGCCCACAGCCATGTCCACCCACCAGGCCTTGCCCGGCATGTGGTCAAGAGGGACACTGGAAAAGTGACTGCCCCTCTGGACAGAAGTCCAGAGAACCAGTCCTTCCACTCCTAGACCTGCTGATGACAGTTTTGGGTCTGGCTGCCAAAGACTGAAGAGGCCCTGACTCAATGAACCCAATCACCCTCACCAAGTCCAGGGTAACAATCAAGGTAGTGGATAAGGCAGTGTCCCTTCTGGTTGACATGGGGACTACCTACTCTCTCCTGCCTTCTTTTTCGGGACCTACTTATCGTTCCCAGGTGTCGGTCATGGGTATTGATGGCAATCCCTCTCAACCCCCCCACCACGGGGTCCCCTAACCTGTCTAATAGATGACCATCCCATCACCCATTCCTTCCTTATCATGCCCTCCTGTCCCACTCCACCATTGGGAAGGGACTTATTAACCAAACTGGACACCACCCTCCACTTTTCCTCTGAGGCTACTGCCTTTCTTCCCCCCTCCTCTATCTCTCTCCAGATTCCTCAGCTCCACCAACAGCCTCTCCCACCTTACCAAGCCCTACATACCCTCTCCCATCTGAACTGATAGACCCCCAAATTTACATTAAAAAATTATGTGTATAATTTTGTCTAATTCAGAGATAGTTTAGAAACTGATAAGGTAAGGTAAAGAAAGATAAGTAAGGTAAAGAAAAAGATATAGAAAGGCTATGAACACAAAAATGTATTTTTGTTTAAAAAAGATCAGTGAGGGAATGATTTGGGTGAAGAAGGATCTTGTGTAGTAACTCTTTGTCCTAAAACAAAATGGCTGGTTATTTGAGAATGAAGAAATTTAGGACAAAAAGAAAGCCCAAACACATCATAAATAGTCTGTGTAGATTGTGATGGAGTTCATAGAGGGAATTTACAAAAATTTTGTGTATGGTTGAGTTGGCTATAACGAAAGGAGAAAGGGTTTAGTTAAAAATCACAAAGTATTCTTAAAATCCTGGTTTACTCTTAATAAAACCACAAAAGTGTTTTGATTTTATCATCTGCTTCTTTTAAAACTTCTCAATATCTGACTTATCTAAGCCCTTTGAACTCATGTACTGCCGGACTTTTCTCATTAACCACCATCTTCCAGCCCAGTCCCCAACTTTGGCCTCCTATCTCCCATATCTCTCTCTCCTCAGGCAACTTCTCCGTGCCCACACAGACAGATATCTGCCTCAGCCTTTGGAGACTGACTCTGATATCTCTCACATGGGTATACAGCCTGGTGACTCAGTACTTCTTAAAACTCTTCACCCTAAGCCCCTTGAGCACCAGTAGATGGAGCCCCACACAGTTGTTTTTGACAACACCTATGGCTGTAAAACTCCTAAACGACCCTACCAATTGTTGGCAACACATCTCACACATCAAAACGTCCTCACCTCAAGGTACTTCCCCGTCCTACTCCTGCCACCAGGTGGGTTCCACTAAACTCCATTTTACACAGACTTCTATGTATCCTGGCCCTTCCAACAGCTGCTCCTGATTCAATATATGTCTGGAGATTTAAGGTACGCGAAACCCTTCCCGCAGGAGACGCCCATGTGTCCGGCTCTGCTGACTGCTCTCCAAAAGGCTGTCAAACGGCCCTCACCATTCCCCTGTCCCTGACATCCGTTGACGGTGCCCCACTCCCGGTTCTATGCTACTTATATGACCAAACTTTTGACTATTGTAGGGAGCAGGCCGACGTATATGGGGGGTACTCTAAATTGTCATGCCACTTCCATGATACTAAAAATCCAAAGGGATGGCAGGGTTATAAATATAAGACATACGGATGAGGGCCTAACACATTCTGTTTCCCAGACAAAAATAAACTTCAACTAGATATCCTCGACCCTTAGGACCAGCACTGGGAAATTGGAGTCACAAAGTATATTGGAAAGTACATGACTATTACCCTTCAGTGACTATTCACAGCAGCCATAAATACGTCCTGGCCCACCAGACACAGGTTCAAATATCTATCAATATTCTGGAGGCAGAACAAACTCTAGCAGGACAACTTTCCTCCCGCCCTAAACATCCCCCTCTTACCTCCTGGCTAAATATTATTCAACATACCCTTGCCTTCCTAAACTCCTCTGAAATAATCTCTAATCTCTCCCACTGTTTCCTCTGCACCTCCCTTCAGCAGCCCCTACTGGCCGACGTCCCTCTAAACTTTTCTAACCCCCAGATGACTCCCTCATTGACTCCCTCATACTCCACTCTGCTCACTCACGTTTCCCTTTGGGAATCTGATCCCACAGGCCAACCTTATGTGGATCACATATACCATCTCACCTCCCACACTGACCCCAACTTACAACTTCATGAACGCTGCCTTACTAAACCATACTGTGGCCATGACCACCTCTTCTGCTCCAGGACAGTTCTGGTGCAACAGAACACTTACTCGCTACATCAATATATCCACCCCAGGTCCTTGTTTCCCTGTCATGGTGGTCCCTCAATTAACTCTATACGGTGAGTCTAAATTCAGGTGACTTCTCCCAGGACCCCACTCAAAATGAGCCATCTTCTTGCTGGTCATGGTGGGTCTCAGCTTGGTCTCCTCCATCACAGCCTCAGGGCTTGCAGGAGGCTCCCTGGGCCACAGTGTCATTTCTGCCCAAGACTTTTCAGATAGCCTGCAGCTATCCCTGGAAACAACGTCTGCGTCACTAGCTTCCCTGCAGAGACAACTGACTTCTCTGGCTCAGGTAGCTCTCCAAAACTGGAGGGCCCTAGACCTATTAACTGCTGAAAAAGGAAGAACCTACATTTTCCTCTGCCAGGAATGCTGTTATTATGTCAACAAGTCTGACCTAATAGAACAAAACATTGACAAACTCAACACCCTGAGCGAAGACCTGCACAACCACCACTGGCAGAATACATTCCCCCTTGAATGGATGCAGTCCCCACTAGACACCTGGCTATTACCCTTAATAGGATCCATTGTCATCATTTGCCTAATCTTTCTCTTTGCCTCCTGTCTTTTACAGTTTCTCCAACACTGCCTGCAGGAATTATCCAGAGTGGCAGTAAATCAGATACTTCTTCACCCCTACTCTCCCCTTCCAGTCATCCCTCCACCAGCTGACTCTGGCCCATAGCCCCCACTATGCCCCTCAAAAGCAAGAAGTAGCCATAAAGACCATGGTGCCCTATTATCACTAAATGGCCAGTATGTAAGGCTGGTGGCAGGCACCCCTCCCTTCCTTAATGAAAAAAAGAAGAAGCCCCTCCTATTCCTCAATACCCGCCCTAAATCTGCAACAAAGAAATTCCTCACTCTTTGTGCCAAAATCTTTCCACTGAAGAAATCCCAATCCCCCAGCCCCCAAAAACTATATAAACCCACTCAGACTTCTGGGCGGGGTGACTTTTTGGATCTCTCTCTCTCCTGAAAATCTCACCCAGGCATCCTCACTCAGGAGCACTCCAATAAAGCCTCTTTACTTATCCCTTTCAACTCTACTCATCTTTCTTTCTCTGGCGCTGGCAAATCCAAAAATCCTTATAATAACTCCGTGTTTAACATTTTGAGGAACTGGCAAATTGTTTTTTTCTGGAGGGTACACTATGGTTTTTCTGGAGGATACACTATTTTTACATTTCTACCATCAATGCATTAGGGTTCCAATTTCTCCAAATCCTCACCAACACTTTGTATATTCTATTGTTATTATAGCTATCCTAGTGGCTGTGACATGACATCTGATTTTTGTATTGATTTGCATTTCTAATGATTAGGGATGTTTAGAATCTTTTCATGCATTTTTCATCATTTGCATATGTTTTTCTTTGAACAACATTTTGTAGCGTTCATTTTGCAAGTATTCCACTTCTTTATTTAAATTTATTACCAGCTATTATTATTCTGTTTGATGCTATTGTAAGTGGAATTTTTCTTAATTTAATTTTTCAATTGTTCATTGTTATTATATGTAAATTCAACTAATTTTGTTATTATATATTGATCTTGTACTGTATAATTGGTGAACTTGTTTATCAGCTCTAATATTTTTTGTGGATTATTTAAAATTCTCTATATACAAGTGTATGCCATCTGCAAATAAGTATAAGGAAACTTCTTCCCTCCTAATCTGAATTATTTTTATTTTAATTTCTTGCATATTTTACATGTCTAAACTTTCTTCAGTACAAAGTTGAACAGAAGTGCTATGAGCATGCATCCTTATCTTTGTTTTTGCATTATTTAAAATTTCTATGTTACTTTTAATTATGGTATATACACAAAACATAAAATTTGTCATCTTAAGCCCTTTTTGGTAAATGATTTTTTTATTTCAGAATATTATGGGGGTACAAACATTTTGGTTGCATATAATGCCTTAGGATCACCCCAGCCAGGGCTACAAGTATGCCTTTCCCCCCTACAGTGCACTCCGTATCCATTAGTTGTGAGTTTACCCACTCCCATGCCCCTCCCACCTGACTGACACCCAATGAATATTACTATCATGTGAGCACCTTAGTGTTGATAAGTTAATACCAATTTAATGGCAAGTACATGTGGTGCTTGTGTTTCCATTCTTGTGATACCTTACTTCAAAGGATTTGCTCAAGCTCTATCCAGCATAGTATAAGAAGTGCTAGTTAACCATTGTTTTTGTAGTTGAGTAGTATTCCATGGTATACATATACCACATTTTATTAATCCACTCATGTATTGATGGGCACTTAGGTTGTTTCCACATCTTTGCAATTGTGAATTGTGCTGCTATAAACTTCGAGTGCTGATGGCTTTATTATGGAATGTTTTTTTTTTTTTTTTCCTTTGGATAGATGCCTAGTACTGGCATTGCTGGATCAACTGGTATTTCTATTTTTCGCTCTTTGAGGTATCTCCAAATTACTTTCCACAGGGTGTGTACTAATTTGCAGTCCCAACAGCAATGTAAGAGTGTTCCAATCTCTCCACATCCATGCCAGTATTTGTTGTTTTGGGACTTTGTGGTAACAGCCATTCTCACTGGAGTTAGGTGATATCTCATTGTGGTTTTGATTTGCATTTCCCTAATGATTAGAGACGTTGAGGACTTTTTCATATGTTCGTTGACCATTATTCTGCCTTCTTTTGAAATGTTTCTTTCATATCCTTTGCCCATTTATTGATGGAGTTGTTTGATTTGTTGTTATTGATTTTCTTATGTTCTATATAGATTCCTGTTATCAGCCCTTTATCTGATGTGTAAAATGCAAATATTTTCTCCCATTATGTAGGTTGTCTATTTGCTCTGTTGATAGCTGTACAGAAACTTTTTAGTTTAATAAAGTCCTCTTTATTATTTTTTTTTTCGTTGTCATGACTGCCATTGTAGTCTTTTTCATAAATTATATGCCTAGGCTGATATCTTGAAGAGTTTTCCCTACTTTTCCTCTACAAGTCTTATATTTTGTGCCTTATATCTAAGTCTTTTATTCCTCTTGAATTGATTTTTATGAGCGGTAAGAGGCAGGTTTCCTGTTTCTTCCTTGTGCATGTGGCTATCAGATTTTCCCAACACCATTTATTGCATTGGGGTTATTTTCCCTGGTGTACATTGCTGTCTACTTTGTCAAAGATCAGTAGGTTGTGGGTAGATCATTTTATATCTGGGTTCTCTGTTCTGTTGCATTGATATATGTCTCTATGTTTGTACCAATACCATGCTGTTTTGGGGACTATATCCTTGTAGTATAGTTTGAAGTGTGGTAATGTGATGACTCTAGATATGTTCTTTTTGCTTAAGATTGCTTTGGTTATTCGAGTTCTCATTTGGTTCCATACAAAACATAGAATTATTTTTTCTATATATGTGAAGTATGACTTGGAAACTTGGTGGAGATGGCATAGAATTTGTAAATCACTTTGGGTAGTCTGAACAATTTAACAATGTTGATTCTACCTACCCATGAGCATAATATGTTTTTCCATTTGTTTGTCTACTCTGCAATTTCTTCCTCAGAGTTTTGTTACTCCCCTCGTAGAGTTCTTTCACTTCCTTGGTTAAGTGGTAAGTATTTTATTTTCTTTGTAGGTATTCTTAATGGCATTTAGTCTTTGATTTGATTCTCAGCTTGTCTGTTTTTAGTATATATAAATGCTACTGATTTATGTACATTGATTTTATATCTTGAGAGTTTGCTGAATTTACTTATCAATTCCAGGAAAATCTTGGTGGCATCTCTGGGATTTTTCAGATATGAGATCATATTGCCAGTGAAGAGAGATAGTTCGACCTCCTCTTAACCAGTTTGTATACCCTTAATATTCTTATCTTGCCTGATTGCCTTGTCTATGACTGCCACCATTATGTTGAATAGAAGTGGTCACAGAGGGCATCCTTATCTTCTTCCAGGTGTTTATGTTTTTTGATAGCTATTGTCAAACTTTTGTTTCTTTATTTAGACCACCTTTGCGTATTTCTTCTAAGGTCAATCTAGTGGTGACTTATTTTCTTAGCATTTGCTTGTCTGGAAAAAATTGTATTTCTCCTTCATTTATGAAACTGAGTTTATTAGGATACAATACTAATGGGTGACAGTCCTTTTCTGTAAGATTATTGTAAATAGGACCAAAGTCTTTTCTGTCTTGAAAGGTTTCTGCTGATAACTGTGCTGTTAGACTGATGGGCTTTCCTTTATAGGTGATTAGATATTTTTCTCTAGCTGCTTCATTTTTTTTCTTCAAATTGACTTTATTTTATTCTTTTTTATTTCAGCATATTATGGGGGTACAAATGATTATGTTACATATACTGCCTTTTCCCCACCCAAGTCAGAGCTTCAAGTGTGTCCATCCCCCAGATGGTGTGCACCACACCCGTTAGATGTGTATATACCCATCCCCTCCTTCCCCCTCCCATCTGCCCGACACCTGATGAATGTTATTACTATATGTGCACTTAAGTGCATATTTATTTTTTATCCTACAACTTTACTGAATTTGTTTTTCAGTCTGAGAGATTTTATTTTTTTAATTTCTATAAGTGATAGATCATGTCTTGTGCAATGAGGGCCCATTTGACTTCCTCTTTTCAAATTTGGAGGCTTTTTATTGCTTTATCTTGTCTGATTTCTCTATCTAGGATTTCCAATGGTATGTTTAATAGGAATAGTTTAAAATTAGCATCCTTGTCTTGTTTCAGGTCTTAGAGGTAAGGCTTTCAACTTTTTTCCTTTCAGTATGATGTTACCTGTGGCTTTGTCATATACGACCTTTATTATGCTTAGATATGTTCCTTCAATGCCTAGTTTTCTGAGAGTATTTTTTATCATAAAGTGATGTTGAATTTTATCAAATGTTTTTTATGCATCTATTGATATAATCATATTGGCTTTGTCCTTCATTCTTTGATGTGATTTGTCACATTCATTGCTTTGTTATGTTGAACCATTTTTGCATTTCTAGTATAAATACCACTTGATCATATTTATAATCTTTTTATATGTTATTGGATTGAGTTTGCTTATATGTTATTAAAGACTTTTTTGTCTAGGTTAATCAGGAATATTGATTTGTCAGGTGTGGTTACCGTTGTGTCATCATCTGGTTTTGGTATCAGGGTAATGCTGGCCTCTTAGAATGAGTTATGGAGAATTCCCTCTTCTTCAAATTTTTGGAGTAGTCTTACAAGGATTGGTATTAGTTCTTCTTTGTATGTTTAGTAGAATACAGCAGTGAATCCATCCTGTCCTTAGCTTTTCTTTGTTGTGAAATTTTTGTTACTGATTCAATTTCACTATTGATTATTGTTCTATTCAGAATTTCTATTTCTTCCTGATTCCATCTTGGTAAGTTGTATATGTACAGGAAAGTATCCATTTCCTCTAGATTTTCCAGTTTATTAGTTCATAGTTATTCATAATAGTCCCTGATGATCTTTTGTATTTCTGTTATATCAGTTGTAATACCTGATAATTATAATGTTGTAATGTTTTCCTTTTAATTTCTGATTTTGTTTATTTTGGTCTTTTCTCTTTTTTTGCTTGGTTAGTCAAGCTGGTGGTTTATAGGGTTTATTGCTTTATTTTTCCTTTTGAAGAACTACCTTTTTATTTTATTTATTGTGCTTTTTTAGTCTATATTTGGTTTAGTTCTGCTCTGATATTTATAATTTCTTTTCTTCTGCTAATGTTTACATTACTTTGTTTCTGCTTTTCTAGTTCATTGAGGTGCATTGTTAAATTGTTGATTGAGATCTTTCTAGATGTAAGTAATTGTTACTATAAACTTCCCTTTTAGTATTGCTTTTCATGTAGCTCCTACATTTTGATATATTGTGTTTCCATTTTTATTTGTTTCAAGAAATTTTTTTTTATTTACATCTTTTTTCCTTTTTTATTTTTATTCTTATTTCAGCATATTGTGGGGGTACAAAAGTTTAGGTTACATATATTGCCCTTGTCTCCTCACCCCCCCTGAGTCAGAGCTTCAAACGTGTACATCCCCTAGAGAGTGCGCATCGCACTAATTATGTATCTATACACCCATCCCCTCCCCCACCCACATCTGCCTGACACCTGATCAATGTTATTCCTAAATGTGTTCTTAGGTGATGACCAGTGAAACCAATTTGATGGTGAGTACATGTGGTGCTTATTTTTCCATTCTTGGGATACTTCACTTAGTAGAATGGGTTCCAACTCTTTCCAGGAAAACACAAGGGGTGCTATATCACCATTATTTCTTATAGCTGAGTAGTACTCCATGGTATACATATACCACATTTCATTAATCCACTCATGTATCAATGGACACTAGGGTTGTTTCCACATCTTTGCAATTGTGAATTGTGCTGCTATAAACATTCGGGTGCAGATATCTTTGTTATAGAATGTCTTTTGTTGTTTTCAATAGATGCCCAATAATGTGATTGCTGGATCAAATGGTAGGTCTACTTGTATCTGTTTAAGGTATCTCCACGTTGCTTTCCACAGAGGTTGCACTAGTTTGCAGTCCCACCAGCAGTGTATGAGTTTTCCTGTCTCTCCGCATCCATGCCAACATTTGTTGTTATGGGACTTTTTGATAAAGGCCATTCTCACTGGAGGTAAGTGATATCTCATTGTGGTTTTGGTTTGCATTTCCCTGATGATTAGCGATGTTGAGCATTTTTTCATATGTTTGTTGGACATTCTTCTGTCTTCTTTTGAAAAATTTCTATTCATGTCCTTTGCCCACTTTTTGATAAGGTTGTTTGATTTTTTTCTTACTGATTTTCCTGAGTTCTAAATAGATTCTAGTTATCAGTCCTTTATCGGATGTGTAGCATGCAAAAATTTTTTCCCATTCTGTAGGTTGTCTAGTTACTCTCGTGACAGTTTCTTTGGCTGTGAAGAAGATTTTTAATTTAATCAGGTCCCATTTATTTATTTTTGTTGTTGCTGTGATTGCCTTTGGGGTCTTCTTCATAAATTCTTTGCCTAGGCCAATGTCTATAAGAGTCCTTCCCACATTTTCTTCTAGAATTCTAATAGTTTCACTCCTAAGGTTTAAGTCTGTTATCCACCATGATTTTATTTTTGTGAGAGGTGAAAGGTATGGGTCCTGTTTCAGTGTCCTACATGTGGCTATCCATTTTCCCAGCACCATTTATTGAATAAGGATTCTTTTCCCCAGAGTATGTATTTGTCTGCTTTGTCAAAGATTAGATGGCTATATGAGGATGGTTTTATATCTGGATTCTCACTTCTGTTCCACTGATCTGTGTCCCTGTTCTTGATATTTACATCTTAGTTTCTTCATTGACCCAATGGTCATTCAGAAGCATGTTGTTTGATTTCCATGTATTTGTATAGGTTCCAAAGTTCCTCCTGGTATTGATTTCTAGTTTTATTTCATTGTCATATGAGAAGATACTTGATATTATTTCATTTTTTTAAAATGTGTTGATACTTGTTTTGTGGCTTAATATATGGTCTATCCTGGAGAAAGTTACATGTGCTGAGAAGAACATGGATTCTGTAGCTGTTGGATAAAATGTTTTGTAAATGTCTTTTAGGTACATTTAGGCTAAAATCCAATTTACATCCATTGTTGCTTTTTTGGTTTTCTGTGTAGATGATCTGTTTAAAGCTGAGAGTGTGGTGTTCAGATTCCCAATTATTATCATATTAGAGTCTATCTCTCTCTTTAGACCTAGTAGTATTTGATTTATGTATCTGAGTACCTCAGTGTTGGGGATATATATATATATATATATATATATATATATGTATGTGTGTGTGTGTGTGTGTGTAAACAATGAATATTATACTTCTGTATGCTTTCATGATGATAAATGTTATCCTTTCACTTTTAAGCTTAGGACTTCCTTAAGTGTTTCTTGTAGGGCTGGTCTAGTAGTGATGAATTGCCTCAATTTTTGCTTGTCTGGAAATGAAATTATTTTTACTTCATTTATGAGGAATAACTTTCCTGGGTATAGCACTCTTGGTTAGCAGTGTTTTTGTTTTGTTTTGTTTTGTTTCTTTTAACATTGTAAATATGTCATCTCTATCTCTTCTTGCCTGTAGGGTTTCTTCTGAAAAATTGTTGTTTGTCTGGTTTTCCTTTATATGTGACTAGTCACTTTTCTCTTGCTATTTGTAGAATTCTCTGTCTTTGTCTTTTGACAGTTTGATAATAATATGCTGGGAAGATCTTCTGAGAATTTATCTTTTCGTGAATCTCTCATCCTCTTATACCTTCATGTCTAAATATTTTCCTAGACTTGGGACATTTTAAAATATTATTTCATTAAATAGGTTTTCTATGCATTTTACTTTTTCTTCATCTTCTGGAACACCCAAAACTTGAATATTTCGTCACTTTATGGCATCCCATAGGTTGCATAGGCTTTGATCATTCTTATTTATTCTTTTTTATTTTTCTTTTTTATACTTGGGTGAGTGATTTCAAAAGATCTGTTTTTAAGTTCTGAATTTTTTTCTTCTACTTGATCTAGCTTATTGTTGAAGTTCTCAAATGCATTTTTATTTCATATATTAAATTCTTCACGTCCAGAACTTCTGTGTGGTTCTTTTTTATGATATCTATCTCTTTGGTGAATATCTCATTCATATCCTGAATTGTTCTTCAGACTTCTTTGTATTATTTATCTATATTCCTTGTAGCTCAATAAACTTCTTGAAAATCGTTATTTTGAATTACTTTTTCTAGCATTTTGTAAATTTATTTTTCATTGGTATTGGTTGTCAAAGAATTATTTTTATTTTTGGAAATGTTTTATTTCCTTGCTTTTCCCTATTTTTGTTGTCCTTTTGTTGATATCTGTGTGTCTGGTGTAATAGGCACTTCTTCCTGTTTTTGGATTAACTTTCATAGAGGAAGACTTTTTTCCTGAAAATGTATCTATGGTGATGGCTGGGAAAGGTACTTTAGCTTTGATTCTTGTGCATGCAGTACTGTAATCTCTGATTTATTTGGCTTTGAACATCATAAGTAACTGTAATTTCCTCAGTGTCTTGGCTGCAGTTGTTAGAGGAAGCTGTGGTGAGGCTTTACTGTGGACAGGGATGAGAATTGGGCCATTCCATAGGCCCCAGTGGTGACAATGGTAGGCTGTGCATGTCTGTCTTAGGGCCCCCAGGCAGTGATAGCATCTCCAGGTGGGTTAATTCCTATGCCTCCAGGCAGCTTGCTTGGTTATTGGTAGTGGCAGTAGTGGCCAGATAAGTGTGTTTGTGGCATGAGTGATGGTATAGTAGTAGAGATGGTAGAAAACTCCTCAGATTCCCAGGCAGCACTCATTAACATTACTGGTGGCTGTGTTGGGCTGGGCCAGTCCATCCCTAGATACCCCAGTGCCATGTGTGGATAAGTGTCATTAGTGGTGTTTACAGCACACTGGTTGGTCTCATCCTCAGGTTTCTGGGAGAAGTACACAGTTGTCCAAGGTGTTAGAATGAATGGGGTGATCCCCAGCCCCCTGGTGGTGTGCTCAGGCTGGAGATGTTTCACTAACACTTTTCATGCATTAGGGAGCTTTCCCAAGCTCCCTATTTTTCTTATGCTGTTTTCATGATCCCAGCTGATAAGCTAAAATTACAAATGAAAATCCATCTATGTTGTCTTTTTTATTTACCTATGTGGGTACATTTACCAATAATCTTTACTTATTTCTGTGGACTTGAGTTACTGTTTGGTGTTCTTTTATTTCATCCTAATGTATTTCCCTTAACATTTCTTGTAGGGCAGGTGTGCTACCTACAAACTCTCTCATTTTTTTTCTTTATTTTAGAGTTTATTAATTCTCCTTTTTTTGAAGTTATATTTTTTTCTTCAACACTGTTAATATGTTGTCCCACTTCCTTCTGGCATTCCTTCTTCCTGATGAGATATCAGCTAATAAACTTACTGAATTTCCCTTGTATATGAGTCATTTTTTTCTCTTGCTGTTTTCATGATTATTTTTGGTGTTTTCTTTAATATTTTTCCATGAGGTGTCTGGCTGTGGACTTTTTTGAGTTTATTATACTTAGAGCTTATTGAGTTCCTTGAATATGTAGCTATTTAAAAAAAAAAATTGGAAATATTGGCCATTTTTTTCAAGTGTCTTTTATGCTCTTTTCTTTCTCTTCTCTCCTGAGACTACCACGATGCATACGTTATGTCTGATGCTGTCTCAAAGATTTCTGATGCTCTATTTATTTTTGTTCATTCCTTTTTGTTGCTGTTTTTCTTCAGATATCATAATCTTAATTGATCAATGTTTACATTTATTTATTTCAATATATTAGGGGGTATAAATATTTTAGTTTCATGGGTACATTTTATAATGTTTAAGGTGGGCCTTTTAGTGTGCCCATCACCCAAATAGTGTTCACTGTGCGTGATAGGTAAGTTTTTATGTCTCTCTCCTCCCCTTTTCCCCCACTTGATTTCCAACAAACTTTACATCTCTTTGTGCCCATGTGTGCCCATCAATTAGTTCCCAATTATTCCAGAGTACATGTGGAGCTTATTTTTCCATTCTAAAATATATCATTTGGGACAATGATCTCCAGTTCCATTCAAGTTGTTGCAAAAAACATTATTTCATTCCATTTTATGTTTGAGTTGTACTCCATGGTGTGTGTGTGTGTGTGTGTGTGTGTGTGTGTACACGCATGCATACACACACACTCTATATTTTCTTAATCCACTCATGAATTGATGAACATTTAGGTTGATTCTACATATTTCCAATTGTGAATTATGGAGATAAACTGATGAGTGTAGGTGTCCATTTGATAAAATGACCTATTTTCCTTTGGGGAGACAGCCAGCAGTGGGATTGGTGGATCAAATGGTAAGTCTACATTTATTTTTTTGGAGAAACCTCTATATTGTTTTCCACAGAGGTTGTACTAATTTGCACTCCAACCAAGAGAGAATAAGCTCTCCTTTCTCTCTGCATCCATGCCAGCATCTATAGTTTTTGACTTGTATATAATGGCCATTCTGACAGGGGTGAGGTAGTATCTCATAGTGGTTTTAATTTGTATTTCTCTGATAATTAGTGATGTTAACCAGTTTTCTTTTTTTTTTTCTTTTTTTGGTGACTTTGAAAAGAGAAGTTTTATTGGAGTCATCAGGTGACAGCATAATTGGAGAGTGTCCGCGAGATAATGAAAGGGGTAGAATTGGAGAAAAAAAGAATCGAAAACTCTTCAAAGAGTTTTCATCCAGAGGGGTTCAGAGAATTAGGTGCTAGCTGAAGGTAAAAATAGGATTAATACAGGGTTTTATTTCAGCACATCAGTCTCATAATCTGAACGCATATATTTTTTTGTCATTTATTTTCTTCATTTGAAAAACTTATGTTCATGTATTTTTTCCACTTCTTCATGGGTTGATTCTTTTTATCCTGTTGATTTGTTTGAGTTCTCTGTAGATTCTGAATATTATCCTTTTATTAGATGTATAGTTTGTGAATATATTCTCCAATTCAATAAGTTTTTTATTTACTCTGTTGATTATTTCATCTGCTGCACAGAAAGATTTTTTTTTCAATTTAATCAATTCTGATTTATTTATTAATTTAATTTTGTTGCTGTGTTTTCCTTTGGGGTTTTCTTCATAAATTCTTTGCCTAGGCTATTGTCAAGAAGAATTTTATCTATATTTTCTTCTAGAATTCTCATGGTTTCATGCCTTATATTTAAGTGTTTTATATATCATGAGTTACTTTTTTTTTAATCGTAGGGGATAGGGGTCTTGTTTCATTCTTTTGCATGTGGCTATCAAATTTTCCCACAACCATTTAATGAACAGAGCTTGCTTTCCCCTGTGTATGTTTTTGTCTGCTTTGTCAAAGATCTGTTGGTTTCAGGTAAACGGTTTTATTTCTGGGTTCTATATTCTGTTCCATTGGTCTCTCCCTCTACTTTTATACCAGTACCATGCTTTTTTGGTTACTATAGTATTCTAGTATAATTTGAAGTCAGGTAATATAATGCTGCGAGATTTGTTCTTTTGCTTAAAATTCCTTTGGCTATTTGGTCTCTTTTTTGGTCCAAATGAAGTTGAGAATTATTTTTTCTACATCTGTGAAATATGACATTGGTATTTTGATATGGATTGCATTAAATCAGTAAATCATGTTGGGCAGTATGGACATTTTAACAATGTTACTTTTACTGAGCCATGACCATGAGATGGTTTTCAATTTTTGTCATCTGCCACTTCTTTAATCAGGATTATATAGTTGCCCTTATAGAGTTCTTTCACCTCTTTGGTTAGGTATATTCTTATATATTTAATGTGCTTCATATCTATTGTGAATGATATTGTGTCTTTGATTTGAATCTCAGCTTGACTGTTACTGGTATATAGATATGTGACTGACTTATTTATATTGATTTTGTAACCTGAGACTTTGCTGAATTTATTTATCAATTCTAGGAATCTTTTGGTGGAGTCTTCAGAATTTTTTAGATACAAGATTATTATCATCAGTGAAAAGGGATAGACTCACTTCTTGTTTACTGATTTGGATATACTTTATTTATTTTTATTATCTGATTGCTTTAACTATGACTTCCAGTGCTATGTTGATTAGAAGTGCTGACAATGGGCACACTTCTCTTGTTCTGGTTCTTAGAGAGAATGCTTTTAACTTTCCCCCATTCAGTAAAATGCTGGCTGTGGGTTTTTCCTATATGGCTTTTATAAATCTGAGGTATTTTCCTTGTATACCTAGTTTGTTGAGGATTTTTATTGTGAAAGATGATGGATTTTGTCAAATGTTTTTTTCTGCATCTATTGAGATGATCATGGCATTTTTGTGTTTCTATTTATGTGGTTAATCGTGTTTATATTGATTTGCATATGTTAAACCATCCTTACAACCCTGAGATGAAATCCAATTTGTCGTGGTGAATCATCTTTTTGATGTGCTAATTGAATTCAGTTTGCTAGTATTTTGTTGAGGAATTTTGCATCTACATTCACAAGGGATATTGGTATTGGTCTGTAGTTTTCTTTTTTGTTGTGTCCTTTCCTGGCTTTCATGCCAAGGTGACACTGGTTTTGTAGAATGAGTTGGGGAGAATTCCCTGCTTCTCAATGGTATGGAATAATTTCTGCAGTATTGGTAGTGGTTCTTCTTTGTAAGTTTGGTAGAATTCTGCTGTAAATCTATCTGCTCCAAAGCTTCTTTGTTGTTGCTGTGTTGTGAGGGTTTTTTTTTTTTTTCTGCTTTGATCTCACTGCTTGTTATTGCTCTGTTCAGGAGTTCTATTTCTTCCTGATTGAGTCATGGGAAATTGTGTGTTTCCAGGAATTTGTCCATTTCCTTTACATTTTCTAGTCTATGTGCATGGAGTTTTTCATAGTATTCATGGATAATGTTTTGAAATTCTGTGGGATCAGTTGTAATATCTCCTTTTTCATTTATGATTAAGCTTATTTGGATCCTTTCTCTTCTATTTCTGGTTAATCTAGAAAGAGGCATAACAATATTGTCTGTCTTTTCAAAGAACCAACGTTTTCCTTTTTTTGATCCTTGGTATTTTTTTTATTTTGTTTTCTTTTCCATTTTATTTAGGTCTGCTCTGACCTTTGTTATTTATTTCTGTAGGCTGTAGTTGTGGAATACTATGTGTATTGGCAGATTTCTTGTCTCTTGTTGATGAGGAAAGATTGAGGTCTTTGTAATCCTTTCTCTTTCCACAGTCCTGTGGTATTCTTAACAACATGAATTATATTGGATGCTCAGGTTAATCTCTGACACAGTACATGGTGCTTGTGGGCAAGAGTCAGCCATGACCTATATGACTGAATCATAAATTCTGTAATGGGTTGTAAAAGTTGCCCTCTCTGCCAGTAGCTGGGACTTGTTAGAAAGCGAGTTACAGTGTTATATTTTGGGACCTGTGACTGGCTCTAGCATCTCAGGAGGGGCACTTGAATGCTGCAGACAGTGTGTCGTGCCCTGACACTCCTACAGGACTCCTTATTTCCTGCCACAGCAGAGGTGGCTGGAGGATTGAGGCTAGGAAGGGCTAGATCTGATGAGCCTGCCATCAGGCTCCACAAAGGCAGGCAAAAGAGCTGTTTCAGCAGGGGTTGAGGGTCTACTCTCAGGCCACTTGGTAAAGCAACCAGGGAGGGGCTGAAGCAGCCTCACAAAGCCAGAAAGTATGCTTGTCTGGGAGAGACCATCTGGTATTCACAAATTGGTTGTAACAAGTGGGTTTTGCTTTCCTCCCTCCTCCCCTTTCCCGAGGTCTCCTTCCAGTGTCTGGCCCCTGAAGGAGATCAAACTAGCTGAGCTCACCAGCAAGTGGTATGGGAGCTTTCCTGTCCAGGATTTCACTCTGGGCTGACAGCATAGCTTTCCTATGGAGGGAGGTGTGCTCTAAGTGCACTGGAGCTCAGACCCACATTGCACTCTCCTCTCAGTTCTGCCCTCATGGGCTCCCTCACCTCCCAAAATTAATCTATAAATCTCCCTTCTGTGCCCCAAAGCAATACAATCAAGTCCTGGGGGTATGGTATCGGGCCTGTGGGTCTGTGCTCAAGTCCCCTAAGTTCAATCCCTGACCATGCCAGGGAGAAGCATGGTAGTCCTGCATTTCCCATGGAATTCTAAAGAAGGTTTGATGTCCCTCCACTTCAGGGTATGCTCTACTGTTAAGGAGAAGCTAAGCAAGCAGCACTGGGAGGGCTTGTAGCCAGGGAGCTCACAGTCCAAGCTTACAGTCCACTCTTGCTCCACTGCAGGTCTTTAAGAGGAAAGGTGTGAGCCCCATTCTCTGCTGAAGCCACAATGTAGTGAATGTGCCAACAGCAGGGAAGCAGCTGCTCCTGAGAGTCTTGGTTCAATCATCCCTTAAGGCACCCATGCCTCTAAGCAGCAGTGGGTGAGGGAGGGGAAGGGGAAGAAAAGAGTCTGAATAGAGAAGAACTTGCATTCTGGTCATCTTAGTCCCTTTCCTAGGAAGGCAGGGCACCTGGAATTTCCAAGCTCTGGGTTCACACACATCACCCAGGATTCACAGACCACTGTAGCCACTGATGTATGGGCCAGAGTTGAGAAATGCTTGGGTGGGAAAAATAAACACAAAAACTGAATGACTTAAACTCCCCGGGGTTGAGAAAGTCTCACAATGGGTGGAGAAGTAGTATGAAGCCTGCCATCTTTGCTTAGGTCTGTGATAACAGAAAGCAACTCTGAGGGGGCTGATAACCTGGTGCTTTGTTTTCGAGAAGCTCCCAGTTCACTGGTGGCAGCAGCTTTTGGGCCTATGAGGGTAGAAAAGCTTTCCAGCAGCTCAGAAGCCTGCTGACTGCCAGAGGTGGGTGGGAATGAAACAAAACATCTCTATCTATTCTTCCCACTGGGCTCCAAGATTCTTGGGGGTTGATCTCTGCTGGTACATTGCTCCTTCTTGTTCTTCTCTGCAACTTCTTTCTATGGAATCTTTTATGGGTTCTGGCACATTTCTCTCAGAATTACACCTGATCTAGTTTTTTTTTTTTTATTTCAGCATATTATGGGGGTATAAAAGTTTAGGTTACATATATTGCCCTTGCCCCCCCAAGTCAGAGGTACAAGCATGTCCATCCCCTAGATGGTGCGCATCACATGCATTATGTATGTATACACCCATCCCCTCCCCGCCCCCCACATCTGCCTGACACCCAAGTGCCCATCAATACATGAGTGGATTAATAAAATGTGCTATATGTATACCATGGAATACTCAGCTACAAGAAACAATGGTGATCTAGCATCTCTTGTATTTTCCTGGATAGAGCTAGAACCCATTCTACCAAGTGAAGTATCCCAAGAATGGAAAAATAAGCACCACGTGTACTCACCATGAGATTGGTTTCACTGATCATCACCTAACAGAACATTTAGTTTTTTTTTTTAATCTAATACTTTTACTTCTTTCTGAAACTATCTGGCAATGAATGTCTCTAGTCAGCTCTCTTCCTAGATTCCCACCTGCAACTTTCAATCCCCTTTATTAGAGTGGCATACACAGGCTGCTTCTAGTCTGCCATCTTGCCCTCAATATATATTTACATTTAATGATGCTTTCTTCTGCCTGATTAAGTATGCTCTTGAGCACTGCTAGTGAGTTTTTAATTTTAGTTATTGCATTATTCAAGTCAAGAATTTCTACCTGGTACATTTTAAAGCAATTATAATGCTATTTTTTATTGTTTTTCTCTATTTGTTAGTATACCATTCTCCTAGCTTCCTTTAGTTCTTTGTCCATGTTTTATTTTAGCTCCTTGAACATGTTTTGTATAGTTGATTTAAAGAATTTCTCAAAGTACTATATCTTGGCTTTATCAGAGAAAGTGATTTCTATTGATTTCTTATTCTTTAGCCATACTTTCTACTTTTTTCATTTTTTTAATTTCAGAATATTATGGGGGTATAAATGTTTTGGTTATATACATTGCTTTTGTACTGCTTGAATCAAAGTTATAAGTGTGTCTATAACTCAGACACTGTACATTTTACCCGTTAGGTATGATTTCACCGATCCCTTCTTCCCCCTTCCCACTTGCATGATTTTTGTTGAGTTTTACTTCCATCTATGCACATAAGTGCTGATCAGTTAGTTCAAGTTTAACAATGAGTACATGTGGTGTTTGTCTTTCCATTATTGAGATACTTCACTTAGAATGATGGTCTCCAGTTCTATCCTGATTGTTGCAAAAGATAACAATTAACTGAAGGTGAAGGGATGGAAGAAAATATTCCATGAAAATAGAAATCAAAAGAAAGCAGGTGTAGCCATTCTCATATCAGATAACATAGACTTCAAATTAACAAGAGTAAAGAAAGACAATGATGGCCATTATATAATGGTAAAGGGAGCAATTCATCAAGAAGACATATCAATCACAAATATTTATGCACCCAACATAGGTGCACCCAGATTTATAAAGCAAACCTTACTAGCTCTAAACAAAGAGATAAAAAGCAACATCATAATTGCTGGGAACTTCAACACCCCACTGTCAGAATGGGACAGAGCTTCCAAGCAGAAAATAAATAAAGAAACACTGGACTTAAATGGGACTCTGAAGCAAATGGGCATAACGGACATTTACAGAACATTCTACCTCAAAATTACTGAATATACATTCTTCTCATCAGCACATGGAACATTCTCTAAGACTGATCACATCTTAGTCTACAAAACATGTTTCAACAAGTTCAAAAAAAATAAATATACCATATATTAATATCTTCTTAGACCTTAGTGGAATAAAATTAGAAATAAACTCAAACAGAAACACTCAATTCTACACAAAGTCATGGAAATTAAGCAAACTACTGCCAAACAATTATTGGGTCAAGGAAGAAATTAAGGAGGAAATCAAGAGATTCCTTGAATTAAATGACAAATGGGACACAAGTTATCAAAATTTGCAGGATTCAGAAAAAGCAGTCCTAAGGAGGAAATTCATACCTCTAAATTCCTTCCATCAAAAAGACAGAAAGGTCACAAATCAACAATCTAATACTTCATATTAAGGAGCTAGAAAGGAAGAGCAAACCAGTCTCAAATCTTTCTTTTCAAAGAAACAAAGAGTAGGTTCTTTGATAAGGTAAACTTTCTTCTTTATATAGATGTCTTGTAATTTTTTGTTACAAATTGGAAATTTAAAAATATAATGTAGCAAGTATGGAAATCAGACACCCCCCAACAGGGTTTTGTTGTTATGTGTTTGTCCATTGAATTTAGTGAACTAATTTTTTAAAGTCTGTATTTTTTGTCCTGCGTGGCCATTGAAGTCTACTATTCTTATGATTCGACAGATTTCCTTAAACATCTGAAACCAGTAATTTTGCCAGGCTTTGCTGAGGAATTTTATGTCCATGTTGGGACATGCCTTCAACACTTATCCAGGTAGTTTACCATTCTGCCTTAGCCTTCACTTCCTGCTTGGAAAGACTCTCTAGATCAGACAGAGGTGAAAGCTTAGTGCCCTCTTTGGTCTTTCCTAATTAATTATGTACAATCCCTGAACACACGTTACCTTCAAGCACTTATTTGGCAAAATATCTCTGTAACTAGGCTTTCCTATTAGGTTTTCCATTAGTTTATGATTTACTTCAACTTTCTGCATTTCTACAGAAAGCATCAACTATTATATTTGCATACAAATATTTTTATATGTGACTTCCCTTCTTCCTCATTTAGTCATCTAAACTCGGGGAGAGTTCTGAGTTGGTCAAAATAAGGTAAGACTTTTGAGAAGGTCCTCCAGGTAACCACCAGACAGATCATATAAGAAGAATTGTTTTCAAATGGGGTCTGTTCTATTCTCCTGGGTACCAGTACTGGACTTTTGTTTTTAAGGCTAATGCTGAGCTGAGGTGGCTAAGGTACTAAGGCAAATTAAAATGCCACAAATTTTATTACTCTTAAAGAGATCCAGACATTTAGTTTGAATAAGCATTCACCACATTGACATAAGCTTTCTGTTCATGACCAAGGTTCCAAAAAAGTTGATTCTCACCGATTTTGCTAGTTCTTTCATTATTTTTATGCAGAAACAGACTCTAACATTCCCTATAGGACATTTTTTTCTGATTTCACATTACACATGATCTTTGAAAATGGTGTCAAGCCTGTTGAATGTGGAAAGAACACTTTTTAAAACAAATGGTATTGGAAGAATGGATATTTATGTGAAGAAAAAGAACTTTAACCCAATATTTCTCACCACACATACAAAAATAATTTGAGGTATAATATAAACCTAAAGGTAAAAGCTAAATCTACAAAGTCTCTGGATTAAACATGTGAAAATAGAGTCAAGATTTATTGTAGAGAGACATTTAATATGCAACATAGAAAGCAAGAAATATAAAAGAAAAAAACTATATTTGATTATATTCATTTAAAAAATTATTGGAAAAGTACCACTAAAAATATAAATATTATCATCTTTCATATGTAGGAGCTAAACAAAACCTGAACTCATAGACATGGAGAATAGTGTTGAGGTTATTAGAGGATGAGAAGGGTTGGGAGGAGAGGAGGATAGAGAGAAGTTGGTTAACAGATATAAAATTACAGCTATATAGGAGGAATAAGTTTACCCTATAACACTGTAGGGTGACAATTGTTAACAATAATTCATTGTACATTTTCAAATAGCCAGAAGACAGGGCTTTGAATGTTCCCAACACAAAGACATAATAAATGTTTGAGGTGATAGATATGTTAATCATCATGAATTGATTATTACACATTGTATACATGTATCAAAATATCACTCTGTATCTCATAAATATGTACAATTATGTGTCAACAAATTTATAAGAAAAAAAGAAAATGAATAGGCAAGACACAGACTTAAAAATTATAATACATTGATCTGTTAAATGATTTATGTCTAAAATGTATAAAAACTCTCACAACTCAATAGTAACCAAAGGAAAAACTCAATAAAGATAACCAAAAAACTGAGTAGATACTTCAAAAGAAAGATATGAAAATAGCCATTAAAGATGTGAAAATATGCATAATATTATTCGTGAACAGCTAAATGCAAATTAAAATGAGTATGAAATATCATATTACGTTTATAAAATATATAAAATGTAAAAAGACCAACAAATACCAAATATTTATAAAGATGTGGAGTAAATGGGACTACCATATATAGCTGCTGGAAGTAGAAAATTTTGCAGTAACTTTAGAAAAAGTTTGGCAGGTCCTTATTGATTTAAATATATACCTAACCTATGGCTCCAAAATTCAACTCATAGTTATTTACTCAGAAAAATAGATACTATGAAGGATTACTACCATGCAAAAAAGGAAAGAACTACTGATATTTGCCAATATTAATATATGAATGACTATAAAAATATATGAGTGAAAGAAGCTAGATGCAAAGTTGTACACACTGTATGGATCCACTTTTAAAAAGTCCAGGAACAGGCACAATTCATTCTTGTTATTAGACATAAGAATATTATTTTTCTGTGGGTATCAGGATTGACTAGAAGCAGGCTTTAGGAAGCTTTAAAAAATGATGCAAATGTCCCATGTCTTGATTAAGTTCATGTTTACATTGGTGTATGCATTTTTTAAAACTTATTAACTTCCACACTTAAAATGTATGCATTTCACTGTGTTTAAATTTTAACTAAGACCAGGTGCGGTGGCTCACGCCTGTAATCCTAGCACCCTGGGAGGCCGAGGCAGGCAGATTGTTTGAGCTCAGGAGTTTGAGACCAGCCTGAGCAAGAGCGAGACCCCATCTCTACTAAAAATAGAAAGAAATTATATGGACAGCTAAAATATATATATATATATATATAAAATAGCCGGGCATGGTGGCACATGCCTGTAGTCCCAGCGACTCAGGAGGCTGAGGCAGGAAGATCACTTGAGCCAGGAGTCTGAGGTTGCTGTGAGCTAGGCTGATGCCACGGCAATCTAGCCAGGGCAACAGAGTGAGACTGTCTCAAAAAAAAAAAAAAATTAACTAAGGTAAAAAAAATTCTTATGTTGTCAAGGATTGGAAACAAATTTAATCTCCATCTTGATATGCCCTTTTATTCTTGCCTTTAATTTACTTTTATACCCCTTATTTTGGAAATTCTTTCTATGACTTTATAGGAAAAACATTGGAGTAGTGTCAGATAATATGTGTTTTCATCCTAAATTTATCACTTACTAGTTTGGTGACCTTGGGAAAATTTCAAAGTATCATAGATCCATGAATTATTAGAAATGAGGCAAAGTTTAAAGTACTTAAGAAGGGTTAGAGAAAGAGAAAGATGGTGGAGTGGAGGTGACCTCCTGGATTCGTGCTCCCAGAGAGGAAGGCATAAATCTCGGCCTGCCACAATGTGAGTGGATCGCTCCCCCACAAAAACAGCGGTGTGAAACCATGGAAAATCAGTGTGAGACAAAAAATCAATAAAAAGATAAGGTGAATGGGAGATAAGATCGCAAAAATATGGAGAGTGTGGGACAAAAAATAGAAAGTGGAGCATGGGATGGCTGTGCCCGCCTCACCAGCAAGTGAGGTGGGATCAGTCCCACAGGAGAGTGTCTTGCTTCCCCACTGACCTACACACCCATTCAGTCAGGGATCTGCCTGAAGTCCATGCAGAATCACTGTGGGAGACGTGGGCTCCGTGGAGATGAGACATTAGCAGGAAGCATCTTGGACTCCTGAGCTCTGTGCCAGAACTGCACTTGGTGGGGGAGGGGCTGGTCTGGGCTACCGCTGGAGGCAGTTGGGAGACAGTTAAACTGCCTCTACCACTCAGCAGGTCCAGATTGATGGAGATGAAAACTAATTATGGGAATGTAACCTGGAAACCACTGCAGGCTGTTAGGCCCGCTCAGGTGGATCAGAAAGAATGAGAGCCCCTGCTGAACACACGTGAGATGGTGGGAAGGTGACATAAATGAGACAAGGGGGCATCTGGACGACACAGACCCTGGTTCTGGCACCTGCCACCCCCTGAACACTCACCCCCAGTGCTGGCAATCTGCAGGTGGGCAGTTGCCATTTTGGGGGTCCACAACCTAGCCACTGTGGTGCAATAGGGAGCCATGCGGCTCCCTGGACAGCTCCCTCCCCCAGTCCGTGGACTCTTGCTAGAAGCTCCGTCCTTGTGTGAACCCTTAGGGCTTCCCCAGTCATGAGAGATTAGAGCTTGGAACTTGCAGACATTGGGGCAGGGCAGACCATTGCCCATTTGATCTGCAGCAGCTGGGGCACTGGATGAACGTAGGCACCACCCCCTCCCCCTAGCCAGTATCTTTCATGCAGAAACAGGTAGAAACCACCTCTGGAGAGGGATAGACAAGAAAAAGATCCTTTCTGTCTGCAACTAGTGTGACTCTTGGCCGCAGATCAAAAGTCCACAGCCTACTGACTTAGCTCATCAAACCGGTTTTAGGCCAAACAATACCCTGGGGCTGGAACCACCAGAAACAGCACCCCAATTCTAGGAGAAGAATCCTGAACAACACATAAGTGGCTCCCACTAGTGACAAAGGAGGCAACACACCTAGGCTGTTATACAGCCTAGGAGAAGAGCACAAGGCATATTACTATCCAGACGAAAGCTGAAAGAAGAAAACTAACTATTGATCCACATGGGTAGGACTCAGCGAAAGAACTCTGGAAGTATAAAGAATCAAATGGAAATCATGCCCCTAAAGAGGAACACCAACTCTGTAGCAATGGTCACAAACCAGATTCAGAACAGTAAGATGTCACAGGAAGAATTTCAAACATGCAATGTAAGAAAGCTGAATGATACGCAAGAAAAAATGGACAACCAACACAAAGAAACCACAAAGAAAATCCAGGAATTGGAAGAAAAATTCACTAAAGAAATCGAAATCTTAAAGAAAAATCAAACTGAACTCCTGGAAATGAAAAATTTATTCAGGGAACCACAAAACATAGTGGAAAGCCTCAAGAGCAGGGTAGGTCAAACAGAAGAAAGAATCTCATAGATCGAAGATAACACTTTCCAATTAAATAATTCAGTCACAGAGATAGAGCAAAGAAATAAGAAAAAAGACCAGAGTATGCAAGAAATGTGGGATTATGTGAAGAAGCCTAACGTGAGAGTTATGGGCATTCCTAAGGGTGAAGAAGATAATAAGCAAGGGTTGGACAAGCTATTTGAAGATATAATTGAGGAAAATTTCCAAGGCCTTGCTAAAAGTCCAGATATACAGGTTCAAGAAGCTCAAAGGACCCCTGGGAGATTCATTGCAAATAGGAAGACACCACATCACACAGTCATCAGACTGACCAAAATATCCACTAAAGAGGCCCTTCTTTGAGCTGTAAGAAGAAAGAAACAAGTAACATACAAAGGAAAGCCCATCAGAATTACGCCAGATTTCTCAACTGAAATCTTACAAGCAAGAAGAGATTGGGGGCCCATTCTCACTCTTCTGAAACAGAATAATGCCCAGCCTAGAATCTTGTTCCCACCTAAGCTAAGTTTTGTATACGAAGGAGAAATTAAGACATTCTCAGATAAACAAAGACTGAGGGAATTCACCAAGACAAGACCAGCCCTCCAAGAAGTACTCAAAACAGAGTTACACATGAACCAGCACAAGAAAGACCCACGAATGTAAAGCTACTCAATAGCTAAAGATAAAAGCCGGATACCACAATGGCTCAAGAGGGAAAACGTAGCAATGAAGTTCTACACAACAGGATGAACAGAAATCTGCCCCACTTGTCAGTTCTCTCAATAAATGTGAATGGCTTGAATATCCCACTCAAAAGTCATAGGCTGGCCCAATGGATAAAAAAATGTAAGCCAAGTATCTGCTGTCTCCAGGAAACTCATGTGACCTGAAAAGATGCATTTAGACTGAAAATAAAATGTATAAATTGATATTTCAAGCAAAGAGAAGCTGAAAGAAGACTGGCACAGTGGTTTTAATCACTGATAACTTAGTTTTTAAATGAACAAAAGTAATGAAAGATAAAAATGGTTACGATATACTGGTGAAGGGTACAATTAAACAAGAAGACATAACTATACTTAATATATACACCTAACTTAGGTGCACCCAGATTTGTAAAGCAAACCCTACTTGATCTAAACCAAATGATAACAACACCATAATAGATGGAGAATTCAACACCCGGCGCACAGCACAGGACAGATCCTCCAAACAGGAAATAAATAAAGGAATAATGGACTTAAACAGAATGCTAGAATAAATGGGCCTGACTGACATTTACAGGAGATTCTACTCAAAATCCGCTGAATATACATTCTATTCATCAGCTCATGGGACATTCTCTAAGATTGACTATATCCGAGGACACAAAGCATGTATTAAAAAATCTTAAAAAATAGAAATTATACCATGCATCTTCTCAGATCACAGCAAAATGAAAGTAGAAATTAAACCTAACAGATATTCTCACTCCTACTCAAAGTCATGAAAGCTAAACAATCTTCTTCTGAACGATTATTTTATGAATGATGCAATCAAGATGGAAATCAAAAGATTCTTTGAATTAAACGACAAAGGAGACACAAGTTATCAAAATCTGTGGGACAAAGCTAAAGCAGTCCTGAGAGGAAATTTATTATTATAAATACCTATATCAAAAAGACAGAAAACTTACAAATAGACAACCTAATAAATAGACTCAAAGAGCTGGAGAAAGAAGAACAGACCTAACCAAAACCCAGCAGAAGGAGAGAAATTAATAAGATCAAGTCAGAACTAAATGAAATAGAAAACAAACAAAAAAACATATGGGAGATTAATAAAACAAAAAGTTGGTTCTTTGAAAAGATAAACAAAATAGACACGCCTCTGGCTAGACTAACCAAGAGCAGAAAAGTAAAATCTCTAATAACCTCCATCAGGAACATGAAAAGACATATCACAACCAATGCCACAGAGATACAAGATATCATCTATGAATTCTACAAAAACCTTTATGCACACAAACTGGAAAATGTGGAGGAAATGGACAAATGTTTAGAAACACAAAGCCTCCCTAGGCTCAACAAGGAAGAAATAGAATTCCTGAATAGACCAATATCAAGAACCAAAATCGAAACAGCAATAAAAAACCTTTCTAAAAAGAAAATCCCCGGACCAGATGGTTTCACACCCGAATTTTACCACACCGACAAAGAAAAACTGCTGTCTATCCTACAAAAATTATTCTCCAACATCGAGAAGAATAGAATTCTCCCCAACACATGTTCTCAAGCCAACATAATTTTGATACAAAAACCAGGAAAGGATGCAACAAAAAGGGAAAACTACAGACCAATATTCCTTATGAATATAGATGCAAAAATTCTCAATAAAATCCTAGCAAATCATATTCAGGTGCTTATCAAAAAAATAATCCATCATGAACAATTGTGCTTCATCCCAGAGATGCAGGGATGGTTCAACATATGCAAATCTATAAGTGTAATTCAACACATAAATATAATCAAAACCAAAGAGCATATGATCTTCTCAATGGAGGCAGAAAAAGCATTTGACAGAACTCAACACCCTTTTATGATAAGAATGCTTAACAAAATAAGCATAGATGGGGCCTATCTAAAAATGATACAAGCCATATATGACAAACCCACAGCCAACATCATACTGAATGGGGAAAAATTGAAAGCATTCCCACTTAGAACTGGACCCAGACAAGGCTGCCCACTGTCCCCATTACTTTTCAACATAGTATTAGAAGGCCTTGTGAGAGCTATCAGGCAAGAGAGAAGAATCAAGGGAGTCTAAATAGGGAAAGAAGAGATCAAACTCTCACTCTTTGCTGATGATATGATATTATATATAGAAAACCCCAAGGATTCAACCAAGAGACTCCTGGAATTGATCAATGAGTTCAGTAAAGTCTCAGGAAACAAAATCAATACACACAAATCAGAGGCATTCATATATGCCAATAACAGTCAAACGGAGAACCAAACTAAGGACTCAATACCCTTCACAATAGCAACAAAGAAAATAAAATACATAGGAATATATTTAATTAAGGAGGTAAAGAACCTCTGCAGAGAGAACTATGAAACACTGAGGAAGAAATTTGCAGACCATGTAAACAGGGGGAAAACCATACCATGTTCGTGGATTGGAAGAATCAACATTGTTAAAATTCCTATATGACCCAAAGTGATTTACAGATTTAATGCAATCCCTATTAAATTATCAACATGATTTTTCAAAAATATAGAAAAAATAATTTAACACTTTGTATGGAACCAGAGAAGACCCCGTTTAGCGAAAGCAATTTTAGGCAATTAAAAAAAAAAAAGGGAGGTACTAATTAACCCAACTTCAAACTATACTACAAGGCTGTGGTTATTAAAACTTCATGATATTGGCACAAGAACAGGGACAAGAACAGGGACACAGACCAGTGGACCAGAATAGAAAATCCAGATATAAAACCATCCTCATATAGCCATCTAAACTTGGACAAAGCAGACAAAATCATACTCTGGGGAAAAGAATTCTTATTCAATAAATGGTACTGGGAAAACTGGATAGCCACATGTAGAAGACTGAAACAGGACCCACAGCTTTCACCTCTCACAAAAATCAAATCACAGCGGATAACAGACTTAAACCTTAGGTGTGAAACTCTTAGAATTCTAGAAGAAAATGTAGGAAAGAGACTTGTATACATTGCCCTAGGCAAAGAATTTACGAGGAAGACACCAAAGGCAATCACAGAAACAATAAAAATAAATAAATGTGACCTGATTAAATTAAAATGCTTCTGAACAGCCATAGAAAAGTCACGAGAGCAAACAGACAACTTACACAATGGGAAAAAAAATTTGCATCCTACACATCTGATAAAGGACTGATAACTAGAATCTATTTAGAACTCAAGAAAATCAGCAAGAAAAAATCAAACAACCCTATCAAAAAGTGGGCAAAGGACATGAATAGAAATTTTTCAAAACAAGACAGAAGAATGGCCAACAAAGATATGAAAAATTGTGCAACATTTCTAATCATCAGGGAAATGCAAATCAAAACCACAATGAGATATCACTTACTCCAGTGAGAATGGCCTTTATCAAAATGTCCCAAAACAATAAATGTTGGCATGGATGTGGAGAGAAAGGAACACTCATACACTGCTTGTGGGACTGCAAACTAGTGCAACAACTATGGAAAGCAATACAGAGATACCTTAAACCGATACAAGTAGACCTACCATCTGATCCAGCAATCGCATTATTGGGCATCTACCCAAAAGAACAGAAGACATTTTATAAAAAAGACATTTGCACCTGAATGTTTATAGTAGCACAATTCACAATCGCAAAGATATGGAAAGAACCCAAATGCCCATCAATACATGAGTGCATTAATATAATGTGGTGTATGTATATCATGGATTATTACTCAGCTATAAGAAATAATGGTGATATAGAATCTCTTATGTTCTCCTGGAAAGAGTTGGAACCCATTTTACTAAGTGAAGTATCCCAAGAATGGAAAAATAAGCACCACATGTACTTACCAGAACATTGGTTTCCCTGATCATCACCTAAGTGCACATTTGAGAATAACACCATTTGCATGTCAGGCAGATATGGGGGAGAGGGGATGGGTGTATACCTACATAATGAGTGCAATGCTCACTGTCTGGGGAATGGGCATGCTTGAAGTTCTGACTCAGGGGGGTAAGGGAGCATGGGCAAAATACATAACCTAAATTTTGGTACCACCATAATAAGCTGAAATAAAAAAGAAAGAAACAATACATGTAAACATTAAAAAATAAACAAATAATATAATAAAAATAGTACCCAAATGCAATGTCATAAAAATATTTCCATGCTCTAAAAATTTTCAAATTTGGATTATAATCTTTAGGTAGTTGATTCCCATGAAATTATTTTTATATGGTGTGAGGCAATATTTTCTTTTTCCATATAAATAGCAAATGGTCACAGCACCATGTATTGAATAGTGCATCCTGCCCACTCTTAGTAAATAGTAATGTTACCTCTGCCATATATCAAGTTGCCATATAAACATTGGTCTTTTTCAAGGCTTTCTATTCTGCCCCCTTGTTTTACTTTTGTATGCCTGGTTCAACAACCACTATGTTAATTACTGTAGCTTTATAATAAGTAGTGACATCTGGTAGGGCAAGTTCTCCTTTTTTATTATTCTTTGCCATTTTCTTGCTTATTTTTACTTTTTTGTTATTTCCAAATCAATTTGGGGGTCAGCTGGTCCATTTCTATGAAATATCCTTCAGGATTTTCATTGGAATTCCCTTGACTTTATTGATTAACTTTGGAACAACTATGAACTGTAAAACATTTTCTCTATGTTAACAAGTAGGGTACAACTATTTTATGGCATTATCATCTGTGAATGATAGCAATTGCGGTTCTTCATGTTTGATCCATAGACATTTAATTACTTTCTTTGTCTTTTTGCACCAATTAGGATCTTTGCTATATGCTTAATACAAGCAGTGGTTGTGGTCCTTCTTGCCATTTTTCTGACTTTAAAAGGAATACTGCCTTTTGAATACTTTATCAGTAAATAACACATCTGCTGTTGGTTGGAGGCTGATAGGTTAAGGAAGATCCCACACACACACAAAAAGAAGGGTTAAACTTAATTAGAAAAATGTTATTGAATGGTTTATGAGCCTAATGCATAGAGGGTTCCTTTGGATGTACAATTAAAATTTCTTTAATCCTTTAATAAGGAAAATTCAAAATTTTATTTTACTTTTACTGTTATTTAGACTTAGAGCAAATTTCTCAGAACTTATGAAAGTTTTTATTTCTCTTGGATCACACTCAAGGCTAATTGACTGGGACATTTGGATTGGGACATTTTTTAGAGATTCAATCTAACTGAATACCCACTATGGCTCTATGCATACACACTTTCCTCTTGATAAAAACACTCAATCTATAATAAAAGATTGGATGATTACATTAGATGAAGAAAAATATCATTGGAATTTTGAAGTTTTATTCTTTCATGAGGTAAAATGATATTGCTCTATAGAAAGTGTGCCTTCCTTAAAGTGGTATAGTTAACAATAGCTATGAATAGATATCTAAAGTAGATAAAATCTTCTTAGGAAATTACAGGAAGGTAACAAACAAATTCATTGTGGCTATAGTAATTCACTTTTGAAAAAGAAGGAAACTTTTTTTCCCTTCAATGTTCCTTTCACATATTTTTAAAGAATCTCTTTTATTCAGTCACATTGAAGAAAACCTCTGGCTGCTGATAAATTTTGGGGCAACTTCTAACTATAAGAAGGCCCTTGTGACCTGATGCAGTGTAATATTCAGCCAGACTAGAACTTTTACACATGGAAAGAAATTTCTTTGTTGTCAGTTCCCTGGTTAAATCAAATACAGTTGCTGTGTTAGAGCCATTCCATTGTAACTAGACCCATCTATTGAGCAATTACATAATCTATAGAGATTCTAATACTTTGGCTATATATTCTTATGATTTTCAATCCTGCTTTTGTTGAATTTATTAAATTATGTTATAAAGAACTTGAAGATCCTTATATGAGAAAACATCATGAAAGAAGAATTCGCAAAATCATTTTTTTATATCAAGATACTCAGGTAGAAAGTTTTAAGTAGAATGAGAAACACATTTTAAATCAAACTCAGAGTTATATCATTTCCTCTTTGAAACAATCCAAATAGTCACAAATTATTTCATTACGATCTTTTGAAACCTTTCACTATTTTTTTGTTCCAGAAGTTTAACAAATTGTAAGATCACAATTTTGTATTTATATTCACATATCTCTTCACTTGATCTCTAATTTCCCTTAACTGTCATTTAAACTATCACCTGGATCTTAAACAAAGCCTTGTTAGTTCATCAGAAGCTCTTTGGTTCTCAAGTATAATAGTGTCATGAGTATTCCCAAAGGCATTACATATATATATATATATATATATATTTAGAAGGACTTGCTATTAAAGTGGCATTGAAACACCAACTTCACTTTTATATAAATGAAAAGACATAGTACATTCTAAAAATACTTTTTAAGCATATTCTTTATAATAACTTTGCTTTAATCAACTTTAAATTTTGTAACGTTTTCTCTGAGAATAGTTTTCAATCAAAATGCAAACTATAAGTGAGAAATAGTCACCTTGATTATTTTTTTCTCACTTGTTCCTTAGTGCTTTAGTACTAAACTAATTTCCACTTATTAGTACACTTACTCACATAGACATTTTTTATTATTATTTCAGCATATTATGGGGGTACAAAAGTTTAGGTTACATATATTGCCCTTGCCCCCCATCCCATCCCCTGAGTCAGAGATTCAAGCATGTCCATTCTCCAGATAGTGCACATCACACTCATTATGTAGGCATACCCCCATCCCTCCCACCCCCACATCTGCCCGACAGCCGATTAGCGTTATTCCCAAATGTGCTCTTAGGTGATGATCAGGGAAACCAATTTGATGGTGAGTACATGTGGTGCTTGTTTTTCCATTGCTGGGATATTTCACTTAGTAGAATGGGTTCCAACTCTTTCCAGGAAAATACAAGGGGTGCTATATCACCATTATTTCTTATAGCTGAGTAATACTCCACAGTATACATACACCACATTATATTAATGCACTCATGTATTAATGGGCACTTGGGTTGTTTCCACATCTTTGCAATTGTGAATTGTGCTGCTATAAACATTCGGGTGCAGATGTCTTTTTTATAGAATGACTTTTTTTCTTTTGGGTAGATGCTCAATAATGGGATTGCTGGATCAAATGGTAGGTCTACTTGAATCTGTTTAAGGTATCTCCATATTGCTTTCCACAGAGGTTGCACTAGTTTGCAGTCCCACCAGCAATGTATCAGTCTTCCTGTCTCTCCACATCCATGCCAACATTTATTGTTTTGGGACTTTTTGGTAAAGGTCATTCTCACTGGAGTTAAGTGATATCTCATTATGGTTTTAATTTCCATTTCCCTGATGATTAGCGATGTTGAGCATTTTTTCATATCTTTGTTGGCCATTCTTATATCTTCTTTTGAAAAATTTCTATTCATGTCCTTTGCCCACTTTTTGGTAGGGTTCTTTGATTTTTTCTTGCTGATTTTCCTTGGTTCTAAATAGATTCTAGTTATCAGTCCTTTATCGGATGTGTAGGATATGAAATTTATTCCCATTGTGTAGGTTGTCTGTTTGCTCTCGTGACTGCTTCTTTGGCTGTGTAGAAGCTTTTTAATTTAATCAGGTCCTATTTATTAATTTTTGTTGTATCTGTGATTGCTTTTGGGGTCCTGCTCATAAATTCTTTGCCTAGGCCAATGTCTATAAGAGTCTTTTCCACACTTTCTTCTAGAACTCTAATAGTTTCACACCTTAGGTTTAAGTATATTATCCACTATGATTTGATTTTTGTGAGAGGTGAAAAGTGTGGGTCCTGTTTCAGCCTTTTCCTGTGGCTATCCAATTTTCCCAGCACCATTTATTGAATAAGGATTCTTTTCCCCGGAGTATGTTTTTGTCCGCTTTGTCAAAGATTAGATGGCTACATGAGGATGGTTTTATATCTGGATTTTCTGTTCTGGTCCACTGGTCTGTGTCCCTGTTCTTGTGCCAATACCAGGCATTTTTAATAACCACAGCCTTGTACTATAGTTTGAATTTGGGTAAATTAATACCTCTCATTTTGTTCTTATTGCCTAGAATTGCTTTTGCTAAACAGAGTCTTCTCTGGTTCCATACAAAGCACAAAATGATTATTTATATATCTGTGAAAAATGATTTTGGCAATTTAATAGGGGTTGCAGTGAATCTGTAGATCACTTTGGGTAGTATAGACATTTTAACAATATTGATTCTTCCGATCCATGAGCATGGTATGGTTTTCCACCTGTTTACGTGCTCTGCAATTTCCTTCCTCAGTGTTTCATAGTTCTCCCTGTGGAGGTCTTTTACCTCCTTAGTTAGATGTATTTCTAAGTACTTTATTTTTTTTGTTGTTATCATGAAGGGTATTGAGTCTTTGATTTGGTTCTCCGTTTGACTGCTATTGGCATATATGAATGCCTCTGATTTATGTGTATTAATTTTGTATCCTGAGACTCTACTGAATTCATTTATCAGTTCCAGGAGTCTCTTGGTTGAATCCTTTGGGTTTTCTAGATATAATATCATATCATCTGAAAAGAGTGAGAGTTTGATCTCTTCTGTCCCAATTTGGACTCCCTTGGTTCTACTCTCTTAATTGATTGCTGACTGACATCACAGGACAGATCCTCCAAACAGAAAATAAACAAAGAAATAATGGACTTAAATAGAATGCGAGAACAAATTGGCCTGACATTTACAGGACATTCTATCCAAAATCCACTGAATATACATTATTCTCATCAGCTCATGGGGCATTCTCTAAGATTTACAATATCCTAGGACACAAAGCATGTCTTAAAAAACTTAAAAAACAGAAATTACACCATGCATCTTCTCAGATCACAATGGAATAAAAGTAGAAATAAACGCTAACAGAAATTCTCATTTCTACTCAAAATTGTGGAAGCTAAACACCCTTCTCCTGAATGATTATTTTATAAATGAGGAAATCAAGATGGAGATCAAAATATTCTTTGAACTAAATGACAAATGAGGCATAAGTTATCAAAATCTGTGGGACACAGCTAAAGCAGTCCTGAAAGGAAAGTTTATTTCCATATAAGCCTATACCCAAAAGACAGAAAATTCACAAATAGACAATCTAAGGAATAGACTCAAAGAGGTGGAGAAAGAAGAACAGAGCAACCCCAAAGTCAGCAAAAGAAAGGAAATTAATAAGATCAAATCAGAACTAAATGAAACTGACAACAGGAAAACTATATGGAAGGTTAATAAAACAAAAAGTTGGTTCTTTGAAAAGATAAACAAAATTGACACTCATTTGGCTAGACTAACCAAGAGCAGAAAAGTAAAATCTCTAATAATCTCCATCAGGAACATCAAAGGAGAAATGACAACCGATGCCACAGAGATACAAGATATCATCTATGAGTTCTACAAAAACCTTGATGTACACAAACTATAAAATGTGGAGGAAATGGACAAATACTTAGAAACACACAGCCTCCCTAAGCTCAACCAGGAAGAAATGGATTTCCTGAACAGACCAATATGAAAAACTGAAATTGAAACAGCAATAAAAAACCTTCCCAAAAAGAAAAGCCCCGGACCAGATGGTTTCACACCAGAATTTTGCCACACCTACAAAGAAGAACTGGTGCCTATTCTGCAAAAGTGATTCCACAACATCGAGAAGGATGGAATTCTCTCCAACACTTTTTATGAATCCAACATAACCCTGATACCAAAACCAGGAAAGGATGCAACAAAAAAAGAAAACTACGGACTAATATCCCTTATGAATATAGATGCAAGATGCAAAAATTCTCAGTAAAATCCTAGCAAATCGAATCGAGGTCCTTTTCAAGAAAATAATCAATCATGACCAATTGGGCTTCATCCCAGAGATGCAGGGATGGTTCAACATATACAAATGTATAAATGTAATTCACCATATAAATAGAAGCAAAAACAGAGACCATATTATCCTCTCAATGGATGCAGAAAAAGCATTTGACAAAATTCAACACCCTTTTATGATAAGAACGCTTAACACAATAGGCATACAGGGGGCTTACCTAAAAATGATACAAGCCATATACGATAAACCCACAGCCAACATCATACTGAATGGGGACATATTAAAAGCATTCCCACTTAGAACTGGAACCAGACAAGGTTGCCCACTGTCCCCACTACTATTCAACATGTTGCTGGAAGTCATAATTAGATTATTAATTTGGAATATTTCTGCTTTTTTGATGTAGGCATTCATTGCTATAAAATTCTCTCTTAGCACTGCTTTAGCTATATCCCATACATTTTGGTATGTTATGTTTCAATTTTTATTTGTTTCAAGATTTTTTTATTTCCTCCTTAATTTCTTCTTGACTTATGGTCATACAGGAGCATGTTATTTAACATTATTTTTCTGTTCTATTTGTTTTAGGAATAGCATTTCTAGAACTTCAAGTTGCTGGAGCAGTCTGATGGAAATTTTTATGAGGCCAGTGTAATGAATTCTTATATTTTTATGCTGCCTTGGCATCCATTTTGAATATATATTTAAATTTCTCACACCAGAAGCAGGGCTTAGTTTCCTTTTGCACAATTTTCAGTTATGTGCCTCCTGCTGGTTCCTCAAGGTGATCAATCCAGATATTTATCTTATGCAACCACCTACTTGTGACCACCTCCATATGAGACAGTTAAATACTACTTGACTGCCCCTCATACCTTGCATGGACTATACACATATGTCACAGTGACCACCTCTCAGTCAGTGTGGCTCTGCAGAACTTGTGCCTGCTTGCTCTATACTCACCAATTATAGCTTCCCAGGAGAAATGGGAAAATTTCTTTGGTAACACTCTGGATCTCAATAAAGGCTTTGGTCTACAGGTTCCTTGTTCTCTCTCTCTTTTTCTGCAATTGCTGGTTGAGTCCGTGTGTCCCAAACAGCTTCCAGCTTTCCCCTTGGCCCTGTGAGGCATGGTGTCCTCTTCTTTCTGGGATATGTAAGTAATACACTGTTTCTGTTATTTAATACATTTTGTTGAGTTGCCGCCTCTGTATCTCACCTGTTTGGCACACCAGAACCTAATTCTCTTACTTGGGGCTCTCCATGAGAGACTAAGTGGGTAGGACTAAACTGGACACAGATCATAGAAGAGCCCAAAGGGCATCTGCCAGCATAAACAAGTTTCCTATGAGAGGAACACCTGGTCACAGTCAGATACTTAAGCATTAGACCATCCACCAGAATAAAGAACTGTGAAAGGTACATTGTAAACACCATCACCAAATCCCTGGGAGCCCTCTAAGGGCAGGACTAGAGTTTATAGCCACTCTCCAGGAAGAAACCTCAAGATAAAATTAGAGAAAAATACCACAATCAGACTACTAAGTTTTTTTAGAAGCTGATGACACTGTGCCTTTCCCAAAATGACTATTCATTTACCTTCCCTGGGAGACTGCAGCAATAGTTTGCTGTTCAACTTACATTGGTCCCACTTCACCTGATCTAAGTGTAGCCTTCTCTTCCAAGTCATGCTGTTACAGCAGCATAGAGTGAGAAATCAATGGCCACTAGAAACCTGGATTAAAGTCTTTCAGGCTTAATGATTTTATTGTTAACCAAAGTGGACTTTTACTTTTAAACTAATTGTTTCTTCTTAATCTAAACTTTCTTGTTTTGTGCATCCAAGTGAAAGGATAAAAATAACTAGTTCTTTAAAAGGGTATCTCTTTCTTGCCTCACTACTTGTTAAAATGTAGAAAAATTTCACTTAGATTGTCTTTATAATGCCAGTCTTTCATTCATTCTTTCTTATTAACTACTCATCCTACATATTTCAGCTCATCATCATTGTGTGGGGAGACTTCTCTATAATCATATCAAGTTTTATAGTTTATTTATATACTTTCATAACACTAGGTAATTTTCTTCATAACATTTAACATATAGTACTTTGCAATTATATATTTATTAGTGTGAATTTCGATTAGTGTATATCTTTTTAACTATGCTTTTAGTTCCATAATATATTTGGCTTACCAAGATTTCCCATTATATATCACCATGCTTAGAACTTAGCATGAACTACATGATCTGGATCCTGCAAGACTCTGACTTCATCTTGTACCACTCATTCCCTTGCTCACTATGCTAAAGTTATACTGGCTTTTTGTCTGTTTTATAGTTCCACTTATTCTCTCAGCTTGAATGTTTTTTCTTTATTATTTCCCATTATTTAGTTTTAAGGTTAAATGTGACACCTGAAAGAAGCCTTCCCTAACTGTCCCTAACTGCACCATTCCAAAGAATCTTCTCTCCATTAAAAGTCACAGTATACTGTTTTGGTTTATTTCAGGCAAATATGTTTAATTCCTTATTTATCTTTTCCTTTCCTTATTTTCTAGATACTATGTGAACTTCACTGAGGCAAAGGCCTTGACTTACCTTGCCACTGCTATGTCCTCATTTCTCAGAAAGCTACCTAGCATATACTAACTGTTCAATATTTTTTTCTTTCAAAGTATTAGTGGGATACAAATATTTTTGGTTGCATGGATCACTTTTATAATACTTGAGTCATGATTATAAGTATGCCCATCCCCCAGATCATGTCCATTGTGTCCATTAAGTAGGTTATTGTCCATCCCCTTCTCCCCTCTCCCCACAGCTTATTTACTGTTGAGTTTCATGTCCCTCTATGCATATGTGTGCTCATCGTTTGGTTCCAATTTAATAGTGAGTGCATATGGTGTTTATTTTTTTCTGTTCTTGAGATCCTTCAATTAGGATAATGGTCACCAGTTCCATCCAAATTGTTACTAAAGGCATTAAGTTATCCTTTGTCATGGCTGAGTAGTATACCATCGTATACATATACCACATTTTATTAATCCATTCATGAATTGATGGGCAGTTAGGTTGACTCCTCTCCTTTGCAATTGTGAATTGTGCTGCAATAAACATTCCAGCACAGGTGTCTTTTTGATAAGATTACTTCTTTTCCTTTGTGTCAATACCTAGTAGTGGGATTGCTGGATCAAATGGTAGGTGTACATTTAGTACTTTGAGGAATCTCCATACTGTTTTCCTTAGACATTGTACTAATTTGCAGTCCCACCAACAGTGTATAAGTGACCCTTTCTCTCTGCATCCACACCAGCATCTATTGTTTTGGACTTTTTAATAAAAACCATTCTAATTATGGTAAGTGATATCTCATTGTGGTTTTGATTTACATTCCTTGATAATTAGTGATGCTCAGCATTTTTCATATGTTTACTGGCCATTTGTCTATCTTCTTATGAAAACCTTCTGTTCATGTCTTTTACCTACTTTTTTATGGGGTTGTTTGATTTTTTCTTGCTGATTTGCTTGAGTTCCTTATAGATTTGGGCTATTAGCCTTTTATCAGATATATAGCTTGAAAATATTTTCTCCCGTTCTGTAGGTTGTTTATTTGCTCTGCTAATTAATTCTTGACTGTGAAGAAGCTTTGTAATTTAATCAAGCTTCATTTATTCATTTTTGTTTTGGCTGTGTTTGCCATTGGGGTCTTCCTCACAAATTCTTTGCCTAGGCCAACATCTAGGAAAGCTTTTTCAACATTTTCTTCTATTAATGGTATTCTTATGATTTCATGCCTTACATTTAAGTCTATTATCCATCGTGAAACAATTTTTGTTAGTGGTAAGAGACATTGTTCCTGTTTCATTATTTTGCATGGGGCTATCCCATTTTCCCAGCACCATTTATTGAATAGGGCTTCTTTTCCCCAGTGTATACTGTTGTCTGCTTTGTCAAAGATAAGTTGTCTGTGAATGTGGATGGTTTTATATCTGAGTTTTCTATTCTGTTCCATTGGTCTATGTCTCTATTTTTGTGCCAATACTATGCTGTTTTGATTACTATAGCTTTGTATTATAGTTTGAAGTCTGATGATGTGATGCCTTCAGATTTGTTCTTTTTGCTTAAGATTGCTTTGGCTATGTGGGTTCTTTTCTGTTTCCAAATGAAGCATCATACTATTTTTTTCTAGATCTGTGAAACGTAATGTTGGTATTTTGATGGGGATTGCATTGAATCTATAAATCAGTGTGGGTAATAAAGACATTTTAACAATGTTGACATTACCAATCATGAGCATTATATGTTTTTGGATTTGTTTGTGTCATCTGTCATTTCCCTCCTCAGTTTCCTTTCGTAGTTCTCTTTGTAGAGATCTTTTACCTCCTTGGTTAAGTATATTCCTGGGTATTTTTTAGGTAGATTTATAGCTATTGTGAATGGTACTGAGACTTTTATTTGACTCTCAGCTTGACTATTATTGATGTATAGAAATACTACAGATTTCTGTACATTGATTTTGTACCCTGAGACTTTGCTGAGTTTATTTATCAATTTCAGGAATCTCTTGGTGGAATCTGTGCGGTTTTCTATATGTAGGACCATATCATCAGCAGAAAACGATAGTTTGACCTTCTATTTCCTGACTTGGATACTCTTAATTCATTTCTGTTGCCTCATCGCTCTGGCTAAAACTTCCAGCACTGTGTTGAATAGAAGTGGTGACAATGGGCACCCTTGTCGTATTCTAGTTCTTAGTGGGAATGATTTCAGATTTTCCCCATTCAGTATGATATTATCTGTAGGTTTGTCTTATATAGATTTTATGCTTTTGAGATATGTTCCTCCTATGCCTAGTTTGTTGAGGGTTTTCTATCATGAACAGGTGCTGAATTTTGTTGAATGATTTGTCTGCATCAATTGAGATGATCATATTATCTTCATTTTTGCTTCTGTTCATGTGTTGAATCTCATTTATCAATTGATGTATGTTGAATCATCCTTGAATCCCTGGGATGAAGCCCGCTTGGTCATGTGTATTATTTTTTGATGTGCTATTGAATTCGGTTTGCTATGATTTTATTGTGGAATTTTGTGTCTATATTCATAAAGGATGTTGGTCTGTAGTATTCTTTTTTAAAATGTCCTTTCCTCTCTTTGTTATCAAGGTGATATTGTGTTTGTATAGTGAGTTGGGGAGGATTATCTCCTTCTCTATTTTATGGAATAATTTCTGCAGTATGGATACCAACTCTTCTTTGTAGATCTGATAAAATTCAGCTGTGAATCCATGTTGTCCAGGGCTTTTCTTTGATGTTGCTGGAAAATTTTTTATTGATGCTTTAATCTCATTGCTCATTATTGGTCTGTTCAGGAATTCTATTACTTCCTGATTGAGGTTGTGTGATTTCAGAAATTTGTCCATGTTCTCTACGTTTTTGTGTTTATGTGCATAGAGATTTTCATAGTATTCACAGATGATGTTTTGTATTTCTGTGGTATCAGTCGTAATATCTTGTTTTTCATGTGTGATTGAGTTTATTAGAGTCTTTTCTCTTCTATTCCTGGTTCATCTAGCAAGAAGTCTATTGATTTTATTTATCTTTTAAAAGAACCAACTTTTTGTTTCTTTGACCTTCGGTATTATTTTCTTGTTTTTGATATCATTTAGTTCTGCTCTGAATTTAGTTATTTCTTTTCTTCTTCTGACTTTGCATTTGGTTTACTCTTCCCTGTTCTAGTCCTTGAGATGTGTCATTAGATTGTTAATTTATAATCTTTTTTTTTTTTTTGTAGCTATTTAATGCTAGGAATTTTCCCTGTAGGACTGCTTTTGCTGAATCCCACAGATTTTGATAGCTTATGTCTCCCTTGTCATTCAGTTCAAGGAATCTTTTGATTTCTGTCTAAATTTCATCATTGATCTAATAATTATTCAGTAGGAAAATGTTTAATTTCCATGATTTTGTGTAAATTTTGGTGTTTTCCTTAGTGTTGATTTGTAGTTTTGTTCCACTGTGATATGAGATGATGCAAGCTATCATTTCATTTTTTTATTATGTTGAGCCATGATTTGTGGCCTAAAATATGATCAATCTTGCAAAATGTTCCATGTGCTGATGAGAAGAATGTATTATCAGTACATTTTGGGTGAAATGTTCTATAAATGACTGTTAGGCCCATTTGCTCTAGTGACCTGTTTAAATCCAGTGTTTATTTATTTTCTTCTTGGATAATCTGTCCTGTTCTCTCAATGGGGCATTGAAGTCCCTGGCAATTATGATGCTGCTATTTATCTCTTTGCTTAGATCTAGTAGGGTTTGCTTTATGAATCTGGGTGCTGCTGCGTTAGATGCATAAATATTTATGATTGTTATGTCTTTTTGTTGAATTGCTCCCTTTATCATTATAGAATGGCCATCTTTGTCTTTCTTTAATATTGTTGAATTAAAGTCAATTTTATCTGATATAAGAGTGGCAACATATGCTTTCTTTTGGTTACCATTTCCATAAACTATTTTTTTCCATCCCTTCACCTTGAGTCTGTAAGAATCCTTGTGAGTTAGATATGTTTCCTGGAGACAGCTGATACTTGGCTTGTATTTTTTTTTTTTTTTACTAATTCAGCCAGCCTTTGTCTCTTGAGTGGGGAATTTAAACCATTCACATTGATTGATAGCATTGATATGTGAGATGCAATTCTGTTCTTCTGGTTGATTAGTACCCTTTTTCTTTGTTTTACCTTTTGTACTGTTGTTTTATATGAGATCTGAGCTTTAGCTTTTGGGTGGTTTTACACCGGTGGGTGACCATTGTTCTGATCCATGTATAATGCAGTTCTGAGTATTTCCTGCAGGGCAGGCCTGGTTGTGACAAATTCACTCAGTGTTTGCTTGTCTGGAAAAGTCTTTATTTCTCCTTCATTTATGAAACTTAGTTTTGCAGGATACAAAATTCTCAGGTGGCAGTTGTTCTGTTTAAAAAGGCTGAAGATGGGGCCCAATCCTGTCTGCTTGTAAGATCTCCATTGAGAAGTATGTTGTCGGCCTGATGGGTTTTCCTTTGTAATTTACTTGATGTTTTCTCTTTATGGCTCACTTGAGTTCTTCCTTTGTGTTGACTTTGGCAAGTCTGATGACTAGTCTTGGTGATTGCCTCTTTGCTATGAATCTCCCATGCGTTCATTGAGCTTCTTGTATCTGGACATCCATATCTCTAGCAAAACCAGGGAAATTTTCCTAATTCCTTCCCTCAAATAGGTTTTCCAGCCTTTGTGTACCTTCTTCTTCACTCTCAGGCATAGCTATGATTCTTATTTTGGGTGCTTTATATAATCCCTTATTTCTTGTAGGCTTTGCTCATTCCTCTTAATTCTCTGTTTTTTAATTTTTGACTAATTGAGTTAATTTGAAAGAGTTGTCTTCAAGCTATGAGATTCTTTCTTCAGCATGTTCTAGTTTATCCTTCAAACTTTCCACTGTGTTTTGTATTTTCTTAAATGATTTTTTTCATTTCCAGAAGTTTTATTTGGTTTATTAATGTGTCTATCTCTTTAATGAATTTTTTCATTTATTTCCTGAATTGTTTTTCTGGTTTCTATGAATTGGTTTTCCATTTCCTCTTGAATTTTGTTGGGATTCCTTATAATCTATATTTGGAATTTTTTATCTGTCATTTCAATATTTTAATTTTTGTTAGTAACCATTGCTAGAGACCTGGTGTTTCCTTTTGGGGGTGTCCTTTCACTCTGATTTTTCATACCAGAGTTCTTTCACTGATTTCTTCTCATCTGGAGTAGCTATTGCTTCTTATATTTGGATTTTCTTTTGTTTAGATGGGTTAGTTGGGGCTTCCTCCCCCCCACACACACACTCATACTTGCGTATTTGTAGCATATGTTGGGTAAGATCCTTTGGCCCTGTTTGTGGGTGCTTTGATGTGATCTAAGTTCTGGATAGGTACTTCACCTATAGATATCCTTATGTTAACAAAACCACAAAGGGTGTTCACTGTTGCTCACCACACAGAAATCCAATTGCTGAGACAGCAAGGATTGTCAAAGAAGAAAGGATTTATTTCAGGAGACACATCTACTGGGAGGCGGGAGGTATGGACTGTCTCAAATTTGCTTCCCTGACCAACAGGATCAGCAAGTTTTCTGGAGGTGAAATGAATAATGCATGAGTGGAGTGAGCATTATTACATATTTGGGATGGGGTACAGAGCATGCAAGCACAGTGAGTAATCATGCTAGTACATACATCCCATGTTCAAAAAATTGAACATAAATCCCTCCCAGGTTGGGGATTTTAGTATTATAATGAGGTAGGGGTTAATGTTGGTCATTCTTTTAGCCTTGTATGTAGGCTCAGTGGGTTTGGACATAATCTGTGGTGGGGTATCTCTTATCTTGTCTTGTTTGGACAAACAGGTGGTATAAGACTTTGTAGTTATTTTGCATCTACAGGGAGCTTCCACCATTTCTGGGAAAGAAACTCAAAGGAATGTATTAGTACAACACAGTTACAAAGTTTTGGTCATCAAATCTTAATGAGAGATCTCTGCCTATTTTCTTCCTACTTTGAAACTTCAGGTGTTAAGCCAGTGTTGAGATAACACTTACTATCAAGGCCACTTAGACTAACCATCCCAGCCACAATGTAAACACTGAAAACTCACTTGAAATGTGAAGGAACCAAAAACACTTAAAAAATTTCTTGCTTATTGAACCGGTTACACTTAGTGTGGTTGTTTTCTCTGTTGCTAGTTGTGTGTAGGCTGTAGCAGTGATGAGCTATGTGTTTGGGCAGACTCCTTGTCTCACTTTGATGAGCAAGGATGGAGGTCTTTGAAATCCTTTCTCTCTCCCAGCCCTGTAGGCTTCTTAGCTGTGTGAAATATATTGGTACACCCAGTTTAATCTTTGAAACAATAGGTGGCACTTGTGAAATTGATTCTCACCCTGTATGATTCAGTAAATGCTCTGTAAAGGGCTGTGCAAATTGAGCTCCTTGTCAGTAAGTGGTGCTTGCCAGAAGAAACAAGCCGCAATGTTGTTTTTGAGATCTCTGACCAGCTCTAGCCCCTCATGTGGAGCATTTGAATGCCCCAGGTAGTTGGTGGGTACATACAGAAATTCCAGGTGAGTACATATTTTCTGCCACAGCAGAGGCAGGTAGAGGAGTGAGGCTGGTTGGGGCTCAGTTGAGTGAGCTTGCCCTCAGGCTCTACAACAGCTGGTAAGGTAGCTGTTTCAGCAGGGTTCAAATGTCTGCTCCAAGCTTCTGGGGAAAGCTGCTAGAGGGAGGCTGAAGTGGCCCCACCCAACCAGAAAGTCTGCTTGTGGAGACAGAGCTCTCTGAGATTAACAAACAGTCTGGCTGTCTGGCTCTGAAACCTCCCCACGGCCTGCATGTCTAATCCAGTAGCATACATTTCTATGAAACACTGGTGGGTAGGGAATTCCAAAATTGGGCACCTGGGGCTCACTATAAGTCCTTAAGGGAAGAGGCATGGGCCCCACCTTTGGTGGAGGCCTCAGCCTCGAGAACATGCCTGCTGGAGAGGGGCAGCTGCTCACCAAAATATGGGTTTAAACTTCTAGCCTGGTTGGAATAGGTGGAGGAGGGGCTGCAGCTCCCAGTTAGCCTAAGTGCCTGAATGTGCAACACCTGGTACCTATCGCACATGGGGGTGGGCTCTTCCTTGCCAGAGCATTCACCCTATTCCAACAGGGGGTTTTCCTGCTGGTGGCATGTGTGCTCTCCCAGCTTGCTGCATCTTGAAACCCCATAGTTTTCTCTTACAAGTTCTGTCCATGTGGGCTTCCTTGGCACCTGAGTCCCACTCCCAGACCGCCCCTGTGTGTCCCCAGTAACCTGCTCAAGTCTAGGGGCATGGGGTCTGACCCACTTTTCTGACCTGCTGGTGTGTGGCTCTGCGAAATGTTAGCATGCAGGAAGCTCCCAAATCGAGAACCCCAGGTCCACTACAGGCCCCCAAGAGGACAGGTGTGGGATCCACACTCTGTGGCAACCTCAGCCTGTAGCACATGCCCACAGGGGAGAAACAGCTGTTCTCCAAATTCTCAGCTTAAACTGCACTCCCAGTTGCATTGGTTGTGGAGGGAAGTATCTGAATGGAAGAAAGCTGGCTCTCCAGCCTCTCATGACACTCTCCAGGGAGGGGAGCCCCATACTTAATGTCAAAGCTCTGGGATCATGGCAGTTCTTCTCACTAGTCCATGCTGCCATCCACCATGCCTGGGCTCGTGAAGGTAGAAAAGCCTCCAAGAAACTTGGTAGCCTGCTGGTCACCAAAGGCTCATGGAAGGGAGAGAGGGATTCTCGCCTTCCCTTTTTGCTGGGCTCTGAGCCTTTCTAAGTTTGATCGTCATTGTTATTATTTTTCCTTTATCTTTTTCCTTCTCTGCTTCATAATTTTCCTCCATGAGGTCCCCAGCAAGCTCCGGTACTTGTCTCTATGATCTACACTTAATCTGCCTCTCTTCTCTCCTTTCCTTTATTTGAAATCCAATCTTCCTTCTGGAATGGTCCAGCAAGTGATAGATATCTCTAATTGGTAATCTAGCCCTCTCCTCGAATATATTTTTTTAATGAATGAGTAGTGCTCAATAAATATGTGTATAGTAGCTGAATGAAGTAATTAATCATATATGTAGCAGGAAATCCTCATCTGAACAAAAAGTGGCTTAAAATAAGGTTGGAGTACATCTAGGCATATTTAGAGAGTTGATGGTATGTGTCCATTATGGATTAGAACCAGGGATTTAGAATATTCTTGGAAGAGAATGCATCCTAAGGAAAAAGTAGTTGAGGAACTTAACCCAGTTATAGGAAAATGAGCCAGTTCAAGTAAAGAGTTACTCTGATTACAGCATGGTAAATGTCACCTAGATTGTTTTCTGAGTCTCAGGGGAGGAGTACTGTGATAAAACACGCATACAATGAGAAGAGTGTGGATGCTGAGAGGCCAGAAGTCCCTGGTATTAGTAGGAATAGTTCCAGCAGCTCCAGCAATGACGAGAGATTATGTCCTCAACAATGACAATATGAATCTAGTTTTTAGGCATCTGTAGCCATATCCCAAGTACTAAAAGGCATTAGCAATGATGGCATTGCTGCCTTCAGCAAAATCCAACACTAATGTGGAGCACTTCGTAGACAATGATGTTATAGTTGCTACTGTGGACATTGGCAGTAACAAGGAAGTCAAAGTGGGAGAATCTAGAAACAGAAAACTTAGGGTGAGAAACAGCTGTTCTCTGCTCCCATCTGTGGATTTCAGTAACTATTTGACAATATTTTGAAGGGACTGTGTACCTGTATATCAGCTTTCCTTAACTTTGGCACTATGACATTTTAGAATAGATAGTTCTTTGTTTTGGGGGATCTTCTGCACGATGTAGAATGTTTAGCAGAATCTCTGATATCTACTTACAAATTCAAGTGTGTCCATCAGCTGTGTAAAACAAAAATGTCTCCTGATATTGCAAAATGTCCCCTGGGTGGGCAAAATTGACCCCAATTGAGAAATTCTGCTGTAGAGTGAGAGGGAAGTGTCAGAGAAATCCTATTTTATGACAATTGCTATCATCAAAGTTTTACCCAAGATAGAGGAGCCTGTGACACATATACAAATGAAGATATACCTAGCTTTTTTCATATGTGTTGAAAGTGTACATCTATATCAGGCAGGCCTCTCTCAAGAAACAAAACCAGTAGATACTTATTTCAAGACATTGGTTTATATTATTGTGGGGGCTGGCAAGTATGAAATTTGTAGAGCAGGCTGGTGGTCTGGAAACTATCAGTCAGAAACTGATGTTGTAGTTTTGAGGCAGAGTTTCTTCTTTCTCAGGAAAATCTCAGATTTTCTCTTAAGGCCTTTCAACTGATTCAAATAGGCCCACTCATATAATCAAGGTAATATCCTTAACTCAACTGATTGTAAATGTTAACTACAATATACCTTCAGAGCAACATCTAGATTAGTGTTTGAGCAAATGGGCACCATAGTGTAGCCAAGTTGACATGTAAAACTATCATATAATCTATATTTTTTAATTTCATAAGTTATTTTGCATAAGCCCACATATTAGTATGTTGAGTGTGAATCTCAGTAATTCTTGCAAATAGAAATTTTATAACTAGTACTATTTATCATACATACAGGGGTCTAGAGTTTACTCAAAGTATCGCACAAATGAGCTCAAGAAACAGGTGAGCACAGTAGCAAAACATGAATTCTAGAGTGAGACAAACCTGAGTGTAATGTAAAATCCGGGCCCTACTGCTTACTAGTTATACAACCTCTTGCAAATAATTTACCTCTCAGAGCTTTGGTTTCCTTATCTTTCAAAAATACATAATAATACCTACATACAAGGATTATCATTAAGTTAAAATGAGGTGATATGTTGAAAACAACTAGAAAAGGACCTTACCTATAACAATAGTTATCATTTACTGGCTATTTTCAATAAATTTCATGCTATTCTGGGCTCTTTTCACAAATAAATTCATGTAATCCTCATAATAATCTTTTTTTTTATTTTATTTTTTTTTCAATTTAATTTTACAGAATCAAAGAGTCTAACAGTATATCTTGTTAGATACAGTATGTCCTCATAATGTATACATTATTTCTTGTACAATGATATGAAATAATATGGGAAATATTCATGATAAATTATTAAGTGAACAGTGCAAGTTAAAAACAATAGTTTCATATTTTTTTCCCCACCCCCCCTTTCCCGAGTCAGCACCTTCAAGTGTAACCACTCCCCAAACGGTGCGCAATGCACTCATTGTGTAGGCATACCCCCCATCCCCTCCCCCACCCCCCACCTCAGTCTGATGTCCAATTGGTGTCATTCCCAGATTTGTATTTAGGTGATGATCAGGGAAACCAATTTTCTGGTGAGTACATGTGATGCTTGTTTTTCCATTCTTGGGATACTTCACTTAATATAATGGGTTCCAACTCTCTCCAGGAGAACCATAGAGATGTCGTATCTTCATCATTCCTTATAGCTGAGTAATATTCCATGGTATACATATACCACAGTTTACTAATCCAATCATGTATTGATGGGCATTTGGGTTGTTTCCACATCTTTGCTATTGTGAATTGTGCTGCTATAAACATTTGGGTACACGTGCCTTTGTTACAGAATGACCTTTTTTCCTTTGGGTATATGCCCAGTAATGGGATTGCTGGGTCAAATGGCAGGTCTACTTGAATCTGTTTAAGATACCTCCATAATGCTTTCCACAGGGGTTGCACTAGTTTGCAGTCCCACCAGCAGTGTATTAGTGTTCCTGTCTCTCCACACCCACGCCAACATGTGTTGTTTTGGGTTTTTTTGATGAAGGCCATTCTCACTGGGGTTAAGTGATATCTCATTGTGGTTTTGATTTGCATTTCCCTGATGATTAGAGATGTTGAACACTTTTTCATATGTTTGTTAGTCATTTTTATATCTTCTTTTGAAAAATTTCTATTCATGTCCTTTGCCCACTTTTTGATAGGGTTGCTTGATTTTTTCTTGCTGATTTTCCTGAGTTCTAAATAGATTCTTGTTATCAGTCCTTTATCTGATGTGTAGTATGCAAAAATGTTTTCCCATTCTGTAGGTGGTCTGTTTATTCTCTGGACTGTTTCTTTGGCTGTGCAGAAGCTTTTTAATTTAATCATGTCCCATTCATTTATTTTTGTTGCTGCTGTGATTGCCTTGGGGGTCTTCTTCATAAATTCTTTGCCTAGGCCAATGTCTGTAAGAGTCTTTCCTACATTTTCTTCTAGAATTCTGATTGTATCACGCCTAAGGTTTAAGTCTGTTATCCACCGTGATTTGATTTTTGTGAGAGGTGAAAGCTGTGGGTCCTGTTTCAGTCTTCTACAAGTGGCTAACCAATTCTCCCAGCACCATTTGTTGAATAGGGATTCTTGTCCCCAGAGTATATTCTTTCCCGCTTTGTCAAAAATTAGGTGACTATATGAGGATGGTTCTATATTTGGATTTTCTGTTGTGTTCCACTGGTCTGTGTCCCTGCACTTGTGCCAATACCAGGCTGTTTTAAGAACCACGGCCTTGTAGTATAGTTTGAGGTCTGGCTAATTAATACCTCCCATTTTGTTTTTATTGCTTAAAATTGCTTTTGCTATACGGGGTCTTCTTTGATTCCATACAAAGTGTATAATTATTTTCTCTATGTCTGTAAAGAATGATGTTGGTAATTTAATAGGGATTGCATTGAATTTGTAGATCACTTTGGGTAGTATAGACATTTTAACAATGTTGATTCTTCCGATCCACGAGCATGGTATATTTTTCCATCTATTTGCAAGTTCTGCTATTTCTTTTCTCAGTGTTTCATAGTTTTCCTTATAGAGGTCCTTTACCTCTTTAGTTAGATATATACCTAAATATTTTATTTTCTTTGTTGCTATTTTGAAGGGTATTGAGTCTTTAATTTGGTTTTCCGATTGACTGTTATTGGCATATATAAATGCCTCTGATTTGTGTATATTAATTTTGTAGCCTGAGACTTTGCTGTATTCATTAATCAATTCCAGGAGTCTCATGGTTGAATCCTGGGGGTTTTCCAGATATAACATCATATCATCAGCAAAAAGTGAGAGTTTGATCTCTTCCTTCCCTATTTGGACTCCCTTGATTCTGCTCTCTTGCCTGATAGCTCTCGCAAGGACTTAAAAGATCTTTACTATTATTATTTTCATTTTACAGACAAAAAAATAAAGCTTGGAAAACTTATGATACTAACTTTCCCAAGCCAGCATTTTTTTCCTAGACTGTCAGACATCAGAGTCTAAGCTCTTAACTATTATTATCTTTGGTTTGAGCAAGTATTAATATAAATATCTAGATCATGTCTCAGCAAACTACAGCCCATAGACAGGAAACCAAATCCAACTCTCCCTCTGTTTTTATATAGAAAACAAGCTAAGAATGATTTTTTACATCTTAAGTTTGAATAGAAGTCAAAAGAATATCATTTTGTGATATGTAAAAATTACTTAAAATTTAAATTTCAGTGCTTATAACTAAGGTTTTATTGAAACAGATCCATACTTAATCATTTATATATCATCTATGGTTGTTTTCATGCTACAATGGCAGATTTGTGTAGTTGTTATTGAGATTATATGGCTGGTAAAACCCAAATATTAATATTTGCTATCTGGCCTTTTATGGAAAAATTTTTGCCAATTCTGATACAGTTACCCATTTTCCCAATTTTAAACTGCATCTCCATTTTATACATTTTATAGGTGTGCACATTCTTGTGTTTGTCTGAGAAAATAGCATATGCGAGGCTAAGAAAATGTAAACTAATTAAACAGTGAAAAGAGTATGGAGAAACACAATTTTCCACCTTATTTGATGCTGATAGCAAACTATTAATATGTTAGAAATACAGAGGAAAATGGTTATGTAACACCATCTACTGAGAAAATCTGAGATTGCAGAAGATGTGACAAAACCGGTTTCTCTCATCTTTTGTATGCATCAGCAGCACCTGGATTCTTGTTATGAAACACAGATACCTGGATTACATTCCTCGCAGATTTTGATATGAAACAAAGCCCAACCTGAGGGACACAAGACACATGCCCATTTATATTTCCTCACATTTTATGTATTTAGTTCACACAGATCAGTATTGTTGTGTCTTGAGCAATGGATTTGGTGAAGAAATAGTCCAGTGATGTGCTGCTTGGAATCAGGAAGGCCTCAGAGCTTCATCCCAGTCATATTTAGTCCCATTGAAAGAGGAGGTCATTATGTAACAGTTGTGTGCAGGAAAAGAGGTGATTATTGTAGCTGTGGTAAGCCAGGAACCAGAGGGCAGGGTCAGGTAATTTATGTGAGAACAGGAGGATTGGTAATGCGGATAGAAGAAAGGAATCTGATGAACTCCTCTAATAGGGAATCTACTGCTAATTTTTCCAGCTTTTATTGACTCAGGAGTATAGGGTTGTGGTATGATGGCATTATAAATGCACCCTGAAGTTCTTGATAAGCTTCTGATAAGCAAGATGAAACAGCTTGCTCACCCACGTGTGTACGCGAATCTGTGTTCCTTTTATGGCAAGCCTGAAACAGGATTACCAAAGAGCAGAGAGGAGAAGCTGGTTACGAAAGGTAAGAGAAGGCAGTAGCAGCAAAGCTACTTGGGCAATTGTAGTAGTGGCAATTTCTAACTTTTCTTACTAATGTGGTAGAAGTTAACATGTATGACACTTTGAGGTAAGTAGATACCATTATTAAAGTCTCACATTACTGATGAAAAAATTCTAGCTTTGAGGGGACAAAAAACTGTTACTGTCACCCAGCTAGTAAATAGTGGAGGCAGCCAGAACATAAATCCAGTTTTGTTTTGTTTGTTTGTTTGTTTTACCTCAAAGCTCAAGCTTCTTCCATAATGGTAAACTACTGGGCAGGCATGTACACATATGAATGTACATAAAAATATCACAGTTGTCGTTATTGAAAATTTTGTAGGACTAAGTGATATATACATCATATGATGTGTAGATATAAATCATTTGTGTGTGTGTGTGTGTGTGTGTGTGTATATATATATATTCTTTGCCTAATTTGATTACCACCATAGCTCTGAAAATGAGCTAATTACCATTATTACCTTCATGTTACTAATGTGGAAATAGATGATAAGTTAAGTGAATTTCTCAAGGTCACTCAGCAAGTATGGGCGGACTCCGGATTTAAACTCAGGTCTGTTTGACTCTAAATCTTTCTACTATATCAAGATAAATTCATGAATTGTTATAGTATTCGGACACCATCCCGTTTTCCAAGACTCATGGGAAGCATGGAGCTGGTTCTCTTATTCAGAGTCAAACAAGGAACTGCAGCAAAAATGGCAGACATCACTCATGTCTAACATAAAGTGTATAGACCACAGATACAGTCAGATGATTTCTGGGGGATTTTGATAGTTAGAAACCTATTTACTTCCCAGCAATCATTGACACAATGTCCATTTCCTGGGTATCCTGTGAGACAGGATGTGTTTGCACTTCAAACCTTTAAGTGATTTCAACCCTAGCTTATAGCTTGACTGCAATCTCATAAGAGACCCCAAGTCAAAACCACCCAATTAATTCACTCCTGTATTCCTGACCCTCAGAAAATGTGTGACATATTAAATGTTTATTTTAAGCTTCTAAGTTTGGGGTAACATTACAGAGCAATAGTAACACATAAAGGACATTGTTTTTATGCAGTTATGTTATCCTGTTTCTAAAAGTAATATTAAAATGAAACACTGGCTTTCTAATGGACTACCTAAAACTATGAGATCTGATGGTATATTCTGTCTCAATATTCTATAAGATATGTTTCCGTAATATCACTGTCCATGTTCATCCCCTCTCCCTTTAGTCTCTCTGTAGTCTTCTAGCTTTATTGGAGCTCCACTGAATAAGTTGACTTCAGTCTCCTCCAATGAAGGGCATGTCTTAAGGACCTGTTACTCCTTCTCCATTCCTGGGCCTGAGCATGCAATGAGTTTTATAGGCATGCAGAAAACCACTTGGTGACTCTAGTGACTTCAGATAACAAAGCTGCTATCTCTGCTGGCCATGGTCCACTCTCACAGGTGCTTCTGTTCTGCTTCTCACCTTTCTGGATCCACAGGCCAACTAGTTACTTTCTCCAGCCTGTTTTCAACATGCGTCTGACTTGTAGCCTCATCTCATGTGGGGATGTTACAAACATTTCTTTGAATTGGCTGTCATCATATTTTTCCTCTTGACCCTTTTATATTTCCTCAGACCCTTCCCTTTACTCTCAGGTAAAAGCATCTTTTCCATTCTCCTCTGTAGGCATTTTCTCTGCAGCCAGTATGATGCCTAGCTGCGGAGATTTTCATCTCTAGTAGTTATCTACTATAGTTTGGATATAGTTTTTCCTCACCAAAACTCAGGTTAAAATGTAATTCCCTATGTGGCAATGTTGGGAGGTGGAGCCTAGTGCAAGAAGTTTGTGTCATGAGAGCAAATCCCTCATGAATATATTAATGCCCTCCCTTGGGGATGAGTGAGTTTTTGTTCTTTCAAGAATGGATCAGTTTCCAAGAAAGTAGATTCTTAAAAAGAAACTGGCTTTCTTGGTTTCTCTCTCTTGCTTCCACTCTCACCCTGTGATCTCTTTGCACATGTGGCACCCCTTTTATTTTGTGTCATTAGTGGAAGTAGCCTAAGGCCCTCACCATATGCAGCTGTTAAATCCTGGATTTTCCAGCCACCAGTATCATGAACAAAATAAACCTCTTTTTCTATAAATTACCCAGTTTCAGGTATTCTTTTATAGCAACGCAAAATTGACTAAGATATTATCATAATCAAATTGTATTGCTGAGAAGAATTGAGATGCCATAAAGTTTAATCAAAATTATTGGAAGGTATCTTCAAGACCTTAATATAACTAAATAATTAAATATGCATAAACTAAGTAACTACATATATACATATGCATAATGTGAATAACTATATATACATATGTACACTATATATAACCAATGAAGATATAATTAAATTACTTTTATTTGATATTCTCCTAACAGAATACATAGCAAAATCTCAATTATTTCTACGGAGCCTAGTAAAAAGAGATGTAAATAATAAGAATTAGGTATTATATAACAGTAAAGTATGTTGAAGAGACATTGTAGCTGATAGGAAAAATTAGTTCAATTATTAAAAACTGTCCTACAGCTTGGGTGACATATCCCTCACAAGCAATTACTCCGTTTGCTCTGATGACTAATTTAGCTTCCCAAGTACCTTGTTAAAAAAGTGATCTCTCACTCTTTGCTAATGATATGATGTTATATCTGGAAAACTCCAAGGATTCAACCAAGAGACTCCTGGAATTGATCAATGAATTCAGTAAAATCTCAGGTTACAAAATCAATACACACAAATCAGAGGCATCCATCTAGGCCAATAACAGTCAAACGGAGAACCAAATTAAGGACTCAATACCGTTCAAAATAGCAACAAAGAAAATAAAATACCTAGGAATATATTTAACTAAAGAGATAAACGACCTCTATATGCAGAACTATGAAACACTGAGGAAGGAAATTGCAGAGCATGTAAATAGGTGGAAAACCATACCATGCTCATGGATCGGAAGAATCAACATTGTTAAAATGTCTATACCACCCAAAGTGATCTACAGATTCAATGCAATCCCTATTAAATTACCAACATCATTTTTCACAGATATAGAAAAAATAATTATACACTTTGTATGGAATCAGAGAAGACGCTATGTAGCAAAAGCAATTTTAAGCAATAAAAACAAAATGGGAGGCATGAATTTGCCAGACTTCAAACTATACTACAAGGCTGTGATTCTTAAAACTGCTTGGTATTGGCACAAGTGCAGGGACACAGACCAGTGGAATAGAACACAAAATCCAAATATAAAACCATTCTCATATAGCCATCTAATCTTTGACAAAGCAGACAAAAACATACTCTGGGGCAAGAATCCCTATTCAATAAATGGTGCTGGGAAAATTGGATAGCCACATGTAGAAGACTGAAACAGGACCCACAGCTTTCACCTCTCACAAAAATCAAATCATGGTGGACAACAGACTTAAACCTTAGGTGTGAAACGATTAGAATTCTAGAAGAAAACGTAGGAAAGACTTTTTCAGACATTGGCCTAGGCATGGAATTTATGAACAAGAACCCTAAGGCAATCACAGCAACAACAAAAATAAATAAATGGGACCTGATCAAATTAAAAAGCTTCTGCACAGCCAAAGAAACAGTCATGAGAATAAACAGACCACCTACAGAATGGGAAAAAAGTTTCACATACTACACATCAGATAAAGGACTGATAACAAGAATCTATTTAGAACTCAGGAAAATCAGCAAGAAAAAATCAAACAGCGCTATCAAAAAGTGGGCAAAGGACATGAACAGAAATTTCTCAAAAGAAGATATAAGAATGGCTAATAAACATATGAAAAAATGTTCAACATCCCTAATCATCAGGGAAATGCAAATCAAAACACAATGAGATGTCACTTACCTCCATTGAGAATGGCCTTTATCAAAAAGTCCCAAAACAACACATGTTGGAGTGGATGTGGAGAGACAGGAACACTCATACACTGCTGGTGGGATTGCAAACTAGTGCAATCCCTGTGGAAAGTATTATGGAGATACCTTAAACAGATCCAAGTAGACCTACCATTCGATCCAGCAATCCCATTATTGGGCATCTACCCAAAGGAACAAAAGTCATTCTATGACAAAGACACCTGTACCCGAATGTTTATAGCAGCACAATTCACAATTGCAAAGATGTGGAAACAACCTAAATGTCCATCAATTCATGAGTGGATTAGTAAATTGTGGTATATGTATACCATGGAGTATTCCTCAGCTATAAGAAATAACGGTGATATAGAATTCCTTTTGTTCTCCTGGAGAGAGTTGGAACCCATTCTATTAAGTGAAGTGTCCCAAGAATGGAAAAACAAGCACCACATGTACTCACCAGCAAATTGGTTTCCCTGATCATCACCTAAGTGCACATTTGGGAATAACACCAATTGGGTATCAGACTGAGGTGGGGGGTGGGGAGAGGGGATGGGTGTATACCTACATGATGAGTGCGTTGCGCACCGTCTGGGGAATGGACACGCTTAAAGTTCTGACTCGGGGGGATGGGTGGGACATGGGCAATATATATAACCTGAACTTTTGTACCCCCATAATAAGCTGAAAGAAAAATAATAAAATAAATTAAAAAAATAAAATAGAAAGTGATATCTCGTATAATTTTCGCCACTGTAACTATTTGTGCCATGTTGATGCTAAATACAATTATGACATCCTGAATTGTAATATTATGAGAATGATATACAGATACTCTTTGACTTACCATGGATTTATCCAGAGGTAATCCCATCATATATTTATGATTATATTTAATGTGTATCACTTTCATACCATCATAAAGTAAAAAAATCATAAGTCAAAACATTATATATTGGGGACTGTCTGCATGTGATTTGATCACCCATAAATTGATCATTTTAGGTATTCAGAAAGAATCAAGTCGCCACATCTGCAAAGCGAAGGTCCAAATCATAGACTAGGATGACTCTAAGGAAAAGATATATTTTGAAGCCCTGAATAACCAGAAATCCTTTCTCTTTTATATCTCTTTCAAACTTTGACATTGAACAACCAACGAAAGGCAAATCTGGCTGCAACATTGTTTTGTTTGGCTTACAAAACTTTTAAAATTGAATTTGAATTCTTTTAGAGGAGCTTTTATTTTCAATACCAAAGTCCTCATTTTGTTTCTATACAGTGCCATTCACACTTTTATGTTATCTATATGGCCTATGAAAACATTTGGATTTGCTGACTCCTAAATAAAATAATAACATTTTTAATTGTTTTTTTATTATTTTTTTAATTTCAGCTTATTATTGGGGTACAAAAGTTCAGGTTATATATATTGCCCATGCCCCCCCCATTGCCCCGAGTCTGAGCTTCAAGCATGTCCACTCCCCAGACAGTGCACATCACACTCATCACTTAGGTATACACCCATCCCCTCCCCCCACCCCCATCCCCCCCAGTCAGAACTTCAAGCGTGTCCATTCCCCAGACAGTGCGCATCACACTCATCAAGTAGGTATACACCCATCCCCTCCCCCCTCCCCCCACTTCAGTCAGAAACCCAATTGGTGTTATTCCCAAATGTGCACTTAGGTGATGATCAGGGAAACCAATTTGCTGGTGAGTACATGTGGTGCTTATTTTTCCATTCTTGTTTAAAGTGGGTTAGTTTGTTCTCTTCAACAAAACATCACCACCATAGGTTACAATGCTTTACATTTCAAGCCTGTTCTATTGTTGTCCTTTTGTTACTACTGAACAAGCATAGATGAAACCACAGGTGATAAGTAGTAAAGGCAACCCCTTATAGACACGTAACTTGCTCAAGTTCTTTATTCACTAAATATGTGTGCCAAATAACTCAAATCACAAGCCTATGATTGTCAGTCAATGATGCCACCTGTGTCATCAAGAAATAATGATTTTAACAGGTAAGCCCATTATTTTTTTCTTCTCAGTCTATTCTTTTCACAACTTGAAAAATGACTTCAATGTATGTATGTGCATTTATTGTTCAACCAGATTATTTGACACCTGTTCTCCTTAGAACTTTAGTTCTGAAAAAGTATGTTTTACAAATAGCAATAGAAAACATTTACAGCTTAACTTCTTGAAAAGGCAATGACAAAATACTGGGTTTTTTTTTTGTTGTTTTTTTTTTTCCTCAGCCTCCCACTCTTTTTTCCCAAAGCCTGGAGAGAGAAAATGGAGATCCCAAAATTTATGCTTTTAGAGCCTTACTCTACCCACCTTTTTAATTAATTTATTTATTTTTGCAGTGTTCCTGGTTACTAGAAAAAGGATAGGAATATTTTTTCTTATTTTTCCTAAGTCATGTCCTTCTTCTCCTATTGAGCAACAAGCCTTAAAGTCACACTGCCCTAGAAATAAATGGCATTTTGTACACTAAAATAGAACTATAAGAGTAGATTCTTCTGGGATGCATTCTATCATGCATTATAAAACGGGTAGAAGAATTTAGAAAAAGTTCTTCCAAAGCATAGCTCAAATGTCAGCAAACTTTTTCTGTAAGGAGCCAAACAGTAAATATTTTTTGCTTTATGGACCACAATCTCTGTTGTAACTATTCAACTCTGCCATTGTAATAAGTAAATCAATGAGCATGGCTGTGTCCCCATGAAACAAAACACAAAAAGCCAGTGATTGAAAGCAAATATGACAAAGAAGTGTTGTTTTTTCTAACACTGAATAACCTCACATTGTCTCATTTAATGCATGTGACTTTGAAAAGGGCTCATTTCAGTGGACATTTTATCCAACATTCTAGATGTTCAAATATGCATAGATAATAAACTTTTACTATTAAAACTGATATTTAGATTCCTAAATTATAATTATGTGTCAAAGTTAGTATTCTCTTTTTAAATTTGTTTCATTTCATCACTGAAGCATCTCTCAAAATCTCCTGATTAAGAAGAAGAGCTTTTTGTCCTGAGAATACTTTGTGACCTCTATTGCTATACAACTCTGTAACAGAAATGTTATGTTTCATCCATCCCTGGTGATGATGACCAATAAAATTTAATGAGACTCACAGAAGAGTGACTTATCTGACCCAGAAATGACAATATAAGAGTGGAAATTCTCATTTTACTGCTTAAAACTGTTCAATAGCTTCCCTTCATCTTCAGAATAAAGTCCAACATGCCTACTATAAGCATAAAAGGCCTTTTTTGATGCTAGTCCTGCTTTTCTTAGGGAAGTAGAAATGACAGGACTTAGTGGTCAGTTGGATAGAAATGTTAAAGTCTGGGGAGTCTACCTTGACTCCCAGGTTTTTGGTTTGGGTAATCAGGTGGCATGTAGAGCAATTAACTAATAAACAGCATACAGAAAGAGGAAAGAACTTGGTTTCATTTGTTTATCACCATTTTAAAAAATTTATATAAGATTCTATATTCCTGAAAATATGCCAACATTTTTCTCAAAGATTATGCATTTTAAAAATGGGCATAAGCAAACTATATTTTAATAATTTATAGTTAATTGTAAAATATTGGCTTATTTAGACCAAAAGATTCAAGTCTCCTCTTCATGAAATGCCATGTGCTTTCATTTTTTCATTATTTTATGTCCCCCCTTTGATTTTTTAAATGTTTATTTTTCATCTTTTAAAGGTATAATCTGATTTTTGAAAATCAATTACAGAACACTTTATCAGTATCAAGCAAGACTTTTTACCCCCAAAGTTGAGTCTATGTACTCATCATACCAGCCCTACATTTGGAACTTACTCTTTGAATACTCTACTAATCTTATTAACAGCATTTGTCCTTCTGTGTGAGTTAGTCAACAAGTGCTCAGCTATCTACACCCAGTGCAGTGCTAAGCACACAACAGGCTGTGTGTGGAAACAGTTACCATCATTCTCCTTCCTTATCCCACCCCCAAAAAGAGAAACTGTGTAATTAGACAATCCCGAGGTGTCTGTGTTACAGTCGTTCAGTATTTGACATCTGTGTAAAGTAATGCATGCAATCTTGTGCTGTGGCCTGAGATCAAAACTGTAACTGCATTAAAAACTGTTTAAAAATTAGGTATTGTTTTGTGGCATATAGACAGTGGTAAATATAGAAATATGAGTTCTGAACACATTCCATTTCTCTCAAACATGAAAGATCAAAAAATGTTTGGAAACTTAAGAGTCACGAATTTTTGAGTTCATTGGTCACCTTCCTCTGCCTTTGTTCACTGTGAGTTTTGATGTCTTAGTGACTTAGTCTGTAGAAACTCACTCCTTATCTGGAAACAGATTCTCTATGGTGGTCCCTAAAACGTTGTCTGTATGTTCATAAGACTTGAGAGCTGTGAATGTTGAGATACACAGCGACCAGGTTGTAGCAACAAATACAAAGGAGAAGAAGAGTATCTGAGTGACAGCGTTTTGTACCTGACTTCAGAAACTTGTGAGCGTACCTTACATTTGTCCAGTAACTGTCCGAATAAAGAGCATTCTAAAAAAAAAAAAAAAGAGTGGAAATTCTCAAAAATTTCAAGAAAATCTTTATTTTTCTGAATAAATATGTAGAAGTGGAGCCATCTAGTGTTAAGTCTTACTATGATTTCTGTATGTCTTTGAAAAAGAGAAATTGTGGAGCACCAGTTGTTAATTCTCCTGGTCAGAAAAGCATAGAAGTGACTGTCCAGGTGATTTTAATGCCTTACCTTGAGGACGAGGAAACTGCATCTTTGTGCAAACCAGAGGCAGCCAGGTTGGTCCCAAAGAATAGGGTTACAAAAGCATACAGACCTACCTGGTATATAATCAAGGGCACCAAACCCTAGAGAACACACAGCATGTTTCCAAAAGGATAGGTTATCACTAAACGGAAACCCAGGAGGCATCACATCTTCTAATTATACCACTGTCTCAGGAAGTCAGTAGTAAACCTTTGACTCTGTGTCTTTGATATGACAATATAGAAAGGCAGGCAATATATCTAACATTACTTATCTGAAAGATTCCAAATTTTTCCCTAGCCAAAACTACAGGTATATGGATCTGTTCCCAGTTTGGTAGGGTAATGCAAAATGCTGTGATGCCCCCATAAAAAATTATATGCTCGGAGGAAAAGGCATTGTTAGTGGAAAGTATCTCCCCTTTATCAGTGTACCTTGTAGCATCCATTTCATAATATTTTTATACACAATGACCCAAAGTTAGGTTGGCATGTTCCTTATCATGGCTTTAGCAGAATATTTTGTAGTAGCTAAAACTAGAAAGGATACTCATGGTGAAGAGTTATAATAACAGGAAAAAGTTAACCTAGGGAGTTGTCAGCAAGATGTTGAATAGGACTTTCTAGCACTTGTCTTCTCACAGAAACATCAGTTTGAACAACTACCCATGTGTAAAAATATCTTCATAGGAGCTAAGGAATCCAGGTAAGAGATTACAGCACCTGATTGTTTCACAAAAATAATAAAAGATGCATTGAAGAGTGTAGAAAGGGCAGTTTCACATTACTTGCTTGCATCACCCTTCTCCCAAGTCAAGGCAGCATATTGTGGAGATACCCTTGTGAGGAGAAAGGAGAGGGAAGTGAGCATCTAATATTGCCACAAACCTCAGCACTAGGCCTACCCCTGTGAAATCTGGTTATAGGCTGGCTTCCATGCCCCTAGGATTCAGGGTGGCACTGCAGACCAAACCTCCAGGTTTGCCACAGCAATATGTCTACCCCATCATCCCCAGGCAGTCACCTGTGGCCACAAGCTCTAGGCCCACTCCAGTGCCAGGTTATTCCCCACAGCTCTAGACCCCAGGCTGGCATTCACAGACCCAGCCTCTTGGAATACCCTAACACCATGACAGCCCCTGCAGCCACAGTCACCTGACTGGGACCATTGGATCCAGGCTGCAGTCTTGTCCCCATGGATACAAGCTCCAGGCCTATTCATCACCTGGTTGGTCCCTACACACCCAGACTACAGGCTATCCCCCATGGTCTTATGGAGCAGCTAACCCAGGGTCCAGGCAGCAGACCCAAGCTTTAGGCTTGCCCCATCACCAGGCCAGCCCCAGGACCCAAGCCATTTCCAATAAACTCAGGACCGAGACCTGCCTCTGTGGACTTAGGATTATGGCCTACCCTCATGCCAGGTTGGTCCCAGTGGATCTAAGCTCCAGGCCTAACACCATGAACCCATGCTAAAGTGAAACCCATATGGATTCAGGTACTAGGCACACCCACCAGCATGCCTAGGCACCAGACTAGTCTTATCAAGTACTCAAGCAACAAACTTCCCCTTGAAGCCCACCAAAAATCCACCCAGAATCTCTGGGTGGGATAACTAGTGAAGGTATTTTCCTGCTAAATCCAGTCTATAAAGACTGGAATGGGTGCCTACTTCTTTAAAGGGACAGATACTAATATAAGACCACAACGATCATGACTAATCAAGGAAGCATGACATCCACTGCTCCTGCCTAACCAGGTTCTATTTCTCCTACAAAGAAGGAAGCCAATCCACTGAAACAGCAAGTGTTGTAGTAGAGAAAGAGTATAATATCTCAAGGCCACTGAGTGAGGATATTAGGGAAATTTCTCAAATCTTCTTCCTCAAGGATTTTGAGGCCAGGGTTTTAAAGGCAGTTTGCCGACGGGCTAGGAATTGAGTCTGCTGATTGGGAATAAACTCATAGTATTGGGAAGCAGAAACTGTCTTCTTGCGCTGAGTCTGTTCCTAGGTAGAGGGTCGCAGGAACTGTCAAGCCACTTCCTAATTATGGCCACTGCTACAGTTGTCATCAGTTGGCCCACCTGAATACAGAGTCTGGAAAGTATCTCCAAGACCACTCTTAGGTATTACAATAATGATGTTATCTATAGAAGCAATTAGGGAAGTTACAAATCTTATTATGATAGTCAGGGATTCGTGACTCCTAGGCAGTAAGCAATTACAGAAAGCCATGAAACAATGGATGGTTACTTTATAGCTATGCCTATGCTTCTGCATAAATCAGATTTCTACCACAGCTCTTCCCTTTGGCCCTACATTACTTTAATATGGTGATTTCAATATAAAAGGAACAAAGTAAATCAACCCAATAGAAATGGAGATTTGTGAATCATGTGACAAAAATTCAAAATATTCATCTTACAGAAACTCAGTGAGCACACAGACAAATAAACAAAATCAGGTAAACAACACATGAAAAAAAAAGTTCATAAAAGTGATAGACCATAAAAAATAAGCAAAAAATTCTGAAGCTAAAGAACACAATATCTGAACTGAAAATTTATAGAGATCTTCAACAGAAAACTTGATCAAGTAAAAGAAAGAATCAGTGAGCCTGAAGACAGGTCATTTTAAATTACCACTTAGAGGAACAAAAAGAAGAAAAAGAATGAAAAAGAGGAAAGAAAGTCTGCAGGACTTATGTGACACCATGAAGCAAAGCAATGTATGTATTACAGACTCTCAGGAGGAGCAGAAAAAGAGAAATGGGCAGAAAGCTTATTTACAGAAATAATGACAAAACTTCTCAAATCTGGAAAAAGAAATAATCATCCAGATCCATGAATCCCAAAGAACCCAAATAGATTAAATATAAAGGCATCTTCACAGTGACAAATTATAATAAAATTTGTCAGAGACAAAGAGAAAATTTTAAAAGAATCAAGGGAAAAGTAACTCATCACATATAAGGAGACCTCCATAAGAATGTCATCAAATTTCTCTGTAAAAACCTTGCAGACCAGGAGAAAGTGAGATGATATATCCAAAGTCCCAAAAGAAGAATACAACCTGCCAACCAATAATACAATACCTACACAGTTGTTCTTCAGAATTTCAGGAGACATAAGCATTTTCCCAGACAAACAAAAGCTGTAGGAGTTCATCACTAGTATAGCTATATCTTCTTGACAGGAAATTATAAAGAGAATTCTTCAATTTGAAATGAAAAGTATACTAACAACATTATTATAAATAGAAGGAAAAAATCATTGTAAAGATAAGAATGTAGTCAAATTCAGATACACTTACACTGTAATTGTGGTACATAAATCACTTTTAACTCTGGTATAAAACTTAAAATATTAATATAAAAGTATTAAAGTAATTATAGCAACAATAATTTGTTAATGCATATACAACATAGAAAAATGTAAATTGCATCATTAATAACATAAACAGTGTGGGGAGGAGAAGTTAAAATGTAGAGTTTTTGTATGCAATTGAAGTTAATTTGTGATTGGCTTAAAATAGACTTTTATAAAGTGTTTTATGTAGGCTTCTTAGTAATCCCAAAGGAAAAACCTGCAGTAGCTACACAAAAGATAAGTAGAAAGGAATTGAAACATCTCACTACAAAAAGTAATCAAATCACAAAAGAAGATAGCAAGAAAAGAATGATAAAAAGGAACAACAGAACAGTCAGAAAACAACAAAATGCTAACAGTAAATCCTTAAGTGTTAATAATTACTTTAAATATAAGTGAATTAAATTCTCCACTCAAAATACATAAAGTGGCAAAATGGATAAAAGAAATTTATCTCTGTGTTATCAAGAGACTCGGCCGGGCGTGGTGGCTCATGCCTGTAATCCTAGCACTCTGGGAGGCCGAGGTGGGTGGATCGTTTGAGCTCAGGAGTTCGAGACCAGCCTGAGCAAGAGCGAGACCCCATCTCTACTAAAAATAGAAAGAAATTATATAGACAGCTAAATATATATATAGAAAAAATTAGCCGGGCATGGTGGCGCATGCCTGTAGTCCCAGCTACTCGGGTGGCTGAGGCAGGAGGATTGCTTGAGCCCAGGAGTTTGAGGTTGCTGTGAGCTAGGCTGACACCACGGCACTCACGCTAGCCTGGGCAACAGAGTGAGACTCTGTCGCAAAGAAAAAAAAAAAAAAAAAAAAGAAAGGAAAAAAATATCAAGAGACTCATTTTTTGCCTTAAAGACACACATAGACTAAAAGTGAAGTGGTGGAAATATTAATAGATATTCCATGCAAATGATTACCTAAAGATAATAGGGATGGCTAAACATATAACAGATAAAATAGAATTTAGGTACAAAAAAGTCACAAAAGACAAAGATCATTATATAATGATAAAGAGATCAATTAAATCAAGAGGATATAACAATTTAATATATGTATGCACTCAGCATTGGAGAACCTAAATATATGAAACAAATGTTAACAAAACTGAAGGGAGAAATAGCAATATGATATTAATAGGAGACTTCAATACCCTACTTTCATCATGGATAGATCATCCAAACAAAAGAAATCAACAAGGAAAATGCAAACTAGACCAAATTAACCTAACAGACATATGTTGAACATTCTATCCAACAGCCACAAAATACACATTATTTTCAAGCACACATAAAACACTCTCCAGTATAGATTTTATTTTAAGCCAAAACAGAGGTTTTAACAAGTTTAAGAATATTGAAATCATATCAGGTATATTTCCTAACAATGGTATGAAATGAGAAATCAATAACAAATTGAAAATTGGAAAATTTACACATATGTGAAAATTAAACATCACACTCCAGAGCAATCAATAGGTCAAAGAAAAAATCATGAGGGAAATTGAAAAAAAAAATATTGGGTGGGTTGGTCCATTCAAACTACGACAACAAAATGACAGACTGGTTATTTTATACACAACAGAAATTCATTGCTCACAGTTCTGTAGGCTGGAATTTCCAAGATCAAGGTGCTGGCAAATTCAGTGTCTGGCAAATGCCCTCTTCCTCATAGATGGCACCTTCTAGCTTTGTCCTCACATGGTGGAAAAGCAAAGCAGCTCCCTGAGGCACCTTTTATAAGGGCATTATTTCCATTCATGAGGCCTCTGCCTACTCAACTTCTAAAAGCCCTACCCTTTAACACCAACACCTTGGTGATTAGCTTTCAACATACCAATTTTGGGAAGACACAGTCAGACTATAGCATTCCACTCCAGCCACCCTTAATATTCATGTCTTTCTTGCATGCAAAATACATTCATTCCATCCCGATAGCCCCCAAAGTCTTAACTCATTACAACATCAACTCAAAATTCTAGAGTCAAAGGTCTTATGTAATTATTTTCTAAACCAGATATGGGTGAGACTCAAGGTATAATTAATTCTGAGCCAAATTTCTCTTCAGCTCTGAACCTGTGAAATCAGATACGTTATAACCTTACAAATACAATGATGTGACAGGCATAAGAGCGACATTCTCATTTAAAAAGGAAAAAGAAAAAAAGGAAACAAGAAAGTACTGACATTTCTGAAGCAAATTCAAAGCCTTAAGGATGGAGAATAATTTTTTGGCTCAATGCTCTGCCCTCCAAGCCCACTGGGACAGAGTTCCTGCCTTCCAGACCTTCTCCTTCACTGCTTTGTTTGCTCTAGGTGGCCCTGCTCCCATGGCTTTGCTGGGCATGATCTTAGTGGGGCCTCAACTCAGGGGCCCTACCCCTGCAGCTATTCTCTGCATGGGCACTGTGGCTTTTTGGTACATCCTTTAATACCTATGTGGAGGCATCCATGATCCCATTGCTTTGCTGGGTATAGTGCAGGCCACACTGGAACCTGCCTGAGCCATACCTGGGGTGGCTGGGTATTGGAGCCCATGATGTGAGGTGGCATCGGGCAGCAGTACTGGGCAATGATGGACCCTCCTTTTAAGTCATTCAGCACTCCTGCACTAGGCCCATGCACTATGGCCCTGTGATGGGATGGTGAGTCCTAATGAGTTCCAAAATTCCTTCAGGGTCATTCTTCCATTGTCTTGGACGGTAAGTCCTCATTTCTGTTTAGAGGGCTCACTAATCTCCCCATTGTTTTGATGAATAGCATCTGGCTTCCACTGAGATGTCCAATCCATACTAATCTTTTTATCAAATTATCCTGTGGCCACAACCTTGTTCTTTCCTGGAGCAGGCTATCTTATTTTTTCTAATATATTCAGGGAGGATTTTCCAAATTTTTAATTTCTGCTTCCTTTTTTATTATTAACAATTCCATATTTAAGTCATTTCTCTCTTCTTGCATTTTATTATAAGCAGCCAAAGGAAAGAAGGCCATTCTTTCAACACTTTGCTTATATATTTCCTATTCAAATAGCCATTTTTATCTCTTGTAAGTTCTATCTTCCACAGAACACTAGGACATGAACACAAATCAAACAAGAGCCCTTTGGGAAGGGATGGGAGAATGATTAATAGTATAAAATTTTAGTAGTGTACTGGGGTCTTTCCTTCAGCGACCCTCTTCTCCTTTTTGCATCCAAAGGGTTCTGGGTCTGTAAGCTGGCTTAATTCTGGGAATTGATTGAGGTGCCACAACTCTCATATTTTATGATTGAAGTTATACTTTTCACTTAGAACTTTCTGTCCATAAGGTCAATTAAGAATTTAGTAGGTTTCATATCTATGGATATTTCACATCTAGAAACACTGTTATGGTCTGAATGTTTGTGTGTCCCTTAAATTCATATGTTAAAACTGTAAAGGAAAATAAAAATCACAGGAACCCCCAACTTCTTATGCAAAATGTAAGGTCAAGCCTGGAGACTGAGTCATGCATCACCCCTTTGGAAATGAATAGCTGTTAACTAACATTATGCATCAGCCAAATCGCCACAGAAAAGTAAAAGGCCTAGGGCATGTACAATTAAGTACTCCCACAGGTCATTCATAAGGAAATTCTTTACTGGCCTCCCATAAACAAGGGCATTGCATGTTGTAACTTTAGGTCTTCAGGCTGAGTCTATTGCCTAAAACTAATGTCCATTCCATTCCACAAAGATAATGTTGATACAAGTTTATTTTCCTCAGCGCAGGACAAAGGCAAAAAGAAATCAATCATTTCTTTACCTACCCAGAGACTGCATAACTGATTCTTCCTTTACTCCTGTTTTGGCTTCAAACATTTATCTTACCTTATGTGAAATGTGGATTTCCTGGGAACTAACTAAAGTCTCACAAGAAGGTAATCATTTGTCTTACCGCCAACCTGTTCCTCTTCTTACATCCCCGCCCCCCTTTGAAGGAATTATACAAATATTAAACCTCTTAAAAACCTCTTTGAAAAACCTCTTTGAAAAAAAAGCAGTCAAAGATGTGTCTGTGGCTTGTGTTTTTTTCCCAGATACACTCTAGAGCTGGCTTAATAAACCTAGATTGATTGAGATCCTTGCCTTAGTCACACATTTTAGGTCACTGCAACTTAATGTCATAGTATTAGGAGGTAGGGCCTTCGAGAGATTACTAGTTCTTATAGGCAAAGTCTTAATCAATATAATTAGTGCTCATATAAAAGATGCTAGAGGGATCTTGTTTGCCCATTTTTACCAGGTGAGGACACATTGAGAAGGTGTCATTTGTGAGGAAGCAGGCCTTCATCAGACACTGTCAGTGCCTTCATATTGGACTTTCCAGCCTCCAAAACTAAGAAATAAACTTCTTTTGTCTATAAGCTAACAAATTCATATTATTGTCTTACAACAGTCCAAAAAGACTTAAAAAAAAACATCATGATTAACTATCCAACACCATAGGTCTACATGAGTGAAAAAAATTCTGATTGCTGCTTGATTCTACTATCCATTACAATACCACCTTGACTTTGACAGTTGAGCACTGCCACTTGGCTCCTGCCATCCTGGGATCAAATTTCTCCCACTGCTTTTAAAATTTACAATTATGTGGCTGTGGTTTCCATTGTAAAGTCTAGTGTGAAGATGAGAGCAATCATGGAGTTCTTCAAGGATGCTAAGGCTCCCTTCACAAATTTGTTTCTCAAAGAATTCATAAAAGGTATATCTTCTGGAGCCTCCTAGTTTGGGTGAGAAGGTCTGAAATGACAAATTCACTCTAACATTTGAATCTTCCTAAGCCTTTGAATCCCTTCCTATACATTAAACCAAGAAAGGTCAGGAATTTCCAATTTGCTCATAGTAAGCCATCTTTTGGTCTGTGTTCGAACAAAACAACCAAACTATTGGAACCTTTTCTACCTCCCCAATCTGTAGCATCAAATTTTAGCTTAGAGAGACCATAACATTAAATTTTGTCCTGATTCAACCTTATGTTCCTTTTTCCATTGGTCCACAACCTTAATATCCATTACCACACATATTCCCTAGATTTATGGATATATGAATCAGAAAATACAAGTAATCATTTTGAAGTTTCACATACTTCCTCACAGGTCATATTCTGTACCTCACCTTTGGGGCATGCTGGGACTTGAGTCTAATTATCGATCTAGAAGGAAAGAGAAGATTTGGAGGAAGGTACTGAGGAAAATCATCATTGTCTTGTATGACAACTACCTCATGGGAGGACATTACCATTTCTTCAGGTAATGCAGGGTTAATCTCCTTAAATGGAATTGTATAAGCTTATACCACTATAGTAGGAGAAAATGATACTACTGAGGGTGGAGATGTCCCTGCCATTGGAGGTGGTGAGGCCACTTCCACTGGTAGTGGGGAGACCTCTTCCAGTGGCAAAGAAGGGTTATCAGAATTTAGGGGCATAATATCTCCAGCTTTATTAGGGTATTTGGTATATCCCCATATCAAGGTGCAAGATCTCATTCTTTCCCAAACTTTAGTAGACACCCTATGAGGCTGAGAATTCAAGGTAAATTTCAAATCAATCTATCACAGGATGGGTTTCTTTCATTTGACTTCCATAGTTTCACCTTGTGGCTTCCAGAGAAAGGGTCTCCTTCAGAGAACACCTAGACCTAAGTCATTTATGTTTTATTTGAGCAGGAAATTCAAATTCCTGAGCTCATTCTTTGTTTTCACCAATTTGTCCAGTAACATTAGAAGAAATCAACCAATGTTATTACATTCCTTAATTTTCTAAAACAAAATTTGAAAGTATTATATGCAGAGACACTTAGCTCCACACATTTTTAAAAGCCATATAAGACAAACCCACAGCCAGCATCATAATTAATGGGGGAAAACAGAAAGCATTTCCACTTAGAACTGGAACCAGACAAGGTTGACCTCTATCACCACATCTATTCAACATAGTACTGGAAGTCCTAGCCAGAGCAATCAGAAAAGGAAATCTAGGGCATCCAAATGGGGCAGAAGAGGTCAAAATATCACTCTTTGCTGACAATATGATCTTATATCTAGAAAAGCCCAAAGATTCTGCCAAAAGACTACTGGACCTGAGAAATAAATTCAGCGAAGTCTCAGGTTACAAAATCAATGTACATAAATCGGTAGCATACATATACAACCACAACAGTCAATCTGAGAGCCAAATTAAAGATTCAATATATTTTATAATAGCAACAAAGAAAATAAAATACATAAGAATACATTTAACTAAGGAGGTGAAAGACCTCTACAGGGAGAACTATGAAACACTAAAGAAGGAAATAGCAGAGGAAGTAAACATATGGAAACCATATCATGCTCATGGATCTGCAGAAACAACATTGTGAAAAATGTCTATATCACCCAAAATGATCTACAGATTCAATGCAATCCCTGTTAAAATACCAACATCATTTTTTCACAGAATGAGAAGAAATAATTATATGCTTCCTATGAAATCTGAGAAGGTCATGTATAGCCAAAGCAACCTTAAGAAAAAGGAACAAATTGGGAAGCATCAATTTACCAGACTTCAAGCTATATTACAAGGCTACTGTAACCAAAACAGTATGGTACTGGCACAATAATAGAGACACAGACCAATGGAACAGGTCTGAAAACCCAGACATGAAACCATCCTCATATAGCCATCTGATCTTTGACAAAGCAGAAAAAAACATACACTGGAGAAAATAATCCTTATTCAATAAATGGTGGTGGGAAAATTAGATAGCCACATGTAGAAGTCTGAGAGAGGATCCATACCTCACACCTCACAAAAATCAACTCACAGTGTATAACAGACTTAAATCTAAGGTATGAAACCATTAGAACTCTAGAAGAAGATGTTCGAAAAATTCTTTATAGACATCAGCCTAGGCAAAGAATCTATGAAGAAGACCCCCAAAGCAATCACAGTATCAACAAAAATAAATAAATGGGACCTGATCAAATTAAAAATCTTCTGAACAGCCAAAGACACTATCACTAGAATGAACAGACAGCCTACAGAATGGAGAAAATATTTGCATGGTATACATCTGATAAAGGGCTGATAACTAAAATCTATATAAAATTCAGAAAAATCAGCAAGAAAAAAAATCAGACAACCCCACTAAAAAATGGGCAAATGAAATGAACAGAAACTATTCAAAAGAAGATAGACTAATGGCCAATAAACTTATTAAATAATGCTCAACATCTTTAATCATCAGAGAAATGCAAATCAAAACCACAGTGAGATATCACTTAACTCCAGTGAGAATAGCTGTTATCAAAAAGTCCCAGAACAACAAATGTTGGCTTGGATGCAAAGAGATAGGAACACTCATATACTGCTGGTGGGACTGCAAACTAGTACAGCCTCTGTGGAAAATAATATGGATATACCTCAAAGAACTAAAAGTAGACCTACCATTTGATCCAGAAATCCTACTACTGGGCATCTACCCAAAGGAAAAAAAAAAGACATTGTATAATGAAGACATCTGTACTTGAATGTTTATAGCCACACAATTCACAATTGTAAAGATGTGGAAATAACCGAAGTGCCCATCAATGCATGAGTGGATTAATAAAATAAGGTATATGTATACCATGGAGCACTGCTCAGCCACAAAACACAATGGTGAACTAACACCTCTTGTATTATCCTGGATGGAGCTGGAACTCATTCTCTTAAGTCAAGTATCACAAGAACGGAACAGCAATAACCACAGGTTCTCACCATCAAATTGATACTATTTGATCAACACTTATGTGCACATATGGAAGTAATATTCATCGGGTGTCAGTCAGGTGGGAGGGGGAAGGAGGGGATGGGCATATTAACACCTAATGGGTGCACACCCTATGGGGAATGGGCATTCTTGTAGCTCTAAGTCTGGCAGTGCAAAGGCAATATATGTAACCTAAACCTTCATACCCCTGTAATATTCTGAAATAATAAATAAACAAATAAAATGATTCTACATAATCTAGGTATACATAAAAAGAAAGGAAATTTATACTTAAAATTATGTTCTTGTTGAACCTCTCTCGGCACTGAAATCTTTGTTAATCGGGATTTTCCAGATAATCCTGAGATTCAAAGCAAATAGGATAGATAGATTCAAGGAGGGATAGATAGATAGATGATGGATAGATAGATAGATAGAAAGAAAGATGAATTGACTCATGCAATTATAAAGGCTAAGAATTCCCATGATTTACCATCTGCAAGCTGAAGAACCAGAAAAGATGGTGGTATAATTCAATCCAAGTCCAAAGACCTAAGATACAGAAGAGCAAATAGTATATGTCCTAGTCCATGTCAAAGGCCCAAGAACCATAAACACTGATGTCCGAAGGCAGGAGAAGACGAATATTCCAGCTCAGACAGAAGCACATTCACCCTTTCTCTGCAATTTTTTTCTACTCAGGCTCTCAACATTTGGATGATTTCCACATGCATTTGTGAGGGTGATCTTCTTTGAATCAGTCTACTGATTCAAATGCTAATTTTTTCCTGAAACATCCTCATAGACTCATCCAGAAATATACATTTTAGCAGCTCTCTGTGTATCCCTGGCCCAGAGAATTTGCCACATCAATTAACCATCTCATCTGTGCTTTTTTTTTTTTTTTATCATTTCAAGAAATCATCATAAAATCCAGTTTCATGAATCTTTCCCCTGCATTTTCCTCTAAGAATTCAATAGATTTTTACATTATTTTTTTGATAAATATTGAGTTAATTTTTATGTAAAGATAAAGACAAGCATCCAACTTCATTCTTTTCCATGTGACTGTCCAATTTTACGAGCACCATTTCTTGAAAAGACTATGTTTTCCCATTGAATGGACTTAACAACCTTATCGAAAATAATTAGACTATACATGTGAGGTTTTATTTGTAAGCTCTCTCTCTTTCTGTTCCATTGGTTTATATGTCTATATTTATTCCAGTTACATACTTTTTAAATTATTGTAGCTTTGTGGTAAGTTTTGAGGTCAGAAAGTCTGATGCCTCCAGCTTTGTTCTTCTTGCTCAAGATTACATTGGCTATTCAGGGTTTTTTTTTCCTTTTTGAGATTGATATAAACGTTTGCATCAATTTTGTTATTTCTACAAGAAAACACTTAATTTGTATTTTGATAGGGATTGCATTGACTTTATAGATCGCTTTTGGTATTATTCATATCTTAAGATTTAATATTAAGTCTTCAAATCCATGAAAATGGATGTCTTTTCTCTTATTTGTACCTCTTTAAATTCCTATCAGCAACGTTTTTAGGTGTTAGTGCACAAGTCTATCACCTTCTCAGTTAAATTTATTCCTAAGTATTTTATTCCTTTGTTGCTATTGCAAATGGAATTGCTTTCTTAATTTTTTTGCTATGATTCATTGTTATTGCATAGAAATATAACTGGTTTTGGTGTGTTTTGTATCCTTAAATTTTGCTGAATTTATTTGTTCTAACAGTTCTAATGACGGATTTTATTTGAAATTTTTAGAATTTTCTACATATAAGGTCATGTCGTCCCCAAACAAAGATAATTTTGCTTTTTTCTTTCTAATTTGGTTGACTTTTATTTATTTTTCCTGCCTAACTACTCTGGCTAAAACTTTTAGTACTTTGTTAAATAGAAGTAGAAGCATTCATCACTGTTTTGTTTTTGAACTTAGAGAAAAAGCTTTCATCCATTTATCATTGCATGTAATGTTTGCTATAGGATTTTCATATTTGGCTTTGATTATGTTGAGGTAGTTTCCTTGTATTTCAGTTTCTTAAGTTTTTTTTTTCTCTTAATGAATACATGTTGAATTTTGTTAAGTGCTTTTTCTGCATCATTTGAAATGATTATGTTTCATTCATTTATACTGTTAATGTTGCATATTACATTGATTTTTGAATGTGGGCCTCAATGTTGATACACAGTAATAGTTTAAAATCTGTTCATCTACAGACCACTGGATAAATTTAGACAGTAGTAGTGCTTATTCAAATACATTTCTCATTTCTTTCCTGGACTAATAAAGAGACTAATATCCCTTTCCCCTTTCCAGTTATTGGTGGGTGTCATGTGACTGGTTCTGCTATGGTTTGAATATGCCTCATACAGTTAATATATCGAAATTTTAATTGCCATTTTAGTAGTATTAAGAGGTATGCCTTTTAAGGTGTTATTAAGTCATGTGAGGAATAGATTAATGCCATTATCATGGCAATGGGTTAGCTATTGCAGGACTGGATTCTTGATAAAAAAGGATGGGTTCAACCAGGTTTCCTTTTTTTGTCTCACGCAATATTTTTCACCTTTGGTGCCTCCACCATGGAGTGACCCTTTCCAGATGTTGGTGCCATGCTTTCAGACTTCCCACCCTCCAGAACTGTGATGCAAATAAAAGTCTGTTCTTCATAAATTAGCTATTCTGGGACATTTTGTTATAGCAGCAGAAAATTTACTAAGACAGATAATTGGTACCAAGAAATGGGGCTGCTGATAAAATAAATAAACAAAAATGTGGAAGTGACTTTGGAATTAGATAATAAGTGGACTCTAGAAGAATTTGGAAGAGAAGGCTATGAAAAAAACCTTTACTGCCATGAATGGAGCATTAAGGTGATTCTGGAAAGGGCTCAGAAGAAGAGTGGAGCTGTAGGGAAAGTCTGGAGCTTCTTAGAGATTACTTAAGTGGTAATGACCAGAATTTTGGTCGAAATATAGACAATAAAGTCCATGCTGATGAGGCTCCAATGGAAATGAGGAACAAGGTATTGAAAACTGGAGTAAAGGTCATCCTTGTTTTATAGTAGCAAAGACCTTGGCTGAATTGTGTTCACATCCCAGGACTTTATGGAATGCAGAATATAAGAGTGATGAGCTAGAAAGTATGGTGGAAGAAATATCTAAACAGTAAAGAATTTAGGCACTTGTGTGGTTACTTTCAGCTGCATACAGTAGGATGCAAAATGAAGGAATGATTTAAAGACACAATTTGTAATTAAAAAGGAAGTGGAGCAGAAGAATTTGAAAATTCACATTTTAGCTTTGTAAAGAGTGAAAAGTGGAAAAATCATGTTCCCAGGAGACTCAGTGTGTGGCCAGGCAACTATATTATAAAGATTAAGATGGATAGAAGGGATCGAGGTACTATTCACCAAACCAAGAGGATATTTGGGACTTTTGGAAAAAGCCATTCTCACTAGAGTCAAGTGAAATCTCATTGTGGTTTTGATTTGCATTTCCCTGATGATTAGAGATGTTGAGTATTTTTCATGTGTGTGTTGGCCATTACTCTATCTTCTTTTGAAAATTTTCTGTTCACGTACTTTGCCCATTTTTTAATGGGGTTGTTTGATTTTTTTCTTGCTGATTTTCCAGAGTTATATTACTTATAGATTATAGTTATCAGCCTTTTATCGGATGTATGCCATGCAAATATTTCCTTCCATTCTATAGGTTGTTTATTCACTCAAATGATTATTTCCTTGGCTGTGCAGAAGTGTTTTAACTTGATCAGGTCCCATTTATTATTTTTGTTGACACTATGATTGCTTTTGGGGTCTTCTTCATAAATTCTTTGCCTAGGCCAATGTCTATAAGAGCTTTTACAACATTTTCTTCTAGAATTCTTATGGTTTCATGCCTTAGGTTTAAGTCTATTATCCACTGTGAGTTGATTTTTATGAGAGGTGAGAGGTGTGGATCCTGTTGCAGTCTTCTACATGTAGCTATCCAAGTTTTCTGCCACCATTTATTGAATAAAGTTTTTTTTTCCCCCAGAGTATGTTTTTGTCTGCATTGTGAAATATCAGATTGTAATATGAGAATAGTTTTATATCTGGGTACTCTGTTATGTTCCATTGGTCTATGTCTCTATTCATGTGTCATTACCATGATGTTTTGGTTACTATAGATCCAAAACAACAAATGTTGGCATGGATGTAGAGAGATAGGAACACTCATATACTGCTGGTGTGACTGCAAACTAATACAACCTCTTTGGAAAATAGTATGGAGATACCTCAAAATACTAAATGTAAAGTACCATTTCATCCAGCAATCCCACTACTGGGTATTTTCTCTAAGGAAAAAAAACATTTTATAAGAAAGACATGTGCACTTGAATGTTTATAGTAGCACAGTTCACAATTGCAAAGACGTGAAAACAACCCAAGTGTCCATCAATACATGAGTGGATTAATAAAACGTACCATATGTATACCACGGAGTATTACTGAGCCATAAAAATGGTGAACTAATGCCTCTTGCATTATCCTGGATGGAGCTGGAGCCCATTCTTCTAGGTGAAGTATCATAAGAATGGAAAATCAAACACCACATGTACTCACCATTAAATCGATACTAATCTATCAACTCTTATGTTTACATATGGAAATAACAATCATCAGGGATCAGGAAGGTGTGGGGGGCAGATGGGTAAATTCACACCTAATTGGTGCAGTGCACACTGTATGGGGAATGGGAACTCTGTAGCTTTGACTCGGGTGTTGCAAAGGCAATTTATGCAACCAAAGCATTTGTACTCCCATAATATTCTGAAATAAAAACAAACAAACAAACAAACAAAAACAATAGGAGAAAGAATCTAAAAGCATTTAAAAGATCCTTGAGGCTGCCCCTCCTGTCACTGGCCTAGAGCTCTAGCAGGGTAGAATAGTTTTGGGGAATGGGCCTTGGGCATTTTCTGCAAGCTCACTCCCAGAGCTGCCTCAAGACTCTGCTCCCTGCATTTCAGTGCAGTGCCCCTTGGCCACAGAAGCCATGGCTTAAGTGGGCTTAGGTGAAGCTCAACTTTCTGCTCCAGCGATAGAAGCTGCAAGTCTTGGCAGTCTCCATGTGATGCTAATTCTGCAGACATGCAGAATGCATGATCTGTGGGGTATAGCTACCTCCATCTAGATTTCAAAGGATGCTGTGGATAACCAGGAAGCCCCTAAAATAACTTGCTACAGAGGTGAAGCTGATTCAGAAAGCCTCTACTCTTTGTGGCAGACTTGCTGTAGGGATCAAGCTCACTGCAGCAAACCCCTGTTCTCACAGCCTAATGGAGCCATGTGAATTGGGTTATTCCCCAAACTCCAGAACTATAGGTCCACCAGCATGCAAATTTAGCCATTTAGCCCAGCAAAGCCGTAGGCACCAGAATCTAACTTGTAAGTACCACTGGATTGACTGAGCTCAGCAAGCCACGGGACCAGGGCTGCCTAAGTCCTATGGGCCCTACACCCTCAGTGTGCCCAGGATGCAGGGTATGAAGTCAAAGGAGATTATCCTGGAGCTTTAAGAATTCATGTTGTTTTGCCTGTTGGGTTATGAACTTATATGGGACTGATTATCCTTCTTTTCTTGCTTATTTCTCCCTTTTGGAATGGGAATGTCTATCTTATGCTTGTTTCACCATTGTATTTTGGAGGTAGATAACTTGTTTTGACTTCACAGACTCACAGCTGGAGGACGTTTACCTCAGGATGAATCTTATCCATATCTTATTTAGATGAGACTCTGGATCTTGGAATTTTGGGTTGGTGCTGGACCAGGGAAAGACTTTTGGTATTATTGGGATGTAATGAATGCATTTTGCATGTGAAAAGAACATGAATTTTGGGGTTCAGTGGAGCAATGCTATGGTGTCCCCTAAAGCTCATGTGTTGGAAACTTAATTGCCAGTTTAACATTATTAAGAGATGGGGCCCTTAAGGGATGATTAAATTATGAGGGCTCTGCCCTCATAAACTGATTAATGCCATTATTGTGATAGTGGATTAGTAATTGAAAGAGTGGGTTCTAAATAAGAACAACGATTTTGGCCATATTTCCTTTCTCTGTCTTGTGTGCTTGCCTCTGCCTCCTGCCCTCTGCCAAGGAATGATCCTTTCCAGATGCCAATACCATGCTTTTGAACTTTGCAGCCTCTGCAACCATGGACCAAATAAACTTCTGTTTGTTATAAATTACCAATTCTGTGATATTCTGATATAGCAGCAGAACAGGGACTTAAACAATAGGCATAATGTAACTGGTATGTCTCGTGTCGGCTAAGTTTAAGAGCCAGTATGCTATTCTACACTCCATCTTCTTTTGTCTTAGTGCTCTTGAAGAGAAGTCGGAATGCTGATATTACAAGATGTAGAGCACTTGAATCTCTAAGTCACAAGATAAAGAAAATCCCACTCCCATCTTGAACCCATGCTACCACTGCCACCCACCACACACACACACACACCATATACATACAAAATGTGCTGGAGTTTACATGAGTGGGAAACAAACATCTAATATGCTAAGCAAGTTAGGTTTTAAGGTTTCAGGTTTCTTTACTAGCATAGCCTTGTTTGGCCCATCCTGATGGCTGTAAATATTGTCACAACTTTATCTTCTAGTGGCTGGAGAACCATATGCTTTGTATTTCTTGAGAATACTACATTTTCCCCAGAGCATCTCTATGATGCTAGACAATGAATTAAAAGTTTCTAAAGTCATGAATAATATGGACAAATACTGGGCTTTTCTTTTTTTTTTCTTTTTTTTGAGACAGAGTCTCACTCTGTTGCTTGGGATACAGTGCAGTTGCCATGGCGTCAGCTTAACTAACAGCAACCTCAAACTCCTGGGCTAAAGCAATCCTTCTGCCTTAGCCTCCCAAGTAGCTGGGACTACAGGCATATGCCACCATGCCTGGATAATTTTTTCTATATATTTTTTAGTTGTCCAGCTAATTTTTCTTTCTATTTTTAGTAGAGACAGGGTCTCTCTCTTGCTAAGGCTTGTCTTGAACTCCTGAGCTCAAACAATCCACCCGCCTCGGCCTCCCAGAGTGCTAGGATTACAGGCATGAGCTACCATGCCTGGCCTAATAATGGGTTTTTCTAAGTAATGAAAGTGCCTCATTCTTTACACCTCCACCATCATTTTGAGAGGATGAATCTCTTCCAGAGATATGGTATCTTTTTTATGCATTTTTTTTTTATGGAGCCAAAGTCTGGCTCTGCCACTTAGGAGTTGTGTGGTCTAGGTCACATCACTTAATGTCTTTGAGTTTCAGTTGTCTCATCTGTAAAATAGGACTAAAGGGAATCCCTTTAAGGATACTGCAGGATAAAATGAATTAATACATAGAGATCATTTAATACAATACCTAGCAAATAATATACACATATTATAATTTAACTGTCAGCTCAGTACAGAAGGGGATATTCTGCACCACTGTCTGTGGCAGCAGCATTTGAAGAACTTAAAATTATTTTCGTCTTGGCCCCTACTCTGGCCTACCCTATCTTAGTGATAAAAGCATTATTATTTCACCAAGTAATTGTAGATGACTCTGTCCCATCTCCGTTTGTCATGAAAGGCAGTTTAAACCTAAAGCAAGTATCATATATAGGAATAATGTATAATGAAGGATCCTAGGACTACCAATGGTAGGTAACCTCAAGTAGCCCTAAACCTAAGAGACGGGGAAGGGCATAGTTATTAAAACCCAGAGAGAGCTATAGTTATAGGAGATGGATGCCCAACAGAATCTGTGCCCTTTTATAAAACACAGACACTGCTAAACTGTACCCATGCAGGAAGAAGGCCAGGGGAATAAATATCCTAACATCTCTCACAGTGCCTCTGGTTGAAAAGTTTTACAGGTAGAAGTCAAAGAACAAAGGATCCAGGTTGATATAGTCCTTAGAAGTCAGCCTCTCATGGTAGAGAGCAGGGCAAAAAAGTGTGGAAATGAATCCGGAAGGACAACTCAAGGGGGAAAAAAAAGCATGTGACCTTTGTTACCCAAAGACCTGACTTTCTGAAGATTGCATAGAAGGAATGTGGCAGAGAGGCTGAAAGAGAGATTTTTCCCAAACTAGAAAAGATACAGAGGTGCAGCTACAAAACTTGCTTCATTAGGGAGCTAGGACAGGGGTGGCAAGACCTCAGAAAGGATGATCAAGGGTTGAATATGGGGAAAGCATCAACTTTAGTAGAATTTGATTTACTCAGAGTAGAATTTTATCTACTTTTTTTCAAAATAATAAAGAAACCTGACATCTGACTTTATGTAATTAGAGTTGCAGCTATTATACACATAGAATTACTTATTTGTGATTTTCCAATTTGTAACAAAAAATTCTAGTTATTTTATTCTGGTAACAGTTATAGGTTATGCCACATTCATTTTCCTGAAAAAAGAATACTAGATATTCAGAATTGACACCAGTATGTATCTGCTAACATTTTGCCATACTTATTTTCAGTTTTGTTTTGTTTTGTTTTGTTTTCATAAAAGAGCCAACCATTACCATTAGGTTAATGTGTATCTTTCCAGTACATTGTTTTCTACTTTTATATATACATATAGTTATTTATTGAAGTTTAAAAAATAGAATAATATTATCTCATCCCTTTTGAGAAACAACTTATCCTATCTGGTCATTTGGTGTGTTCTTTTTCAGTAATGATATCTACAGAAACAAAAAGGCCACCTCAATCTAATTGCCATCTTTATGATTCCTTCCATATCCTCTGTGTCAGGCATACAATTATTTCAGCCACAAGACCACTCTGTTGATCTAAAAGTAATTTCTATGCCCCTTTTAAGAGGCCACAAGAACTCCTGGACACTTCTCTATACCATTTATGGTCACAGGAAACTCAGAAGTTATTTTCAGCCCTTTTATACTTAGACATGTTATACAATTATTTACAATTTACAACTACTTCAGCATGGTGTTGAAGCTTGCTATCTCCCAAGGTTTTATCCTAAAAAATAAGGCATACATTCTCTCTGTTCTGGGGTCTTTAATCCTACCTGGGGATTCTATTTGCTCATAGAACTCAGTTGGATAAAATGGGGACATGGCAAGCTCTCCTCACACCCATTATGAACTCAATGTCTAACTTGTTTTATTACCAATCTTCTTCCTAAGACGCTTTCCCTCCATGCCCATGATATATTTATCTAGTGTTAGTGGGAAAACAGTAAAATTCTGCATCTAACTTAACATATCTTCTTGTTAAATATTTTTTTATTATAACCGGATCAGTGGCCTTTGAGCTTATAATGTAAGATTTTAGTCCTACAACTCCTGCCTGAGACTATAATGGCCCAAATTAGAGATGGTTACAGGATAAGAGTGAATTAAGAGAAATAAAGTATACCCCAGATAATGTCAATTTATTACACTGTTACACAAGTAGAAGCAAAAAAAGTTCTCTTTCCTCTAACAAAATTGGTGCATATTTGACACAGATGTCTGAGTTAACAAGTTAGGCTAATGAGATAAGATGTTAGCATTTAGGTATTTGGCCTATGACTCTGAAAGGGAACATTCCTAGGGTTTACAATGTGAGACATGGTATAATTTTTACTTCTTCACGTTTTTATTTAGATACAAATTAATATAATATTTACTAATTGACATTTTAGAATTCATGTTTTTAATATTATATCCACAGTGTTGTGGGACCATAACCACAATCTTAGTTTGGAACACTTTCATCATCATCCCATATACATTTACTGTCACTCACTTCCCATTTCCCATCACTCTCATCTCAAGCCCTAGCCAACCACTAATCTACTTTAAGTCTATAAAGATTTGCCTATTCTAAACATTTAATATAAATAAGATTATACAATATTGGGATTTAGAGGCCCCCAATTCTTTCCCAGAAAAGCTGTGGAAATAGGATTGCCACCCCAGTGGGTCCAGAAGTTGGGACCTCTTCCAAAGTGGGTCTGGAAGGTTGAAGGTAGGACTCCTGCCCCAGTAGATGTGGAAGGCTGTAACTCTGTCCCAGTGTGTATCAATGGCAGTACTTCCACTGCTGTGGGAATGGAGGGCAGAGCATCTAGCCAAAGAGGTCTATTGTTAAGCCTTCAGATCTCATGGAGTTTCCCTTGTAGTTTGGAGTTACTTGGGACCTCTTATTCCTTTTGTATTTTCTATTTCTCCCTTTTGGAATGGAACTACCTCCTCTATGTCTGTCCCACCATTATATTTTGTAAACAAATTAATAAACTTGGTTTCACAGATTCACAGCTGGAGGGTAATTTGTCTTAAAATGAATAATTCCTTGAGTCTCCCCCATATTCGATTTAGATATTTAGATAAAACATTGGACTTTAGATTTTTTTAGTTGATTCTGGAAATAGTTAAGAGTTTTGGGGTTGTTGGGATGGACCGATTGTATTTTGCATGTGAAAAGGACATGAATTTGGGGGGCCAGCAGCTGAATGTTATGGACTGAATAGTTGTACCCCCTATAACTCATATACTAAAACCCTACCCCCCAATGTGATATTAGGAGGTGAGGCCTTTGGGAAGTAAATTACAATTAAATGAGGGTAGAACCCTCATGAATGCAATTAGCACATTTATAAGAAACCTGACAGAGCATGCTTCCCTCTACTTTTCACCATGTAAGAATACAAGGAGATGTTAGCAGTCTAAAACATGGAAGTTGGCCCTCACCAGAACCTAACCATTTTGGCATCCTGACCTTAAACTTCCAGCCTCTAGAACTGTGAGAAATAAATTTGTTTTTATAAACCATCTTGTTATAGCAGCCTCAGCTAAGGCAGTGTTTGCTGGGAGTTAGCTACTCTCCCAGCAAAACAGGTCCCAAGGCAGGATCATCGCAAGAGATTTAGAAATAATAGAAATAGTGAAATAATATAGACAGAGAAATAATTGAGAAGGAGACAAAGTGCAGTTTAAAGTGATGGGAGAGTCAGGGGTTCTCCAACATTCCCATGAGCTGTGAGGCCCCAACTGAAATCCCACATCGGTATTTATTATTACAGCAAATAGTTGTCTTTTGTAAAGAATTGTGTGTACAGGTCATTCTTTGAGGTTCCCAGGGGAACCTTACCTAATTCTGTCTATAAGAATAGATGGTTACAAAATTTTTCTAAGATAAGCATGTTAAACCCTGAGTTAGAAACAGATCTAACTGAGCATACAAATTAAAGATAAAATGTATAAAATGAGAACACTGAGTCTGTGTACTACTCTAATACACTTCTTCTAAACACAGAGATAGGTAGTCAGGAGTGAAGCAGGAATAGCCTTGAAGTCTAGGATAGTTCCAGCTTCATGTTATCTGCTGGGCAGGCATTTTAATCAGCTTTTCCACCAAGGACCCAAACCGAGCTTCTGCCTTGCAAAAAAACTCAAGGTGATGGCTGGCAGCAAAGACAAAACATTGCTTTGCAAACGTCCTCTGACAATGCCTCCCTTGTTGGAAGCAGCTTCTATTCTGTGAACTAACATGTCCACAGATTCCTTCAAGGCAAAGCCCTGCAAAATGCCTGAAACCTTTCACGTCTCTTAGCCTATTTGCCCAACAAGTGTTTGTTCAGGTTGTCTGTTTTATTATTGTTGTTTTTAAGAGTTCTTGAATAGTTTGGATAACTGTACTTTATCAGATATGTCTTTTTCAAATATTGTCTCCCAGTCTGTGGCTTCTCTTTTCTTTCTCTTTACAGTGTCTTGCAGAGCATAAAGTTTTGACTTTAATGAAGTCCTGCTCATTAATTCTTTCTGTCATGGATTGTGTCTTTGATGTTGTATCTAAAAAGTCATTGCCAAATGCAAAATCATCTAGATTTTCTCCTATGTTATCCTTTAGGAGTTTTCTGTTTTTATATTTTACATTTGTATCTGTGGTCCATTTTGACTTAATTTTTATGAAGCATGTAACACCTGTGTCTAAATTCATTTCTTTTTCTCATGTGGACATCTAGTTTTCCAGCACCATTTGTTAAAAGTCTATCTTTTCTTTCTTTTTTTTAACAGTAACACAGAAACTAATTTATTCAGATAAATGAAAACTTAAAACCTTGAACATTGCCATTCTGTTCTTAAGATTACATGGGAATTAAAAATGCTATACCATTTTTGACATTAAAATCCATCATTTTGCTCATTTCAGGAGCAGTATATATATGTATATAAAATCCATCTTCCATACCAACTAAATTTTTTTTCAGTTTTTGGCCCAGGGATGAATGAAAATTTGTTCTGAAGTGTGCATTGAGTACATGGCTGTTACTTAAATCTGTTTATGTTATAAAAGATAAGATAAAACCAAGCCAATATTTTCTGAATTATTTGTTGACTGCTCTGACCTTTCATGTTACTTAATATATTTTCTGTCTGTTTTTGTTTCTGATATGTGCAGTTAGCCACTTGCTTTGTTCTTGTTTTGGCATTCATAAAGAGTCTAGGCTTGAATTAGCAGTTGTGCCATGCATTTTTGGCTTACCCTGATGAAATGTGTTAGTTTCTGCAGCTGTGTAAACTGAAAAGGGAAATATCATGTAGAGATATGCCTGGAATTAGGAACTACCATTTACAAATTTTGTTAACTTAAAAGCTAATCATGAAGGTAAATTGTGTGTTTAATATGTATTTACCTTTTTATTGTTGGTCTGTGGTTAAATTTCAAAAACCTTAAAAGAAATATTATGATAAGCAAATAAATGCCACTATATGATATGAAGAGTCCAAAGGGTTTCAAAATTAAATAATCATTTATCAGTAAATTCATGTTTTATCCTAAGAATGACATCTCTAAGGCTCAGGCCAAAATAATTTAGAGTAGATAAAGCTAAAAAACAACAAACTGAGGTTAAATGTATTCTTTTAGACAATTAGTAGTTCTCTGCCTGACATCTGAAACTTATTTATTCAGATAGTTAAGATATTTTACACAGATTAATTTAATATCATTCTTTGGAAAAAAATCATTCGTTTGTTCATCATTATAGATTTATTCCATTGTATCCCATTTTTCAATGAAAAGAATGCTGGTCCATGACCTGATGTTTAAGGGAGCAAATTATTGTTACACATTTCTCCAACTAATTAATTAAAGACCTCATCTAACAGTAACCTTTGACTAGAAAGCTCTGTAGTTTTATATCAAGGGAGCCATATGTATCTTCTCTTTGAAGGACTAGAGCATGTTATTTTATCACTGCTCTGCTCCCATTCTACCTTTTTTTTTTTGTTTGTTTGTTTTTCAGCTCATCAAGGGGGTACAAAAGATCAGGCTATATACATTGCCCATGCCTCCCCATCCCCCCGAGTCTGAGCTTTAGTTGTGTCCATTTCCTAGACAGTGCACATCACTCTCATCATGTAGGTGTGCACTCCTCCCCTCCCCCCACCCCATCCCCCCCAGAGAGAACTTCAAACGTGTCCATTCCCCAGGCAGTGCGCATCGCACTCATCAAGTAGGTATACACCCATCCCTTCCACCCAGCCCCGACCTCTGTCCAATACCCAATTGGTGTGAATCCCAAATGTGCTCTCAGGGAAACCAGTTTGCTGGTGAGTACATGTGGTGCTTGTTTTTCCATTCTTGGGATACTTCACTTAATAGAATGGGTTCCAGCTCACTCCAGGAGAACCAAAGAGATGCCATATCGCCATCATTTCTAATAGCTGAGTAATATTCCATGGTATACATATACCACATTTTGCTAATCCATTCATGAATTGATGGGCATTTGGGTTGTTTCCATATCTTTGGGATTGTGAATTGTGCTGCTATAAACATTCGGGTGCAGGTGTCTTTTTTATAGAATGACTTTTGTTCTTCTGGGTAGATGCCCAGTAATGGGATTGCTGGATCGAATGGTAGGTCTATTTGAATCTGTTTAAGGTATCTCCACATTGCTTTCCACAGGGGCTGCACTAGTTTACAGTCCCACCAGCAGTGTATGAGAGTACCTGTCTCTCCACACCCACGCCAACATGTATAGTTTTGGGACTTTTTGATAAAGGCCATTCTCACTGGAGTTAAGTGATATCTCATTGTGGTTTTGATTTGCATTTCCCTGATGATTAGAGATGTTGAACACTTTTTCATATGTTTGTTAGCCATTTTTATATCTTCTTTTGAAAAATTTCTATTCATGTCCTTTGCCCACTTTTTGATAGGGTTGTTCGATTTTTTCTTACTGATTTTCCTGAGTTCTAAATAGATTCTTGTTATCAGTCCTTTATCTGATGTGTAGTATGCGAAAATTTTTTCCCATTCTGTAGGTTGTCTATTTACTCTTGTGACTGTTTCTTTGGCTGTGCAGAAGCTTTTTAATTTGATCAGGTCCCATTTATTTATTTTTGTTGCTGCTGTGATTGCCTTAGGGGTCTTCCTCATAAATTCTTTACCTAGGCCAATGTCTGTAAGAGTCTTACCTACGTTTTCTTCTAGAATTCTAATAGTTTCTGACCTAAGGTTTAAGTCTGTTAACCACCGTGATTTGATTTTTGTGAGGGGTGAAAGCTGTGTGTCCTGTTTTAGTCTTCTACATGTGGATATCCAGTTTTCCCAGCACCATTTATTAAATAAGGAATCTTTTCCCCAGAGTATGTTTTTTTCTGCTTTGTCAAAGATTAGATGGCTATATGAGGATGGTTTTATATTTGGATTTTCTGTTCTGTTCCACTGGTCTGTGTCTCGGCACTTGTGCCAGTACCAGGCTGTTTTTAGAACCACAGCCTTGTAGTAAAGTTTGAAGTCTGGCAAATTAATACCTCCCATTTTGTTTTTGTTGTTTAATATTGCTTTTGCTAAACGGGGTCTTCTCTGATTCCATACAAAGCGTAAAATTATTTTTTCTATGTCTGTGAAAAAAGATGTTGATAATTTAATAGGGATTGCATTGAATCTGTAGATAACTTTGGGCAGTATAGACATTTTAACAATGTTGATTCTACATGAGCATGGTATGGTTTTCCACCTATTTCCATGTTCTGCGATTTCCTTCCTCAGAGTTTCATAGTTCTCCCTATAGAGGTCCTTTACTTCCTTAGTTAGATATATTCCTAGATATTTTATTTTCTTTGTTGCTATTTTGAAGGGTATTGAGTCCTTAATTTGGTTCTCCGTTTGACTGTTATTTGCGTATATGAATGCCTCTGATTTGTGTGTATTGATTTTGTATCCTGAGACTTTGCTGAATTCATTAATCAATTCCAGGAGTCTCTTGGTTGAAATCTTGGGGTTTTCTAGATATAACATCATATCATCAGCAAAGAGTGAGAGTTTGATCTCTTCTGTCCCTATTTGGACTCCCTTGATTCTGCTCTCTTGCCTGATAGCTCTTGCAAGGACTTCCAATACTATGTTGAAAAGTAATGGGGACAGTGGGCAGCCTTGTCTGGTTCCAGTTCGAAGTGGGAATGCTTTCAGTTTTTCCCCATTCAGTATGATGTTGGCTGTGGGTTTGTCATATATGGCTTGTATCATTTTTAGATAGGCCCCGTCTATGCCTATTTTTTTGAGTGTTCTTATCATAAAAGGGTGTTGAATTTTGTCGAATGCTTTTTCTGCATCTATTGAGAGTATCATATGATCTTTATTTTTGCTTCTATTTATGTGATGAATTACATTTATAGATTTGCGTATGTTAAACCATCCCTGCATCTCTGGGATGAAGCCCACTTGGTCGTGATGGATTATTTTTTTGATAAGCACTTGGATTCGATTTGCTAGAATTTTATTGAGAATTTTTGCATCTATATTCATAAGAGAAATTGGTCTATAGTTCTCTGTTTTAGTTGCATCCTTTCCTGGTTTTGGTATTAGGGTTATGTTGGCTTGGTAAAAAGTGTTGGGGAGAATCCCATCCTTCTCTATATTGGAGAATAGTTTATGTAGGATGGGCACCAGTTCTTCTTTGTAGGTATGGTAGAATTCAGGTGTGAACCCATCTGGTCCAGGGCTTTTCTTTTTGGGAAGGTTTTTTATTGCTGTTTCGATTTCAGATCTAGATATCGGTCTATTTAGGAATTCTGCTTCTTCCTGGTTGAGCCTGGGAAGGCTGTGTGTTTCTAGGAATTTGTCCATTTCCTCCAGGTTTTCTAATTTGTGTGCATAAAGATTTTTGTAGAATTCATATATGGTATCCTGTATCTCTGTGGCATCAGTCGTAATTACTCCTTTTGTGTTCCTGATGGAGGTTATAAGAGATTTTTCTTTTCTGTTCTTGGTTAGTCTAGCCAGAGGTGTGTCAATTTTGTTTATTTTTTCAAAGAACCAACTTTTGGTTTTATTAATCTCCCTTATGGTTTGATTGTTGTCCTTTTCATTTAGTTCTGATTTAATCTTAATAATTTCTCTCCTTCTGCTGGGTTTGGGATCGGTCTGTTCTTCCTTCTCCAGCACTTTGAGTCTATTCATTAGATTGTCTAATTGTAAGTCTTCTGTCTTTTTGGTATAAGCATTTATGGAAATAAATTTTCCTCTCAGGACTGCTTTAGCTGTGTCCCACAGATTTTGATAGGTTGTATCTCCTTTGTCATTTAATTCAAAAAATCTTTTGATTTCCGACTTGATTTCTTCATTTATAAAATGATTGTTCAGGAGAAGGTTATTTAGCTTCCATGACTTTGAGTAGAAGTGAGGATTTCTGTTAGGGTTCATTGTTACTTTTATTCCACTGTGATCTGAGAAGATGCATGGTATAATTTCTATATTTTTAAATTTTTTAAGGCATGCTTTATGACCTAAGATATGGTCAATCTTGGAGAATGTCCCATGAGCTGATGAGAAGAAAGTATATTCAGAGGTTTTTGGGTAGAATGTCCTGTAGATATCAGTCAGGCCCATTTGATCGAGCGTTGAATTTAAGTCCACTATTTCTTTGCTTATTTTTTGTTTTGAATATCTGTCCTGAACTGTCAGTGGCGTGTTAAAATCTCCGGCTACTAACGTGTTGTTATCTATCATTTGGTTGAGATCAAGTAGGGTTTGCTTTATGAATCTGGGTGCACCTAGGTTGGGTGCATATATATTAAGTATAGTTATGTCTTCTTGTTGAATTGTACCCTTCACCAGTATATAGTAACCATCTTTGTCTTTCTTTACTTTTGTTGATTTAAAAACTACGTTATCGGAGATTAGAACCGCCACGCCAGCTTTCTTTTGGGTTCCATTTGCTTGGAATATTGATTTCCATCCTTTTATCTTCAGCCTAAATGCATCCTTGCAGGTTAGATGAGTTTCCTGAAGACAGCAGATACTTGGCTTATATTTTTTTATCCATTGGGCCAGTCTATGTCTCTTGAGTGGGGAATTCAATCCATTCACATTTAATGAGAGAACTGATAGGTGAGACAGATTGCTTTTCCTCAAGTTGGGTTGAATTTCATTGATCTGTTTTCTCTCTTGAGCCATTATGATAACTGGGTTTTTATATTTATCTCTTGATTAGTGTTACATTCGAGGGTCCTTCTTGTGCTGGACCATGTGTAACTCTGTTTTGAGTACTTCTTGGAGAGCTGGTCTTGTCTTGGTGAATTCCCTAAGTTTTTGTTTATCTGAGAATGTCTTAATTTCACCTTCATATATAAAACTGAGCTTAGCTGGATACAGGATTCTAGGCTGGGCATTATTCTGTTTCAGAAGAGTGAGAATGGGGCCTCAATCTCTTCTTGCTTGTAAGGTTTCAGTTGAGAAATCTGGCGTGATTCGGATGGACTTTCCTTTGTATGTTACTTGATTCTTTCTCCTTACAGCTCGAAGAAAGGCCTCTTTAGTGGATATTTTGGTCAGTCTAATGACTACATGACGTGGTGTCTTCCTATTTGGTATGAATCTCCCAGGGGTTCTTTGAGCTTCTTGAACCTGTATATTTAGAGATTTGGCTAGGCCTGGGAAATTTTCCTCAATTATATCTTCAAATAGTTTATTCAACCCTTGCTTATTGTCTTCTTCACCCTCAGGAATGCCGATAACTCTGACGTTAGGCTTCTTCACATAATCCCACATTTCTTGTAGACTGTGGTTAATTCTCATGTTTGTTTGTTTCAGCTCTGTAACTGACTTATTTAATTGGAAAGTGTTGTCTTCGATCTCTGAGATTCTTTCTTCTGTTTGATCTACCCTGCTCTTGAGACTTTCCACTGTGTTTTGTAGCTCCTTGAATAAATTCTTCATTTCCAGGAGTTCAGTTTGATTTTTCTTCAGTATTTCAATTTCTTTGGTGAATTTTTCTTCCAAGTCCTGGATCTTTTTTGTGGTTTCTTTATGTTGATTATCCATTTTTACTTGCATGCTGTTCAGCGTGTTTATGATCCATGTTTGAAATTCTTCCTGTGACATGTTGCTATTTGGAATCTGGTTTGTGTTAATTGGTGGTGAACTAGTAATCCTCTTTGAGGGTGAAGTTTCAGCTTGATTCTTTATACTTCCAGGGTTCTTTCGCTGAGCCCTTCCCATCTGGATGAATCCTTAAGATTCCTTCTTTCAGCTTTAGTCTGGAAAGGGGCAGGCCGTGAGCGCCAGGTAAGCTGCCTCCTCTGTCGCTAGGGGGAGCCCTTCGCTTGTTGTTCAGGGTTTTGCTACCTCCGCTGGGGGGGCTGCTCCTCCTCCTCTCCCGAGGTGGTTTCCGTCTCTCTCTGCGAGAAAGACAGTGGATAGGGGGAGGGGAGCGGCGCCCTCGTTCGCCCAGCGCCCCAGCTGCTGCAGTTCCCGTGGGCGATGGTCCTCCCCGCCCCAATGTCCGCAAGGTCCACGCTCGACTCTCTCGTGACTGGGGAACCACTCAGTGTTCACACAAAGGCTTAGCTCCTAGTCGGTCCGTGGACTAGGGAAGGGAGCCGCCCGGTACCCAATCATTTCACCGGGTTTAGGGTGCAAAACCCAACAATGGCGACCGCCCGTCTGCAGCACTGTCACTGGGGTTGAACGCTCAGCGACCGGCAGAGGCCAGAGGAGCCGAGACCGGGAGAACCCAGCCCCGCCTAAACGAGACAGATCGGCGTCTGCTCGAGCCGGGAGGGAGGCAGCCCCGAAGCCCGCGTATAGGAGACAGTTGCTAGGCGCCTCAGCCGCACACAGCGCTCTAGGGTCCAAAATGCCTCCCGCCAATGTCTCCTCTGCAGAGCTCACGTCTCCCGCGGCAATTCTGCGCCGACTTTGGGCAAATCCCCAATTGAGTGGGTGTGGAGGTCAGAGGGGGAACAAGATGCTTTCCTGTGGGGCTGAACCCACCCCACTCTCTGGTGGGGTGCGTACAACCGTCCCGCGCTCCCTTCTCTGATGACCCTCCGCACTCTCTAGTTTTTCGCGATGTATTTCCCGATCACCTCAGTCCTTTCTCGCTCTCTCTCTCTGTCCCACGCTGATTCTCCGTGGGTTCACGCCGCCGTTCTTGTGGGGGAGTGAACCTCTAGCATTGTGGCAGTCCGAGACCCATGCCTTCCACTCCGGGAGCACGAATCCAGGAGGTCACCACCATTCCGCCATCTTCCTTCCATCCCCATTCTACCTTAAGAGTATGTTTACGTACTTGAGATAGTCTCCAGGGATTTTTGTAGTGTTCTTTAAAATTTAATTATTTAATTTTATTTCGTGCAGCCTTTGCAAGATATTCACAGGAAATTCAAAGCCAACTGATGTATGTAGCAGCCTATTTTTATCCAGCCATGCTCTGTGTGCTAGACAGAACTCTTGTAGAAGCAAGAGGTGAAATCCTCCCCCATTCCTTCATGTGGCTGCAAACATTGCATGTGGAGTTATTATGTGGATAAAACTAGATAAATTTGCCTAAAGTCATTCAGTTTAAATTAAAAACCTAAACAGATTATTCTTCCAGAGAATTGGGATTCCAATTTGTGATCTGCATCCATAACCTGGCAGCTGGATGTGATCTTAGGGTGTATAAAGAAATGGTTTTAAGATTTATAATGTAGAAACACTGAATGTATAGTACAGAATAAATATAGTAATAAGAAGTCATAAAACACACATAGTTTTTAACTGTTTTTAAGATATTTTACTTTTTAATTATTCACTATTCTTTTCCTTTTTATTCTTTTACTGTATTTCTTTCTTTTTTAAATTTTTTAAATTTTTTTTATGTCAGATTATTATAAGGGTACAAAAGTTTAGGTTATATATATTGCCCATGCCCCCCCATCCCCCCGAGTCAGAGCTTCAAGTGTGTCCATCCACCAGAGAGTGCGCATCCCACTCACTATGTAGGTATACATCCATCTCCTCCCCCCACCCCCATCAACCTGAGTCAGAACATTCAAGCGTGTCCATTCCACAGACAGTCTGCATTGCACACATCATGTAGGAATACACCCATCCCTTCCCCCCACCCTCCACCTCTGTCCGATACCCAATTGGTGTTATTCCCAAATGTGCACTTAGGTGATGATCAGGGAAACCAATTTGCTGGTGAGTACATGTTGTGCTTATTTTTCCATTCTTGGGATACTTCACTTAATAGAATGGGTTTCAACTATCTCCAGGAGAACAAAAGGCTTTCTATATCACCGTTATTTCTTATAGCTGAGTAATACTCCATGGTATACATATACCACAATTTACTAATCCACTCATGAATTGATGGACATTTAGGTTGTTTCCACATCTTTGCAATTGTGAATTGTGCTGCTATAAACATTCGGGTACAGGTGCCTTTGTCATAGAATGACTTTTGTTCCTTTGGGTAGATGCCCAATAATGGGATTGCTGGATAGAATGGTAGGTCAACTTGAATCTGTTTAAGGTATCTCCATATTGCTTTCCACAAGGATTGCACTAGTTCTCAGTCCCACCAGCAGTGTATGAGTGTTCCTGTCTCTCCGCATCCACACCAACATTTATTGTTTTGGGACTTTTTGATAAAGGCCATTCTCACTGGAGTTAAGTGTTATCTCATTGTGGTTTTGATTTGCATTTCCCTGATGATTAGAGTTGTTGAACATTTTTTCATATGTTTGTTATCCATTCTTATATCTTCCTTTGAAAAATTTCTCTTTATGTCCTTTGCCCACTTTTTGATATGGTTGTTTGATTTTTTTCTTGCTGATTTTCCTGAGTTCTAAATAGATTCTTGTTATCAGTCCTTTATCTGATGTGTAGTATGCGAAAATTTTTTCCCATTCTGTAGGTTGTCTGTTTACTCTTGTGACTGTTTCTTTGGCTGTGCAGAAGCTTTTTAATTTGATCAGGTCCCATTTATTTATTTTTGTTGTTGCTGTTATTGCTTTAGAGGTCTTCCTCATAAATTCTTTGCCTAGGCCAATGTCTGCAAGAGTCTTTCCTACATTTTCTTCTACAATTCTAATAGTTTCACACCTTAGGTTTAAGTCTGTTATACACCATGATTTGATTTCTGTGAGAGATGAAACTGTGGGTCCTGTTTCAGTATCCTACATGTTGCTATCCAGTTTACCCAGCACCATTTATTGAATAAGGATTCTTTTCCCCAAAGTATGTTTTTGTCTGCTTTGTCAAAGATTAGATGGCTATATGAGGATGGTTTTATATTTGGATTTTGTGTTCTCTTCCACTGGTCTGTGTCCCTACACTTGTGCCAATAGCAGGTGGTTTTAATAACCACAGTCTTGTAGTATAGTTTGAAGCCTGGCAAATTCATGCCTCCCATTTTGTTTTTATTGATCAAACTTGCTTTTGCTAAACAAGGTCTTCCCTGGTTCCATACAAAGCATAAAATTATTTTTTCTATATCTGTGAAAAATGAGGTCTGTAATTTAATATGGATTGCATTGAATCTGTAGGTCACTTTGGGTAGTACAGACATCTTAACAATTTTGATTCTTCTGATCCACGAGCATGGTATGATTTTGCACCTGTTTATGTGCTCTGCAATTTCCTTCCTCAGTGCTTCGTAGTTCTCCCTATAGAGGTCCTTTACCTCCTTAGTTAAATACATTCCTATGTATTTTATTTTCTTTGTTGCTATTTTGAAGGGTATTGAGTCCTTAATTTGGTTCTCTGTTTGACTGTTATTGGGATATATGAATGCCTCTGATTTGTGTGTATTGATTTTGTATCCTGAGACTTTACTGAATTCATTGATCAATTCCAGGAGTCTCTTGGTTGAATACTTGGTGTTTTCTAGATATAATATCATATCATCAGCAAAGAGTGAGAGTTTGATCTCTTCTTTTGCTATTTGGACTCCCTTGATTCTGCTCTCTTGCCTGATAGCTCTTGCAAGGACTTCCAATACTATGTTGAAAAGTAATGGGGACAGTGGGCAGCCTTGTCTGTTTCCAGTTCTAAATGGGAATGCTTTCAATTTTTCCCCATTCAGTATGATGTTGGCTGTGGGTTTGTCATATATGGCTTGTATCATTTTTAGATAGGCCCCATCTATGCCTATTTTGTTAAGTGTTCTTATCATAAAAGGGTGTTGAATTTTGTCGAATGCTTTTTCTGCATCTATTGAGAGGATCATATGATCTTTATTTTTGCTTCTATTTATGTGGTGAATTACATTTATAGATTTACGTATGTTGAACCATCCCTGCATCTCTGGGATGAAGCCCACTTGGTCGTGATGGATTATTTTTTTGATAAGCACTTGGATTTGATTTGCTAGAATTTTATTGAGAATTTTTGCATCTATATTCATAAGAGATATTGGTCTGTAGTTTTCTTTTTTTGTTGCATCCTTTTCTTGTTTTGGTATCAATGTTATATTGGCTTGGTAAAATGTGTTGGGGAGAATTCTATCCGTCTTGATGTTGGATAAGAGTTTATGTAGGATGGGCACCAGTTCTTCTTTGTAGGTGTGGTAAAATTCGGGTGTGAACCCGTTTGGTCCAGGGCTTTTCTTTTTGGGAAGGTTGTTTATTGTTGTTTCGATTTCAGTTCTTGATATTGGTCTACTCAGGAATTCTATTTCTTCCTGGTTGAGCCTGGGAAGGCTGTGTGTTTCTAAAAATTTGTCCATTTCCACCACATTTTCCAGTTTGTGTGCATAAAGATTTTTGTAGAATTCATAAATGATATCATGTATCTCTGTAGTATTGGTTGTGATTTCTCCTTTCATGTTTCTGATGGAGGTTATTAGACTTTTTTCTTTTCTGATCTTGGTTAGTCTAGCCAGAGGTGTGTCTATTTTATTTATCTTTTCAAAGAGCCAACTTTTTGTTTTATTAATGTCCCTTATGGTTTTTTTGTTTTCCTTTTCATTTAGTTCTGATTTGATCTTAGTAATTTCTCACCTTCTGCTGGGTTTGGGGTCGGTCTGTTCTTCTTTCTCCAGCTCTTTGAGTCTATTCATTGGGTTGTTTATTTGTAAGTTTTCTTTCTTCTTGATATAGGCATTTTTGGAAATAAATTTTCCTCTCAGGACTGCTTTAGCTGTGCCCCACAGATTTTGATAACTTGTGTTTCCTTTGTTGTTTAATTGAAAGAATCTTTTGATTTCTGTCCTGATTTCTTCATTTATAAAATAATCATTCAGGAGAAGGTTGTTTAGCTTCCATGACTTTGAGTAGGAATGAGAATTTGTGTTAGGGTTCATTATTACTTTTATTCCACTGTGATCTGAGAACATGCATGCTATAATTTCTATTTTTTTTTTATTTTTAAGACATGCTTTATATCCTAGGATATGGTCAATCTTAGAGAATGTCCCATGAGCTGATGAGAAGAAAGTATATTCAGTGGATTTTGGGTAGTATGCCCTGTAGATGTCAGTCAGGCCCATTTGTTCTAGCATTCTGTTTAAGTCCATTATTTCTTTGTTTATTTTCTGTTTGGAGGATCTGTCCTGTACTGTCAGTGGGGTGTTAAAGTCTCTGTCTATTATAGTATTGTTATCTATCATTTGGTTCGGATCAAGTAGGGTTTGCTTTATCAATCTGGGTGCACCTAAGTTGGGTGCATATATATTAAGTATAGTTATGTTTTCTTGTTGAATTCTGCCGTTCACCAGTATATAGTAACCATTTGGTCGTTCATTATTTTTGTTGGTTTAAAAACTAAGTTATTGGAGATTAAAACTGCCATGCCAGCTTCTTTTTGGCTTCTGTTTGCTTGAAATATCGATTTCTACCCTTTTATTTTCAGTCTAAATGCATCTTTGCATGTTAGATGGGTTTCCTGAAGACAGCAGATACTTGGTTTGTATTTTTTTATCCACTGGGCCAGTCTATGTCTCTTGAGTGGGGAATTCAAGCCATTCACATTTATTCAGAGGACTGATAAGTGGGACAGAATTTTGTTCATCTTGTTGGGTAGAACTTCATTGCTATGTTTTCTCTCTTGAACCAATGTTGTAACTGGGATTTGATCTTTATCTCTTGTGTAGTTTTACATTCGTGGGTCTTCCTGTGGTGGTCCGTGTGTAACTCTGTTTTAAGTACTTCTTGGAGGCCTGGTCTTGTCTTGGTGAATTCCCTCAGTCTTTGTTTATCTGAGAATGTCTTAATTTCTCCTTTGTATACAAAACTTAGCTTAGCTGGATACAAGATTCTAGGCTGGGCATTATTCTGTTTCAGAAGAGTGAGAATGGGGCCTCAGCCTTTTCTTGCTTGTAAGGTTTCAGTTGAGAAATCTGGCATAATTCTGATGGGCTTTCCTTTGTATGTTACTTGTTTCTTTCTCCTTACAGCTCGAAGAAAGGCCTCTTTAGTGGATATTTTGGTCAGTCTGATGACTGCATGACGTGGTGTCTTCCTATTTGCTATGAATCTCCCAAGGGTTCTTTGAGCTTCTTGAACCTGTATATCTAGAGTTTTAGCAAGGCCTGGGAAATTTTCCTCAATTATGTCTTCAAATAGCTTATCCAACCCTTGCTTATTATCTTCTTCACCCTCAGGGATGCTGATAACTCTCACATTAGGCTTCTTCACATAATCCCACATTTCTTGTAGACTCTGATCTTTTCCCTTATTTCTTTGCTCTATCTCTGTGACTGACTTATTTAATTGGAAAGTGTTATCTTCAATCTCTGAGATTCTTTCTTCTGTTTGATCTACCCTTCTCTTGAGACTTTCCACTGTATTTTGTAGCTCCCTGAATAAATTCTTCATTTCCAGGAGTTCAGTTTGGTTTTTCTTCAATATTTCAATTTCTTTAGTGAATTTTTCTTCCAAATCCTGGATTTTTTTTTGTGGTTTCTTTGTATTGGTTATCCATTTTTTCTTGCATATTATTCAGCTTGATTATAATCCATATTTTTAATTCTTCCTGTGGCATGTTACTATTTTGAATCTTGTTTGTGTCAATTGGTAGAGAGCTGGAATTCCTCTTTGGGCGTGAGATTTCCGTTTGATTCTTTATACTCCCCAAGTTCTTTTGCTGAGCCCTCCCCATCTTGATCAATAGTTAGATCTCTTCTTTATGCTTAGTCTGGATAGCTGCAAGCCTTGTGCTCTGTTCTTAGGCTGTGAAGCAATCTAGGTGTGTTGCTTCCTTTGTCACTAGGGGGAGCCTGTTATGTATTGTTTAGAGTTTTTCTACTTCAGTTGGGGCGCTGCTCCTGGTGGGTCCAGCCCCAGAGGATTGATTTGACCTAATACCAGTTTGACGAGTTAAGTCACTATGCTCTCGACTTTCAGTTAGCAGCCAGGATTAACCCTGGTTGCAGGCAGGTAAAAAGTCGGTTTTTTTTTTTTTTTTTTTGCTTTCTGTCCAGAGGTGGTTTCTGCCACTCTATGCCCGAAAGACACTGGCTAGGGTGAGGGGGCATTGTCCTCGCTCGGCCAGTGCCTCAGCTGCTGCAGCTCCCATGGCCAATGGTCTGCCCTGCCCTAATGTCTGCAAGGTCTACCCTCCACACTCTCGCGACTGGGGAAGAACTCAGTGTTCACACAAGGGCGGAGCTCCTAGAGAGGGTCCACGGACTAGGGGAAGTAGCCGCCCAGGGAGCCGCATGGCACCCCATGGCTCCGCAGTGGCTGGAAAGCCTATCTTTTCTTCGTTGTATTACCTTTGATCAATAGATCAGTTGATTATATGGATCTATTTCTAGGCTTTCTCTTCTGTTCCACTGATCAATTTGTCTACTCCTTTGGAAATTCCACACTACCTTGATTACTGCAGGTTTACAATAAGTTGTAGTCAAGTTGTGTCAGTCGTCTATATTTTGTTGGTTATTCTGAGTCTTTTGTCTTTATATATAAAGGTTAGAATCAGTTTTTCAATATCAATGTGATTCTTCAATGTGAAGAATATCAAATGTGACCTTCTCATTTTAACTTCTATTCTTCTTAACTTTTTCTTTCATGTTTTCCATTTTTAACTTTTATGTACTATATTCTGTGTAATGTACTGAGAACTTCCTTACAGTTTATTATCTGTTTATTTATGCTTCATCTGCTATTTCATCTCCCCAGTGAATTTTTGTTCTGAGTGATTAAAGTGACCATATCTGGATGTTCCAGCCTTTATCTACCTAGCAACAGTCTCAAGACCATGTCTCATGATTCTTGTCTACACATTGGTGTTAAAAACTATGCCATTAGTGTTTATAACTGAGTTCATTGACTCCAAGATTATCTCCATTACCGTGTGAGTTTACTATTCTTTTCTAAGTTTTCTCTGAGCTCCTGGAATATGGAGATTTGCCTTCCTTTCTTTAGAGCTTAGCTTTGTACCTAAACATTTGCAATTTTATCTTTCATTTCTGTGTTTTTAATTTGTTTAATCTTTGGGGATGGGATAAGGAAGAGAAGCCTCTTTGCCTTTGCTTATTCTGCCATGTTTCAAGAACCATTATTTGAATCTCATCCTCATAAAATACCTGGTCTTTGACTCCATCAAAAAATCTATTCATTCATTTTTTTCCATACTTATTTATTGAAAATGTTTTGTACTAGAATCTGTGACAGACACTGGGGATACTATAATGAATAAAAAATCCATCAGTTGGCCGGGTGCGGTGGCTCACGCCTGTAATCCTAGCTCTCTGGGAGGCCGAGGTGGGCGGATTGTTTGAGCTCAGGAGTTCGAGACCAGCCTGAGCAAGAGCGAGACCCCATCTCTACTGAAAATAGAAAGAAATTATATGGACAGCTAAAAAAATATATATATAGAAAAAATTAGCCGGGCATGGTGGTGCATGCCTGTAGTCCCAGCTACTCGGGAGGCTGAGACAGGAGGATCGCTTGAGCCCAGGAGTTTGAGGTTGCTGTGAGCTGGGCTGACGCCACGGCACTCACTCTAGCCTGGGCAACAGAGTGAGACTCTGTCTCAAAAAAAAAAAAAAAAATCCATCAGAGAGATTACAGTGAGAGAGAGTATTGTTTGTTTCTACTGGCTCAGACCTTCTCTCAATTGGGCAAGTTCCTATGCATTGGATTAACCAGGACTGTTCTATGAATGCAGATGGACCTTCCCAGCATGACTGGCTTTTTTCAGCCTCATTCCATTAGTGAAGACTTGACAGAATTGAAACAAACCTAAGTGGATTGGTGAAGGTATGGCTTTTAAAGATCAGCATCTGATTTTATCTTTTGAGGCCTATTTTTAAATGACTAATTGTGCTCTGTTGGCCAGAACTTCTATATCCTTAGTCTGGTAAGATCTAATTAGTTCTGGTCCAAGTAGGTTTGTTTAACCATTCAGATATACAATGAATTTAGCATACAGAACAGGGATGTTTGAATGAGGTCTCCATGGACTTAGATGAAACATGAACTTGGAAAATTAAACTGGCTTTTGTAGAGACAAAACCATCAAATTTTGATTCTCCCTCACTTGGAATATAATCTAAATTGTATAGGCCTGGATTTGGTGAGAATCTCATAAATTTAGCCCTAATTTATGTACATATAACCAGAACCTCAAACATAGTAGATCCTTAATAAATGTTTGTGTCACAGGGATAACATTTTTGAACAATATTATCCACTCATGTGTGACCTTCTCCATATTTTGCAAGATGTGCCTATTTCCCTCATTGTTCGTGTATGCTGTGTGTCTTTAAGTGTGTGAGTTAAGGGAAGGGATTAGGATTATAACAGAAATGCAAAAAGATAGTATCAATATTAAAATTTTAGCAATAAGAATAGGACTTTTTCCTAGTCTATAGCGCGCCATAATCTTGTAAAGCAAGTGTTGTCAAGAGAGGGTACAAAAGCTTTAATTATTTTTATAAATATTCTTTTAATTTACAAATCATAATTGTATATACTTTTGGTTAAAATGTGATGTTTGATGTATGTATACAATATGGAATGATTAAGTCAAGCTAATAACTTATCCATCATCTCACTTAACCATTATTTTTTGTGATGAGACATTTGACATTAAAACACTTTTCAAAATTTTTCTTTGACATATGGAGAGCCATGCTTGTGAACTAGGTAGTTCACGTGGTGTCTTCCACAGACAACAGAGGAGATAATCCTTCCATCATTTAGGTTAAGGCTTAGTGTCTCCAGCAAGGTACATATGATGCAAAGGAAGTGCATGACAAAGAGGAAAATTACCTGAAAATCTGTCCCTTCTACATCAAATGAATGTGGAGACAGTAGAAAGAGAATGGTAACAGCTGAGGAAACATATGTTTCAGGGTCTTTTTTCTTTTTCTAAAATAAGATTCAGGGTGGGAGTCTTGCTAGAGAACTTAAGAGAAAATCTAAAATCAGGGAGGATTTTGTTCTATATCTCATTTGGGATTCCAGAAGGAAACTGCCTTTCAGTGTTCCCTCAATTTCAAAATGGGGCAGCAGCCACATCTGAGTCAAGGTGGTACATGGCATAGTTAGGCAGAGGGAGGACATGAATTTAGTTCCCAGAGTCACCTTTGGATTCAGTGTGGTATCATAGACTTTTAGAAGTTCCTGCATGTCCTGTGGAAATACAGAGAAGGTAACTGATGGTGTTGTCTGGAGAATCATCATGATGTTTGCTGAGAGCTGCAGGGTAGAGGATCCAGAACATGGTCTTAATGATTATAGAAAAATCAAGAAGGGATTTTTTCCCCTATATTTGTATAGTGCCTAAATGTGTGAATCCGTACACTTGCTGAGAGACTATATAGATTAATAAGTCCCTTTTCTATTCTTGTTTGCTGAAACTAGCCCTGGCAGGTCATCTCTACTGAGTCATGGCAAGAGTCCTGCCTGTATCTCTCTTTTCCCCAACTAGGTTTGACTGAGACAAAAACACAGTTATGTTATGGTACCCCATGGGGGCCTCTGCAGCTATCCATTTTGATTGCTCACATCTGCTCAGGTTTTGGCAACTAGGCAATTTTCTTAGTTTATTTTCTGTTGGTTTATAACAGAATACCTGAAACTAGGTAATTTATAGAGAAAAGAAATTCATTTCTTATAATTATGGAGGCTGAGATGTCCAAAGTTGAGGGGATACATCTGGTGAGGGCCTTCTCACTGGTGGGGGCTCTCTGCAGAGTCCTAAGGTGGCACAGGGCCATCTAGCCAAGGGGCTGAGCATGCTAGCTTAGATCTCTCTTCCTCTTCTTGTAAAGCCACCAGTCCCACTCCTGTGACAATCCATTAATCCATAAATGGATTAAAACATTCATGACCCAATTACCTTGAAAGGCCCCATCTCTCAATATTGCCACATTGGGGATTAAATGTCAACATCAGTTTCAGGGAAGACAAGCATTCAGATCACAGCAGCCATAGTGGTCTAAACACACTTTTTGAATGCAGCTGTGCTGTGGTAGCTGTAGGAAACACATGCATCTCTTCTATGAGAAAATACTTAATCAAACTGAAGCAAACCCAGATGTTCCATCAAGAAGATGGTATTCAATCTCCACTTATTTGACCAAACATGACTCTGGACACAATCTGCTTATTAATACAAACTAGCTGTTACTGAAGCATTGACAAACTAGGCTATGATAGGTCATTTGACATATCTCTTACCTACTGGCTCACATTTCCATTAAATTTGACAGGCCAAGCTGTGTGTTGAGCATAATGGTTTAGATAACTCAATTCTACATTGATTTTGATAGGATATGAATTCCAAAGATCCAACAGGGCTGTATGTGTGTTTTACAGTGTCTCTATATCTCCATTTCCACCTCTAAAACTGGAGAAATCTATAGTCCTCTATTTAGAATTAGAGATAATGGCAGACAAGAAAAAAAGGAGAGGAATTTTATTTTTATATTTAAATATTTTAACTATTGGATAAATATAATATCAAGAAGTCCATCCAGGCTGTACTTGATATATTCTAAAGCCACACTCTTTATAACCAGAGGAAATATATTTTATTTGAATTCAATTTGTCAAAGTACAAATATCTTTCTACAACTTTTATTTATGTTGTTCTTTTTTAAAACTCAAAAGGTAGTAGTACATTTTATAAGTATCTCTCTGGATTTTATTTGTTGGTTTCACAAATTATAATACAAAGTCTGTTTAAAAGAACTTATTGTAGAAATTTTAAAATTGTACATTTACTTGAAAAGTTACTTTCATAAAGGTTCTTTTCAATATTTCATCTTAGTTTTATAATTGAATGGAAAGGAGGTAAGATTTTAAAGATAAAATACTACTAAAATACTAGCCATTTTTTTGTTTTTTCAATTGAAAAAAAGTCTTTTTTTTTTGTATAATGTATACATCCTTACCATTTTCTACTGGATAAATACAACATTAACAGAAAGGCATGTATTGGTACATAAAAGATAACTGTAGAATTGACCATGCATATTGAACATTTTAGTGTTTCCATGTGCTAATATTGTGGAACATCTCAATTTTAATGCATTTAAAAAATTATCCTGTTTTTGAAAACTTGTTTAACTTAATGATATGTGTTTACAAAGTTCACATAAATGTTTGAGGAGGACATCACTTTCTATACAAGTTGGGGCTCTGACACTCTGAAGCTGAGGTCACAGTTTGTATCAATATGATAAATATTCATTATTTTATTGTATAGATTGTATATATGAAATTACAATAATATCTTACCAGAAACAAATCTAACAAGAAAATTTGTTAAGAAATATCAAATCTATATGTGTGCTCTGGCAGGTGGTTACTGAAAAAGAGTAAGCTTGTGAGAATTTTGATATACTGTGATCAGCATTACCAATTATGTCAATGAGCCATATTTTTTGGCCTCAACACAGTGAAAGCTTTCCTTTTGGTAAATGTGAGGTATTATTTAGATGGTTGGGATATTATCTGAATAAGAAAATGGTGTCTTACTAAAAATCAAACTTTGTGTTTTAAGCTTTAAGATGTTCTCTTTTATATTAAGTTATATTCCAGGTAATAGAGTACCTTTTTTTGAAATTGAAAATACTTTTAACTTCTAAGGCTCTTAACATGAAAATTACTGATGCATTTATAACCTTCACACTTTGGCCTCCATCAATTTCCTTAAATATTTCAGCATTTTATAATAATGAGGCTAAACCTAGACTATTGGATTTCCCTTTATATTGTCAGCTGCAACAACACGTACACTTAGCACTCATGTAATTCACATTTAAAACCTTGAGTTGGATTCACAAATAAGAGCAATTATAACTACACATTAAAACAGCACAATAATTTTCCAATTTGATCTTAACAGCAGTAAATAACATGTTTAAATAACATGTGTTTCATTTCTCCTTTCTACTCTGTTTCTTAAAATTATCCAGTTTCATTCCATTTGATAAAAATAGCTTTAGGGTAGCTTCACCACCACAACACATGCACCAGCTCTTCCAATGTTAACAGGAACTTCCTAAAACAAAAACAAGAAAAGAAAAACTGTTTGAAGTCTTCTTTTAGCATAATATGGAATGCTGGAATTGAAAAAGTCCTTACTTATTCTGTCTAACTTTACCTTGTATAAATGTAAGGGAAATTACAGCCCAGATAACAGTTTATTGTGGTGGAAAGAACATAGCATTTTTATAGACCTTAGTTTGAGGATCAGGTGATCTTGGGTAAGTTTCACCATTGTGATAATTTTCTCACTTGAAAAATTACAGCATATTTTACTCATCCTTCAAGGTTTTTGTGAGGATTAAGTGAAATAAGGAAAGACAAGGATTTGGCATATAGTATTTATAATACCACCATATATTAGTTCTCTTTCACTCATCCAAAATTACACAATGAAATAATGACAGAGGCCAGGAATAGAATCTAGGTCTCTTAGCTACTGGTCTACAATCTTCAGAAAAGTAAATTCCACAAGCTTATTTAAACGTTTTGATTATTGTATTTGACATAACCCCTTGTTTGCTAATTTTTTTCTTCCATTTCTGGTTGGTCCTAAGCAGTGATAAGGTAAGGATCTCCCTATATGGTAGGATATTAGGGTTTCTGAGGGTCATAATGAGTCAGACTGTTGGAGGAGAGAGATAAAAACCCATTATCAACTGTCTCTATATTAACACCTAATTAATTAGAACAGTAGCCAATTTTACCCTGTAGAATGCAGAGTAGCATGAAGTTGGTATAAGGAAAGGTGAAGTTAGATACCAATTACAAGGTTTGCCTGTTTGTGGAGATGGTGAAGAGTTATTCATACTTCATTTTTTATTAATATGTTATTTAATTGACAAAATACCATTAGATATGTTGAAATACATCTGGGACTATCACTGGTAAGACTATCAAAAGGGTCAAGTTAGCCTTTAACATCTCCAAGATGCCCTTTCAGTGCTCTTTTTTGTACCCTCCTTAGAATTTTTCCTATTAGATGTCCAGCACTTTTGAGAGAGCTTAATTATGGCTTCTTACTGTGCACTAAATTCCTTGAATAATTGAAGAAGTTAGGAATATTGTAGTTTACACAATCTCTATAAGGAAAAGATTGAAGGCTCTTCTGGGCACCAACCAATAAGAAGGGCAGACACTTGTGGAAGAGGACATTGCCCTTTGGTTCTCAAGTCATAATACCTACATAGAAAGTTTACCAGGGTAAAGCTCTTGAATTAATGAATTTGATTCACTTCTTTTCTGTGAAGGGAATACTTTCATGAATTCAGGATAATGGTCTGTCCCCCTTCATATAAGTACTGATGGATCCTGTTAATGACCAATTAGACCAACTAGTAATTTTCTAAGACATAGATAAAGTACATACTATAAATTTTACTGAAAGATCTGGTTAGGCCCTAGAGAGAAATAGAATGGAATTAACTCAAAAAATACATTTAAAAATCTATTAAAGCCTGAAATATACTAATTTGAGTATTGTATGGGAGTACCTCTTTCCATTCATTTTTCTGTGCATCATATGACTCAACGGTGTTCAAGTAAGTATGTCCATCATATCCTCCAACCACATAGAGCTTGTCTCCCAGGGAGCACACAGCAACAGCATCTCTAGGAACACTCAGAGGCGCCACTGTTGACCATGAATCATTCTTTGGATCATATCTTAAAAGGTTTAGGAAACAATTGAGAGGGGATGGCCAATAGTGTTACAGTGGAAAATAATAGACATAAAACGTACACATATCTAAAATATGCAATTAAAATGCATTATAAATATCAAGTGTAAGTGGACTAAAAAATATTAAGAATATATATGACAAAATTCTCTTCAGCCACAAGAGGTCTCTCAAAGCATACCAAAAACATATTTCCCTGTCCAGGATACCATGTGTTTCTTTCTCCAGTACCCAGATTCTCTTTGAGGAATTTTCACATATTATGATCCTAACATTATATGAAAAATACCTCCTCTCTCATTTAGTATTCTGATTAAAGAGCTTTTGATTTTCTCTTACTATTTGTTCATCAAAGTTATACATGAGATGTCTGATCCTGTTTATATGAGATCTCATATTTTAAAGTAAACCTAAATATAATTGCCTTTTGTTTTAGTTTTGCTCTGTGAAATGTGTTACCCTGGTTTTAATACTATTTTCAGTTAGAATGGCCATGGTAGTATCCTTTCTTCTTTCTTTCTGAGAGTTCTTATTTATGTTTACATGAGCCTGGGATTATTTTTTCCATCTTAATCTGAATAATACTCAAACATTTTTAGTAAGTGAAACAAAAGAGAATTCAATAAGTAATATTAATTAAAATTCTCTCTAGAAAATCTTTTCTAAACTTTGAGGTCTATTTTAAAAATATATAACACTAAAATCTATAAGGTGAACATTAAAGAAAACTAATATAATTATACATGGAAATATTCTATGATTTTATATTGGCCTATTTATAAAAACCCAATGGTAAAGATTTTCTTTTACAAAAGAGATTTTCATGTATCACCTTCTACTAATTTACTTATATTTCTATTATCCACTTTAATTTCTGTTTTTATCTCTTTAATCATATTCTAAATCATCTGATCTCAGCTTCTTTCTGAAATTGGCTTCACATCCATGATTTTTTAATACTATCTGGAATCAGCAATAGTTAAGACAACCTCAATACCCATTCTGTATTATTGAGTGTCATGCAGCATATTATCTTAAATTCTGATGTTATAATAAAACCCAGAACCAGAAAAATCCATAGCTATATGCTTTACGTAGGCTGAATCTTCAAAACAATAGCACTTGTTAATTGATGCTGCACTCAGCTAACAGTTGGGTACACACATATATGAATGGTCAGCCAAAACTCACAGGATTTCCTTATAGATTTGCAACTAAAGACCCAAGACATTTCTGCATAGGCATGGTAATTAATGCTCAAAATCTGGCTAATGTTACTGTTTTCTGGTTACTGCTTGATTGACAAGAGGAGTTTGGGGAATGTCAAATCTTTTGAAGAAAAAAACCTTGGCAATATGGTTACTATCTGTAAAGATGCACAGGAGAACTTACTAAAGAAAAAGCTAGCCATCATATTCAAATTAAAATATCATAACTCCTCTTTCTGTTTCTCTTTTGCTTTTCTGTCTACTCTTATTTTGGAGATAAGTATACATATTCTAGTGAAAATAAAATTGAGAATGAATTCGAGAGAATTTGTCACAGATTTATTCTCCTAGAGTACTTAGGAGAAATACTCTATTCTCCTAGAGTATTTAGAGATAATCTGCCTCAATTTTCTCATTAACATCATAGTAATAGTAATCCCTGACCTAACCAGTCTGATGGATTTAGAAACTTTTAATTAAAATGATTATCTTAAATAATTAGATAAGAGAGTCCTAAGGTACTGGGTAGGCCAAAGGTGTTTTAGTAGAAAATAGTGTCAGGAAAATTGTTCAAGACTTGGAAATGAGGATTGTCTAATTCCATAGAGTGTGCTCCTTTGATTGCCTTTCTACTGGCAAGGCTGTTTTACAACTCTGCATGTGTAGAAATTATGTTGTAAAATACTGAGTTTTCTTGTGATTGCTTTCCATAATAATACAAATAAATATTGTTTGATATATATACATTGATTTTCACCATGAGGAAATAATGACTCCCAAAGATTACATTTTATTATTCACTATGATTTTAACTAGTTTTGTATCTGTGAAGAATTTCTTTTAAGCATTCCTAATTGTCTAAATTTCTTCTCTTCAAATACTCTTTTGAACTGTTTTTTAACATCTTAGGGTTACTTTATTAATCAATGAATCACATAAAATATTTGAAACATGTTCATTTTACATTTTTTTAAAGTTTTTTATTTATATATAATATATGTACGTATTTGTGGGGTACATATGATATTTTGTTACATGCACAGAATACATTACTTTATGCTTGTATGAAAGCCATGATTTTAGCTTTTTGAAAATTATACTTTAGCACGTGCCATTTTCTCAAGGTCTTTTAAAGAAAAATGACAATAAGGGGGTAATGATAACAACAATAATACTGATTCTAGCAATAATACTGATTAGTACTAAAAAGGACAATACCTAGAACTAACTTCTATTGAGTACTTAATATATTACAGGCAATGTGCTAAATATATTAAAATTTTCTATGTTGTACCCTATGGAGATGATATTATTATTATTCCCATTTTACACATGAGGAAATTAACATTTAGAGATGTAAAGTAACTGGATAAAAGTTATATAACTAGTAAATAGTAGATGTGGAATTTGAACTCAGATTTGTCTGACATCTAGTCAATGCTTTTAACTACTATACATATTTTTAGTATGTGTAAAGTTCTCTCTTCTTTTTTTAATTTTAAAGTGTATGTGAATTTTAAAAATCAGTAAATTTAGAAATGTAATTATGTCAGTAAATAAAATTAAACATTTCATTATAGAATATGTATGAAAATATTTAATTTTGTAGTCTATACCATGAACATTTTTACAATGGCTTAAAATGTGTATATCAGTTTAAATAGGCAGTAATACATACCACTCAAAATGCAGACTTGTTTGAACGAGTTTTGAGTCTACTGCATTCTTTGGGATTTTTTTAAAGGAAAATATTCTCCATAGCTACGTACTTACACACAGTAAATGCTTAAAATTTGGCACACATGATAAAATTCTGTATCAATAAAAGTAGAAATTATTGATTAAAAGTGTAATTCTATCAGTTCTGATGTAATATGGCAAACTGTGATTTTATACCAAAATGGAAAGTCAAATATTATGGGTTTCATATTTTTACAAACTCTACATGTATGGAAAAATACTCTTGTCATTATTTGTTTTTCATTTAACCAGAGAGGGCCTCAACTTCCACATCTGTAAAGTGATAAGGATGCACCAGATTTCCATGGCCTTTTCTGGTTGTAATTACACATAATTCCAGTATCATGCTTCTGGATATAGTAATAAATAAAGGGCAGAGAGAAATCAGCTTTATATTTTAAATATACAGGCAACTGAAAGTGATTTTCATGTACTCTTTATCACGTTGTCAATGTAGCATCATTGAAGAATGATGTCAGCAAGATGGCAGACTAGGAAGCTCCAGACCTCATTCCTCCACGGAAACATTAACAAACAGAAACTGGCTAAAATTACTTTATAAGAGTTCTGGAAATCAAAGATCCATAGCAATCAAGTGAATGCTTCGTCAAGAAAAATCCACATTCACATCAGTAGGAAATTTTATGGAGTTTTTATTTGCCCTTGACCCACCCCCTCCCAACATGAAGTGATGCAGATTGGGGGAAGCAGGAGCCCAGCCCCAGCTCCTTCCTTCCAACCAGAGAAAAAAAGAAGACCTAATATGCAATGATCTGTCTGGGTGGTGCCTAATGGATTAATCTCTATGTTGACTAACTCTGATGGAACAGCTTAGATCTCAGGCCAGGGAAAGCTGTGGCAAATAGCATACATAACTCATGAAAGCCAAAGGCATACCAGGGATGTGCAGACAAGTAGGCCAAGAGATTATGGATTAAGACCCTGAGAAGCAACAGGGCTCAGACTCTTAGGGAAATTTAGACATTTAAAAGTAACCATGTATTTGGTGAATCACACTGTGAACTAAAAGAAAATCTTAAATCTCCTTCTGGCTGACGGAATGGACGCCCTCCTGGTCAAGAGGATATCTTAAACTAAATTGCCTGTTAGGAGCAGGGAAGTCAGACATGCCTCATCAGGTTCCCCTCCCCTTTTGGAGATATCCTTTGTAACTCATTAATAAGCCAAAGGCTATGCAAGACAAACCTGCAGGTCCTCAATTTACACAAAAGATATATGTCAGGTGGCTTGTCTCTGATTAACAGACCTCCTTATCTTAAAACAATCCAAGCCTTTAGAAGAAGCTTCATCTCTTGAATCAATTACAAGTCAAAGAATCTTTAAACCTACCTATAACCTGTAACCTACCCCTACCACCCCACCTCCGCACTTCAAAGTGGCCCACTTTTTCGGACCAAATCAATGTATGCCTTCCATGTATTTATTTATGACTTTACCTGTAACCCCTGTCTCCCTGAAATGTATAAAGCCAACTTGTAACCCAGCCACAGTGAGTCCACTTACTCAAGTCTTCTTGGGCATGGTTATGGGTCATTATCCTCAAATTTGGCTCAGAATAAAACTCTTTAAATTATTTTACAGAGTTTCCTTCTTTTCCATTGACAAAACAGACACGCGCGCGCACACACACACACACACACACAGACACACACACATACATACAGAGGTCCAGAAAACATGAATGCCTAGAAAATGCATGAAAAGACCTCAACCCTTCATGCTGGGATGATCTAAGGCACAAAATACAACCTGCTAATTAGTGATGGTCTTCTAATGCATGAAGCCAATCTGCAAAGATATGGAGAGGTGTCTGTATTTTCAAATGCCCAGTTTTTAACAAAAGATAATAAGGCATAGAAGGAAACAGAATAAACAATGTCTATTCAAAAGAATAAGATATATCTCCAGAAACTGTCCCTTTACCCAAAGAGGGATCTGAATTACAAGACAATTATATAACTGCCTTAGCTCAAAGCTAAAAGCAAACCACAAAGAATAGAAAATGATATATGAATTTAATGAGAATGTCAACAAGGGGAAATTTATGAGAAATAATCAAACAATTCTGGAGCTGAAAAATAAAAGGTCTGGGTAAAAAATATTTACTAGAGGCGTTCAACACAGGACTTGAGAGGCAGAAGAAAGAATAAATGAACTTGAAGACAGTTCATTTGAAATGATCAAGTGTAAGGAACAAAAGGAATGAAGAAAAGTGACTAAAGCCTAGGGAACTTATGCGCCAACATCAAGTGGACCAATATGTGCATTGTGGAAATTGAAGAAGAAGAAGAAGACAAAGACGAAGAAGAAAAAAAAGAAGAAGAGTTAAAGGGGTGGAAAGAATATGTGAAGAAATAATAACTGTAAACCCACACTAAGACACATTAAAATCAAACTGTCGAAAGTAAAAGACAAAGAAACAATATTGAAAGCAGGAAAAGAAAAGTAACTTGCCACATACAAAGAATTCTTAATAAGATTAGTAGTGAATTTCTCAACAGAAATAATGGAAGAGAGAAGCCAGTGAGAAGATATATAACACACACACACACATGCACACTTATGGCTGAAAGAAAAAACAATCAGATGAGAGTTCTATATCTAATTAAAATTTCCTTCAAAACTGAGGGGTAAATAAATACATTTCCAGAGAAACAATGAGTAAAGGAGTTCATTCACACTAGAACTGCCCTATAGGACATAGTAAATGGAATTCTTCAAGTTGTAATGAAAGGATCATAGAAAATAAGTCAAAGTTATCTGGATGTATGAAGTTCTCTAGTAAAGGTAATTGCATTGACAGTTATAAAAAAAGTATGGTAATTTTGGTTTATAATTACACTTTTTATTCTTCTACGGGATTTAAAAGACAACAGTATAAAAATAATTATAAACCTGCTAATGGGTACACAAAATATAAAAACATAATTTGTGAGATCAATAACATAAATATAGGGAAGGGAAGAGTAGAGTATTTTGATGTGATAGAAGTTAAGTTGGTATACAGATACTTTAAAATAGATTGGTAAACCTTTGGAATGTTATATGAAATCTCCATGATAACTACAAAGCAAATATTTATAAAATATATATAAAAGGAATTGAGAAAGGAATGAAAACCTATTACCATGAGAAAACAACTAAACACAAAGGAAGGGTGAAGGGAGGAAATTTGGGACAAAAAGGCTATATAAGACATCAGAAAACAAATAACAAAGTAGCAATAGATCCTTCCCTATTAGTAGTTAGTTTATATTTACATGGATTAAAACTACCTGATAAAAAGACATACTTTGGCAAAATGGATAAAAATAAGCAGGATCCAACTATATGGTGTCTTTGATGGACTATAGACCTAAGGACACATATACGTCAAAAGTGAAAGGATGGAAAAAGATATCCCAAATAGTACCTAAAGCAGAGAAGGGGTGGCTATACTAATATTAGACGAAATGGACTTAAAGACAAAAACTATAAGAGACAAGGAAGGATTTTATATAATAATAAAAAGATTAATTACAAAGGGCATGTAATATTAATAATTATAAACATATATAAACCAACATCAGAGCTCCTAAATATATGAGGCAGACATTGAGACAATTGGAAAGAGAAAAATAAAGCTCTATAATAATAGCAGGAGGCTTCAATCCCCCTCGTTCAATAATGGATAGAACAACCAGAAAGATCAATGTACATAGAGAAAGTGAACAACATTATAGACCAACTGGAACTCTTGGTAACAATACACCCAAGGACAGCAGAATACATTTTTCTCAAATAAACATGGAACATTATCCAGGATAGACCATATGTTAAACCACAAAACAAGTCTTAATCAAATTTAAAAAGACTGAAAACGTTCAAGATCTCTTTTCTGATCATAATGGATAAAAACTAGAAATGAAATGCAGAAATAAAACTTGAAATTCCACAAATCTGTGCAATTAGAAAACACACTATTAAACAGCCAATAGATCCAAGAATAAATCATAAGGGAAATTTGGAAATATTGTAAGACAAATGAAAATGAACACATGGCATACCATACCAAATCTTATGGGATGAAGAGAAAGCAGTGCTATGAGGAAAATTTATAACTATAAATGCTAACATTAAAAAGAAACATTGCAGGCTGGGTGCGGTGGCTCATGCCTGTAACCCTAGCATTCTGGGAGGCCAAGGCAGGCGGATTGTTTGAGCTCAGGAGTTTGAGACCAGCCTGAGCAAGAGAGAGACCTGTCTCTACTAAAAAAATAGAAAGAAATTAGCTGGACAACTAAAAATATATATAGAAAAAATTAGCCGGGCATGGTGGTGCATGCCTGTAGTCCCAGTTACTTGAGAGGCTGAGGCAGCAGGATTGCTTGAGGCCAGGAGTTTGAGGTTACTGTGAGCTAGGCTGATGCCACGGCACTTTAGCCCGGGAAACACAGTGAGAGTCTGTCTCAAAAAAAAAAAAAAAAAAAAAAAAAGGAAAGAAAGAAAGAAGAAGAAAGATTGCAAATAAACACCCAAACTTAACACCTAATAAACTGGAAAAAGAATAATAAGCTAAACTCAAAGCTAACAAAAGGAAGGATATAATAGAGATTAGATCAGAGATGAATAATGTAGAGAATAGAAAAACAATAAAGAAAATCAATGAAACCAAGAGTTAGCTCTCTTAAATGATTAACAAAGCTGATAAACCCTAAAACAAATTGAATAAGAAAAAAGAGAGAAGACTCAAATAGCTACAATCAGAAGTGAAAGTCGCATTGCTACCAATTTTACAGTAAAAAGATATTATAAGAGAGTACTATGAGCAATGGTACATCAACAATTTAGATAAACTAGATAAAATGGAGAGATCCCTAGAAGCATATAACCTACCAAAATTAAACCATGAAGAAATATAAAATGTGAATAGAACAATAGCAATCAAGAATATTTTAGATTAAATTTGTAACAACAACAACAAAAAACTCTTAACAAAGAAAAGCCTAGAACCAGATGGCATTACTGGCTAATTCTATAGGAACAAGACAAAGTGCCCACTTCTATTCAACATACTACTAGAAGATTTAAGCCAGAGCAATTAAACAAGAAAAAGAAATAAAAAGCATCCAAATTGGAAAGGAAGAAATTAAGGGAGACACTGATAAATGGAAAGATATCTCTTGTGCATGGATTCAAAGACTTAATATTGTTAAACTGTCCATACTACACAATGTGATCTAAAGATTCATTGTAATCCCTATTGAAACCCCAATGACATATTATGCAGGAATGGGAAAATTTATCCTGACTCCATATAGAATCTCAAGAGACCCAGGGTAGCCAAAATAATCTTGAAAATGAACAAAGATGCAGGTCTCACATTTCCTAATTTAAAAACTTACTACAAACCTATACTAATCAAAATAATGCAATAGTGGTATAAAGACAGACATGAAGACCAAAGGCACAGAGTAGAAAGCCCAGAAACAAACTTTTAAGTATATAGTCAAATGATTTTTGACAATGGTGCCAATACTATTTGATGTAGAAAGAGAGTCTTTTCAAGAAATGCTGATGGGAAAACTCGATATCCACATGCAAAAGAATAAAGTTGGATCTTTAGTCTATATATAACAAATAACTCAAATGGATCAAAGGCCTGAATATAAGGCTAAACTTTAAAACTCTAACAAGCATATATAGATGAAAATCTTTATGAAATTGGATTTGGCAATGATTTCTTGGATATGACACCAAAAGTACAGTTAACAAGAAAAAATAGATAAATTGAACATCATCAAAATTAAAAGTGTATCAAAAGACATTGTCAACATAGTGAAAAGGAAACCCACAGAATGGGAGAAACTATTTGCCAATCATATATCTGACATGGGATTTATTTCTGGAATATTTAAGGGACTTCTTATAACTCAACAACAAAAAGTCAAAACACCCTAATCAAAAACAAAGTGCAAAGGACTCAAATACACATTCCTCTATAAAAAAATATACAAATGGCCAACAGCACCTGGTAAGATGCTCAACATCACTAATCATTAGAAAAATGCAAATCACAATCACAGTGAGATACCATTTCAAACTCAAACAAACAAAAAACAGAAAATAAAAATGTTGGCGAGAATGTGCAGAAATCAGATCCGTTTTGTTTATTTGGTGGGAATAAAAAATGCAGCAATCACTGTGGAAAGCAGCATTGAAGTTCCTCAAATATTAAAAGTATAATTACCATATATCCAGAAATTAAATTTCTGGGTATATAATCAAAAGTCTTGAAAGCATTGTTTTGAACAGATATTTGTACACCTATGTTCATAGCAGTATTTTTCACAGTAGCCAAAAGGTGAAAGCAACCCACATGCCCACCAATGAATGAATAGACAAACAAAAAGCAGTACACACACATACACACACACTGCACTATTATTGAGCCTTAAAAAGGAAGGGACATTCTGATATATGCTATTACATAAACTGAAAAAATATGCTAAGTGAGATATGTCAGTCAAAAAATAAGAAATATTTATGTTTCTACTTTTATGAGGTATCAAGACTAGTCAAATTTAGAAAAACAGAACGTATGTAGAATGTTGGTTGCCAGTGTCAGGGAGGAGATAAAAATGGAGATTTATTGTTTAATGGGTAAAGAGTTTTAGTTTAAGCAGATGAAAAAAGTTCAAGAGATGGTTGGTAGTGATGTTTGCATGAAAATATGAATATATTTAATGTTAGTAAACTTGGTTGAAATAAAAAATTGGTTTAAATATAAAATTTCTTGTTATGTATTTTTTGCAACAATAAAAAATGTATCATTAAGAGGTGATTGATTATTACTTATGCTAACTATGAAAAGAACTAATGTGGATAATTTCACTGTCACATACATTTGGTTATAATACATTATACATTTTTTCATGGTATGCAAAGGATTTTTAAGGAATATTCAAAATATGACTTAATGTTTAAAAATTATGAACTTTTTTTTAGGTTAAAATTGAAGGCTTAAAAATGTTATTTTTCCTGGGAAAAAGGACCAGGCAAGTAACACGGCCCCTAGTAAAGATTTCACAAGGGCAACATTTTATTGTTAAGCCTGGTAGATCATACCTTGCCATCCAAGGGGGGGAAATGCATTGATTAATTTATAAAAATTTTATTAAAGAATAATCTGACAACTTGGTAAAGTTACCAAACATCATTGAATTATACACTTAAAATGTGTGAATATGTAAGTTAGCCTTCAAAAACAATAATAATAGTAACAATAAAGGTGATTGTTTTTATTTCAGCATATTATGGGGGTACAAAAGTTTAGGTTATGTATATTGCTCTAGCCCCCCAGAAAATGTGGGAAAAACTCTTATAGACATTGGCCTAGGCAAATAATTTATGAAGAAGACCCCAAAGCCAAACACAGCAACAACAAAATTAATAAATGGAACCTGATTAAATTAAAAAGTTTCTGCACAGCCAAAGAAACTGTTACAAGAGAAAACAGACAACCTACAGAATGGGAAAAAATTTTTGCATACTACACATCAGATAAAGGACTGATAACTAGAATCTATTTAGAACTCAGGAAAATCAGCAAGAAAAAATCAAACAACTGTATCAAAAAGTGGACAAAGGGCATGAATATAAATTTTTCAAAAGAAGACAGAAGAGTGGCCAACAAACATATGAAAAAATGCTCAAGATCTCTAATCATCAGGGAAATGCAAATCAAAACCACAATGAGATATCATTTATCCTCAGTGACAATGGCCTTTATCAAAAAGTCCCAAAACAATAAATGTTGGCGTGGATGCAGAGAGATAGGAACACTCATACATTGCTGGTGGGACTGCAAACTAGAGCAACCTCTGTGGAAAGCAATATGGAGATACCTTAAAGCAATTACAAGTGGATCTACCATTTGATCCAGCAATCCCATCACTGGGCATCTAAACAAAAGAACAAAAGGCATTCTATAAAAAAGACATCTGCACTCGAATGTTTACAGCAGCACAATTGTAAAGATATGGAAACAACCCAAGTGCCCACCAATACATGAGTGGATTAATAAAATGTGGTATATGTATACCATGGAGTACTACTCAGCTATAAGAAACAATGGTGATCTAGCACCTCTTGTATTTTCCTGGGTACAGCTGGAATTCATTCTACTAAGTGAAGTATCTCCAGAATGGAAAAATAAGCACCACATGTACTCACCATCAGATTGGTTTCACTGATCAACACCTAAGTGCGCATATAGGAATAACATTAATCGGGTGTTGGGCAGATGGGAGGGGGGAGGAAGGGATGGGTGTATACATACATAATGAGTGCAATGCACACCGTCTGGGGGATGGACATGCTTGAATACTTTATACATTTGAGGCAGTGATTGACCTTATTGATGGTTTGCATAATCTTAAAAAAGTAAGTTCGCATCTCTTAAGAACTGATATCAAAAGAAGCATTCCAGATATACACTGAGTAGTAGGGAGCAATTAGAATTAATTTGTTTAAAAAATTGCCACAGTTCAGATATTCCTTATAAGAAACTACTAGCCTTAATTATGAATTATTACTCAGTGGTATGCTTGTCAGAAGAAAAAATATAGGTTGGTGCAAAAGCAATTGCAGTTTTAGCATGTTAACATTTGCCCTTCAATATTGGAATACATTCTTAAATAAATGTGGTTGTGTTATACATCATTTTAGTGTGCATTTCTTGCTTTATGTTCTTTTACTAATAACTTATTACTTGCTGTTTATTTGATATTTATTTTAGACTATGGAAATGATGTTAGACATGAAGTAAATTTGAGTGATTTTCTTTTTTTATTTTTTTTTAATTTCAGCATATTACAGGGATACAAATGTTTAGGTTACATATATTGTCTTTGACTGCCCCCCCCAAGTTAGAGTTTCAAGCATGTCTATCCTGCAGATGGTGCCCACTGAATGCATTAGGTGTGAATATAACCATCCCCCTCCTCCTTCTGTCACCTGCCCGACACCGGATTAATGTTACTACTATATGTGCACTTAAGTGTTAAGTCAGTTAAGTCAGTTAATACCAATTTGACGGTGAGTACATATAGTGATTGCTTTTTTCAGTTTAAAATGGTTCATAAAGCAGCAGAGACAACTCGCAAAATCAACAACACATTTGGCCCATGAACTGCTAATTAATGTATAGTGCAGTGGTGGTTCAAGAAGTTTTGCAAAGGAGACAAGAGCCTTGAAGATGAGGAGCACAGTGGCCAGCCATAGGGAGTTGACAACGACCAATTGAGAGCAATCATAGAAGCTTGTCTTCTTACAAGTGTAGGAAAAGTTGCTGAAGAACTCAATGTCGACCTTTCTATGGTCCTATGGTCATTCAGCATTTGAAGCAAATTGGAAAGCTGAACTGGGTGCCTCATGAGCTGACCGAAAATCAAAAAAAATCCACGTTTTGAAGTGTTATCTTCTTTTATTATATGCAACAAAAATGAACCATTTCTCAATGAGATTGTGATGTGTGAGGAAAAGTGAATTTTATGACAATCAATGATGACCAGCTCAGTGGTTGGTCCCAGAAGAAGCTCCAAAGCACTTCCCAAAGCCAAACTTGTACCAAAAAAAGGTCATGGTCACTGTTTGGTGGTCTGCTGTCGGTCTGATCCACTACAGCTTTCTGAATCCCAGCAAAATCATTATATTTGAGAAGTATTGTCAGCAAATCAATGAGATCCACCGAACACTGCATTGCCTGCAGCCGCATTGGTCAAGAAAGGGCCCAATTCTTCTCAACGACAACGCCTGACTGCACATCCCACAACCAGCGCTTCAAAAGTTGAACGAACTGGGCTACAAAGGTTTGTCTCATCTGCCATATTCACCTGATCTCTCACCAATAGACTTCCACTTCTTCAAGCATCTCGACAACTTTTCAGGGAAAATGCTTCCACAACTAGCAGGATGCAGAAAATGCTTTCCAAGAGTTTGTTGAATCCCGAAGCATATATTTTTACACTACAGGAATAAACAAACTTATTTCTCATTGGCAAAAATGTGTTGATTGCAATCGTTCCTATTTTGATTAATAAAGATGTGTTTGAGCCTAGTTATGATTTAAAAGTCAGGGTCCAAAACCGCAATTACTTTTGCACCAACCTAAATAATATTCATCTTCTTCCTTTAGTCTCTTCTTCCTATATTTTATCCTTTATATCACTGCTTTATCAATTTCTCCAAAACCACTTTCTTTCTGGTATTCCAATTCCCCCAAATTTAATTGTTCCTTTTCCTGCATGATACATTCTCAAAGCTTCCACCTTGGCATTTCGGGCTATCAGACAATTTGGCCCTTAATTGTTTTTTTGAATTGCTCTTCCAACTTATATTTCAATACAAAATGTCTGCTCTCATCTACAAAGATTTCTCCTTCTTTATCTCCATAGTTTTGGTTGTTGCATTTTTTTCTAGGCCTTAAATTCATTCTTACTTTTGTATGCCTGCAAAGTATAAATTATACCTATTCCATGAATTTCCCTTGAGGACACTACCCCATAATTTTGTCTGTCTTCTGAATTCTGATAATATTATTACTGTAAATTTGTCACTTAGTCTCTTAGGTTAATATATTTAACTATTCTTTTTTGTGTATATACTTTTTCTATCTTGAAAAAGAATGTAAATGGTATAACTGCAAAGTCATTATGACACTTTAACCAGCATATCTTAATATTAATACAAATGAATGTCTCCCTTTCAAGAAAGTTACTTTTGGGAAACACAATACTTACTGCAATATAGTCATATTTCACAACATTATTAACATAACTCTTCAGGAGTTCTTTCTGTATATTTTGTAATGGTAAGTCTTTATCCTTTTATGGATTAATTTGATTTTAAAAACGGTAAAATTATTTGGATTTGAGTTTGCTGAATTGGTTGAGTGATACAGCTTGGCATAAAATTGCCTTATTTTTCCATCCCTTTTGTCTCAATATTTTATAGTCTGACTACCAAACAATGAGACAGAATATTATTTTTATATATGTTTATGCTGGATCTGGAAATGTATAAGGAGGATTCTTCCAAAATATTTAATCTGCTGAAAGGATTAACTTTCATTTGGAAGATTATTTTCTTTTCTCTTTTCTCTTTTCTTTTTGAGACAGAGTTTTGCTTGGTTGCCCGGGCTAGAGTGCCATGCATCAGCCTAGCTCAGGGCAACCTCAAACTCCTGGGCTCAAACAATCCTCCTGCCTCAGTCTCCCGAGTAGCTGGGACTTTAGCTATGCACCACCATGCCTACCTAATTTCTTTTTTCTATTTTTAATAGAGACAGGGTCTCACTTGGAAGACCATTTTCTGGTAGTTAAAAATCTTTCTCATTTCTGAAAAACATAAATGACCAAATAATCACATGCATGAAGATAAACAATTTACCGTTCCACACAGTCAGAAAGCCTGGAGCAATGGTTAGAAGCAGGGGCGTCATGACCTCCTACAACATATAAAAATCCATTATATGTTGCAACTCCCACACCTCCACGTCTTTTGGACATTGGAGCACACAGACTCCACTTATTAGTGTGTGGGTCAAAGTATTCCATTGATTTGAGGCAGGAACTTCCATCACGTCCACCAATAGCATATAACCTAGAAAACAGAAGAACTGTGTGTATACACATACAAAGCTTGTGCATAGAATGAGAGTGATAGAACTTTAAACCATTTCAAGTTTCTGACTATAGAATTTATTCTCATACTATTTTGTAGCAAACAGCATGCTTGAATTTGTGAATAGATAGTTACCTGAGGGTACTTGTTAAGGACTACCTCCCCAAACCCAAACCTCCCTTATTCTTCTTTTTCTCTCTCTTTTTTTTTTCTTTTCTTAGAAAAAGGGTCTTGCTCTGTCACCCAGGCTTGGGGGTGGGGGGTTGCAGTGGCGCAATCATAGCTTACTGCAGCCTCAAACTCCTGGGCTCAAGTGGTCCCCCTGCCTCAGCCTCCCAAGTAGCTGCAACTACAGGCATGTGTCAACATGCCCAGCTTTTTTTTTTTTTTTTTTTTTTTTTGTGGAGACGGTGTCTCTCCATGTTGCCCTAGCTGGTGTTGAACTCGTGGCCTCAAAGTGATCCTCCCACCTTGGCCTCCCAACACTCTGTGATTACAGGTTTGAGCCACCATACCTGGCCAAATCTCCCTTCTTCAACATTTTTACCAAAGTAACTTTGACATAACAAACTGAAAGATCCCATGGGAAATGAAGTAGAGAGAAAGGAGGGAAATATCAAAAGGGTTGGCAGCATGGTTCCAAAGACCAACTCCAATAACTTTACAATTTTAACTAGGTCCAACTGCCTAGCATCAGAATTTATGTTGTTTTTATAAACTATTTTATTTAGTATAAAAATGATCACTAAGAAGGCGTTAACTTAATAAACAACTAAGAGAATAGGATAGAACCTAGAAACTAGGTTCTTCCTAGGAAGAGATATTGGCTATGGCATTTCTCCCATAAACTTTAAAATGCCAATTCTTTTGATGAACAATATTTTTAATCTAACTTAAATTTAATCCTGCATCAATAAAGACAAATATTTATTAAACTATATGTCTATAACTGCCCTTCATGCCGAGTTTCAAACTATAGTAACTCAGCAAAATAAAATTAAATGAGTCAAATTTGATGATTTTAGACTGTTCTGTAATAGACAAGGGATTATGTTACTGAATCACCTGACATAATTCAGATCAGGCCAGAGATAGTCAGATTTAGGAGTACCTTAAGCTCTAAGACACTGTAAAGCTGGATCTCCTCTTAACTCTAGATATTTCCTATTTCTTTCTACACAAGGTGCTAAACACAATCTGTGTGGAAATTTCAACTGAGCTTATTTCTCTGATGAGGCATTGGCTTTATGCATAGTTAGTATAGACACACAAGGCTGTCTCCTGTAACTGAACCATCCTATTGTCTTAAATTCTCATCATTCAAGTCCCTTCTCTATGCTGATCATTGTTTCCAAAGGTCCCATGTCAGAAAATACATAATTACCTGGTAAGAATTCAAGCTCTTGGAAACCTCTAACATCATTAGGTTTTAGTATATTAGCTTTCAAGTGATAGGAAAATGATCAGGAAGAGGTAAATATTCAGGAAGGGTGAGACTATGTGGCATTCTATAGTTGGGAACCCTGAACACTCAAAAGAAGGATTGTTGAAAGAACAAAAAGACTAACATTGTTACAAACACAGACAGACCAAATTTTGATAAGTCAAGAATAAGTCATAATTTAAAAATGTGGTAGCCTCTTGGGAGTAAAACTGGAACTGGCATAACCCTACAAAAGTCCCTCTCAAATTTAATGTGCACTCAAGTCACCTCAGGATTTTATTAAAATTAAGATTCTCGGCCGGGCACGGTGGCTCACGCCTGTAATCCTAGCACTCTGGGAGGCCGAGGCGGGTGGATTGCTCAAGGTCAGGAGTTCGAGACCAGCCTGAGCGAGACCCCGTCTCTACTAAAAATAGAAAGACATTATATGGACAACTAAAAATCTATATAGAAAAAATTAGCCGGGCATAGTGGCGCATGCCTGTAGTCCCAGCTACTCGGGAGGCTGAGGCAGTAGGATCGCTTAAGCTGAGGAGTCTGAGGTTGCTGTGAGCTAAGCTGACGCCACGGCACTCACTCTAGCCTGGGCAACAAAGTGAGACTCTGTCTCAACAAAAAAAAAAAAAAAAAATAAGATTCTGATTCAGGCAGTCTAGGGTAGGGCTAAGATTCAGAATTTATAAATACATCTCAGGGAATGCAAATGCTGCCAGTCTTAGGACCGCAATTTGATTAGTAACAGCCTATAGAATATTTAACCAAATGTTTATTCTAGATAAGTATTTTCCACAATAATGAAGAGAGGGTACTAAAAAAGGCCTTTAATTATTGATAACAAGTGTGTCCTGGTCATTTAGAATTCTTATTGATTGATGGATCATGTCATTGAAGTTCTGTACCACATGAACTGTGAGCAATGAGCATGGGTGTTTAGACTTACTCACTTGTTGTTTAATGCAACAACACCAACTGTGCTTCTAGGAGTTGACATACTGGCCACATAATTCCACTGGCGTCCCTCAGGGTCCCATCTTTCTACAGTATTTAGATAGCTCCATCCATCATGACCACCTACAGCATACATTGGTCCTTCAAGTGTGGCTACACCTAAGGGATGAAAATAGTATGAGGGCTCACCTAGGTATGCTACACAATGGATACTGTTTCATGTTGCAAGCAATTGACTGCTTAAAATTTTCTGTTTTGTTTCTTAAGTGGCTTTGCATACATATGAATAATTTACTGATTCTGTTATAAAATGATATATGGTTTTCTAACCTTAGTAATGTTCAGTCATAGTTACCATATCATGAAAGGGTATCATTGTTGTAACACTAAAGTCAGAGGAGGTAGTGAAATGCATCATTTCTCAGTTAGGTAATAGAAAAGGGAAGCTGGGTTTTTTCCGGCATAATTTCAGTGCCATTTTTTGAATGGAAGGGGTAGGTATGATGTTGAATCTTAGATAAACCTTAGAATTGTAGGCTGACTGTTCTGGGTCTTTATAACCCCTGATTTTTAATATAGGGATAAAAAATATTCCTGTGAGATGGTTAACTAGACAGGGCTTTTTAAAAGTTCAATTAGAAGCTTGATCTGTTAGCTATTATAAATAGCTCCTTTATGCTTCTTATCTGCTTTGGGAATTCACATAACTGGCTTTTTCCCCACCTTCACCATCCCAGTCAGACTCTCAGTAGTATATCACATCGTCTCCCATTTTACTAATATCAATTAGATTACAAAAAGCTTGCACTGATTTTCCTTTATGACATGCTTTCTAAGTCATGTGTAGGAATTACACTGACATAACTGAGCTGAATAATTATATAGTATATCATTTTGCAGAGACAATTTATCAGGATAATTGGGAGCAAACAATGCCAGTCCTGGAACTGCCACTTTTTAGCTGTGTAAAGGTAAATTCTTAAAAAAAAATGTCAATTTTTCTGTTTTTAGACAAACTCAATGCTATTGAAAACATATGGAGTCTAGCATTAAGAAAGAGGTACCCTGACAAGTATTCAGGAAAACCAAAGTTTCCCACTATGGGGACATGATTCATCCAACTAGAATGAAAATTGCTCTCCATCACCAAGTGCTCTCCTTTCTAAATTGAGATTAGAAGAAAACTCCCTATTGTAGTTTTATGTTCCTCAAAAATACATCCGTTCTAAAAGTTGCTATCCTTTCTAAAATGGAACCCCTTTAAAATACTGGTAGAAGGGAGTCAGGACTAACAAGTATAACAAATGCAACAAGAAAAAAAGTTTCACAGTCTTTTACCATTTGCTTAAGCGTTTCACCATTTTGGAAATATTTTGACTAAGGGTTTGGCTAAATCTCAGTTAATGTGAGGCTAGATTTAATTTTTAAAAAGCTCTACTAACTACATATTCTTGAGAAACTATATAACATTAAGCTCTTACCTAAGCCATGCCGATGTGTTGACATGGGAGGCATCACAGTCCAGATTTTGCCAACTGGATTAAAACATTCCACAGTATTCAAAGTTTTTAAACCGTCTCTTCCTCCTACAACATAGAGCTTATTATCAATAACTGCAACTCCAAACTGAAGCCTACGGCCATTCATGGTGCCAATGTGTAGCCAACTGTCAGTCCTGAGGTCATATTTTTCAATTGTAGTAGTACCTGTCAAAGGGATATTGAACAATGGTAAAAAAAACACTTTATTAAAATTTTGAATTGGCATCATAAACATTATATTTATGTAGCCATAACTTACAGCACAGTATCAGTGACTGCAATTCAAATTAAGTAAGTAGCCCAGATGATTCTACGACCTGGGAAATAAGGCAAAGGGTAAGATTTTACCACTGCTGGATCCAAATGAAAGAGCCAGAAAAAAAAAAAAGTTTATTTAATATGTATGGTGTATACCCTCATAATTCCTTCTTAGGTTTATATGATGCTACTGGTAGTACTAACATAGATGTCAAACAGCATACTTAACAACAACAACAAAAATACCTTGGTTTCTGTTATTGAATGTTTATACATCTGTTACAGCTTTAATTACTTATGACCATTCAATATACTAATTTATGTTCTTTTATTTTTTCAGTTTGGGGTGTGTGTGTGTGTGTGTGCGCACACGTGCATGCATGTGTGTGTTAATTTAAAAGACAAAGGACTAAAGGACCAAAAATGAAAATTCCTTTTAAATAGGCCTTTAGTGTTGATTCACGCAATGCTCTATGATGGTAATACAAAGGATTATAGTTAAGAATATAGAATTATGCGGTATTACTTCCTCTATATGTTAATAAAATTTCATTTTCTACTCAATTACTGAAATACTTAGTTTATTGCCATAGTGTACTTTCACTATGCCATAGTAAATTATCACTACTGTCATAATATATTGTCACTTCATTTGGCAATACTTCTCACCATTCATTCATAATAGCTGCTGCTACTTTTTAGTAAAAGCTAATTTTTCACAGCAGGAAGCTTCTAACCACCAAGGTGGAAAATGACAGAATTATTATTAAGACCTATAGCATACCTAAGACAACTTGTGGCAAGTTTTTTGGAATTTCATTTGGTTGAAAAAGTCAACCACAGGAATAAGCAAAAACATTTCCCAAGTGTTCCTTTACTGAGAGATTTGTGAAAGAAAATGTAACCCATTGATTTTATTGAAGATAGAGTTAACATTTGAACAGTATCCATTGGCACTTACAGGGCTATGGTATGGGGTCATAACAAGCCAAAATTTAAGTGGAGTATATATTATATCCATAGCTGCTTCTGAAAGTTTGTCTTGGGACAGATTGGACTAATGAAAACAGTATGTTTCTTTCCTCTAATTTGAAATCTTTCCTGGTGAATAGCGTACGATAAGTATTTATGTTCCAATATTTTGGATTTTCACAATAAAAACTTTTAAATATACAGACACTTACTTGTTCTCTTTATTTGCTTCATCTTTCCCTAATAATGTGGATTCGGCTGAATGCTGAATTACAGATCAGCAATTGCTCTATTGACTATATTTACGGCTGAGAGATCAAAATACAGCACCTATTAGTTTCTTGTCTACAGTAAATATCTTTCGATGATACTGTCAAAACTGGAATATCTACAGACAAGCATATATTTTCACTCTATTTGCTTTCAACCAGATTTTTCTGAATGCTTTCATATCTTTCCATTTCTTCATTTCAATCTTCCCAATCTCTCTTCCTATCTGCTTCCTAACTTTTTACTTCTCTTTTCATTAGTGGAATTTACCAAACAGACAGTTTAGATTAGGAAATGAACGCTAATCTGCACTAATTATTAAGATTGTGGAGATGTTAATGCTGAAGTAATTAGTCAGGAAATTATAAAAAGCTACATTAATTATCTGTATATAGAAATTTATACAGAGAAATATAAACATATGCTTCATGTCAGGTTAATTTGTTCCAGGTATTAGATTAAATAGAGAAGATAAAATTATCCCATACCTTTTGTTTGAAACCATGAACATTTATGACTACTAGCTCTGAATCTTTTTTTTTTATCTTGTTATGGGGGATACAGAATTGCAGGTTACATATGTTGCTCCTGTACCGCCTTTCCCCCCAAGTCAGAGCTCCAGGTGTGTCTGTTCCCCAGGTCGTGCGCATTGCACCCGTCATGACTAGCTCTGAATCTTGAATTCTGAAGACATCTCCAGAATTTTGTCCACCCCCACCAATGCTATAACTAATCAAAATCTAAATACTCTACCTGGCTTACTATGGCAGATCTATATTTGATGGAAAACCATAAATTATATTTTTCCACTAATGCCTTTCTTTATAAATTTTCTGTACAATCAACCTTCTGCCCTAGAATGTTGCAAATATTGTTTCTCAGTTCATTGCTAAGCTTCTCTCCAATCCTCATTTATGCTCTGTTCAAGAGTGAACAAAATCCACCAAACTTTACAGTGTTGATGGGAACACTGTAGTTCCTGTTGGAGTGAATATATCTGATCTAGTGATTTCCTCCACCTGTTTTTAAAATGTTCTAAAAGTGAGTATACTAACTTTAACTTTGTCTCCTACCGCACTTTCTTTCAGAATTCATTGTCTTTAATAAAATGTTACTGAATACCTTGTATATACAAGGCATCCGGTTAGGGAGTTAGCAAGGGATTCTAGGTCTTCTAGGGACCAAAGTTTTGCCTTGCCTTGGTGAAATTGCCTGACTTAGGAAGAAGGACAAGGGTAGGCCCCAGGCCCCCATCTTGGTCCTGCCCCACCTTAATACTGTCATGAGCTACTGCCATGTCTAGGGGAGGAGGGAATGCCTTAGGAATCTGCCAATCATAACTTAGAGCACCAGCTGCAAAAGAATGCAGAGGACTCTCTAGCCCACGAGGCAAGCAGCATAGGTACCATAGAGTCCAGAAATTGACCTAGAACAACCCACGTATGAAGTAAGACTCAGGTCATGCAACTCTCAACTATTCAATCAAAGTGGTTTCATGGTGATGTCTGAGCCACATGGAGGTCCCAATCCAGGCACTATAAAACAAAACTGAGACCATAAAATAAACCTTTTGTCCCTTCCTTTTGCTCTCTCTTTGCTGTGACAGTGGGTCCGGCCATCATCTGTGGCATATGTTACACTCTGTAAACCTGCATCTTGGTCTGCTTTTTTTTTTTTTTTTTTTTTTTGCTTTTCTTTCTTAAAGGCAGTCTAGTATTTTTTTAATTTTACTTTAATTTTTATTATTATTTTATAATTCAGCATATCATGGGGGTAAAAAAGTTTAAATTACGTATATTGCCCTTGCTCCCCCTTCCCCCCAAAATCAGAGCTTCAAGCGTGTCCATTCCCTAGACGGTGGGCATTGCACTCATTATGTATGTATACACCCATTCTCTCCCCCCCACATCTGCCTGACACCCAATTAATGTTATTCCTAAATGTGCTCTTCGGAGATGATCAGTGAAACCAATGTGATGGTTAGTACATGTGGTGCTTATTTTTCCATTCTTGGGATACTTCACTTAGTAGAATGGGTTCCAGCTCTATCCAGGAAAATACAAGAGGTACTAGTCACAATTATTAATTATAGCTGAGTAGTACTCCATGGTATACATATATCACATTTTATTAATCCACTCATGTATTGATGGGCACTTGGGTTGCTCTACATCTTTGTAATTGTGAATTATGCTGCTATAAACATTCAAGTGCAGATGTCTTTTCTATACAATGTCTTTTGTTCTTTTGGGTAGATGCCCAATAATGGAATTGCTGGATCAAATGGTAGGTCTACTTGTATCTGATTAAGGTATACCCATATTGCTTTCCACAGAGGTTGCGCTAGTTTGCAGTCCCACCAGCAATGTATGAGTGTTCCTATCTCTGCATCCATGCCAACATTTATTGTTTTGGGACTTTTTGATAAAGGCCATTCTCACTGGGGTTAAGTGATATCTCATTGTGGTTTTGATTTGCATTTCCCTGATGATTAGAGATGTTCAGCATTTTTTCATATGTTTGTTGGCCACTCTTCTGTCTTCTTTTGAAAAATTAATATTCATGCCCTTTGTCTACTTTTTGATACAGTTGTTTGATTTTTTCTTGCTGATTTTCCTGAGTTCTAAATAGATTCTAGTTATCAGTTGTTTATCGGATGTGTAGCATGCAAAAATTTTTTCCCATTCTGTAGGTTGTCTGTTTTCTCTTATAACAGTTTCTTTGGCTGTGCAGAAACTTTTTAATTTAATCAGGTCCCATTTATTTATTTTTGTTGTTGCTGTGATTGCCTTTGGGGTCTTCGTCATAAATTATTTGCCTAGGACAATGTCTATAAGAGTTTTTCCCAGATTTTCTTCTAGAATTATAATAGTTTCATACCTTATGCTTAAGTCTGTTATCCACCATGATTTTATTTTTGTGAGAGGTGAAAGGTGTGTGTCCTGTTTCAGTCTTCTGCATGTGGCTATCCAGTTTTCCTAGCACCACTTATTGAATAAGGAATATTTTTCCCAGTGTATGTTTTTGTCAGCTTAGTCAAAGATTAGATGGCTATATAAGGATGGTTTTATATCTGGATTCTCAATTCTGTTCCACTGGTCTGTGGTCTCTTCTTGTGCCAATACCAAGCTGATTTAATAACCACAGCCTTGTAGTATTGTTTGAAGTCTGGTAAATTAATACCTCCCATGTTGTTCTTATTGCCTAAAATTGCTTTTGCTAAACGGGGTCTTCTCTGGTTCCATACAAAGTGTAAAATTATTTTTTCTATATCTGTGAAAAATGATGTTGGCAATTTAATAGGGATTGCATTGAATCTGTAGATCACTTTGGGTAGTATAGACATTTTAACAATGTTGATTCTTCCGATCCATGAGCATGGCATGGTTTTCCACCTGTTCACGTGCTCCTTAGTTAAATATATTGCTAGGTACTTTATTTACTTTGTTGCTATAGTGAAGGATATTGAGTCTTTGATATGGTTCTCAGTTTGACTGCTATTCGCATATATGAATGCCTCTGATTTGTGTGTATTGATTTTGTATCCTGAGACTTCACTGAATTCATTTATCAGTTCCAGGAGTCTCTTGGTTGAATCCTTGGGGTTTTCTAGATGTAATATCATATCATCTGCAAGGAGTGAGAATTTGATCTCTTCTGCCCCCATTTAGACACCCTTGATTCTGCTCTCTTGCCTGACTGCTCTCTTAAGGACGTCCAGCACTATGATAAATAGCAGCTGGAAAAGTGGGCAACCTTGTCTGGTTCCAGTTCTAAGTGGGAATGGTTTCAGTTTTTCCCCATTCGGTATGATGTTGGCTGTGGGTTTGTCACATATGGCTTGTATCATTTTTAGGTAGGTCCCATCTATGCCTATTTTATAAGTGTTCTTATCATAAAAGGGTGTTGAATTTTGTCAAATGCTTTTTCTGCATCTATTGAGAGGATCATATGGTCTTTGTTTCTGTATCTATTTATGTGTTGAATTACATTTATAGATTTGCATATGTTGAACCATCCCTGCATCTCTGGGATGAAGCCCACTTGGTCATGATGAATTATTTTCTTGATAAGCACCTGGATTTGATTTGCTAGGATTTTATTGGGAATTTTTGTATCTATATTCATAAGAGATATTGGTCTGTAGTTTTCTTTTTTTGTTGCATCCTTTCCTGGTTTTGCTATAAGGGTCATGTTGGCTTCATAAAATGTGTTGGGGAGGATTCCACCTTTCTGGATATTGTGGAATAACTTTTGCAGAATAGGCACCAGTTCTTTGTAGGTGTGGTAAAATTCGGGTGTGAAACCGTCTGGTCCTCAGCTTGTCTTTTTGGGAAGGTTTTTTATTACTGTTTCAATTTCAGTTCTTTATATTGGTCTGTTCAGGAATTCTAATTCATCCTGGTAGAGGCTAGGGAGGCTGTGTGTTTCTAAAAATTTGTCCATTTCCTTCACATTTTCCAGTTTGTGTCCATAACGTTTTCTGTAGAATCCATAGATGATATCTTGTATCTCTATGGCATCACTTGTAATTTCTCCTTTCGTGTTCCTAATGGAGCTTATTAGAGATTTTTCTTTTATGTTCTTATTTAATCTATCCAAAGGCATGTCGATTTTGTCTTTTCAAAGAACCATCTTTTTGTTTTGTTAATCTCCCGTATAGTTTTCCTGTTGTCCATTTCATTTAGTTCTGATTTCATCTTATTAATTTCTCTCCTTCTTCTGGGTTTGGGGTCAGTGTGTTCTTCTTTCTCCAGCTCTTTGAGTCTATTCATTAGGTTGTCTATTTGTGAATTTTCTGTCTTTTGTATATAGGCATTTATGGAAATAAACTTTCCTCTCAGGACTGCTTTAGCTGTGTCCCACAGATTTTGATAACTTGTGTCTCCTTTGTCATTTAGTTCAAAGAATCTTTTGATTTCCATCTTGATTTCCTCATTTATTAAATAATCATTCAGGAGAAGGTTGTTTAGCTTCCACGACTTTCAGTAGAAATGAGAATTTGTGTTAGGGTTGATTTCTACTTTTTTTCCACTGTGATATGGGAAGATGCATGGTGTAATTTCGATTTTTTTAATTTTTTTAAGACATGCTTTGTGTCCTTGGATATGGTCAATCTTAGAGAATGTTCCATGTGCTGATGAGAAGAATGTACGTTCAGTGGATTTTGGATAGAATGTCCTGTAAATGTCACTCAGGCCCATTTGTTCTAGCGTTTTGTTTAAGTCCATTATTTCTTTGTTTATTTTGTGTTTGGAGGATCTGTCCTATGCTTTCAGTGGGGTGTTGAAGTCTCTGGCTATTATCGTGTTGTTCTTTATCATTTGGTTTAGATTAAGTAGGGTTTGCTTTATGAATCTGGGCACACCTATGTTGGGTGCATACATATTAAGTATAGTTATGTCTTCTTGTTGAACTGTACCCTTCAGCTTTATATAGTGACCACCTTTTTCATTCATTACTTTTGTTAATTTAAAAGCTAAGTTATCTGAGATTAAAACTGCCATGCCAGCCTTCTTTTAGTTTCCGTTTGCTTGAAGTATCAATTTCCACCCCTTTATTTTCAGTCTAAATGCATCTTTGCAGGTTAGATGAGTTTCCTGGAGACAGCAAATACTTGGCTTGTATTTTTTTCCATTGGGCCAGCCTATGTCTCTTGAGCGGGGAATTCAAGCCATTCACATTTATTGAGAGAACTGATAGGTGGGGCAGATTTCTGTTCATCCTGTTAGGTAGAACTTCATTGCTATATTTTCTCTCTTGAGCCATTGTGGTCTGGCCTTTGAACTTTAGCTTTTGAGTAGCTTTAAATTCGTGTTTCTTGTGTTGTTCCTTGTGCAACTCTGTTTTGAGTACTTCTTGGAGGGCTGGTCTTGTCTTGGTGAATTGCCTCAGTTTTTGTTTATCTGAGAATGTCTTAATTTCTCCCTCATATACAAAACTTAGCTTTGTTGGATACAAGATTCTAGGCTGGGCATTATTCTGTTTCAGAAGAGTGAGAATGGGGCCCCAGTCTCTTCTTGCTTGTAAGGTTAAAGTTGAGAATTCTGGAGTTATTCAGATGGGCTTTCCTTTGTATGTTACTTGTTTCTTTCTCCTTACAGCTTGAAGAAAGGCCTCTTTAGTGGATATTTTGGTCAGTCTGATGACTGCATGACGTGGTGTCTTCCTATTTGCAATGAATCTCCCAGTTGTCCTTTTGGCCTCTTGTAGCTGTATATCTAGATTTTCCTCAATTATGTCTTCAAATATCTTATCCAACCCTTGTGTATTATCTTCTTCACCCTCATGAATACCCATAACTCTCAAATTAGGCTTCCTCACATAATCCCACACTTTTGGCAGACTTTGGTCTTTTCTCTTCTTTGCTTTATATCTGTGACTGACTTATTTAATTGGAAGGTGTTATCTCCAATCTCTGAGTTTCTTTCTTCTGTTTGATCTACCCTGCTCTTGAGGCTTTCCACTGTGTTTTGTAGTTCCCTGAATAAATTCTTCATTTCCAGGAGTTTGGTTTGATTTTTCTTTAATATTTCAATTTCTTTAGTGAATTTTTTTTCCAAATCCTGTTTTTTTTTTTTTTTTTTTGGTGTGTGTGTGTGCTTTCTTTGTGTTCGTTATCCATTTTTTTCTTACATATATTGAGTTTTCTTATGATTCATGTTTGAAATTATTCTCTGTCATTTTATTGTTCTGAATTTCATTAATGTCCATTGCTGGAGAGGTGCTGTTTCTCTTTGGGGGTGTGCTTTCCATTTGATTCTTCATACTTCTAGAGTTTTTTCAATGATTGCCTCCCATCTGGATCAGCTGTCGCTTCTTACCTTTAAATTTTCATTTGGATAATGACACACCCTTTTTAGTCTCTGAGCCAGTAGGTGGTGTTTGTGGGTGAGATTCGACCACACCCTATATAATGAGTCTGTAGATGCAATAAAAGGGTATTCAGAATGACCTCCCTGTCAGTAGGTTGTGATTGCTTGGAGGAGCAGGTTGTAGTGTTGTTTTTGGTCCCCCTCTCTCTCCTCAATAAATTCATTTTCATGTTTGCCTTACTTTGGTATCTGGTCATTCTTTGTCCATGAGCATGCTAAGAACTGACATTTAAGATCGAAACCTGGCTATCCAAAGTTTACCACTTGATTATTTTTAAATTTTGATTCTGTGATCATACTTAGAACTTCCTGTTGATTATTTTTTTTTATTTCAGAATATTATGGGACTACAAACATTTTGGTTACATGTAATGCCTTTGCCTCACCCAAGCTATGGCTACAAGTATGCCCTTCTCCCATACAGTGTGCTCCGCATCCATCGGTTGTGAGTTTACCCATCCTCACCACTCCCTCCCACCTGACCAGCACCAAATGAATATTACTATCATGTGAGCACCTTAGTGTTGATTAGTTAGTACCAATTTGGTGGTGAATACATGTGGTGAATGTTTTTCCATTCTTGTGATACCTCACTTCATAGGATGGGCTCAAGCTGTCTCCAGGATAATATAAGAGGTGCTAGTTCATCATTGTTTTTTGTAGTTGAGTAGCATTCCATGGTATACATATACCACATTTTATTAATCCACTCATGTATTGATGGGCACTAGGGTTGTTTCCACATCTTTGCAATTGTAAATTGTGCTGCCATGAACATTCAAGTACAGATGTCCTTATTATAAAATGTCTTTTTTTCCTTTGGGTAGATGCCTAGTAGTGGGATTGTTGGATCAAATGGTATTTTTATTTTTAGTTCTTTGAGATATTTACAAATTTATACATTATAGTAGTTATAGTTAATCCCAGCCATTTGTATGCTATCTATATTTAACAACTAATTTTGAGTTCATTGTATGACTCAGAGAGGAAATGAAAGACTGAGGAAGTACTGTATTTCCTAGACATCAAAAGGTGAAAGTTCAAAAAGTGTCCTTAAAAAAATAACTGAAACAACACACTACAAGATAAGGCATGTGTATAGAAATTCTTTTTTATAGTTTTTCAAACAATGTGAATTGGTACATTTTTCCATGTAATACTGATTTATACAGATAAATACTACCCCTTTAAAGTATTTACTATACTTCTTAGTTTTTTTCTTTCTTTTCCTTTTTTTTTTTTGTTACTAAGTGCTCACCCTGGTTTTCCAGTAGATTCGAAGACTCCTCAAAGACAGGAGACAGTTTTCTTGTGCTTTCTTCTGTAATAGTGGCAGTTTAGAAACATAGAATTTGAATAAAAATTCTACTTCCAGCCTTTCTAGATGTTTTTCCTTGGACTGGCTATCTAACCTGAAGATGTGCAAAGTGAAGGTAATAAATCCTATCATATAACATTGTTGTGAGGATTAAAAATTATGTATGAGAAATGAAAATTAAGAAATAGGCACTCAAAATGGTAGTTTTTACTTTTCTAATAGTCTGCAACTTCCCAAAGAACCTTTCCTAGTGTCTCTATATACTAGAAACTCAAAGTGTCTCAAAATGATGTCCTCACTTCCTTCCATACTCAAGTGTGGTAATAGATTTCAGGGATTATAGGTTCTTATTTCTCTCAATTTTAGAAACTGACAAGGAGTTTTAGATACTTATAATGATTCTTAAACCCATTCTTTTATGTAATGTTAATTTAAACAATTTAAACGAAATGAGCCTGAAAAAATGACAAAAATAGAAAGCAAATACAAGGACCAAACAAATAAACACAAAATTTTCCATTTCTCACATTGCAGATTAGGCTTTTTAAGAAATCAGATACTACAGATAACACACTTGAAGTTTTTATTTAGTACCTTTATAATTTAAATACAAAGCAAGAAACCTTCTAACGTGTTATGAATATTCATTTTATGCAACAAAATGCAATAAAGTATCAATTTGCCAAATTTCAAATTAATTGTAGGATCCCACTGTACTTGTTATTTTCTGAAGAACACTGGTTCTGTAGAGTAACTCTGCAACTTTGGAAATGATTGCCTTTGCAGTCTCTTGTTTTATAGGCTTATGATGAATTGGCATATTTCCTATGTACTCTTCTAATTTTCACTTATACATATCAAAGGAAAGAATAGGCTTCCATTCTCACAAAACTTTGACTTTTGCATCATTTTCTACAAGGTGTCATATGACATTTCTATGTATGATTTACCGATACACTTACCTTTAAGTGCATTGATTTTATTTCCTACAAAGCCAATTCTTAATAATAAAATATCTTCCTCACTGTCTTAGCAACATGAATTCACAGACTGATAAATCACGTATAAAAGGTAGAGCTATATAGAATTTGGTACTAAGAAGGATTCAGGGTAGGGACGATGGCTTTGGAATCTGTTTCCTATCCATTTGATGAAATTCTTATTTAAAGTCACTATTTCATTCCATGTTTGAATTGCTAATCCTGTTATTGATACTTCAAGATTGTACATAAATTGTCTCTGAACATCTAACAGGAAATTGACAGTGAGAGTTAGAGGCCACTCCTCAGTTTCCATCAAAATCAAATTTGAAGGGCTTCATCTCTTCCCTTTATGATAAATATTAAATAAGTTTTCCCTGATAAGATTTAATACTCCAAAGCAAATATTAAAATTGCTTCTATAAAGTAAGAGACTCTATTAAGAGTTTAACCAATACAAATTAAAGGGTTATGTATAAGGCAAGAAGAAAAATGAGGTAACAAAAATCACATAAAGTACCCTACTTATGAAATTAGGTTTAGGTTCACTCATTTAGCGTGACTTTAATACCACCCTCATATTTGGAGGGTGTTGAGAATAAATCTTCTTTTTTAAATGAAGACACTTTCTAAATTAATTAATTTATTCTTTTTACCTTTCATAGCATCCATTCCTCCCACAGCATAAAGTGCCCCCACAGTTGATTTTCTAGGCTTTGTCCGAGGGCTTTGCAACATGGGTCTTCTCTCAGGTAAGAGATGATACTTCATAGCTTCAATCAGGAGCTTCTGACACTCAAGATTACCAGTAAACATGGAACTGTTTTCAAGATCTGCCAGTAACTAAAAAGTAATGATGCATGGCATGAATGAAGAGTTCATGATTAGAAATAGCATTTTTGTTTATATAACTTTGGAGAAAACTGGAGCTAATCCACTGTGGACATTTTATTATTTGATATTTTAAGTTACCTACTAAGATATTTTGATTTTTCCTTATGTAAAGTAACTGAAAGCCTCATAGTAGTATCTAATTATTTATGCAGATTTATTTAATTGACATATTTTTCATCTTTTGAATATGTACCTATATAATCTGAAGAGAGAGTAAAAAAGCATTCATACAAAGTGTTACTGAAAGCAATCAAACAGAATGGCTATGTCTGCACAAAGCAAGCATCTCCTATTCTACTACATGTAGCTAATTCAAGTAGGCAGCTTTTTGGTGGATTTGGGGTGGTGGCGGTGGTGGTCATGCAAACATGCCTAGTTAAAATAATATAACACATAGGGAATGACATCTTTATCACCAATTATTTCTGTACAATATTCTGAAAACAGGTGCTTTTTAACTGGGTTAAGGTATCTATACTAGTAACTAGCCAACATATCAGCATAAATAGTTGATCAATTCTTTTTAACTATTATTATCTGGGTGACAGTAACACTGTAATTGGCACTGATAAAAGCTAAGTAAAATATTTTTTCCTGAGATTAGTTGTAGATAAATCAAAAGTATGTTTCCAAATACTGTCAAGAGTCCTGTTAGATTAGTTCCCTTGGAGATTGAGGTCTACAGTATCATAGGACATTGAGAGGAATAGCAAGCAGGTTGTTGGAATGAAAGTGCTAATCTTACTCCACAAAACTTATCTGAAGTTTCCTGCTCTGCATGGATTAACTACAGCTCTTTTCTCACTCCATCTGAAATCTCTGATGAATCACTATTTTTATGAGACCCTAGGTATTTCTTTAATGCATATGATGTTGGAAATAGGTCTGAAAACTAGGCTATGTAATTTTTTTCCTAAAATTACTCTTCAGAGATTCATCACCATTCTCTTCATATATTTCATTTATAAAATATTTTTAAGGTCACTTTTAAAATAGTTTTGGAAGACCAATATTTGTTTGCCATTGCCCATCATTACAATCACCAGAAAAAGTTCACACAGTCCACATTCTAGGCCTAAGACATAATTAGAGGTGAGAGACCAAGGTACTCCTGGTTGTGCATTTGGGCTGAAAATTTCCCCTCATTCTGAAAAAGTAAGAAAAGTTCAAACCAAGCACTTTGCTGAAAGAATGTCATATTACTTAAGACTGTGTAAAGTTAAGCATTTCTGATCTCTTCCAACAGTGCATCTCAAATTTTTGGATGTTTAAAGGTAAGAAGAAAAATGAGGTTCCATGTTTACTAGAAAACTTGTTAAAACTCAGATTCCTTGGCCTCACCTCCCAAAATTGTTTCACTGGGTCTGGAGTTGGGTCTGAGAAATTGTGTTTCTAATAAGCTCACAGGCAATGCTATGTTGCTGACCCAGGAATATTTTGAATGGCACTGCCTTTGAGAATCTAATAAATCATATAAACTCTTTGGAAAATAACACACATAAGTGTACAAAAATTTGCACAGTCAAAATTTCTATAGATTCTGAAGCTCATCTATCAATATCCAAGTTTAGAACTTTGGGTTTAAAATTACATATGTATTTTAATGTTTCTCTTTTTGGTGTTCCTATTGCCTTGTTCTTTGGATAAACTTGCTATACTCAGAAGGGCAGTCAATGTCCTTTCATTGCATATGTATAGATTCTTAAAAGCAAATATATAGTTCCATGGAATTTATAATAATTAGTAGCTAAAAATAACAAAAAATGTGGATTAAACTAGGTTAACATTGACTTTTTTTTTATTTTTTTCTTTTTTCTTTTTTTATTTTATCTTGTAACATTGACTTTTTAATATTAACATTTAATTAGTAATTTGTTGAAAAAATTGATTCCTTTTAATATTTATGAAACTATTAATCAACTAAGTCCAGACAAAGCCTCTCTTTCTAATGTAGATCATGTTTGAGGATTTTAGCCATAGGCTCAACTATATGAAATGTATATGTGAAATATATTCATATACATTATAAATTATCTACTATCGAACAATTAGCTCCAGGGGAAAAATTGTAATTATCGTCAATGGTGAAATTGTGTAGCATGACTGCATTCAAGCTTCACTAAACTTCTCATGCTAAAATTCAGTTTGAGGTGAGTCAAACTTGGATCTTATCCAAGGGTGTTTGTTTTTAGAATCATCTTTGCTATAATCCTCGTTTCAGAATGCATAATGAGGATGCCATTATCATGATGCACCAATGCATCTGAAAGTATGATAGCATGCTTTCCAATATAGCAGATAATTATCCTTGTTAGTAGGTATTATCCAAGATCTGACTCCCTCCCTAGAGTCTCTTTTGTGAGGCCATTGTGGTAATTACTAACATCTTGCCTAAAAGGTGAACAGGAAAAGAAAAAGAGTTGGTTTAGTAATTTTCCCTGATTTTTACAAATGCTATCTGGTGAAACTGAAGCTAGTGAGTATTCTGAGGTTTAGGGATTACCTATAGTTTTTTGTAATCATGTTTCCTCTTCTTTATTAACACCTCTAATTGAAGGCTGGATATATCCTTCTGCAAAACTAATCTTGTACACTTCAATTACCATAAATTCTCTGATAAAATAAAATTAGGCAAATAAATAACGGAGTAGTGTCTAGTGGTAGTTTAGAACTATAATATACATTACCTGGGTAAATTTCCATACCTGTGGTGGGAGTAATGGCAGTCTGATGTAAGAAAGCAGCCTCGCCAGGTCTTGTTGCCTTGTCTGCATATCATGTCCCACCCACTGCATTAGAGCATGAAAAATAGTTTCTTCATCGGGCACATTGATGTCATCACTGCACAGAAGTTTTGAAATTTCATTAGCTGGAAGCAGGAGAAATTCTTGATTCTGTATTACCTCAATGAAGTGTTCCTAGAAAAGAAAGTCCATCTACTAAAAGTGTGCACTTCAGAAACTTCTCAACGAAATAAGCATATCAAAGCATTTCACTTTGTTAAACTTCAGAAAAGGCCAGAGAGAAAGTTACATCCATTTATAACAGGAGCTATTGCTGTCTGTGACAGGGGTATGTGGAGCCTTCTGAAGCTGAGAGGCCAAATTCTTCCACTGGGAATTATTTATTGAACACAACTGCTTCACGGGCCACATGAGCAGAGTGTAGGATGCCCTATCAGTGCTTTTTGCTCCCAGCTGTTGTAAGTAGCAACAGCTCATGACTCCAGAAATGACTGTCCAGTTGGTCTTTAGCCAAAAGCCCTAAGATAAAGGCTGAAAGTGTTCAGGGTGGAGGCTATCTTGAAAGCCCGGGGGAGTTAACACTGGCTGAGCATGTGAAGCAGCAATAGACTGAACTCCTTTGAGATGAGAAAAAGACATTGATGGACAACTCTTTCCTGTTTTGGAAAAGAATGACCTTCTATTGACCAAGGGAAATGTATCCTTTTGCAATAGATAAAAATCTACAGATTCAGGACAATTTAAAGGGGATTCCTATGGAAGTTTTATTTAGAAAAGAGTGGGACTGCCTTTCATATTTTATACATTATACCTCAAGTCTTCCTTCTGTCACTGTGTTGTCTTGTGTTTGGTCAAGTATCAAATTTCAAACAGCTGTTTTTCATTTTTTTTGTCAAAACACCATCACATTTTTTCTGCTTTTAAATATTATATGTTCTTTTTTGACAACACAATTATCATTTCTATCATTTTTCATAGTGAAGAACTCAAGTTTTAAACATAATAGAATATACTTCTGAAATGCAGATAAACATGTCTACTTGGCAATTTATGTTGCACAATAAACTGATATTCTGGGAACAACTTAAGACAAGTTCTGAATAATTGGGGACTCTGAATAAATCAAATCATTCCCTCAGCTTTACTCTTAGTTTAGTGATCATGAAATAGAGTTAGCCTAATAGAAAAATTATCCATACAGCAATTATCAAGGTTGAAAGACCCTTCAGAAAACTCTCACGCTGTAAGTTCCAAACTAATTTGCCTATTTAGACAAAGAACTCTTATGTGATTAAGGCAAGCAATTGAGATAGAACTTCTATTCTTACTGTATCACATGTCTCTGGCTTAAAATCCTCTCACTTATAGCAAACATTGGTGAAAGTACTACCGCTACTACACTTACACAGCACTTCAGACTTTAATGAGTTCGTTCAGAACATTGTCATCATCAATGTGATCTTGTGAGAAAGTGGAATTATTCCAATGAGTAAGTAGGCAATATGAGTAGTTTGATCTCTTATGGAGTAAGTGGCAAAGTCTGAACTCAAACATTAGCCTCTGAAATCATGTCTATTGCATTTTGTTTGATACTGCAACTGCCTCTCATAAGTGACATAATTTTTATGAAAGGGTTAAGAAAATATAAAATGCTATAAAACTTATGGTTATCTATTACTGGTATTGTATGTAAACTCTGAAACTGTGTTAGTATTATGGAAAATTATGTATCTCACTCTCCTTTCTACCTACTCTCCAATGAAAGAAAATAAAAAAAGCAATTAGGGAAAGAGAGAGAGTAAGAGAGCAATATTATCTTGGTGTGTAAGACCTACTCAATGGCCAATGTAGATCACAGTGCAGTCCATTAAATTTCATTATGCAGTTGAGACAGTTAAGAAATGATTAAATGGCTTATATAATTGTTGTATTTAGATAGAGCCAGAAATTAGATTTTCTGATAGAAGTTGTTATGACTTCAGAGTTGTGGCTTGAACATTGAACATTGTTCTATTGAACACTGAACATTGAACTATTGAACATTGCCAGGCAATACAGTATATTAGTCTAAATTAAAAATAAACATATTTGTTTAAGTATATATATATGATAGGGCAGTATCAGGTACTACAGAGAAATCATTAAAGTCTCATTTTAAATTGTTTGAATTTGGAATTATTTGCTCCTAATTTCAAGTAAACACTTTATTCTATGCACCTTCCCAGGGAGTCATCTTTCATCCCTTGGGTTCACTATGCATATTTTTAAAATTCACCCGTAAATTGTGAAATTTATTAAATGCATATAGCATATTTTCTAAATGCCTCATTGACTCAGACAACTATTTATATGATTGAGATGGTTAATTTTATGTTCAAACTTTATTTGGTTACAGTGTACCCAGTCATTTGGCCAAACTTTATTCTGGGTTTGTTTGTGAAGGTGTTTCTGGATGAGGCCTACCCATATTAGGGAGTGCAATCTGCATTGCCCTTTATTCATTCTACCAATTCACATGATTATAACTGAATCCCTAAATTGCTTAACATTATTCTTAGAAATTAAAATTATTTATATTCTTATACTATCAATATGGTATTGTAAAAGCATTATTATAACAAGACCTTTACCCATTTTACTGTATTCGCGGTAGATACTAAAATAACAAAAGAAGAGGGATTAAGGGAGACAATGGTATTGCATTTTTTTGTACATCCTGCTTTAACACTCAGTTTTGGTCACATAATAGGAAAAGGAAGACAAGTTCATTTTGAGCAACAAAAGTAATTTAAGCTGTTTATCAGAATGCATTTTGTCTGCAAGGGTAAGATACCAGACAGGAAGCTGTTAATACTTAGTTCAAGAATTTAAGTAATTTAACAGGAAGTTTTCATGTTTGGCTTTTGTGGTAAGATTAACCTTTGAACTACATAACTGCTGTTCATTCAGATTATATGTCATCTGTATTTAGGACACAGAAACATAAATAGAATAATTAAATGACATTTTAAAATGCCAATCTACAATAATGTGATTCTGCATATAATGGTATTGTTTCAGGAATATGTTTCAAACTTCAAATTTTGAGCCATGACTTACGATGGAAAGGAGGGAGAAAGATGTAAAAGAATTTTTTTGAGAATTCAAATTTCAGAAATTAAAAAAAAATTAAGTTCTGTATAAAACTCTAAAAATACTGTATTTATATGCATCTATATCCTGAAAATAATGCTACTTTTATTCATTTTTATTTGTGATTCTCTATTGTTCACTTGTAGGCAATTGCCTTTTGTTTTTTAAATCTTAAATAACTGGAACAATTTTCTTTGTTTAGCATATTCATCTGTTGATTGCGTTTTACAGAAAGATCCATCTCTTGTGTCATTCCCTGTTTCAGAGGTAAAAACAGTTTATTTTCTTCTTTGCATCAGGGAATTATTAATACTTATGGTAAAGCTGTATTTAACATGCTCTTTCCAGTTTTTCTTGCCTCCCTAGTGTCTATATTTCATGTGATTGTTACCTGACTGAATAAAGATCATCTTATCCTTTGCAATTTTTAAATAATTACCACATATGGACATGCTTATTTAATTTATTACCAATAGAATTGAGAGGGATTTTAAGTTATTTAAGTTAAAGGATTTAACAGCAAAATTTTTTAACCAAACAAAGGTTTTTACTAAGACAAAAAAAGTCCATTTAATAAAAGTGTCTCATTTTGGTAGTTCTTAAGCTCTTCCAATTAATATTGATCCGTTAATATTAACTTTTTCCTTATTAAATGACATTTAACTTTCATTAAAACCATAATTTGCACAATTTTACAAACTGGAGTTCCAATTCTGCAAAAACATCAGGGAATTAATAGTCTCTTATTACTGTAGAATGTACTTGAAATATGCACTTGTACATTTTAATTTTTCCACTATTTTCATGTCCCTAAGTGTTGACGTTTAATTAAACCTTTCACTTCCCAAACTGAAAAACTTGAGTACAGATCAACCAGACAAATGTTTTATCTAATATATTATGTGCAAGTTAACTTTAAATTATGAGTTTATATTGCTTATTAATTTTATCCCAACATTTAATATATTACTACAAGTTACTCTGAAGCAATTGATTTTACCATAGTATACTTATGTGCTACATTCAGAAGCTCTGCACAACCCTGGGCATCTCCAAACGATCGAATCCCTAAGCAGTTTGAAGGGTGGAGCTGCTTTATGAGGAAATTGGAGCAGACTTCAATGACCTGAGTCAGCTGCAGAAGACAAGCCGCAGCCAGCAAATTTTCAATGGTATCTTCCTTTAATTGTAGTACACCTAGATGGTTTGAAAAAAATAAAGATTGATTATATGTCCCATAAAGTAAGACATAACTATGCCAGCTAGTTGAATTTTTCCATTTCCCTCTCTAGTAGGGCTATGCTTTTTAGTGTGCTGTAGCAAATCTGGGAATACATTTTGAGGCCAGTATATGCAAGGGAATCTTTGGGTAAACACTAATAATATAGCTGAAGGGAACCAGACTAGATTATTAAAAACAACTGTAGCAAATAAACAGTGAATACTATAATTGCAAAAACCAGCAATTTGTTATTTCTTTATGATCTTAAGCTTGCATTTAAATCTTGTATCAATCATTTCACATCGTATATGTACATGAGTACATGTTATACATCTTAAATGTATACAATTTTTATTTGTCAATAACCATATAAAGTTGAAAAAAATTGTCTTCATTATGAATCAAGAAAATTATGTCATATTATATAAGGATCATACAATTGGCCATACAATTAACTGTCATTTGTGTGGAGCTGAATATTTTGGTGAATGAGAAAAGCATTGAGTGTATACATCCTTGTTTTTGTTAAGAATAATATTGAACTTATATGTCCATTCTTTTGTATCTACATATATTAGCTGGTAAGGATGTCTTTGCCCAAATATTATGCCTGGACTTGACCCCTAGCACTGTCTCAAAAAGTAAAAAATGTTGTCAAGAGTCCGCAAATGGTAATCGTGCTGTTATTAAAATTTCATATACTTTTTTCTCTCACATTTATATACGAAATGTTTTTCACTGTTATTAATGGCACTACAATTTAAAGAAAAATGACTTATTTTTAACAAAAATTATTAATTTTAATTAATAATAGTAAAATTGGTTAAGTAATTTAAGCTATCTAAGAAGGGGACCTTTACAAAAATTTTAAAGTCTGTAGTAAAATACTAAAAATGTTCTCCAAGGAACTAACATTTATTGCGTGTTTATTTTTTGGTAAACAGTGATCTAGGTTTCCTACAACCCACTATCTGGTGATAGTATTATCCTCTTCTCATATATTAAAAACAAAAACAAACAATAAGAAAACAAAAAATACTGAGGCTGAGAAGAGTGAAAATATGAATGTAAAGCAAGTTAATAGTGGATTTCAGATTCAAAACCAGATTGTTCAGGCTCCAAATGCCATTTTCTTTCCATTATATCACATTGACTCTTCTGAGTTCAAAAAATAATTTGATGATGAGGAAATAATAAAAATTTTAGGAATAAGGAAGCACTGTTTTAGATTTTTGGAAAAGTTTTAATTTTTTTCTTATTAGTATGATGTAAATATTTCAAAATGTTTCTAATGAAGTGGTATGGTTTAGTGGAAAAAAAGCATGGATCTGAAAAATATCAATCTGGGTTTGAGTACTGGCTCTGCTGCTGCTATCTGTGGTACATGGGATAAATTTTTTAACTTTTAGTCGAGTTTCCTTATCAATAAAACGAAGATATGCTTCATAGGACTGTTAGATGAAAGCAACGGCATATGCACTAGAAGAGTGCTGAGCATGGCACATGGATGATGATCAATTAATGTTAGTTCAATTCCTTTGTTTTGGTATACAGCACCATTCAAAGGGTCCTTACAAATGTCAGGACAATAAAGGAGAATAGATATTAGACAATGAAAAAAAAAAAAAGAGTCCGCAAATGAAGAACTGCTTATATGGTTATTTGCTTTGGTATAACAAACAGGCTCTGTTTGAAAATATCTGTAATGAATTTTTAAAAACAGGATCAGAGGCAGTTTAAGGCAGTTCCTTTAAATTGATATATCTGTATTATTTTTAGAGCAAGCATTATTGATGACCCATTGCAAACATTATAAGTTATTTTTATAAGCTATATTCCTACTTTTTTATTGTTTTAGACAAGTTGTAGATAAGTTATAAAGAATGTTTCATATGGCTTATATAAACTATAATCTACTCTTTTATAGTTTTTTCTTCTAAAATACTTTAATATACATCCTATATGATTACATAATCATAAGAAAAAGATTAATACAGATTGTGATGTCCTCTATATTTAGTTAAACCTGTAAAATATATTGTAAAGAGGTACCATCCATCAACAGACTTCATTATGTTGTTACTTGTTCTATATCATTCTATTTTTTGAAGATAAGAGCCCTGCTCATATCTCATGAGTCCTAAAGAAGCATGAAATATTCTTGCATTGATATATAAAAGTTCACCTGTTGGCCCGGCGTGGTGGCTAACGCCTGTAATCCTAGCACTCTGGGAGGCCGAGGCGGGTGGATCGCTCAAGGTCAGGAGTTCGAGACCAGCCTGAGCGAGACCCCGTCTCTACTAAAAATAGAAAGACATTATATGGACAACTAAAAATCTATATATAGAAAAAATTAGCCGGGTATAGTGGCGCGTGCCTGTAGTCCCAGCTACTCGGGAGGCTGAGGCAGTAGGATCTCTTAAGCCGAGGAGTCTGAGGTTGCTGTGAGCTAAGCTGATGCCACGGCACTCACTCTAGCCTGGGCAACAAAGTGAGACTGTGTCTCAACAAAAAAAAAAAAAAAAAAAAAAAATTCACCTGCTATAGACATTGAAATTAGTCCTAGTTATTGGGAGGAATATTAATTCAGAGAAATATTTCACTTATAAAGGAATAGGATGTTCTAAGAAACCATTCATATATTACAGTGTACAGTATTCAGTTACAAAAATGCTTAAGAAAGGCTGCTTATAGCTGGGTGCAGGTTTTACCTCAATAAAGAGTAAAAGGTTTCTTATTGCTGTTTCGATTTGAGTTCTTGATATTAGTCTATTCAGGAACTCTATTTATTCCTGGTTGAGCCTGGGAAGGCTATGTGTTTCTAAAAATTTGTCCTGGTCCAGATGGGTTCACGCCCGAATTTTACCACACATACAAAGAAGAACTGGTGCCCATCCTACATAAACTATTCTCCAATATTGAGAAGGATGGAATTCTCCCCAACACGTTCTACCAAGCCAACATAACATTGATACCAAAACCAGGAAAGGATGCAACAAAAATAGAGAACTACAGACCAATATCTCTTATGAATATAGATGCAAAAATTCTCAATAAAATACTAGCAAATCGAACCCAAGTGCTTATCAAAAAAAATAATCCACCACGACCAAGTGGGCTTCATCCCAGAGATGCAGGGGTGGTTCAACATACTTAAATCTATAAATGTAATTCACCACATAAATAGAAGCAAAAATAAAAACCATATGATCCTCTCAATAGATGCAGAAAAAGCATTTGACAAAATTCAACACCCTTTTATGATAAAAACGCTTAACAAAATAGGCATAGATGGAACTTACCTAAAAAGGATACAAGCCATATATGACAAACCCACAGCCAACATCATACTGAATGGGGAAAAATTGAAAGCATTCCCACTTAGAACTGGAACCAGACAAGGCTGCCCACTGTCCCCATTACTTTTCAACATAGTATTGGAAGTCCTTGCGAGAGCTATCAGGCAAGAGAACAGAATCAAGGGAGTCCAAATAGGGTAAGAAGAGATCAAACTCTCACTTTTTGCTGATGATATGATGTTATATCTGGAAAACCCCCAGGATTCAACCAAGAGACTCCTGGAATTTATTAATGAATAAAGCAAAGTCTCAGGTTACAAAATCAATATACAAATCAGAAGCATTCATATATGCCAATAACAGTCAATCAGAGAACCAAATTAAAGACTCAATACCCTTCAAAATAGCAACAAAGAAAATAAAATACCTAGGAATATATCTAACTAAAGAGGTAAAGGACCTCTATAAGGAAAACTATGAAACACTAAGGAAAGAAATAGGTGGACTTGTAAATAGGTGGAAAACCATACCATGCTCGTGGATCGGAAGTATCAACATTGTTAAAATGTCTATACTACCCAAAGTGACCTACAGATTGAATGCAATCCCTATTAAATTACCAACATCATTTTTCACAGATGTAGAGAAGATAATTATACACTTTGTATGGAATCAGAGAAGACCCCGTATAGCAAAAGCAATTTTAAGCAATAAAAACAAAATGGTAGGTATTAATTTGCCAGACTTCAAACTATACTACAAGACTGTGGTTCTTTTTTTTTTTTTTTTTTTTTTTGAGACAGAGTCTCACTCTGTTGCCCGGGCTAGAGTGAGTGCCGTGGCGTCAGCCTAGCTCACAGCAACCTCAAACTCCTGGGCTTAAGCGATCCTACTACCTGAGCCTCCCGAGTAGCTGGGATTACAGGCATGCGCCACCATGCCCGGCTAATTTTTTGTATATATATATTTTAGTTGTCCATATAATGTCTTTCTATTTTTAGTAGAGACGGGGTCTCACTCTTGCTCAGGCTGGTCTTGAACTCCTGACCTTGAGCGATCCACCCGCCTCGGCCTCCCAGAGTGCTAGGATTACAGGCGTGAGCCACCGCGCCCGGCCAAGACTGTGGTTCTTAAAACTGCCTGGTATTGGCACAAGTACAGGGACACAGACCAGTGGAACACAACAGAAAATCCAAACATAAAACCATCCTTATATAGACACCTAATCTTTGACAAAGCAGGCAAGAACATACTCTGGGGACAGGAAACCCTATTCAATAAATGGTGCTGGGAAAATTGGATTGGCACATGTAGAAGACTGAAACAGGACCCACAGCTTTCACCTCTCACAAAAATCAAATCACAGTGGATAACAGACTTAAACCTTAGGTGTGAAATGATTAGAATTCTAGAAGAAAATGTAGGAAAGACTCTTACAGACATTGGCCCAGGCAAAGAATTTATGAGGAAGACCCCTAAGGCAATCACAGCAACAACAAAAATAAATAAATGGGACCTGATCAAATTAAAAAGCTTTTGCACAGCCAAAGAAACAGTCACAAGAGTAAACAGACAACCTACAGAATGGGAAAAAGTTTTGGCATACTACACATCAGATAAAGGGCTGATAACAAGAATCTATTTAGAACTCAGGAAAATCAGCAAGAAAAAATCAAACAACCCTATCAAAAAGTGGGCAAATGACATGAATAGAAATTTCTCAAAGGAAGATATAAGAATGGCTAACAAACATATGAAAAAATGCTCAACATCCCTAATCATCAGGGAAATGCAAATCAAAACCACAATGAGGTATCACTTAACCCCAGTGAGAATGGCCTTTATCACAAAGTCCCAAAACAACACATGTTGGAGTGGATGTGGAGAGACAGGAACACTCATACACTGCTGGTGGGACTGCAAACTAGTGCAACCCCTGTGGAAAGCATTATGGAGATATCTTAAACAGATTCAAGTAGACCTAACATTTGATCCAGCAATCCGATTATTGGGCATATACCCAAAGGAACAAAGGTCATTCTATAACAAGGACACATGTACCCGAACGTTTATAGCAGCACAATTCACAATAGCAAAGATGTGGAAACAACCCAAATGCCCATCAATTCATGAATGGATTAGTAAACTGTGGTGTTTGTATACCATGGAGTATTACTCAGCTATAAGAAATAACGGAGATACGACATCTCTATGGTTCTCCTGGAGAGAGTTGGAACCCATTATATTAAGCGAAGTATCCCAAGAATGGAAAAACAAGCATCACATGTACTCACCAGAAAATTGGTTTCCCTTATCATCACCTAAATTCACATCTGGGAATGATACCAATCGGATATCAGACTGAGATGGGGGGTGGGGAGGGGAGGGGTGTATGCCTACATGATGAGTGCATTGCGTACTGTCTGGGGAATGGTCACGCTTGAAGGTGCTGACTCCGGGAGGGGGAGATGCGAGGAGGGAATGGGTATATACCTACATAATGAGTGCAATGCGCACTGTCTGGGGAATGGAAACAGCTGGAGCTTTGACTTGGGGGGACAGGCGGTACATGGGCAACGTATGTAACCTGAAATTCTGTATCCCCCATAATAAGATGAAATTAAAAAAAATAAATAAATAAAGAGTAAAAGGATAGACAAGCCAGCTGGTTGAGTTATCTTGGTCTACACATGATTAGGAAAAGATGTTCACTGGGAACAAAAAGACATTTTCTAGGATTGAAATGCATCAGATAGGAGAAACAAAGTCCTTAAATGTCTGGAAAAGAAAACAGAAGTCTCTATGAGGACTCAAGAATGTTCTATTCCATCCCATGATTTAAGGAAGTCTGTAGAAATTTTAGAACATAAAGGAAATTTAGGGAACATATTTGTTTAAAAACTTGTCAGAAGAAAGGTGTGAGTTGAAGGAAGGGAGTGAGAAAAAGTGAAATTTGGAAGTAATTTTTTTAGAACGTGGTCTTCAGATAGTATGCATATCACTAGAGGGACATAAAACCTTTACAATACACAGATAAATTTTATGTTAATAGCTTTCAGAACCTCAACTTCCACATACACTTCTTAAAAATGATCTGCTTCCAAAACAGGTCTCATCACATAGGTTCACCTTTCCCAGTGTCCCTTCCACAATTGCCTTTTTCTCACCTCAGAAAAGAAAGCCACATTCCTCACCTATCCAGAAGTGTATTATGCTACATTATGGGAGTGAGGCATAGAAAAATTCTGAAATAAAAGTTTATTCATATAGATTTTATTGTAATCTAATTCAATTAAGATTCAGCCTTTCAAAATGTACAACTCAGTGTTTTTTAGTATATTCACAAAATTTTGCAACCAGTTTCACTCATCACCCTTAAAACCCACACCTATTAACAGTCCAAATTCCCTCCATATTCTTGCAACCACTAATCTACTTTCTGTCTCTATGAATTCCCCTGTTTTAGACATTTAATATAAATGGAATCACACAATAAATGGTCTTTCATGACAGGCTTTTTTATCTATTAATAGCATAGTATTTTAAAAGTTCATCTACATGGAAGCCATCTATTGGTACTTCATTCCTGGTTTTTGTCTATTAATATCTAGTTGCATGCATATACCACATATAATATAATTTATCCCTTCCTCAGTTTATAAACATTTGAGTCCTTTCTACTTTTTGGTTATTATGACTAATGCTGATATAAACAGTTGTGTGCCCATTTTTGTGTGGACATGTTTTCAATTGGGTATTATACCTACGAGTGGAATTGCTGGATTATAAGATAACTATATTGTTTAACTTTTGAGGACCTGCCATTTGCACACATTTTTAAATGGATGGCTATTGGCATCAAATTGTTATAGGGATGAGATGCCATTAAGTACATTTAAAGTGAAAATGCAATAGTGATTTTTAAAAGATATTAATATTTAAAATGTATCAGGGATTATATACTTTACAACTATTTAAAATTACAACAAATTTTACTCATTAATGGAAAATGTAAGTGGAGCACACAGTATTTTAAAATTCTTGTAGAGACAGTGTAAGCAAAAATGTTTGAAAACAACTTTCTTGTGGAAAACCAAGAAGTAATATTTTAGTCTTTAGAAGAACCTAAGAATATATAAATACTATTAAATACCAGGAAACCCTAAAGATGATATAACGATTCTGGAATAAAGATAAAAATACTTTTTGGCCCCAAAACTCATCCTGTTACCTTTGTTGTACAGTTTAAGTAAATGTGACTTAATTTTCCCGAAGGAAGAGATTTACTAAATCTCTACTATAGAATTGGAAGATCATACTTTCACTTTCTTTTTTTACAAACAAGAATGTACCCACAACATTCCAGAAAGACATGTACTTGTATGTTTGTGATAAATAGCTCTCTGTTCTCAGGGTCAAAATATTTTTACAGCATATTTTTTCCTTCTTGTTCTTTTATATTATTGAGTTTATTTATTTATTTATTTATTTATTGAGACAGAGTCTCACTATGTTGCCAGGGCTAGAATGCTGTGGCATCAGCCTAGCTCATAGCAACCTCAAACTCCTGGGCTCAAGCAATCATTCTGCCTCAGCCTCCTGAGTAGCTGGGACTACAGGCATGTGCCACCATGCCCAGCTATTTTTTTCTATATATTTTTGGTGGTCTGGCTAATTTCTTTCTACTTTTTTTGGTAGCGATGGGGTCTCACTCTTGCTCAGGCTGGTCTGGAACTCCTGATCTCAAGCGATCCTCCCGCCTCGACCTCCCAGAGTGCTAGGATTACAGGGGTGAGCCACTGTGCCTGATTATTGAGTTTAAATCCTGACTATGACTTTTTACTACCTTAGGAAAGTTACTTAACTGGTCTAGCCTTCAGTTTCCTTACCTGTAGAATGGAAATAATAATAATGTGTGTTATATAATGTAGGCTTATTGTGAGTTAATGTATGTCAAACACTTACCTGTGTAAGCATACTGCACCAAGGAATTAAGTGCATTTGGATCTACTCCTTCCATCCTGACCTCTTCTTGTTTGGCTTCAAGCACATCATTAGTAAACATTGCAGCAAAATAATCAGACACTGCACTGAGAACCAACCTGGAGATAGGAATGTTTCATAGGAACTTATATCAATCCATAATTTAATTGAAAAGCATGCAGTGCATTCAGTAAGTTTGTAATATTGGTGAGTCTGTTTTCTGAATAAACTTTCACAATTCAGTGAAGTGTAGTGAAGTTAGAAGTAAATTGATCTTTCAGAGGGTTTGTCTGTGCTTTTTCTTCATAAGTCTCTTCATATATGAATCATATATGCTAATACTTTTTCAATATAGGAAACTATACATTTTCCCCAGTGTTACAATTTATAATCAATGTATTGATTCGCTTTTATTCATACTTGCTTTACCCACTGAACATGCTGTCTGCATAAGGATACTTACCGATGGGCTGGGATTCGGAGGTGCCCAGCAATAAGTAGCACATCACACAGTTGTTTCTCTTTCAAGTAGTTCTCCATTTTACGGAGAGTTTGCTCTGCATGGTTTACAGCTTGAAACTGCTCCTCAGATCTGGTGACATTCATTTCTTCAAGATGTTCTGTACCTAATCTAAAAAGGGAGTAAGGATGTAAATATGATTTATCACATCATTTTGTAAAAACTGCAATTTTTCTCCTAGTGATTGTACAAATTTCCAGTGGAAATTTAGGCATGTCAATATCTAAAAGAAGTAAAACTGGAATAAAATTAAAATATGCCTCAAGTATTTCACTGTTATTACTGCCTAACCTTCCATTAAAGTGAAATGTCATGGTTAGTGTTTATATCAGTAATGGAACCGTAACTATGTATGTTTCATTGACAGGGCTAGTGATGATTGTTATAAACATAAATGTCAAAATAATACCCTCTTTCATTGATTCATATGGGTACCATAATTATGTCATTAGCTATAAAATCCTTATATCTGATTTAAAATAATTCACAAAATTTGATTATGTCCTAAAGCTTTTATATAATGGGGCATCATTTTATATCAAAAATATTTCTTGAAGAATCTCAAGCCTAAGAGTTCCAAAATACTTTTTATAACATCAATTCCATCAAGAAAGCGTACATATTTCCACTTTTATTTCTTAGTATTTAGACAAATGTGATGGATATTGAATTTACAATAATGAAATACATCTACATGTATTTTGTACATCACACAATACTGCTAACAATCAGAAGATTAAAAATTATATAGTTGAATGAATACACAAATAGTTTGCTTGTTACTTTTCTCACTTCGAGGCATCATTTTCTAACCATTAGATAGGATTAGTTTTAGGTTCCCCCAGCCCCAACTCAGCCTATCTTTCTTTGAGGACAATTTGTCCAAGGTGATATTATTCTCTTTGTCTAATTCAAATAAAATATTCCTCTGTAAATCTTTTTAATCTTTAAAGAATCTTTGGGATATCCAGTCACAATATTGTATTGATAATCAGAGTAGCATGGTATGAATAGCCTAAAACTTGCCTGCTATCTCCCTGCAGATGAACTCTTGTTTACTTATTCTAGAAAGGAACGATTCTTTGGCACTATAGACTAGAAAGCATTCATGTTGCATTTAACTCACCTTATCCTAATCTTTCCTCTGCTTGAATAATGGTCCAATTCACATTAACTGAGTCAAGTAAACATTCAATGTTTAATTATCTTAGCTATCCTCATGTAACCACACCTTGTATTGGAGTGGAACATACTCTAAAAAAGAAATATATTTGGGAGGTTCTGACTAGGAAACAATTTTATTCTCTGAATTTTCATCAGTGTAAGTTAGTTAAGGACAAAAAATGTATCTTCAATTACCAGCTAGTTTGGGATGTTTTTATCTGGGCATAGTAAATGTATTTGATATTTGAAGTACATTTTCTAAATAAAATGCAGAGTTTTAGTATCTAAATATCCTATAAATATGAACCATATGTAAGTTCATTAAGTTTTACAAAGACAGAGGCAACTCTATCTTCTGTCACATCAAGAAATAAGAAATTAGTACTCAAAGAAGTACAAGTAGATCAAAATTTGGCAACTAAATAAAACAAACATATTAATCTAAAGATATAAAATAGAACAAAAATGATAATCTTCTCTTGGTCATTATTATTATTTTTTTTTTTTGAGACAGAGTCTCACTCTGTTGCCCAGGCTAGAGTGAGTGCCGTGGCGTCAGCCTAGGTCACAGCAACCTCAAACTCCTGAGCTCAAGCGATCCTCCTGTCTCAGCCTCCCGAGTAGCTGGGACTACAGGCATGCACCACCATGCCCGGCTAATTTTTTTTCTATATATATTTTTAGCTGTCCATATAATTTCTTTCTATTTTTTAGTAGAGATGGGGTCTCGCTCTTGCTCAAGCTGGTCTTGAACTTCTGAGCTCAAACGATCCGCCCACCTCAGCCTCCCAGAGTGCTAGGATTACAGGCGTGAGCCACCGCGCCCGGCCTCTTGGTCATTATTAATGTAAAATGTAATATAACAAATAACAAATCATCATCACCACCAACAAGAAAACTAATCTATTGAAAACAAATCTGATCAAACTCATTTCATGTAACCAAAATGTTTGTACCCCCATAATATCCTGAATTAAAAACAAATAAATAAAAAAAGAAAACCAATCTGATCTTAGTGAATTCTCAGAGCTCATCAATTTCAGTTCTCTTGCCTCCATTTTAGATACTATATCAGATTAGATGTTATAATGGAAACCACTGCACTACAGAATGTTTATCCCTTTTATTCATCGTATGGGAACTACGGATTTCAACCTAGGAGGCAGAATGGTGGAAAGAAAAGAGACTGTGATTTGAAATCATAATGCCTGGATTTAATTCTAGTGCTTGCTATTTACTGGATGAGTGATCTTGTACAAGTCATTTTACCTTCTAAGCACTACTTTTCTCCTACAAAATGGGGATTAAAATAATATTAATACTACCAACAATAATGCTTATGCCACAGGGCTCTTCAGAGGATTAAATGAAATAATGTACATGAAAATTCTCTGTACAGATGTTAAGTCTTAAGTTAGATTTAACTGCTAGGATGTAGTTAGTTCCATTTTTATTTCCAATTTTTAGATATATATTTTAGAAATTGTCTTGAACTGTTATTTCTTTAATTAACAGACTTTAATTTTAGAGAAATTATAGAATTGCAAAAAATTTCTATCCATCTATCATTTATTTATTTATTTAATCTACAGTTATAGAACTGGAATATCATTTATCTGTAACAATACCAACTCATGGATACTTCTTTTATACTTTGGCTTATAATCCAATATTACTTTATTCATTTTGTTGTTTAAATTGTCCCAGCTTTAGTCATTGGGAGGTCTTGTAGCTGGCTCCTGTATCCCTTTAACATATGCAATAAGGTTATTTTTTAGAATTTCCTTTCTAGCACTAAAATGTGCTCTGGGGTCATCTGTGTAGAAATTAGCTATTTCTCCAAGGAGTCTTAGTTCTTTTTATTGGAGAATTGTTTTATAAGTCTATATCTGGGCTCATTGCTACTGGGTGTCACTGATTTTAGGCTCTCTCAGATGACAGAGCAAAGGGATATATGTATATATACTAACCCAGTAAATTGTGTTTTAATATTAAAATTCAAGTGTCAATTTGATGCACAAGGTATTTAGAGTCCTTTGTGCTTAGGTGACACTTCACATGAGTATCACTAACTTAAATAAAAACTGTTTTTTTTTTTTTTGAAAGAGTCTAAATTTAGGGTGACATTAGAAATTGAACATGTGAATCAGAATTGAAAGCCAACATAAAATCCAAAACAAGCCAAAACAAAGCAAAAATTGGTTGTCCTAAATACAATTATTCTTCTCCTAACAGTGTGCCTCAAATAGATCCTAATGAAAACAAGAAAAGAAATAAAATAACATGTTCTTAAACACCCATAGTTTTGTACTGTATGCAAGCCACATCATGCCTTCTAAAGAACTGTTCAGTATTCAAAACGGGCTCATAAGAAATTGAGAGACCAAAGATTATTGTTAGATATCTTGCTTTAAGCACTTGGAGACACAGATAAAATGCTTACTGGAAACGTGTTTACTGACTAGTTCCACACATTAAAATTAAGGCTAATGAAAATATTTTGGCAACTGTTAATCCAAATCTACATCCCTGAATATGTATATTGAAATGTACATTAAAATTCTGTATGAAAATAATACTTATGTGATAATATGGATTGGATATGTCCACACATATATATGAGTCTTCCTTCATAATAACAGAACCCATAATTTTGATGCTGTTTTTTTTATGCCCTCCCATTTGAATCTTTCTCCTCCATGATTTCCATGACATATTTGATTTTTTTTTTTTTTGCGTTCCTCACTGGCCTCTCTTCCTCATCCAACTTCCTAAATGTTGGGATTTTGAAGATTCCATCTTTAGCATTTTTTTTTGCTATTGTAATTTAATCCACTCTCATGACTTCAACTATCATCTCAATGCAAATGAGTTCAAATATTTATAACTATCCTCTCTGCTGAGCTATAGACTTACATATCCAACTACCAACCTGGCACTTCTACAGGGAAATTTTTCTTTCACTTTTAACTCAGTGTGTCTAAGCACTCATTCTTTTTCTTCCAAAGTTTGGAGTTATGTGACATTCCTCCTTCTCCCTTGTGCTCCATAATTAATGTTTTCCAAGCTTGTTCCTATAAAGTGGTTCATAAAGTGCGATACGGTGAAAAGAGCATGGATTTTAGAATAAAACATTAGGTTCAAGCCCTATCTCTGCTACTACTAGGTTTCTGACCATAAGTTTTTTGTTAAGGTCTTATATGTTCTACTGTATTCCTTTGCTCCTATTCTCTTGCCTTCAGTCATCCATAGGTCTATAGTCTCCCTGCAGTTTTCACTCACTGTGATACCCTCTTCTGTGGCTTCCAACCGGAGATCCAAACTAAGTTAATGTTTTCTTCTGAGTGCTGAGTCAGGCAATACTGAAACTAGTCCCTCAGGTAGCCAACAGACAGGGCAGAACATTGTGAAGTTCAATTATTTTCTTTGCATCTTGAGAGAGGAAACTGAGAAATGAGCCTGCTTCTTCTGACTCTCTGGAGGGGATGTGGTAAGGGCAAGAATAAATGCCACAAAATTTCCTACTGTTTTGAGTGTAGCTTTTTCATGATTAGCCATTTTTCTTGATTGTTAGATATCCTTGACTATTAATAGATTCCAGAGCTCATACAAAGCTATTTAATCAGTCTATAATTGTTTATTTGATATTTTCTGTCAGGGAACAAGATGCCTGGAGCTTGTTAATCTGTCATCATGCTGACATCACAAAAGTTACTGTGTCTGATTTTTAGTTTATTTTAATGATAATATTATAATTTCCTATGTTTTTTATGTGTAACAGTAAAACAGACATTATGAAAATAAAACTTTGGAATTTATTTTATTGCAAAACTATTTTGTAACAAATTTACTTTGAGAAAGAATGGAAGGCATTGTCTTCAAAATTGGGACTACCAATTTTGGCAGCCTCTTTGGAAAGATATATGGTAATATAAATTTAAAAAATAATATAGACATACTGTATAAAGACATTCTTGGGGAGCCACAAAGAGAAGCCTCCAAGTTCTGAAGTAGAAAGTTTATTTCCAAATATATTAGGAAGTGTGTCTTTTACCACAGTTCATATGTTGTAAATGCACATAACCAGGTGATGGTAACATAGAGTATATAATTTAATATTTCTGAATTTCTTTTTCTAAAATAGTTTCATAATATTTTTTTCTAGTTTTGTCTTGTCAGGCATTTGCTTTGTTTTTCCAGAGAGCCATGGGGTCTAAATGGAAATTCATTCATCTAATGGTGCTGCCTAAGTTCCCAAAACTCATTATAGAAAAGGTTATTTTCTTAGTGAGGGAATACAAATCTGCAGAGAAAAAAATAATTTTTTTTGTACATGGTGATGCTTGACTACATGAAAAATAGCTCTCCAAAAATCCAGAAGACAACTTTATTGCTTAAACAAGATTTTTGTACCGATGCTTCTTTGGAGAGTTATTAAAGCCATGTGTTTTTACTGGCACATGGAAGGCACTCATTAAATGTCTGATGAATGTATTAGTTTATGCACATATTTTAATGCTAGTACAGTTTGAAATTTACTACATTTGGGTCTTTAGAAATGGATAAATTTAATCTCAAAAACAAATCACAAACTTTAAACTTAGCTTTTACTATGATAGCTGTGATACATATTGAAAAAATTGCAGTCATGTGAGTAGTATCATGATTCAGAGTGTCACAAATAAGGCCAACATTCTAAGTCTATAGTAGGTGGAGAATTTTCTCTGAAGAAATGATGCATTCCTTTGTGTGAAATGAGTATTTTAATATATCACATGTGATTACATTTTAAGATAGTATGCTATTATAAATGACTAAAATTGTTATTAGAATGAAAATATTATGCATTCATGCATCACTCAGCAAAAGTGATACATCTGAGAAATGCATCATTAGGTAATTTTGTCATTGTCTAAACATTATAGGGTGTATTTACACAAACATACATGGTATAGCCTACTACATACCTGGGACAGTACAACACATTAGCTTACTGAATAGTGTAGGCCTGCAGTTCCCCAAGCTCCAGGCTGCGGACTGCCACCAGTCTGTGGCCTGTTAGGAATTAGGCTGCACAGCAGGAGGTGAGTGGCTGACTAGCAAGGGAAGCTTCCTCTGTATTTATAGTCATTCCCTATTGCTCACATCACCTCATAACCTCCACCTCTTGTCAGATCAGCAGCAGATTAGATTCTCATAGGAGCACAACCCTACTGTAAACTGTGCATGCAAGGGATCTAGGTTGTGCACTCTTTATGAGAATCTAATGCTTGATGGTCTGAGGTGATGCTGAGGTCGGGATGCTAGTGCCGTGGAGTAGCTGCAAGTACAGATTATCATTAGCAGAGAGGTTTGACTGCACAATAAATGTAATGTGCTTGAATCATCCTGAAACCATGCCCCTCACCATTTGTGGGAAAATTATCTTCCATGAAACTGGATCCTGGTGCCAAAAAGGTTGGGGACCACTTGTGTAGGCAATTATAACGCAATAGTAAGTATTTGTGCATCTAAGCATATCTAAACATAGAAAAGTTATAGAAATGCAGTGTTGGCCGGGCGCGGTGGCTCACGCCTGTAATCCTAGCACTCTGGGAGGCCGAGGCGGGTGGATCGCTCGAGGTCAGGAGTTCGAGACTAGCCTGAGCAAGAGTGAGACCCCGTCTCTACTAAAAATAGAAAGAAATTATATGGACAACTAAAATATATATATATATACAAAAAATTAGCCGGGCATGGTGGCGCATGCCTGTAGTCCCAGCTACTCGGGAGGCTGAGGCAGTAGGATCGCTTAAGTCCAGGAGTTTGAGGTTGCTGTGAGCTAGACCGACGCCACGGCACTCACTCTAGCCCGGGCAACAAAGTGAGACTCTGTCTCAAAAAAAAAAAAAAAAAAGAAATGCAGTGTTAAAGATAAAATAAATGGAATACCTGTATTGACACTTACCATGAATAGACTGGAAATTGCTCTGGGTGAGTCAGTGTGTGAGTGGTGAGTGAATGTGAAGGCCTAGGGCATTACTGTACACTACTGTCTTCTTCATAAACACTGTACATTTAGGCTACACAAAATCATTAAAATTATTTTTATTTATTAAATAAGAAATTAATCTTAGCTTACTATAACTTTTATTTCATAAAATTTTTAAATTTTCAAAAATTTCTTACTATTTTACAATAATACATAGCTTAAAACACAAGCACATTATATAGCTGTACAAAAATATTTGCTTTCTTATATCCTAATTCTATAAGCTTTATGTTTTAATTATTATTATATTTTGTTATTTTTTATTTCATCATATTACAGGAGTATAAATATTTAGGTTCCATATATTGCCTTTGTCCCACCCGACTCAGAGCCTCAAGCATGTCCATCCCCCATAAGGTGCACACTGCATCCATTAAGTGTGAATATGCCCATCCCCTCCTCCCCTTCCCACCTGCCTGATCTCTTGTATTATCCTGGATAGAGCTGGAGCCCATTCTACTAAGTGAAGTATCACAAGAATGGAAAAACAAGCACCACATGTACTCACCATCAAATTGGCATTAACTGATCAACACTTATGGGAAAATATAGTAGTAACATTTAATTATTATTATTACTTTAAATTTTAAACTTTTTTTGCTAAAAACTAAAACACAAATATACACATTAGCCTAGGCTTACACAGGGTCAAGATCACCAATATCATTGTCTTCTAACTTCACATCTTGTCCCATTGGAAGGCCTTCAGAGGCAATAACATGCATGGACCTGTCATCTCCTGTGATAACAATGCCGCCTTCCAGAATATCTCCTGAAGGATTTGCCAGAGGTTGTTTTACAGTTAACTTTAAAAAAATATGTATAATAAATACACTTTAAAATAATCATAAAAAGTATCTCACTCGGGTAGGGCAAAGGCAATACATGTAACCTAAACATTTGTACCCCTGTAATATGCTGAAATAATAAAATTAAAAACTAAAAAGTATAGTATAGTGAATACATGAACCAGTAACATAGTAATTTATTATCATTATCAAGTATTATGTACTGTACATAATTGTATGAGCTATACTTTTATATGATTGACAGTACAGTAGGCTTATTTGCATCAGCATAACCACAAGCATGTGAATAATGCATTGTGCTATGACATTATGACAGTTACAACGTCATTAGGAGATAGAATTTTTTTAGCTTCATTATAATATTATGGGACAACTGTCATATATGTGGTCTGTCATTGACCAAAATGTCATTCTGAAGCATATAACTGTACTTGAACCAATTCCATTGTATCCCAGAATCTTTGATATTAGCACTATGCTCTACCACCTACAATCTTAAATACTTACTAAAAGAGCCAAACACTAAAATGTTAACATTTGAAAAAAATATCTGAAGGTTTTTAATTACCAAATATCCTTCTTAATATTTTGGCAGTTATTTCTATAGAACTTGTGAAATATGATGTATATTTAGAAAACTATGCTATTCCATTTGTGGTGCTTCCAGCTTCGTTAACGGTTTTAATTAAAAAGGTGTTTTAGGTGATGATCAGTGAAACTGATTTGAGCACATTTGGGAATAACACTAATCGGGTGTCGGGCAGATGTGGCAGGGGGAGGAGATGGGTGTATACCTACATAATGAGTGCGATGCGCACTGTCTGGGGAATGGACACGCTTGAAGCTCTGACTTGGGGGGGAGGTGGCAAGGGCAATCAATATATGTAACCTAAACTTTTGTACCCCCATAATAAGCTGAAATTTAAAAAAATTAAAGAAATGCTCCAGAATAGAAAAAAAAAAAAAAAACCTGAACAAAAATCTTAGAAATGAAATTTGGAGAAGAGAAAAATCATTATTTTTACATATAAAGTGCATTTGTAGTTCTCATTCACCAAGATGACATGAGAAAAAAGAAAGAAAAAGCAGAATAAAAAGAAATATATTTTCAATGTATTTAGCAATCATCTATATATTGATACATATTAACATATTGCAGAAGTTATCTAAAAATTATGAAGAATGATTAGATCTTGACAGTTTGATGTTAAATATGGGTTTTCTTTTTCCCAATGTTGAATACTCTCAATTTAAAAAATATTCTTTTACATATAGTCTCAGGCAATCTCTGACCTAAAAATCTATAAACATATTATTTGAATGGATTCACTGCCCCAAATGTCTCCACCAATGATCTCTTTCATTACGTGAAATTTCTAGCACTTTTTCACTTTTGTAGTAAGTCATTGAAAGATTGTTATACTGTAAATAGTATTTGAGATGGATAGGTCATTATTATTCATCATCTACAGCATGAGTTAAACAACTGTGGTATTTTTTAGGTTAATGATCTTCATGGAATCTTAGACTTTAGATGTGGTAATTGAGACCTAGTTGATTCTAACCTTATTTTTGTATAGCCAACTCAAATGAAAGCTTGGTTTCATTGATAAACATGCTTCTCGAGATTAGACCTAGTCCACCTACAATCACCAAGCTATCCTTGGTCATATGTTGATGGAAGAAATATTATTAATGATAAATATCTAAATTTATTCAGTGCCTCCATATTTTTAGAATCCAAATTATAAATGAAATTCAAAATATTACATCATCCAAAGGTAAATGCCACAACTATGAAACGGGTACATATACTACATCCAAAAACAAGCCATTGCATTAAGTAGGGTAGGCAATTGAGAGATTCATGAAATATCTTTCCATACAAAGGCCAACTCTAAATAGTTCTAATGAGTTATATATTGAAATGAGACAGTGTAAAAGGTGAAAGATTTATTCATTTTGAAGAGAAACCAGAGTATATGTATCAATAAAAAAATAAAAAATAAAAAAAAGAAATGAGACAATGTGTTATCTAGTGTTTCAATATGAAAATACTGATTCAGTTTAACTCATTGATAAGAAATGTGAAAGTTGTAAAATTTAAGCATACTATTAAAGTTCCCTTTTTTCCTAAAAAAATAAAAATAAATAAAAGGTGTTTTAATTTAGAGTGTCTATACTCAGAGGTTTATTTTTAATCATCTAAAACTTTTTCATTTATGCTGTTCAAAATTAAAAAGAGAACACTAAAGATACTTCGTAAATGCAGTTACATATTTCAGGTATGTGTTTTATTAGAATGAATAGTTTAAGAATATCAGCAGGGAAACCAATTTTCTGATGAGTACATGTGATGCTTGTTTTTCCATTCTTGGGATACTTCACTTAATATAATGGGTTCCAACTCTCTCCAGGATCATCACCTAAATTCACATCTGGGAATGATACCAATCGGATATCAGACTGAGGTGGGGAGTGGGGGGAGGGGATGAGTGTATGCCTACATGATGAGTGCATTGCACACCGTCTGGGGAATGGTCACGCTTGAAGGTGCTGACTCGGGGAGGGGGGTGCGAGGAGGGGATGGGGGTATACCCACATGATGAGTGCAATGCGCACTGTCTGGGGAATGGACACGCCTGGAGCTCTGACTTGGGGGGATAGGCGGTACATGGGCAACGTATGTAATTTGAACTTTTGTGCCCCCCATGATAAGCCGAAATAAAAAAAAAAAGAATACCAGCAATGATTTTGATCTCCTTTCTATCTACTATCAGATAGATTAATATATGAGTTTGATTAAATAATTGTATTTTGATTATTCTAACTGCAGAAATGTCCAGAAAATTGCATAAAGAGTTGTTGTCTAGCAGAAACTAAGCAGACAGAAGAAAAATACACAGAAACTTTTGAATTATTACAAATAGTAAGTCATCAGGTATTATTCTTGATGTAAAAATACTGCTTTTATAGAGTTAATATCTTAGACTTGTTTCTACTGAATATGTGTGTGTTATAATTTTCAGCAGAACTTCACATATAAAGATCCCAAAGCAGATTTATTCATTCCACAACTATTTATTGGTTTCTTAGTACTTCAATGGCACTGTTTTAGGGACTGATAATATAGTAGCAAACACAACAAAACTTTGATTCTTGTGACACTTTCTCTCTCACGGGGAGGTTTAGAATATAAGCAAATAAATATGCCAGATGGTGATATGTTCTATGAAGAAAAATAAGGTAGGGAAAGGCAATATAGAGAATGATGAAGGCTGGTGGTATTTTATATAGAATGGTAATGGAAGGCCTCTATGATAAGATTAAGCAGACAGCTGAGTGAATTAATTGTGAAAGCCATGTAAATATCCCAGTGAAAATAATTCCTGGGAGAAAGGCCCTCAGAAGGAGAAGTGTTCAGTGCATGGCTCAAGGAACAGTAGCTGTTCAGTGTGTTCAAAGCAGAACTAATGAAGGAGAATAAGCAATGATGTCAGAGAGCTAGTGGGACACCAAGCCATGTTGGGACATGAGGAAGCTATAGCATTTTAAACAGAAGTGACATGTGATTTATATCTTTAACATTTCCTTCTGGTTCCTGTGAGGCAAAGGTGGAAAGTGGGAGAAGAGTTGAAGGATATTGTAGTAATCAACATGACAGAAATGGTGGTATTGATAGTGGCAGTTAGGGGTGATTAGATTCTCAAATAATTTTACTTATTTATTTATTTTAATTTTGGAATATTACAGGAGTGCACACATATTGGTTACACAATTTGCTTTTGTGAAGTTTGAGTCAAAGTTATAAGTGTACTCTTCACACAGATAGTGTGCACTGTACACATTAGGTGTGAATTAACCTAGCTCCTCCACCCCCCTCACTCACTAGATTTCCATTGAGTTTTATTTACATAAGTGCACATAAGTGTTGACATATGAGTTCTAATTTAGTATTGAGTACATGTGGTATTTGCTTTTCCATTCTTTCCATATGTCACTTAGAAGAATGGTCTCCAGTTCCATCCAGGTTGTTATAAAAGATACTAGATCACCATTTTTATGGCTGAGTAATACTCCATGGTATACATATACTATATTTTATTAATATACTCATGTATTAATGGGAACTTAGGTTGTTTCCACATCTTTGCAATTGTGAATTGTGCTGCTATGAACATTCAAGTGCAAGTGTCTTTTTAATAAAATGCCTTTTTTGCCTTTGGGTAAATACCTAGTAGTGAGATTGCGGTATCAAATGGTAGGTCTACTTTTAGTTCCTTGAGGTATCTCCATACGACTTTCCATAGAGTTTGTACTGGTCTGCAGTCACACCAGCAGTCCACATCCATGCCAGCATCTGTTTTTTGGGACTTTATGATAAGAGCCATTCTCACTGGACTTAAGTAATATCCCATTGTGATTTTGATTTGTATTTCCATGATGATTAGAGACATTGAGCATTTTTTCATGTGTTTGTTGGCCATTAGTGCATCTTCACTTGAAAAGTTTCTTTTCATGTCTTTTGCCCACATTTTAGTGGGGTTGTTTTATTTTTTATTGCTGATTTGCTTGAGTTATTTGTATATTCTTGTTATCAGCCTTTTATTGGATGTACATGCAAGTATTTTCTTCCATTCTGTAGGTTGTCTATTTGCTCTATTGATTGTGTCCTTGGTTGTACAGAAGCTTTTTAATTTGATCAGGTCCCTCTAAATAATTTTTAAAAATAGAAATTTTTCAAAAGAAGATATAAAAATGGCTAACAAACATATGAAAAAGTGTTCAACATCTCTAATCATCAGGGAAATGCAAATCAAAACCACAATGAGATATCACTTAACCCCAGTGAGAATGGCCTTTATCAAAAAAACCCAAAACAACACATGTTGGCGTGGGTGTGGAGAGACAGGAACACTCATACACTGCTGGTGGGACTGCAAACTATTGCAACGCCTGTGGAAAGCATTATGGAGGTATCTTAAACAGATTCAAGTAGACCTGCCATTTGACCCAGCAATCCCATTACTGGGCATATACCCAAAGGAAAAAAGGTCATTCTGTAACAAAGGCACGTGTACCCAAATGTTTATAGCAGCACAATTCACAATAGCAAAGATGTGGAAACAACCCAAATGCCCATCAATACATGATTGGATTAGTAAACTGTGGTATATGTATACCATGGAATACTACTCAGCTCTAAGGAATGATGAAGATACGACATCTCTATGGTTCTCCTGGAGAGAGTTGGAACCCATTATATTAAGTGAAGTATCCCAAGAATGGAAAAACAAGCATCACATGTACTCACCAGAAAATTGGTTTCCTTGATCATCACCTAAATACAAATCTGGAAACGACACCAATTGGACATCAGACTGAGGTGGGGGGTGGGGGAGGGGATGGGGGTATGCCTACACAATGAGTGCATTGCGCACCGTTTGGGGAGTGGTAACACTTGAAGGTGCTGACTCGGGAAAGGGGGGGTGGGGAAAAAATATGAAACTATTGTTTTTAACTTGCACTGTTCACTTAATAATTTATCATGAACATTTCCCATATTATTTCATATCATTGTACAAGAAATAATGTATACATTATGAGGACATACTGTATCTAACAAGATATACTGTTAGACTCTTTGATTCTGTAAAATTAAATAAAAAAAAATAAAAAAAATAAAAAAATAAATAAAAAAATAAAAAAGTGATAAAATTAAAAAAAAAAATAGAACCACTGGCTTGATGATGGATTAGGCAGCAGATGTGAGAGAAAGGGAGGAATAAAGGATTATTGCTAGTTTTGGGCATGAGCAACTGCATACATGGTGAAAATGGTTATTGAGATGGGGAAGGATGGTTTGGGGAATCGTTAGTCTGTTAGGACATATTATATTTGTGATACCTATTAGACTTCCAAGGGGATATATTGAAGAGGATGCAAGACATATGAGTCTGGCATTAAGAGTAAAATTATCATATAAATTGGGCCATTATCAGTGAACAATGTCATTAAAAGCCATGGGACTAAATGATATCACCGCAGAGAATGCATGTTGTTAGGGAAGAGGTTTGAGGCTACTTATGGTGATTCCTGCAGGCATGTAGAGGTTTGAAAAAGGAGCATCAGGAGAAAATTTTCAAAGTTTAGGAAAGAGATGATGGTGTGGAAGAGCTCATTAAGAGAACTGAAGAGTAAATTGACTAGGGAAATACAGGACTATGTAGCTTTACAGGCCGAGTTAAGTTTTGTGGGTATATTTAAAATTAGACTGTCAGTATAGGCCATGTTTAACTTCTTAAATGCACGCAAAAAAACATATGGCAAGCTGTATTTAACCAGGGCTTTTTTCCCTCTAGAAAATCACAATGGAAAAAGAGAAGGTAACCGTATATGCAGGGAAGTGATTCTGATGATGTTACATGAAGTATAAACTAGGTAAAAAGGGAAGTGAGGATATGAGGAATGTGTGATGGTTAGTGGGTTGGCAGACCCAAGAAGTCTGAAGAATTCCTTGAAGTAATGAGCTAAAAAGGTAGGAGGCAGTGGTCAGATAATTGGTTGCTTGAAATTAATGCTATGGAGAATATGCAGTTGTTGATAATGACAAGATTCTGGAGTATAGCTAAGAAATTTGGAAGCCGAGCTAGGGTGAAGCACAAGATTACTGGAGGTGAAGGAACTGAGAGACTAGGCTACTGTAATAAGCATCTGCTCAGATATTAAGATTGCCAAGAATTAAAGAGATATAGTAGAACAGGAAATATACATAGTAGGCTAGGAACTAAAATTCTCAAGGAATGAGGGGGAATTATCCATAAATTACATAAACAGACTATTAATCTCAGAGATCTATAATCTCCACAAAGCATTTAGGGGATGTTTTATATAAGTCCTCAATATACAACCAAAATGTTGCCATTATTTGTTAACTCGGCCGATAGTCTAATCTTCTTTCTTACTTTAGGAAGCATTTCTTGTCTAAACCTTTTATTTTATACTGTACATGAAGTAGCTTCTACTTACGTCTTTATATCTCTGTTAAAGTGTAAATCCTATAACATAGAGAAAATAGTTTCTACTTTTTTGGTATTCATAAAGCTAATAAAACATTGACCTTCAATAAATATTTGTTGAAGACATCAAGACCTAAGTTTGTGTTTTGATGGAAGACTTTTTATTACTGATTCAATTTCCTCTCAAGTTGTTGCTCTGCTTACACTTTCAGTTTCTTTATAATTTAATCTTGATAGGTTGTATGTACCCAAGAATTTATCCAATTCTTCTATGTTCTTGAATTTGTTGGCATGTACTTGTTCTCAATAGTGTATTAGGATCCTTTGTATTTCAGTTATATCAGTTATAATGTCTCCTTTTTCGTTTCTGATTTTATATATTTGGGTCTTTTTTCTTTGTTTTGTTTGTCCAGCTAAAGGTGTGGTGATTTTGTTTATCCTTTAAAAAAACAACATCATTTTGCTGATATCTTGAAATCTTTTAGTCTCTATTTTACTTATTTCTTTTCTTAGAGTTATTAATTCCTTCCTTCTACTAATTTTGAGTTAGCTTGTTCACTTCTGAATTCTACCAAATAACTGAAAAACAACTAATACAAATTTTCCTCACAGTACTCCAGAAAATTGAACGGGAGGGAATATTTACAATGTCATTTTTTTTTTTTTTTGAGCCAGATTCTCGCTTTGTTACCCAGGCTAGAGTGAGTGCCGTGGCATCAGCCTAGCTCACAGCAACCTCAAACTCCTGGGCTTAAGCAATCCTACTGCCTCAGCCTCCTGAGTAGTTGGGACTACAGGCATGCACCACCATGCCCGGGTAATTTTTTCTATATATATATTTTAGTTGGCCAGATAATTTCTTTCTATTTTTAGTAGAGACGAGGTCTCACTCTTGCTCAGGCAGGTCTCAAACTCCTGACCTCAAGCGATCCACCCACCTCGGCCTCCCAGAGTGCTAGGATTACAGGCGTGAGCCACTGCGCCTGGCCTTACAAAGTCATTTAAGGAAAACAGAATGACCATGATTCCATGAGTCAAAAGAACACAACAACGAAAGGAAACTAACTACAGATCAATATCCCTCATGAACATAGCTGCCAAAATTCTCAACATGGTATTAACTGAATTCAACAGCACATTAAAAAACGTCATCCACGAGTTCTATATAGATTCTAGTTATCAGATCTTTATCAAATGTGTAAAGTGCAAATATTTTCTCCCATTCTGTAGGTTGTCTGTTTGCTCTCTTGGTTGCTTCCTTGGCTGTGCAGAAGCTTTTTAATTTGATCAGGTCCCATTTATTTATTATTTTTTGTTGCTGTGATTGCCTTTGGGGTCTTCTTCATAAATTCTTTCTCTATGCCAATGTTTATAAGAGATTTTTCAACATTTTCTTCTATAATTCTTATAGTTTCATGCCTTAGGTTTAAGTCTGTTATGCACAGGGAGTTGATTTTTGTGAGAGGTGAAAAGTGTGAATCCTGTTTCAGTCAGCTACATGTAGCTACAGTTTTCCCAGTACCATTTATTGAATAAAGATTCTTTTCCCTAGTGTATGTTTTTGTATAGAACTCAGGAAAATCAGCAAGAAAAAATCAAACAACCCTATCAAAAAGTGGGCAAAGATGTGAGCAGAAACTTTTCAAAAGAAGATAGACGAATGGCTAACAAACATATGAAAAAATGTTCAACATCTCTAATTATCAGGGAAATGCAAATAAAAATTACAATGAGATATTACTTATCTCCAGTGAGAATAGCCTTTAACAAAAAGTCCCAAAACAATAAATGTTGGCATGGATGCAGAGACATAGGAACACTTATACACTGCTGGTGGCACTGCAAACTAGTACAGCCTCTGTGGAAAGTAATATGGAGATACCGCAAAGAGATACAAGTTGAACTACCATTTGATCCAGCAATCCCATTATTGGGCATCAACCCAAAAGAACAAAAGATATTTCATAAAAAAGACATCTGCACTCAAATGTTTATAGCAGCACAATTGACAATTGCAAAGATGTGGAAACAACCCAAGTGCCCATCAATACATGAGTGGATTAATAAAATGTGGCATATGTACACAATGGAGTACTACTCAGCTATAACAAACAATGGTGATATAGCAACTCTTGTATTTTCCTGGATAAAGCTGGAACCCATTCTACTAAGTGAAGTATCCCGAGAATGGGAAAACAAGCACCACATGTACTCACCATCAAATTGGTTTCACTGATTAACACCTAAGTTCACTTATAGGAATAACATTTATCGGGTGTTGGGCAGATGGGAGGGGGGAAGAGGGGATGGGTATATACATATGTAATGAGTGTGATGTGTACTGTCTAGGGGATGGACACTCTTGAGGCTCTGACTTGGGGGGAAGTGGGGCAAGGGCAATATATATAACCTAAACATTTGTACCCCCATAATATGCTAAAATAAAAAAAAAGAATAAAAAAAAAAGGAAAAGAAAAATGATGTAGATATCCCTTACATTACCAATGTAATAATAATAATAAACAATTGAGTGTCAGTTATGAGCCAGGCAATATGCTAGATATTGTCTTATGTATCAATCCATTTAATCTTTTTAGTCTGTGAGTTAAATGTTATCCCTCTTTTTCAGGTATGAAAACTCAAGCTAGGAAAGATTAAAAAGCTGCCTAATATTACATAGCTAGTACATTACATTGCACATTTAATTTATAGGATGTCAGAATCTTCGTATTGTTTTCTAAACAGTTTTAATTTAAGATGGTATTGATAAAGTATACATTTATTCTAAAAATAGAGAAATTTTAATGTGATGACAGAATTCTGATAAATCATATTAACTTCTTAAATCACTTATTATACTGGTATATACTGATAAAATGTAAGGATTATAAGTTATTGAACTGGAAATCACATTTTTAGCTCAAGATACATTTAAGTAGGAAGAAAAGGGATTTGAGAATCACTTGGCTTAGAAGTCACTTGAGAGGTGCACTTGTTTCTTGGGCTGACCTACTAATTTTAGTATTTTAGACCCTTTACTTTTAGAACTTGTCTCAGAAAAAGAGGCCTCTTAAATTTATCCCATTTACTGTTCTCTAAAAAAAAATCTTACCTATGGATATTTTTACTTTTAAATTTATTTTATTCTTAATTTACAATATAATATTTGCATAATTTATGGGGTACGGTGTAGTATTTTGATAAGTACACATTTGTAATACAGTGTAGTTAGCACATTCATCACTTCGAACATTTATCATTTCTTTGTGGTGATTACATTTAAAATCCTACTTTTTGTCTTTTTTAAAATATACATTGTTAACTATAGTCACCATGCTGTGCAATAGATCACCAGGAATTATTTTTCCTAACTGAAATTTTGTACCCCTTTCTATGGATATTTTTGAAGCAAAAAACTGTGTTCTTCACTACCATATTTTATGGAGGAGACACAAAAAGTAAGAAATGGTGTTTCTCTTTGAATAATATTTCCAGGTTGATGATGCAGTCTTTTGATTTTGATTTATATCTTTTAGACTCCTGTACCAAATCTTTGATTTGTACTTGGAAAACAGGAACTGTCAGAAGACCCAAAAGCAGAATAATGGTTTTCCTCTTAATCTAATAGAGTTGGATGGCTTTACTTCAATTTTCATATATGATTTATTTGAACAGTTAGGCTACATAAAGTTTTCTTCGTTCTTTTTTCAGGGAAGGGTGCCATCGCCAAACCCAAAGTATTTAATAGAGCCATGGATGGGAAAGTGTGAGAAGTAGAAATGCTGAACTAAAGTAATCACGCCCTTTCAGTGATCTGAGAATGCTCTATTCAAAGCAGCACAGATGGTACTATCCTGCAAGCCTGTGTTTTGTACTTTCTGGGAATCACATTACTGGTTTCTTTGCTCCTTTTTTTTTCAGATATCTAAACCTTTATAGGATAATATGAATTTGATTGTATATTTACTTTGGATGTTTAAAATATTCAGAGTCTATAACTGTAGAAAAGGAACACAAGTGATAATTTAAAAAAAGTATGAATAGAACTAAATGTAATTCATACATTATACATGTTTTTGAAAAAGCATGATAATAAATTATTTCTGTTCTTAAAGCCAGATTAAATTTGGATCTAGAAAAGCAAAATGCATTTTCTAGGCTTTTAATGTTCCCACCCAGGAAATGCTTTATTCCTTTTATGATATTATGAATTTGACATCTAGATATATCTAGGTAGGGCAATGTATCAGAACCCAGTCTGAAAGTACAGGATTCAGGATAGCAAATAAAGTGAAAGTCTCAGAAAGCAAAGAGACAGATAAGTAGGCAGGTAGATGAGAATGAAATGGACACATATTCATGGAAAGACAAGGAACGATGTCAAAAGTCTGAGCATGTACCCAAGAGGAGCAAATGGAAAAGATGTTATAATATATATTATATAATAGCATATTATAAAATATTATATTTATTTTGATTATTCATAGAGCAAATTATGTTATCTAAACACACAATGACTATGTTTGAGTCTTATTTCCCATGATTTAGCCATAAAAAGGTTATTATTTCTTTTTTTTTTTTTTGTCACACATCTGCCTTTATTGTGAGCAGCAGGTGACACACTTCCAGCAATAGTAAAAAAAATTAATTTACAAAAGCAGAGATTCAGTGAAGCCGCCTGGTTGGTACCCTTGGGAGCTCACACATAAATGCCGACCCAGAGCAGCAAGAAGAGCACTCCAAAGCCCATGAAGAGTGAGGCCACCAAGGAGATGAGAAGCTCTTTGTAGATATCTCGAGTGTACTTGGTGGAGGTGACCTCATAAACGAAGAACCAGGCGGTGAAGAACATGCCAATGGCCAAAAGCACCACAGTCAGATGGGGGAAGACAGCCGGATTCACTGGGCTGGTGTATCTGCTCATGGCCTCGAGCTCCATTTCGCCCAGCACAGGGTAAGCCGCCACTCCGCCACCGGAAGAACACGTCGAAAAAAGGTTATTATTTCTTGATCTCATAAAGGTTATAAAATGTTGCACTGTACATGTATTAATATATTCTGGAAGTTTTCATTTTCCATTGCATAAAATACTTCAGGACAAACTATTAGTCAACAGTGAAGTACAAAAGAATCTAGCATTTTGCTAGTCTTCTGAAGGAAAAATATCAATATTAAACTATCATAATCTGTTATGTTAGGTTCATACACTTTTTAACATTCCTGTAACAGTGTGAATTTTACTTTTATCTCCACTCATTTGACTTGGTTGAAAGCTAAGCTGAGAGTTTTAATACTTCTCAAAAAATCTACTTTTTCTCACCAATATGCTTAATGATTTTATTCACTTCTATCTCTTCCCTAGATTGGTGCATTATCCCCTTTCTAATTATTTTGCAAAATGAAATAAGTTGACATTTAAAGCAGTAGATAATAAAACTGTATTATCTTCTTTTCATTAAATTGTTGGATTACTTTACCTAATCTATTCACAGTGGCTCTAAAAGGGACCTATGACCATGTATTTTCACTAAAATGGAAAGCCAAAGTGTTAGTATGTTCTATACTCACATTCTGTATTCACATTGACTATTATAATAGTCCTGTTATAGTCCTCATTAATTTGGAATTCACCAATGTGAAATTTGTAATACTTCAAACAGGTGGTAGATTGATACTGTTGAAGAGCTTACCAGGAAAGTTAATGAAGAGCAAAGGGAAATATTTACCAAATAAAGAGAAGGCATGGTTTTAAAGTATATTAGAAACATTGATTTATATACCAAAATATAAGCCTAGTATAAGCAGAGAAGAAGATTTTGGATTTTTATATATTCATTACTTATAATTTAGTAGATACTATTATAATATTCCTACTAGGCTGTATGCATTTAATACAATTTTATTTCTTTTCAAAATAGTATAGAAATAAGAATTCCATTACTATGTTGTCCTATCACCTAATACCAATTAGTGAAACAAAATCAAAATTGAGTGAACAAACTGACTTTTTCTACAATGAAAAGGCATTATAAATTTAGTGTTATGTAGGATGATCCTCCTACATAGCATATCAAATGATAGTAAGGTGGCACTTTGCAAATACTACTGGAAAATAATATATAAAATGTAAATTCATTCAATTTATCAAATATTTGAGAGCATACTATGTACAAGGCACTGTGCTGATATATCACGTACCATAACACACATGAACAGCCTACTACTTTCTATAAAAGGTCTTTACCATCAAATTCCCGAGAAACAATGTTTACAGCCAAATATTGTCCTCAGTTTCTACATATACTAAAACAAATATGAACCAAAAGAGAATATTGTTGCCTTGAAGTAACCACTGTCTTATCCCCTTTCCATAAGTATTCTATGAGCCTAAAACTTATCATAATTTATTTTCCTCATTGAATTTCAATTAGAATAACTTTTTCAATACTGAGAACAAACTACAGAGAAATAAGATCAGATAAAATTTAAGCCTGGAATTGTCATGGCATCTTTGAAAGGATTTTGTATCAGAAAAGTCTGTGTTAACCCCTAGAAATATAAATGGAGAATTAGAGAAACCTTGATTTTATTATTCTTTCTAATCAAAGAAGAGTGAGGAATAGGTATCAGAATTTCAATTCCTTATGTTAAGGCAATCTTTCTGCTCTGGAATGAACTTTAGCCACAGCATTAATATCAATAATAATCATACTTAACACTGAGTGATCATTTGCTATGTAACAGGTACTTCTCAAAGTAGTCCATATAAAGTAACTAATCCTCTCAACAACTCTATTTTTACCACACTAATTTCACTGAGGAGGAAACAGGCTGCTCAGAATCGTTATGTAAACTGTGGATAAATGTGTACAATTATTATGTGTCAATTAAAATATAATAATAAAAATAAAAGTGGCTAACCAACATAATCAGGATTTGAATCCACGCTGTATTTCTCTAGAGAGCCAGAGCCTTAACTACTAAACAAAATCGCCTCTCTATCCAGAGCATCTTCTTGTCTAATTTTTCTTTTTCTTGACTAACATTGGAGATTACATTCAAATTAATAACGATAAATAATACATTAAATTTTATCAGGATCTGGATAATTATACTGCTAGCATATGCCAGATCCTTTAAGGTATCCCAGAATTTGGAAGTTTGCCCAAGAGACTGTTTGCGTTTCCAATTTTCTTACATATAGATTAGAAGCAATAGTTGCAGAAACCTAGGGAGAGAAGCTTCAAAAGCCCTACTGTGTTCTGCCCTGTCTCCACATAGTTGTGTTTTAACTCAGATGCAAGGGAACTGGTAATGTACCCGTACTGTATTTGGAGGTAAACTTCCCCCTAAACTCTTATATAATTTAACTCTTAAACTTCCTTGAGACACACTTAGGTAATTTATTTATTGAATATTTTCTCATCTTTTGCTAACTAAATGATTTTCTAAACAGAATGTAGAAATTCACTTATCCAATAAAAGTTCAAGTATTTATTGAATGACTACTCAAAAAGGAAGAATGAATCACAAGGTCCTCCCCTTTCAATGGTTTTATGTGATAAAATACTGTGTCTCAAGTAGTAAAAATGAGAGAACGAAACAAACTATTTTTATGAATAACTTAGTTTTACATTATAATTATATACAAATATTTTAAAAATAAAACACTGCATGCATTAAAGTTTATATTTAGCATTTTTAGCTTATACTTTTATATTATAATTAGATATTATTCCACAACAACATAATTAGGTACAATTTTGGATATGTTTTTCTAATTTCTAACATAATAAACATAGAAACAAGTATGAATTTAAAGTATATTATTTAAAGGCCACTCCTTTTTCATTAAGAAACTATTACTCATATGGCCAAGTAACATAAGGGCTTGAGAATATGCCTCACAGGACCTGGTAAAAAATTGACTTCTATCCTCCAGGAAAAAAAGTGGGGTATACATGACTGTGTATTCAGTGGTATTATAGTCATGCACCTTGGGTAAGATGATGAATGAGGCAACTTAAGAATTTAGATAAGGGTTATAATTTAGAATTCACCCTTCAACTAATGACATGTTTAGTTCAATAGAGGACATAGTCTGAATTTAGTTGGGGTGGGCTGGTTTGAATTCCACTCCACAGATCATGAAGATTGTGTACACTTACTGTGCAGAGATGGAGTATCACAAGGTATAAGTAGAAATGTCCAAGTGAATCTATCCAAATCAACATTTGTGAATAAGGTTTGAGGCTGTCTTACTGTGTAAAGGGAAATGAGAGTTTACTACTAAGTATCAGCTAATGAGGAGAACGAAGAGAGGAGTGGAGGAGGGAAATGAATGATAGCATTTTAATGGCTCCTGGACCAGAGCTCAATTTAATATTATGACATTGTAGAGGTTAGTTCCCCTCTCTTTCTTTTGATAAGAAGTATATTTAGGCCCAGAATTTCCTAGAAAGTCTTTGGAAATGTCTTAACCATGAAGCAAACAAAATCAGATTTGGTGAGACAAAAAAGATTTTTGTGGTGATTTTGAAATTCAGTGAGAAAAAAATCCACAAAATAATGGGAAAATCTCATGATTTTAGTTGTAGTGAGATGACAGATACAACATTCTTTAAGATCCATCTCTGGATGACATCAACTCCAATTGATTCTAGTGGATCTCTATTGCAACACCAACACATAGTTTCTGGGACTAGGGAGTAGGGTTGGAGATAATAGACTTATATGTGATAACTTATAGTTGTCCCCTATCATACCTTGTTCTAGTTGGATACCATAACATGGACTAAAGGATATTTGTCTCCTTTAATCTCCTGGAAGTAGTCATAGCAGGAAAGACATAGGAAGGAATGAGTGAGCAGGAATGAAGTGTGAGGATGCCCACTCTACAGTTTAACACATGTAGGCATGAAAAATGGATCAATACCAAAAAGTTTCTGATTTCACAGTTGCTTAACTGGATCATTCACAGGTACCTTGAAAGTGTATAGGAATTTAAACTTACATTCAACTTCTCGCCTTGTGTACTTTGAATACCAATATATAGTAGAAAGGTTGTAATTAAATTCCTCTACTAATATTTTCTATATAAACACAGCCTATAAAATGGGACACATAAATTTATATTATACTTTATATTTAGATTTAAAGAATTGGAGCTGGCAAAGTTTGCTTAACTGCTTGAACAGATGCATTCTGTTTGTGAGTACCCAGAATAATGCAGTCCACACAAAAGTATTAAATGAATTGTCTTGATTTCCATGGAGAGACTAATTAAATATTGCCTTTAATTCCTTACAATGCCCTACAACCCTTTTGATGTCAGAAATAAAAACCATTTCTTTTAATGGGAATTTCAGTTCCTTTATCATCGAACAAGTGAAATATATCAAAGCCAAGTGTTCCTTATATTTAAGTGAATGAACACATGATCCTCATGCCTTGAGATATAATTGTTTGAAACATAAAGGAGTGAGATTAATGCCAAATAATCCCCTACTCTCCAGGAGAGTGATGTTTGTGAAGATGATAGCCCGCATCCCTGGTGGGGATTGACGGTGACACAGGGAACACTGTGGCATTGATCTGAGAATTGTGGTTGTGGACATGGACTTTTCTGGTGGCTCCTTGATAGAAAAGCTCAGGGGATTGCCTTTTCTCCACCTGCCTCAGAGATTCCTCAGGGGTGGGGTAGCCTCTCAGGTGCTGTTTGTTCAAGGTATTTAAATGAAAATACACTAGCCACATTTCCCTGGGACAAGGTAAAAGAGATCAGGCAAGCAGCAGACAGACCAAAAAGCATGGGAAGAAATAGGCTAGGGAAGGAGAGACATGGAGGGACAAAGATTTTGAAAAGCTCCCATACATACCTGAAAATCTAGGAAACCACTCACATGCCCAAGGATGGGTGCATGCTCAGAAAATATTTGAGAAAACCCTAAGCTTTCACCCATGACTAACATAGGCTCCATACAAACAGGTGGCAAAGGCTAAGGCAAAGTTGTAAATAATCTTGCTAAGTGTTGAAAGAGAGACTCAACACAGAGCCAATTTACAATGGGTGAGGGAGTATTTTTTGTTTCTTCCAAGAGTATAAGGATATCTGGCAAATCACTAGCTAACCACTAAGATAATAGAACAGAGGGTTTAGTGACAATCCATAAAAAATAATACAGTCTTTACAAAAATAAGCAAACAAATACAACCCTCATCAAGCAGCAACAACAAATACTGGTGAGGGCTAATTTGATTTCCAGAGCTGCCACACAAAAATATTCAAAATGTCCAGTTTCTAACAAAATATTATCATGCATGCAAAGAAAGAAAGATATATGGCCCACTCACAAGGGAAAAAAATGAGATCAATAGAAATTTTCTGAGGAAGCTCAGAGACTGGACTTACTAGATAAAGACTTTAACTGCCTAAATATGCTCAAAAAGATAAAGGAAACCATGGACAAAAATATAAAGGAAATTACACAAACAATGGCTCATCAAATAGAAAATACTGATAAAGAGGTAAAACTTGTAAAAGGGATCCATACAAATTCTCATGAAATTCTGGAGCTGAAAAGTACAATAACTAAAATGCATAATATACCAGATGAGTTCAAAAGTTTCTATAACCATGTAGGTAAAAGAATGAACTAACCTGAATACAGGCCAAGTGAGATTATCCAATCTGAGAGTGCAAAGTAATAATGAAGAAAAATTAACAGAGTCTAAGATTCTTGTTTGATACCATCAAGCATACCAACATATGCATAAGTAATAATGAAGAAAAATTAACAGAGTCTAAGAGACCTGTTTGATACCATCAAGCGTACCAACATATACATAATGGAAGTAAGAGAAAGAAGGAAGATAGGGGAAAGGATAGAAAAAGATATTAGAAGAATTATTAGCTAAAAATTTCCCAAATGTGATCATAGATCTGAATCTATACATATAAGAAACTCAACCAACTCCAAGTAGGATAATCTCAAAGATATCTGCAATGAAACACATTAAAATCAAACTGTCATAAGCAAAAACAAAGAGAAAATATTGAAAACACCAAGAGAGACATCTCATTACATACTAGGGCTCCTCAATAAGATTAACAGCAGATTTCTCATCAGAAACTATGGAGAACAAATGGCAGTGTAGTGACAGATTTAAAATGCTAAAAGATAAAAAAAAAAAACTATAAAAAAGATGGATAACAGACTTAAACCTAAGGCATGAAACCTTAAGAATTCTAGAAGAAGATGTTGGGAAGACCTTTTCAGTCATCAGCTTAGGCAAAGAATTTTTGAAGAAGACCCCCAAAGCAATTACTGCAGCAACAAAAATAAATAAATGGGATCTGATCAAATTAAAAATCTTTTTCACAGCCAAGGAAACTATCATTAGAGCAAATATACAGCCTACAGAATGGGAGAAAATATTTGCTTTCTACACATCTGATAAAGGGCTGATAACAAGAATCTATCTAGAACTTAAAAAAATCAATAAGAAAAAAACCAAACAACCCAATCAAAAAATGGGCAAAGCAAATGAACAGAAACTTTTCAAAAGAAGACAGAATAATTGCCAGCAAACATATAAAAAAATGCTCAACATCTCTAATTATTAGAAAAACACAAATCAAAACCACAATGAGATGTCATCTAACCCCAGTGAGACTGGCCTCTATCAAAAAGTCCCAAAACAACAAATGCTGGCAAGGAAGTGGAGAGATGGGAACACTCTTACACTGCTGGTGGGACTGCAAATTGGTGCAACCTCTATGGAAAAGAATTTGAAGATACCTCAAAGAGTTAAAAGTAGAAATATCATTCGATCCAGCAATAGTACTATTAGGCATCTACCCAAAAGAGCAAAAGACATTCTATAATAAAGACATCTGAACCTGAATGTTTATGGCAGCACAATTCACTATTGCAAGGATGTGGAAACAACCCAAGTGCCTGTCAATCTATGAGTGGATTACTAAAATTTGGTATATGTATACAATGGAATACTACTCAATTATAAGAAACGACAGTGATCTAGCACCTCTTATATTTTCCTGGATTGAGCTTGAGCCCATTATGTGCAGTGAGGTATCACAAGATCAGAGGAATAGCCTCCACATGTACTCGCCGTCAAATTGGCACTAACTGAGCGACACTGTGGTACTCACATGGTAGTAATATTCTCCAGGGATTAGGGGGCTGGGGGAGGTAAACTCACAACTAAAGGACACGGTGTACATTGTAAAGGAGAAGGGCATGCCTCTAAACCTCACTTAGGTGAGGCAAAGGCATAAAATGTAACCAAAACGTTTGTACCCTCATAATATCTTGAAATAAATAAATAAATAAATAAATAAAAGAATTGTATATTTAGCAAACAATCCTTGAAAAATGGAGGGGATATCAAGACATTCCAAGAAGAGCAAAAGCTATAGGAGTTGGTCACTAGTAGATCTGCCATGAAAGAAATCCAAAGGTGAGTCATTCAGGCTAAAATATAAGGACTATAGATAGTAACTTGAAACCACACAAGTGAATAAAGTACACTGGTATAGGTAATTAAATAGGTAGAATTAAATCTGGTATAGTTGTATTTTTGGTTTATACGTCCTATTTTATCTATACAAATAAAAAAAATCCGTACAACAAGTTGAAATCTATCTTAGTGGGAACACTAGGCATAAACATATACATTGTGACAATAAAAACAGAAAGTGGTGACATACACATTGTGACAACAAAAACAGAAAGTGGTGCTGTATAAGAACAGATTTTTAATATCATTAAAGGGAAGTCAGTATTAATTCAAACTAGAATATTACATAGTTCAGATGTCAGTTATAATCCTTAGGGTAACCACTAATAACCAAAAATTTATAGAATAGGAAGTGAGAATGGAATCAAACTGGTACACTAAAAAAGTCAAATAAACACAAAAGAAAGCAGTAATGGATAAATTGAGGAGCAAAAAGATATAATACACATAGAAAACAAGTAGTATAATAGCACCCGTATGTCCTTTATTAACAGAATTTACTTTAAACGTACATAGGTTAACACCTATTAAAAGGAATACATTTGTAGAATGGATTTGAAAAAAAAAAAAGAATGCACATATCTCCTGTCTACAGAAGACTCACTTTAGATCAAAGAAAAAAATAGGTTGAAAGTGAAAGGGTATAAAAAGTTATCCATTGCAAATAGTAACCAAAAAAAGAACTAGTGTAGTTATAATAATGTTAAACAGAATAGATTGTAAGGCAAAAACTATTTTAAGAGACAAATAATGATATTATATATTGATAAAGGACTAATTCAGTAGTAAAGCATATGTACTCAACAACATGGCACCAAATCCTATGTAGCACAAACTGACAAAAATGCAGGTAGAATTAGATAGTTCAATAAAATTGATTGGATACTTCAATATCAACTTTCAATAATAGAATAACTAGACAGAAGAAACGTTAAGAAATAGATAACTTAAGCATTATAAACTGAAAAGACTTAACAGATGTATACAGAAGTCTTCACACAACAACAGCTGAATATACAATCTTTTGTAGTGCACATGGAGCATTCTCCAGGGAAGACCATATATTAGTCCAAAAAACAAGTCTGAATGAATTTAAAAAGTTTATGGATAAATTTTCTTTTCTGACCACATGGAATAAAACTAGAAATCAATAACAAAAAGAACAGTGAAAAATTCAGAGTTATGTATAAATCAAACAATAAATACTTAAATAATGAATTAATCAGCAAAGAAATCACAAGGAAATTAGAAAATACTTCAAGATGATTTTTTGAAGGAATACACACACAACATATTAGACTTATGGGGTGTAGTGAAGGCAGTGATTAGGTGGGGTTTTATAGCTATAAACAGATTTTAAAAAACAAATATAATCTATTTTGGGGACTGACCAAAGAAATAAAAAAGACCACACTAAAATCAGAAATTAAATAGGAGACAATATTACTGATGGTACAGAAATATAAAGGATTATAAAAGCAGAATATAAACAATTATATCCCAACAAATTAGGTGTCCTCGATGAGATGGACACATTTATAAAAAACACACAAAATAAAAAACTCACTACAAAAGAAATAGAAAATCTGAACAGACCTATAACAATTAAAGAGATTGAATTATTAATTGTTAATCAAAAACCTGCCAACAACAACAACAAAAAGCCAGAACCACATAGCTTCATTGGTAAATTCTACCACACATTTAAAAAAGAATTAACATTAATTTTTCTCAAACTCTTCCAAAAATTAGAAGTAGAGGGGAACTTCCCAACTCATTCTATGAGGCCAGCATTGCTATGTTATCAAATACAAAGCATCACAGGAAAAGAAAACATCAACATATCCACCATCAGTATTGACACAAAAACCATTAACAAAATACAGATACTCCTTGTACTCCTTGAATTATGATGAGGTTACATCATGATAAACTCATCATAAGTTGAAAATATATGTCAAAATATCATAAGTCAACAACACATTTAATACACCTAAACTATTGAAAATCATAGCTTAGCCTAGCCTACCTTAAATGTGCTCAGAACACACACAGTAGCATAAAGTGTGGGCAAAATCATCTAACACAAAGCCTATTCTATAATAAGTTTTCAATATCCCATGTAATTTATTGAACACTATACTGAAAGTGAAAAACAGAATGGTTGGATGGGTCCTTGAAATACAGTTTCTACTGAATGTTTTATCACTTTTGCACCATTGTAAAGTCAAAAAATTATTAAGTTGAAACATTCTAAGACAGGGACCATCTGTACTAGCAAACTAAGTCTAGTAGTAGCATATTGAAAGAAATTTAGACAATGACCTGGGAAAGTTTGTTCAACATTCGAAAATCAATCAATGTAATATTAATGTAATAAAGGGGAAAAACATATGGCGATCTTAATGCAGAAAAAGCATTTGACAAAATCCAACACCCTTTCATGATTAAAAGAATGAAGCAAGAGAAGGCATTGTTCTTAACCTAACAAAGGGCATTTAGGGAAAAACTGACAGCTAACATCATGGTTAATGGTGAAAGAAACTACAATGAGATGCCACGTCATATCTATTATAATGGCTATAATAATAAAACAAACGCAAGCAGAAAGTCACAAGTATTGGTGAGGATGTGGAGAAATTAGAACCCTTGTACCTTGCTGGGGGTATAGAAAATGATGACTTTTGTTGAAAACAGTATGTAAGTTTCTCAAATAATTAAACATAGAGTTACAGTATGTTCCAGCAATTATAATTCTGGGAATATACCCAAAGAAGTGAAAGCAGGGACTCAAGTAGGTATTTGTACAACATTGTTCACAGCTGCATTAGTCACAGTAGCCAAAAGGTGGAAACAACACAAATATCCATGAACTGATGAATGAACAAAAAGAGATATGTAAATATAATAGAATATTATTCGGTCTTAAAAAATAATTAGAATTCTAATACATGCCACAACATGTATGGTCCTCGAAGACACTATGATAAGTGAAATAAACCAGACATAATAATGTATTCTAAAGGAGCCAAATTGATATAGCCAGAAAGAATAATATTGGTTATGGGAGGTTGAGGGGAGGAGAGAATGGGGCTGTATTATTTAAGGAGTACACAATTTCATTTTGAGATCATGAAAAAGTTCTGGAGATAGAAAATAATGATAGTGCAAGTACACTAAATGCCACAGAATTATATAGTGAAAAGTTGTTGAAATGTTAATTTTTCTGCTATTTGTATTTTACCACAATAAAAATACATTGCTGAATGAAATTCAAGCAAATAATAAATGGGAAGACATCCTATGTTCATGAATTGGAAGACTTAATATTTTAAAGATGGTAATACTCCCCAAAGAAATCTAAAGATTAAATAAAATCTCTATAAAATATCTATGGCATTTTTATTTGCAGAAATAGAAAATCTGATTGTAAACTTCATATAAAATAGCAAGGGAATCTGCATAGCCAAAACAATCTTGAAAATGAAGAACAAAGTTCAATGACTCATTCGTCCTGATTTCAGATCTTTGTACAAAGCTATGTTAATAAAAACAGAGTGGTAATTGCATAAGAATATAGACAAACAGAATAGAATTTAGAGTTAAGAACTAGACCCATACATCTATGGTCACTTGACTTTTTTTCTAGGGGATAAACATCGTTTTATTATGATAATTTTTTTCACATTGGTTATAATTTCTTGATATTTTATCATAACACTTATTATTGTCTTGCATTTTCTTATTCTCTCCCTACCACTATTATGCTTACTCTATGAGAAGTATCTCTTTTTTTTAAAATTTCAAAATATTAAGGGGGTACAAATATTTTAGGTTACATGGATCATTTTTGTAATGCTTAGGTCCAGTCTATAGGTGTTCCCATCACCCAAATAGTATTCATAGTACCCAGTAAGTTGGTTTATTCCCATCCCCACCTCCCCTTTCCTCCTGATAGCTTTCCACTGAGTTTTACTTATGTCTGTGCATTTGTGCGCTTATCGGTTAGTTCCTATGTAACAGTGAGTACATGTGGTGATTGTTTCTCCATTCTTGAGATACTTCACTTAGGTACAATGGTCTCCAGCTCCATCCAGATTGTCCCCAAAGGTACTGGGGACAGGTAATTCATCCTTTTTATGGCTGAGTAGTAGTCCATGGTGTACATATACCGCATTTTCTTAAACAATTCATGAATTGGCCACTTGTGCTGATTCCACATCTTTGCAATTGTGAATTGTGCTGCAATAAACATTCAAGTGCATGGGTCTTTTTGATAAAATGTTATGTATCTGGGAGCTCCTATGTTGGGCACATATATATTTATGATTGTTATGTCTTCTTGCTGGACAGCTCCCTTCACCATTATGTAATGACCCTCTTTGTCTTTCTTTACCTTTGTTGGCTTAAAGTCAATTTTATCTGACATGAAAATGGCTACACTTGCTCTCTTTTGATTTCCATTTGTGTGAAATATTTTTTTGCATCTTTTCGTGTTGAGTGTGTGTGTGTCCTTGTGGTTTAGTTGTGTTTCCTGGTGATTGCAGATAGTTGGGTTACGTTTTTTCATCCATTCAGACAGCCTATGTTTTTGGAGTGGCACATTCAAACCATAAACATTAAATGATAGAATTGATATGTGGGATGCCGTTCTGTTCATCATGTTGGATAGTACCTTATTGTTTTGTTTCCCTTTTTCTGCTATCATTTTATAAGAGTTTTGAGCTTTAGCATTTTTCAGTTGTTTTACACTGGTGTGTATCTATCATGCTAATTCGTGTTTAATGCATTTCTGAGTATTTCCTGCACAGCAGGACTGGGCATGACAAATTCCCTCAGTGTTTGTCTGGAAAGGCTTAATTTCTCCATCAATTGTGCCCCTTCTTGTTCTGTTCTGCAACTTCTTCTTGTGGAAGCACCAGTAAGTTCTGGCACTTTCCCTCAGAGTTACACCTGAGCTATGTTTTTTGTGTTTTTTTTTTTTTAACTAAAACGTTTTCTTCTTTCTGAGATGATTTGTGACTGCTCTCTCTAGTTAGCCACCTTGTCTCCTCTAGGTCAAATTATTTTTCACAAATATACCAGGACCATGCAATGGGGGAAGAATATTCTCTGCAGCAAATGGTGCTGGAGAAACTCAATATCCACATGCAAAGTAATGAAGTTGTATCCTTATCTCAAATCAGATACATAATAACTGAAAATGTATCAAAGACCTAAATATAAGAGATAAAACTATAAAACTCTTAAAAGAAAACATTTTCATTATTTTGGATTTCACAATTGTTTTTTAGAGATGACACCAAAAGAACATGAAAAGAAAACATTGATAAATTGGGCTTAATCAAAATTGACTATTTTGTGCTTCAGAGAACACTACCAAGAAAGTGAACAAGACAACCCACAAAGAGGAGAAAATATTTGCAAAGTATGTATTTGATATAGAACTTGTATCTAGAATATATAAAGAAAACTTACAAATGAAAAGATGCTCAATATCTTTAGTCATTAGGAAAACGCAAATCAAAACCACAATGAAATACCAGTTCATAACCACTAGGATGGCTATAATTAAAAGAAGAACATAATAAGTGTTGGCAATGATGTAGAGAAACTGAAACCCTAATGTACTGATGGTGGGAATGTGAAATGGTGCATCCACTGTGCAAAATGGTTTGGGAGCTCCTCAAAAAGTTAAACATACAATTACCATATTACTCAACAATTCCACTCCTAGGTATATACTCAAAATAATTGAAAACAGATTTAAAAACAAAATCTTGTAAAGAAATATTCACAGCAACACTATTCACAATAGCCAAAAGGTGGAACCAACCCAAATCCATCAACTGATGAATGGCTAAACAAAATGTGATAAAATACTATGGAATATTATTCAGCCACATAAAGTAATGAAACACTGATGCTTGTTAAACACAGATGAACCTGGAAAGCATTACACTAATTGAATGATGCCAGATACAAAAAGCCACATATTATATGATTCCATTTATACAAAGTATCCATAATAGACAAAGTCACAGAGACATAAATCAGATTAATGGCTGTCAAGGGATAGAGGGAAAGGAAAAGGAGAGTGTCTAATAGCTATAGCATTTTCTTTTGGGTGATGAAAACATTTTGGAACTAGACAGTGATGATGGTTACACAACATTGTCACTGTCCTAAATGCAATTGAATTTTATATTTTCAAATGGCTAAAATGGTGATTTTTTATGTGTTAATTAAATATTACCACAATAATAATTGTTTTCTTATTGAGCACATCTATTGTGTTCAAGGTACTGTGCTAAATACATTGCAGAGGAGAATAGGCTAAGGGAGACACAGTCAACTCCTAAAGGAATTTATAATATTAAAGGAAGATAAGTACAAAAACAGAATATCATAAGAGGTACAAATAAAACATATGGACTTGAGAGGAAGAAGACATTATATCTAGTTTAGAAGATTTGGGAAAGAGGCTTCAAAAAGGAGGTGATATTTACATGATCCTGGGACAAAGTGTCAGTTAGTATATAGGTATATGTCAGATATATATGTAAGGGCAGTTAGTTGAAAAATATTTATAGACTGTCTGCTATGAATAAGGTAGCTCATTGAGGATGATAGGAGCAAGCATTCTAAATAGAAGGAGCCACAACACCCTGAACGAGCATTGCTGATTCATGGAACAGAGAGAAGTACACTGAGGGTGACCATATCATTTACCTTCTGAACATGAACACTTTTTAGACTGAAAGGGAGTTGCTATTGATAACTATGCCAAGACAACGGTAGCAAATTGGAACTCTCCCTAAGGGAAATCTGGAGTTACAGTCAACCCAAGTATAGTTGGAGAGAGCAAAAGAGGGAGAGTTAGCACAGAAATTAAAGGAGGTTAGGCCAGATCAATCAGGGCTTTGTAGAAAATAACACATATTTTTAATATTTTCCCAAGGGCAAAGGGAAGAATTTTAATAAAGGGGAATGGCGTAACTGAATTTATGCCTTTAAATATCATTCTATTAGTAGTGTGAAGAAGTAAAAGTGTATGAAGTAGTGAAATGAGTAGAGAGGTTAAAGGATTTGAAAATATTTAGGAGGTAGGATCAAATGGAATTTGGCAAATAGGTCAGGGAAGAGAAGGTGTGGCATGCTATTGGTGATGAATGCTTGCATTCCAATTTTGTGCTTAAGTTAGTAGGAAATTGAGATTCATTAACAGCTTTCAGAGAGGGAAGTGCCATGATCAGAATTTAGTAACCTAATTAGTAGGGATAAGTTGCCTGGAAATTTAAGTAAACCTCTATCGATATTTGTTTTTAAAACTGTAACAACTCTCACGGTACATATTTTATAATCATAGAATTCACCTCTTTCAGAAATGTATTTTACTGTTTTCCATATATATATTATACTTCTGTGAGTTTTAAGGCTTAAACTGTAGTTTATACTTGTAATAAATTATTCATTCATTTTCTAGTTTTTATAACATTGAATATATTCTCCATCAGTCTTATTAAATTTTTAGATTAAAGGATCCTTTTCACATTATATTTTTTTACCTTCCTACAACAAAAAATATTCTGACAAACCCCTCTTTTGATGACTTAAGCACCAAGAATATTAAGCTTAACTGGAAGATTTGTGGTTCTTGGTAAATAAAGTGTAGTTGCATCACATCTTGCATTTCATACGAAAGAACCAGGTTCTGCAAAAGCTTTCACATAAACACAGTTCTAAATAAGGTATAAAATATTACTCAATAAGTCATTGGAAAGTAAAGCTCATAAAGAGGTAAAATTCTCAAATTGTCTACTTTTTCTTACCCTCCTCAGGTATAAATTGCAATTTTATCATTAGTCTCCACATGTAGTTACTCAATTAACAGAGTAAGTACTTAATATATACAAGGCTCTATGCAAAAAGGACTCTCTCTCCCCCCACTTCCATGAGCTAATACACACATGTACTTATACTCAAACAGATATAAGAAAATATATATTTAATGTTTTTACATTAAAAATTCTGGTTTCACTGATCATCACCTAAAAGCACATTTAGGAATAACATTAATCAGGTGTCAGGCAGATATGGGGGGGATGGTTGTATACATACATAATGAGTGTGATGTACACTGTCTAGGGGATGGACACACTTGAAGCTCTAATTCGGGGTGGGGGGCGGCAAGGGCAATATACAAAACCCAAACTTTTATACCCCCATAATATGCTGAAATAAAAAAATTAAGATTAATAAAAATAGAATCCTTTTGATTTCAAGTGGATTTTGAGATTTACAATACAAATTACTTTGATTAAAAATTGTTCTTAAAGGGAAAAAAATTCTGTATTTATTATTTACATTCTACTTTTTTCCAGCCAGAATTTGTGGTGGCTTGAAATATTAAAATATATACTGAAGAACAATTATAATCAGAGTTACATTTATAAAAGACAGCTCTGGGAACATGCAAAGAAACAACTGGAAATAAAAGAATGAATTACTTGACATAAATTAGTCTCTATTATTGGATGGTAAACTTTATTTTGAGATTGTCATAAGGCAAAGCTAAAGAAAAAAATGTTGGGTCATATAATTATTTAAGGCATGGAAACATACAAAGTCATTGGGAAAGACAGAGCTTTTTTGGCATAAAGGTAAAGAGGAACCTGTTTGTAGACTCGTTAAAATAATGACCATTATGTTACTCAAAGGAAAATGTCTTTGATTAATTTTATAAAAGACACAAAAATTTCTCATAAAATGTTTCTTTTAATGCCTTTCTACACAAAGAGGAGACAATAAATTAAATTGTAAATTCAGTAAAGGCATTTGCATTACCACATTATGAAATTCAGTGTTGTTGCTTTTTGTTGAGCTAACATAATAGAGACAGGTAGAATTTCAGCTCATATGGAGCTTATTCTGAAGTGAGGGGAAAGAGACACATAAGTAAACAAGTAAATGAACAAGATAATTGCAATAGTGACTAGTTCTATGAACAAAATAGAACAAGGTACTTTGGGTTAGAGAATGAATGGACAGTTGGAAATTTATTTACTTGATGGAGGGGCATATAAGTACCTTAATTATTAGTAGTATATGCTGTTGGTTAAATAATGAAGACCCAATGTTGGGTTTAATTTCTGTGATGAAGATTAAGAGACTTATTTTATTCTTGATTCATGTGAGGACAATCACAATTGTGTATAGAAATGGATTGCAGAAACACCTGCAGGTATTGTAAAAAATTGGACTCATGATGAGTGCATTGCGCACCGTTTGGGGAATGGTCACGCTTGAAGGTGCTGACTCCGGGAGGGGGGGGGGTGCCAGGAGGGGATGGGTATATACCTACATGATGAGTGCAATGCGCACTGTCTGGGGAATGGACACGCCTGGAGCTTTGACTTGGGGGGACAGGCGGTACATGGGCAACATATGTAACCTGAAATTCTGTATCCCCCATAATAAGATGAAATAAAAAAAAAGAAAGAAAGAAAGAAAAAAATTGGACTCAATAATAAAAAAAAAACTTCAATATACCTGACAAGTTTAATACATATTTGGCTGAGACCCCAAAGCAGTAAGCCATAAAAATACTTTTGGTTTCTAATTGTAAAGGAAAGTCCTAAAAGAATCTCTATGTCTCCATCTTCATGGATGTCACATAGTAAGCTAAAAGCCACAAGGGACTGAATTATTTGAGCAGTTAGATAGAGTCATTCAATGCTGTCCACTTAAGTACTGAATAATGGGTGCGAAATGCAGCAGTATCATTAAAATATGTAATCTGTTCTTTGTGACAATAAATTATTTATTTATTTATTTTTTATTTAATATTTTATTTTTTTAATCACAATAAAATACCCCTCATTATCAGCATGGAAGAGAACACTTCACTTCCTATTTGTAATAGTAGGTGTGCTTGTGCAGTTCAGAATAAAATTTAAAATTTTAAAATATCTAAAAACTAGTCCTGAGCTGCACCCTTCAAATAGAAATTTGATTATACCAAATAATAACCTAAACCATAATGATGCTGGAAGTATTATTTTATTGTATAAGCTTTTAAGGATTACTAATACTCATGTATACTGAAAGTGTGTAATTTTTCATGAGTAATTCTAATCTATAAATTCCAAGGCTAGTAGGAGTTTAAAACATGCATTTTAAAAAATCATGTTTTTCTTAATCACTTTTCCAGGTGAAATAAAACAATAACAATGTTCAAACTAATAGCTGTTTTCTAAATACGTATTAGATTGAGAGACCTAATCAGTTTGTCAAGAAGATAACTATCAATGAGCCTTTTATAATTATCTGTATTGAGTTATAATTAGCATACCATAAAATTCACCTATTCAAAGTATTCAGTTAATTTTGCACACTTAAAATAGCCTCAAATCTTTTTTTTTTTTTTTTTGGAATAAGGCAGGGTATAAATAAATGAATTCATAAGTAAATAAATTCAAATTTTTGGCAAGCAAAAATTAAGATAGGATAATTTTTGTGTGGGGGTGAATACATTCATGTATGTGTGTAATGGTTGGAATCATCTGGAGATGATGAAAGACTTCATGGTTTGAAAGGAGTATACTGGATTTGAAATGAGAAGAACTGAGAAATAATATCATATCTGCTATTTATTAACTCATTAACTTAAAAGGGTAATAATCACAACATACTTTATAATGTTGGGTATAAAATGAAATCTGTGTTCTACTGTTCTGTAAACTGTAAAGCATTCTGATTCACTGAAAAGCAGTTATCATTAAAACTTATTTATAACCTAGAATGTTATATCATGATCAATAAGATGTGATATAAAAGGATTTAATGGAAAGTCCTAGAATTAGGTTCAATATATATGAACCAGAAGAACTTCCTTGTCATTAACTGTTCAGACTTTAAACAATCACAATATGAACCAATAGTATGTCATATGGCTACCAAAATAAGCCAATACAATCTTTGGCTACTTCACTAGAAGTTTCCTGACATAGGGGTCGGGGGAACAGGATATGGGTGATACCAGACCTACTGGATTCTCTGCTGGTCAGATTACATTTGCAGTTTTAGGTCTAATTATAGTCACCATCCTCTAAATGAAGGATATTGAAATTGGAGTATATCTGGAATAGAATATCCAAGATGGTCAGAAGTCTGGAAAACCATGTGATATGAAGAGGAACAGCTGAAATAAGACACATATATGTTTTACAGTTTAGCAGAAGTAAAAAAAATATCATTGTGGGCTGAAGTAGTCAGGAAAAGCTTTAGGGGAGAGGCAAAATCTAATCTGGGCATTAAGAATGGAATTTGAAAAAGAAATGTGTACTTGAGAGAGCTATACATTTAGAGTCAATAAATCTTGGATTTCATTTCTATTTAACTGAATTTGAAGGGCTGAAAAGCAAATACAATTGCTAAGCTAATATAAGCTACTGAAAGCACTTGTTTCTGATTATACTGAAATAAAAATTTGGGACAGGATACCTAACATAGAAATCTCATTAATAAATCTTAAGGGAAATCTGTATGGTAATGAGTAACATTGGAGTTTGCCCTTTCAGTGAGATTTCCACAATCCTTTGATATTAAAAATAAATAGTCAGAGGTTTTTGTTTGCATAGAAACAGTGACAACTGGGAGCTATCGTTTCTGATGAGGTTGGTGATCACCCTCACTCTTCACCCTTGATGGCAAAAAGAGAGATTGTTTTGTTTTGCTTTGCTGTAGTTTTGGAGATCTGCGGTAAGAAATGAAAAGTAAAATGAACATATTATGTGGATCTGTATTTTAAATCAATAAATCATATAAAGGAAGAAAAATCCATGGCAAGAAAACTTTAAAAATATATATTAAAAGGTTAGAAAAGAGAATTTTAGATGTTCCCAATTCAAGGAAATAATACATATTTGAGGTAATGTATATCCTAATTACTCTGCTTTGATCATTACACATTGTATACATGTATTGAAATATTACTCTCTATCCTATAAATAAATATAATTATTACATGTAAGCTAAAAATAGAAGGAACAATAACAAAAATGAGAAAAAACTCAATGACAAATGAAATGTATTTATTTTAAAATAAAATTAACTACAATTGATGAATTATGTGGAGTCTATACCATTATAAAATTATTTTATTAGATGTATTTCTAAAGTATACTAAAACTATAGTTCCTGTGATGTGACTATTGTCTATCATGAAATCATTAGAGTTGTGACAGCTTTATATACTCCTTTACTAGTTAATATGTAACATTGATCAACTACCTGGTAATACCATTCGGATCTTTCAAAAATAAAATATTTTCTGTGAGGAATCTCTCCCTATACACATATATGTACATATATGTATATATATATTTCTTGAATAGTCAGCAAATATGTAGACGTCAATTAGTTTAACACTCTAATTTGAAATGAACATATTTTAATAAAGTGTTTTCATTAAAATACAAAATAATAAATCTAGCCCATGAGAAAAAATGATAATTAGACATTAAGCATGGTATTGATTGAATCCTCATGAGAAATGAAAGGCTTTTTAAATGCCATATTTTTTATTAGATCACTTAACATTAAAATAGTGTTATAAAGTTACACAGTAGGGAGAGATGTTCACCACTAAATAAGCTATGCTGAATTAAATTATAGCATATAGGCAGGTGTATGCTAACATTCTAAAGCATATATTATATGATAAAACATTGAATATATTAAAAATTCTTTTTTAAAACTGTATAATCAATAACTCTAGCTATTGTCTGATAATAGAATCATGCCTTGATTCATTTTACAAATTATTTTAGCTTATATATCTTTATATTTTCTTTTTTCCTATATCTTTTTAAAATATAAATAAGGCTTTCTATATGAAACAAATAAACACTTCAATAACACTGATATTACATAAGGTTTTCATGGGTCTTAATCAAGAACTCAACTGATCTTACTTTGATAATGTGATTATAAAAATTTGTGCTAGAAAAACCCTACAAAAATATAAATATCCATGTCCCTGTTATTTGGTTGTCAATGCATTGCCACCAAATGGTAACTTTGATGAAATACTTATGTACAATACCTGTATTTCAATACCACAGAAATGTTAAATATTTCTTAATACAGTTTTCTGATTTTCAAAATGTGGTGACAATTTCTAGAATTTATTCTTGTTGATAAAGTTTCCTTCCTCTTTTTGTATTGTATTTTGATTATATTTCCAAACATATCCCTATTTCAGGATGAAATTAAATTAAAATGTCCTTCCCTCATTTACTACCGAAGATTAATGGAATGGTAATGTTTACAAGGTAACATAATCTAATTTAAATTTAAGCAGATTTAAGGATCCACTTTGATAAATTTTTGCCTTTTCTACATTAAGGTAAAATTAAGCTAACAAAGAATGATGTCAGCAAGATGGTGGAATAAGAAGCTCTAGCCCTAGCTTCCCACAGAAGCATTGATTTAACAATGATATGTACACCAAAATTCCTTTATGAGAAGACCATAATCCACTTAAGAAGTTGCAATAGGCCAGGCGGGGTGGCTCACGCCTGTAATCCTAGCACTCTGGGAGGCGGACGCAGGTGAATCGCTCAAGGTCAGGAGTTCAAGATCAGCCTGAGCAGGAACGACACCTCGCCTCTACTAAAAAATAGAAAGAAATTATCTGGCCAACTGAAATATATATAGAAAAAAAAATTAGCCGGGCATGGTGGCGCATGCCTGTAGTCACAGCTACTCGGGAGGCTGAGGCGGTAGGATCGCTTAAACCCAGGAGTTTGAGGTTGCTGTGAGCTAGACTGACGCCACGGCACTCACTCTAGCCTGGGCAACAAAGGGAGACTCTGTCTCACAAAAAAAAAAAAAAAAAAAGACATTGCAATACTCAAGATGAACACAAAACCAAGAACAACTGCATTGAAATCGCTAAGGAAAAGCAATTTCAATTTAGCTGCATCAGCTCCTCTCCCAAGCAAGCACAGCTCAGCACTGAGACAGGCTGAATCAGTATGAATCTTCTTCCTTGTGCTAAATAAGAGAATAAAGCATGTCTTCAATGTCTTGGCCTTTTGGTGTGCTGCCAAAACCATTTTCCGTCTTGCTTTGCATGTAGTGCTAATGGAACAGGAAAAGTTTAGATGCCTAAAGAATGTTAATAACATAGGAAGAGGGGCAGGCAGTTCTGTGAGATTGAGAAAAGTCACAGAAACTGAGGTTTCTTCTCCAGGAGAAAGGGAGAGGAGTGGACCATGCCTTCAACATTCTGACCTTTCAATGCACTGCTTAAGGTGCTGGCTTCTGTCTTGCCAAACTTAAAGAAGTGACAGAACCCGTAAAGTTTAGGAGGTGGGGGCTAGCTAAGAAATAAAGAAAAGGGGCAGGTGTCTTACTGCACTCATTCATGGCTCTGTATGATTGGAAGAAGGTGAATAACTTGATGTTTCTCCAGAGGGAAGGAGGGAGAGGAATGGAGCATGCCTCCAACATCCTGGCCCATGGTACAGCATTCAGACACCAGAGGGAACAAGAGAGTATAGGCTTCTGAAAAACAAACAAACAAAAAAACAAAAAACATAAATCTGTAAATTCCCTCTAATTAGGAATCTACCCACAGAAATACAGAAAAGGCACATTCATAGAAAAGGGTTGAGAGGCTCCTAGAATATTCAGAAAGAAAAGAACAATAAAGAATGAAGATATCCTACTGGAATTATAGAATACTAGCAAGTGAATAAATAAACACATTGTAGAATTTCCACAAGGAGAAGAGAAAGAAAAAGGAAGAGAAAACTTATTTTAAAAAATGGCAGAAAATTCCCCAAGTCTGAGATGGGATACAGACATATAGATTCACAAAGCCCAAAGGATGAAAAGAAGTCTCTTCTTCTGGGTTTAGGATTGGTTTGCTCTTCCTTTTCCAGTTCCTTGAGATGATTCAGTAGATTGTTGATCTTTCTGTCTTTAGAATGTGGGCATTTAGGGTTATGTGTTTTCCTCTCAGGACTACTTTTGCTGTACCCCAGAGATTTTGATAACTTGTGTCTCCGTTAGCATGTAGTTTAAATAATATTTTGATTTTCATCTTTATCTCCTCCTTGACGCAAATATCATTCAGCAATAGGTTGTTTAATTTCCATTACTTTGTGTAGAGATGAGTTGTTTCCGTTGGAATTGATTTCTAATTTTATTCCACTGTGGTCTGAGAAGATACACGGTATGATTTCTACTTTTAAAAAAATTGTTGAGACATGTTTTTTGGCCTAGGATGTTATCAGTCTTAGAGAATGTTCCATGAGCTGATGAGAAGAATGTATATTCAGTAGTTTTGGAGTAAAATGTTCTGTAAATGTCTGTTAGGCCCATTTTTTCTTGAGTTCTGTTTAAGTCGATTGTTTCTTTTCTTAATTTCTATTTGGAGGATCTGTCCAGTTCTGTCAGTGGGGTGTTGAAGTCCCCGGATCTTTATCATTTTGTTTAAATTGAGTAGGATTTGCTTTATGACTCTGGACACTCTTGTGTTAGGTGCATACATATTTAGGATTAAGTCTTTTGCTCAATTGTTTCCTTCACCATTTTACAGTGACCATCTTTGTCTTTCTTTACTAGTTTTGATTTGAAGTCTATGTTATCTGACATGAGAACAGCTATACCAGATTTCTTCTGGTTTCCATTTGCATGGAATATTGTTTTCCATCCTTTCACCCTGAGTCTAAATGAGTCCTTGTAGGTTAGATGTGTTTCTGCAGATAACAGATACTAGGATTATATATTTTTTATCCATTAAGCCAGCCTGTGTCTCTTGAGAGAGAAGTTCAAGCCATTCACATTCATTGAAAAAATTGAATTACAAAGCTTCTGTACAGCCAAGGACACAACCGACAGAGGAAATAGACAACCTACAGAATGGGAGAAAATATTTATATGCTATACATTTGATAAAGGGCTGATAACCAGAAACTACAAAGAACAGAAGAAAATCAACAAGAAAAAAAAATCAAACAACCTCATTAAAGTTTGGGCAAAAGACATGAACAGGAACTTTGCAAAAGAAGATAGGGTAATGGCCAACAAACATATTTAAAAACTGATCATCTCTAATCATCAAGAAAATGCAAATCCAAACCATAATGAGATATCCCTAACTCCAGTGAGAATAGCTTTTATCAAAAAGTCCCAAAACAACATGTGCTGGCAAGAATGAGGAGACAAAGGTACACTTATAAACTTTTGGTGGGAACAGAAACTAGTACAACCTCCATGGAAAGCAGTATGCAGGTACCTCAAAGAACTAAAATAGACATACAATTTGATCCAGCAATCTCACTACTAGGTATTTACCCAAAGGGGAAAAAAGATATTCTATAAAAAAGACATCTGTGCTCGAATGTTTATAGCAGCACAATTCACAATTGCAAAGACATGGAAACAACCCAAGTGCCCATCAATACATGAGTGGATTAATGAAATGTGATATATGTATACTGTGGAGCACTACTCAGTCATACAAAATGCTGATGTAACAACTTTCATAAGAACCTGGATGGAAGTGGAGACCTTTCTTTTTAGTGAAGTATTGCAAGATTGGAAAAACAAGCTCTACATGTACTAAATACTAAATTGGAACCAATTGATCAACACTTATGAAATAAATTAAAAATCTTTACTTTAAACAAAAGGAAAAGCTTCCTGACATTGTTCTAGGCAATGATTTCTTGAGCAGGATACCAAAAGTTTACAAAAGTAAAGCAAAGCAAATATATGGGACTCCATCAAACTAAAAGTCTTTTTTGTAGCAAAGGAAAACAATCAACAGAGTGCAAAGGCATACTATAGAATGAAAGAAGATATTTGCAAACCATGTATCTGATGAAACATTGATATACAAGATATGTAACTCCTCAAACTCAACAGCAAAACAAAATAAAATCACCCGGTTTTAATGACTTCAATAGACATTGCTTCAAGATAGAAAAAGATGCTCAACTGCACTAATAATCATCAGGGTAATACAAATACAAACAACAATTAGAAATCACCTCATACGTTAAGACAGCTCTTATCAAAATAACAAAAGATGACAAATGTTGGTGAGACTGTGAAGAAACTGGAACCCTTGTACTTTGTTGGTGAGAATGTACAATGCTGCAGCCATTATGTAAAATGGTATGAAGATTCCTCAAAAAATTAAAAATAGAACTACTATATGATCCCAAAATTCCACTTCTGGGTATTAATCCAAAAGAATTGAAATCAGAATCCTTTTAAAATTTTTTAATTGACACACAACAATTGTACATATTTATGGGGTACAGTGTCATACTTCTTTACCTGTATACAACTTATAATGATCATATCAGGGTAATTATCATATCTATCTCCTCAAAAATTTATCATTTCTTTGTGTTGGGACCATTCAAAATCCTCTTTTCTAGTTATGTGAAAATACAGTGTAAATTTTGTTAACTATAATCCCACTAAAATGCTAGAGAACACTAGGACATATTCCTCCTAACTGTAGTTTCATAACTCTATACCAACTTCTCCCCATCTCTTCCTCGATACTACCATCCTCAGCCTCTAGTAATCACTGTTTTACTCTCTACTTCAATTATATCAGCTCATTTAGTTTCCAAATATGAATGAGAACATGTGATCTTTATCATTCTGTGTCTGTTTTATTTCATTTAATATAATGTCCTTCAGGTTCATCCATGTTGCTACAAATGACAGGATTTCATTCCTTTTATGGCTAAATAGTATTACATTATGTATATATACCTCATTTTCTTTATCCATTCACTTGTTGATGAATACACAGGTTGGTTCCATATTTTGGCTATTTTAAATAATGTGGCAATAAACATGAAGGTGCAGATATCTCTTTGACATACTGATTTCCTTCCTTTAGGATATGTACTTGGCAGTGGAATTGCTGGATCATATGGGAGTCCTATTTTCAGTTTCTTTAGGAGCCTTTATACCATTTTCCCTAATTGCTGTAATAATTTACATTATCACCAACAATGCATAAGATTTCCCTTTTCTTTTTTTTCTTTTTTTTTTTTTTTTTTTTTGAGACAGAGTCTCACTCTGTTGCCTGGGCTAGAGTGAGTGCCATGGCGTCAGCCTAGCTCACAGCAACCTCAAACTCCTGGGCTCAAGCAATCCTACTGCCTCAGCCTCCCGAGTAGCTGGGACTACAGGCATGAACCACCATGCCCGGCTAATTTTTTTCTATATTTTAGTTGGCCAGATAATTTCTTTCTATTTTTAGTAGAGACGGGGTCTTGCTCTTGCTCAGGCTGGTCTCAAACTCCTAACCTCGAGCGATCCACCCGCCTCGGCCTCCCAGAGTGCTAGGATTACAGGCGTGAGCCACCGTGCCCGGCCAAGATTTCCCTTTTCTCCAAATTCTTTCCAGCATTTGTTATTCTTTGTCTTTTTGATAAAAAAAACATTGTATTTAGGATGAGATGAAATCTCATTATGGCTTTGATTTGCATTTCCATGATGACTGGTGACATTGAACATTTTTTCATGTACTTGGCCATTTTATATATTCTTTTGTGAAATGTCTACTCAGATCATTTGCCCATTTTTAAGTCAGATTATTTTTTTAAATGTTTTTAATTTTGCCATTGAATTATTTGAATTCCTTGTTTATTCTGGATATCAATCCCTTGCAAAATGAATAGTTTGCAAATATTTTCTCCCATTCTTCAAGTTGTCTCTTCACTCTATTTATTGTTTCCTTTGCTGTGTAGAAGCTTTTTAGTATGATATAATCCTAAAGGGGTGGGGAACCTGCAGCCCTGTTGCCACACTTGGCCTTCTGGATTCTTAGTATGGCCTTTTGACTGAATCCAAATTTTACTAAAAGGATTTCATTAAACAGATTTGTCCTATGAGTTTGGATTTGGTTGAGGGGCTGCACTTTAGGATCTGGATGGCCACATTTGGCCTTGAGGCTGTAGATTTCACATCCCTCATTGGGTCTTGCATTTAGGTCTTTAATCCACTTTGAGTAAATATTTGTATATGGTGACAGATAGGGTTCTAGTTTCATTCTTCTGTATATGGATATCCAGTGAAATCAGGATGCTGAAGGGATATCAGTACTTTCATGTTTATTGCAGCATTATTCGCACTTATGATAAAGAAATTTTGGTATATACATATAATGAAATATAAAAAGAAAGAAATCTTGTCATATGTGACAATGTGGATGAACCTGGAGAACATTATGCTAAGTGAAATTGGCTAGTTACAGAAGAATAAATACGTTATTCCATTTATATAAGGCATGTAAAATAGTCAAACTTATAGAAACAGAGAGTAGAATAGTGGTTGCCAGGGACTGGGGGTGGGGACAATAGGGGATTGCTTGTTGAAGGATACAAGTTATACAAGTAGAGTAAGTTCAGGAAGTCTGCTCTAAAGCATTGTTCCTATAGTTGACAAAATACTGTGTTTTGCACTTAAAAATTTTCTAAGAGGGTAGATCTCATTTTTAAGTGTTCTTGCCACAATAAAAAATTAGCTAACAACATATGGAAAATTGTATCAGAGGCCTGCAAATGAACATATTCCTATTGAAAGCAGTAGAGACTACAGCTATTTATGGCTTAACAAAGAACAATGGCTGCCTTGAAAAAGAGGAAGTAATCCAAAAATAAATGTGGAAATTAATGACATGGATAAGGGTAGAATATTTGGAACACGACATATTTTTCTAGTATTCCTTAAATTACACTCTGTCTACTTAAGAGAAACAAAACAAGGAGTACTAAGGTAAAATTGAAGCATTGTTCTCACAAGGCTCTAAAAGAAAAGGCTAATGGGCAACACTCCCTTTCAGTATCTGGAGCTTACCTTAACAGAAGTCTTCCCCTGTCTATAGAGAGGCACAGGTAGCTCTTTTTGGGTACCTAATTATTCCTGAAAGGAATAAGTATGTCTCACATATATAAACACACCATACTTCAGTAGTTGACAGTGCGATGAAGGGTATACTTTTGCAAGCAATTTTTTTTTTTCTAATTTACAAAGTACATTATCTAAAGTTTATTGGATGTATTACTATTATATTATTATTAACATATACAAAATACCAACATCATCTATGGCTTTTTTGGGTACACTATTATTATATAGTACTATTATAGCACTTCTTATGTTCCATTTGCATTATAGTTATTGATATACATATTTTATGTTCTTTACTAGAGAACAAACAACTTGAAAGTAATTTTTTTATACATCCTTCTTTGAATCAATGTGTCTTGCTTCTGTTAACCAGTCTAAATGTTCATTGAATTTATGATTAAAGTAGTAGTTTTGGGAAATTTTTTACCTTTCCTGTGTTTTTTTGTTTTCTAAATATGAGAGAAATTTATAGTAATTCACTTTCTTGGCTCTTATTTACTGTTTTCTACCAGTGTAAAAAACTTGCAGTCAGAATTAATTTAACTTCTTTAATAAAAAGTAGTGAGAGCATCTTGACATATAAAACTGAATCTAGAGTGTCAAATCAAAACACTGCTGAACAGTGAGAAAGACTGAACCAGTGGAAAGGTACAAAGCTCCAACTATCTCAACTAAGCCTGTCAACATGACAGCATTTTAATGGTTCTATGTTGTAGAAAATATTCCCTTTATGTCTCCCAAAGTGCTTCCAGAACAGGGGTTGACAAACTACAGACAATGGGCCAAATCCAGTCAGCCATGAGTTTATGTATGGATTATAAGTTAAGAATGGATTTTTATATTTTTAAGTAGTTAAAATTAAAAAAGAACAAGAAAATTTACAATTATAAAATTCAAAATACAATGTCCATGAATGTGGTTTTATTGGAACCTTGTTACACTCACTTACGTATGTGTCATCTATGGCTGTTTTCAAGCTAAAGTCAGAGTTCAGTGCTTGTAACAGAGACCAGGTGGCTTACAAAGGCTGAAATATTTACTCTCTATCTCTTAACACAAAAAGCTTACCTACCCCTGTTCCACAACACTGATTACATTCACGCCTCGTAATGTGTTTCTAGAACATCCAACAAAATAATTAAAAGTTTTTATTATCCTATTTTCTATATTTTTGGTTTGATTTTACCACAATTCAAATAAGACACTGATGTATTAAATGGATTCCTAAATCTCTCCATCCACTGTGTGAATTGCTAAAAATTGTTAGCTTCTAACCATTACCATTCCAGAAATCCACTTTAGCAAATGAAGGAAGGATGTTTGTAATTGACTGAATTATGGAGATATGTGGAAATCTCTACAAATGAGAAGTTGAATGAAAGGATTAGTAAAATAACAATGACTTATATTTTATGTAAAATAATTAACTGAGTGAATAAGCAATGGCTAAATAATCAGGGGACAGTTGTTATCACCTCTAAGCAGCTATGGTATGCTTAATGGTCTACGTTATCATATAAGATGCATGAGGTATAATAAAAATTGTTCAAACATGTAAAATGATGATGTTAACATTTATTGGACCCTTATATCTGAGGCACTAGTCCAAAACCTTTGCATTTATTCTCTCACTTAAACTTCCACACAGTCATATGAAATATGTGCATGTACTTTTCTCATTTTAAAAATTAGAGAAACCGAGGATTAAAGAGGTTAAATAACTCACTCAGGTCATAGCAACAAACAATTGGAATAACTAACATTTGAACTTAGACATTCTGACTCCATGATGCACCCTATTCTGCCTTTTTCTATAGGGCTCACTAGGAAAATAACCCAGAAAACAAGGACCTTTTACTTGGAGTGGACATGGGGCCATAAACAGCCTTTATGTAGAAAATAATGAACATAATAGGTTTCATAGCATGATATGAAGATAAATTAAATTGCTTATATCAATTAATTAATTTGTTACCTTATCATATTACACATCTAATCAGAGTGCTTTGTCATTTCCATTAGTTTTATAAAAGAAATGATGCCTGATATTTTGAGCAGATTGAGTGTAAACTGATACAGACTAAGAAAATAATGACCCTTCTAGGGAGAAAAAAACCGTATACTACAAAGTCACACTTTGTCTGCTATCCATAGTGATTGCCAATTATTCTCTATATTTGGAGCCAGAGCATGGAGAAGATCAAGGGTATAGTATCCAAAACAGCATGGTATGGGCACAAGAGCAGAGAGATAGACCAATGGAACAGGACTGAGAACCCATATATAAAACCATCCTCATGTAGCCATCTGATCTTTGAAAAAGAGAAAAAAAACATACACTGTGGAAAAGAATCCTTATTTAATAAATGGTGCTGGGAAAATTGGATAGCCACATGTAGAAGAGTGAACAGCACCTCTCACCACTCACAAAAATCAAATCACAGTAGATAACAGACTTAAACCTAACACATGAAACCATAAAAATTCTAGAAGAAAATGTTGGAAAAACTCTTATGGACATGGGCCTATGCAAAGAATTTATGAATAAGACCCCCCAAAGCAATCACAGCAACAACAAAAATAAATGAACGGGACCTGATCAAATTAAAAAGCTTCTGCACAGTCAAGGAAATGATCATTAGAGTGAACAGACAACCTACGGAATGGGAGAAAATATTTGCATGCTGTACATCTGATAAAGGGCTGATAACTAGAATCTATACAGAACTCAGGAAAATCAGCAAGAAAAAAAATCAAACAACCCCATTAAAAACTGAGCAAAGGACATGAACAGAAAATTTTCAAAAGAAGACAGAGTAATGGTCAACAAACATGAAAAAATGCTCAACATCTCTAATCATCAGGGAAATGCAAATCAAAACCACAATGAGGTATCATTTAACTCCAGTGAGAATGGCTTTTATCAAAAGCTCTCAAAACAACAAATGTTGGAGTGGATGTGGAGAGATAGCAACACTCATACACTGCTGGTGGGACTGCAAACTAGTGCAACCCCTGTGGAAAGTAATATGGAGATATCTCAAAGAACTAAAAGTAGAACTACCATTTGATCTAGAAATCCCACTACTGGGTATTTACCCAAAGGGGAAAAAAAAAAGACATTCTATAAAAAAGACACCTGCACTCAAATGTTTGTAGCAGCACAATTCACAATTTCAAAGATGTGGAAATGACCCAAGTGCCCATCAATACATGAGCGGATTAATAAAAGTGTTATATGTATACCAGGGAGTACTACTCAGCCATAAGAAATAATGGTGAACTACCTGTTGTATTATCCTGGGGGGAGCTGGAGACCATTCTTCTTAGTGAAGTATACAAACACCACATGTACTGACTATTAAATTGGTACTAATCTATCAAAACTTATGTGCACATATGCAAGTAACATTCATTAGGTATCTGGTAGGTGGGGGGGGGTAAACTTACACCTAATGGTTGTGGTGCACATTATCTTGGGGATGGTCATGCTTGTATCTCTGACTTTGGCAGTACAAAGGCAATTTATGTAACCAAAGCATGTGTACCGCCGTAAAATTCTGAAATTTAAAAAAAGAAAACGAAAAGACAGGAGGCTAAGTGGATTGCATTTGCCACAGCAGCAAGAGAATATTGTTATATACAAGCTCAGACTTGACTCTATAGTGATATTTGCTTAAAAATTATAGCTATTGATTCATGAAACTAATCTTGACAAATTACAATGGTTACTTTTCAGTTACAGTTCACTCTAAAATCAACCAGACATATTTTTTATAATGCCATATTATTTTAGATGTTTTGTAGATGATGTTTATTTTACCATGGCTATTTCCACTTTGCCACCATTTAAGCTGCCATTATGGAATCTACACTTGCTAGTTCAAAGTGTTAGGAGACTGCCTTGGAAGTATTCAGTAGAACCAATTGTCAGTCGCAATAAAAGTCCATCTAGCTTTCCACTCCTTTCCTGGGTACCTGGTTTCTACTACTATATCTACTATATCCCCTGCAGATACGCATGTAGATGATTGAATACTCCATTTATTAGTGAAGAATTTCACTAAATGTTTCAATGTTGGATATGAGGAAGGTTATAGCCATTAGCAACATATGATGAATACTCTGTCACATTGTGAATTTTGATCCAGAAAAATTGCATGTATATAATAATAATCTCAGAGAAATGAAGAGTTATGAAAAAAATCTGCATTTTTTTTTCTTAAAAACAGGGTCTCTCTCTGTCATCCAGGCTGAACAGCAGTGGTGCAGTCAGCCTCCTGAGCAGGTTGGATTACAGGCATGAGCCACTGTGCCCTGTGAAAAGTCTTAAAAACAGGTTGTTTAATATTTCTAAAGCCCAGAAAAAATGAATATAAAAATCAGATACAACAATAGAAAATATGAATAATTTACCAAGAATATGTTTTATTTAGGTGAAGAGATAAAATTACTTTCCAGACTGGGAAGAGACATTAAAGGAACTAGAGACTACCATCCTCCATGAAATGCAGCAGATACTGCATAATGATGAAAGCCTCAGGAGTAGAATATCTCAGAGATATCAGCATGGAAACAGTCTAAAGCAAAAAGTAACTTAAATGTCTTACCATTTTATACACTGCATATTATACTGTGTATATAATATACAGAACATAATCTGTATATTTCTCATTTGTTAGGACTATGCTAATCTCATGAAAATTAGATTATTTTATTTACTGTGCAGTATTCAAATGTTAATGTTTATTTTAGACATCAATATTCATAAAATAGAGAAATAAAATGAAAAGAGACATATATGGTTTGCTTTATTTAATATTTAAGGAGTCTATACTCCTCAGTAAAATATGACAGAAGCCAAGGATTTTGGAAACACTGTCCAGTAAAAGAAGCAACTCAAATATAAGATTATCTGCAGCTTTGCGGTCCGTGGCACTGTCTCTCTCCTTTCAAGGTTTTCTCATAGTAAATGGTTGAAGTTTAAGATGAGGAAGGCAAAATAATGGGGGTGAAGGATGTAGAGCTAGGTGAAGCACATACTCAAAATTGCACGAGTAATTTATGGTGATAGAATTTGGGGCTTTCCATTATATCTCACCATGAAGTTCCAGCAAATTACCACAAAATAAAGCTCTTCCTTAAAAAAAAGTGAAATCAAATTGTGATTTACCAAGGTGACCAGTATGAGTAGAATTTACTAAATAGAATCTTCTAAAGAAAATTTTCTAATTTAATTAGATATTCTAACTATAGTAATATTCCTCTAAAAATAATTGATACTTTTTTCAAGGCCTGTTCTGTCACCTGAAAACACCAAATTATGTTTTCCTTCTTCTAGCAAAATAACACACCTAGCAAAAATTAGTGGTATAAATACAGTAGCTTCCAAAAATAAATATCAAAAATCCTCACAGTTCATACCCAGATATTCAGACACAATCTTTATAACAGTCAGTTCCATCACAACCCTGACTTTATAACATTGTCATCCCTAATATACATCAGGCTCAGATTAACATACTCCTTTAATTCATGTTGACTTGTGTTGCACCTTGGAGTTCCATTTTTGAAGCAAATCTAGAGCTGAGATGCCCCTCCGTAAATCAATTCCTATTTCAGTTCATTCCCTCTTATGAAAAGAATTAAAATAGTGAAGAAAGAAAGAAAGAGTTAAGAAAGGGAGAAAGAGAAAAGATCCGATTTTGGAAAATAACAGAAGCTTAGATGTTGTCTATGTCTAGCCTAGAATGGGGATCTGCAGTGAGACTCTCAACCTTTTGATTTCTACATTATTTGACATTAAGTACAAGATTGTGACTTTCCAGCATACCAGACTTACCTACAGTTAAATGCATGCCCTAATAAACATTTCTTAATGAACTACCAAATAAGTGATTTGATGTTGCCTCTTATTCAATTATCAGAATACTTGACAGTAATTACAAGGACCAAATCAGTATGAAAATTCCCCATTCCCTCCTTTTCCTGGCCATATATTCTTAGTTTTCAACAAATAGGAAGAGTGAGCTTATAGTTATTTATATAAATAACTAAGTATGAAGAAATTTTTTAAAACTTAAGTAAAATTTAAAGGACATGCATTAATATTTATGCTAGTTCAGTTTCATTTAGTCATTGAGTCACTAAAACAAAATATATTTAGTTAATTACACCTTGAGAACAAGGCATGGTTTTTGAAAGCATGACTTTTTCTAAGAAGTATATATGTATATATATATGTGTATGTGTATCTATATCTGTTTATCTCTCTATATATACATAAATTGTTTAAATAGGATTATGAAAACTTTGATATGAAGATTTTAGAATCATTTCTGTAATTTCCAATTAAAGTTGAAAAGCTAGAAAATCATATAAAATCAAAACATTAATAAATATAAAAATTAAAATCTTTTGGAGGAAATGTCCTTTAGAATTCAAATTAATATAAATAAAAATCATCCTGTATTTTATTAAATCTTCTTGATGTAGTCAAATAAGTATGTTTTTAAAGGGTAAGTTGCTCTAAATCAGTGATCTCTTGGTTCTCACATATCAACTACTAAAGCAAAAAGGCCTGGAAATTATCGAGATATCTTTAGTTTACTCTTTTACTCATAAATGTACTTATTATTTGGCAATATTGTGGATGCGACTTTGACCAGAGCAGCTCTCTTAGTGATGTGAACACTGTTCTTGTAAATGCTAGAGCCATCTCTTTTTAGAGTTATGGAAATAGAGATGAGGAGAGATAGTATTTTACTACAAATAATTAGTTCCTTGTGTTTTGTTTCTTTTGATCACATACCAGCATCAAAGCATGCCTTCTGGGAAATAGCACAATAATATAGCAGTAGCAAGGATGAGTGATTAAGATGGTTCAACGCAGAGATGTTTTATAAATGAAATAAATTGAATAATCAGCTTGACTTCAATAAATACAGTATATTCTGATGTTACAATGTATACCATGCTCAAAACTATTAATAAACCATTCCATGTATTCAATGCATTAGAGTCTGCAGCATATCTTACTAAATGGTCCTGCATCCATCAGAAAAAAAAATAAGAAAAATCTTATAAATACTAGATATGCAAATGGCTTAACCACTAAAAATACTTAATAGCCCATTAGCTTACAAGTGTTTCTTAAATACACTTTTAAAATATAAACAATTATCATTCATAAAAAGCAATTCTATTTCTATTTATTTATTAATCATAAATTACTATCAGTGATTCAGCATGAAAAAATATAGATATTTAAATTCTGTTTTTCAAAAACTTGTAAATTAAACGTTAAAAGTATGTGATGATCAAGCTATTTAATTAATATACACAAATCAGAGGCATTTATATATGCCAATAACAGTCTATCAGAAAACCAAATTAAAGACTCAATACCCTTCAAAATAGCAACAAAGAAAATAAAATATCTAGGTATATATCTAACTAAAGAGGTAAAGGACCTCTATAAGGAAAACTATGAAACACTGAGAAAAGAAATAGCAGAACTTGCAAATAGATGGAAAAATATACCATGCTCGTGGATCGGAAGAATCAACATTGTTAAAATGTCTATACTACCCAAAGTGATCTACAGATTCAATGCAATCCCTATTAAATTACCAACATCATTCTTTACAGACATAGAGAAAATAATTATACACTTTGTATGGAATCAAAGAAGACCCCGTATAGCAAAAGCAATTTTAAGCAACAAAAACAAAATGGGAGGTATTAATTTGCCAGACCTCAAACAATACTACAAGGCCGTGGTTCTTAAAACAGCCTGGTATTGGCACAAGTGCAGGGACACAGACCAGTGGAACACAACAGAAAATCCAAATATAGAACCATCCTCATATAGTCACCTAATTTTCGACAAAGCGGGAAAGAATATACCCTGGGGACAAGAATCCCTATTCAACAAATGGTGCTGGGAGAATTGGTTAGCCACTTGTAGAAGACTGAAACAGGACCCACAGCTTTCACCTCTCACAAAAATCAAATCACGGTGGATAACAGACTTAAACCTTAGGCGTGATACAATCAGAATTCTAGAAGAAAATGTAGGAAAGACTCTTACAGACATTGGCCTAGGCAAAGAATTTATGAAGAAGACCCCCAAGGCAATCACAGCAGCAACAAAAATAAATGAATGGGACATGATTAAATTAAAAAGCTTCTGCACAGCCAAAGAAACAGTCCAGAGAATAAACAGACCACCTACAGAATGGGAAAAAATTTTTGCATACTACACATCAGATAAAGGACTGATAACAAGAATCTATTTAGAACTCAGGAAAATCAGCAAGAAAAAATCAAGCAACCCTATCAAAAAGTGGGCAAAGGACATGAATAGAAATTTTTCAAAAGAAAATATAAAAATGGCTAACAAACATATGAAAAAGTGTTCAACATCTCTAATCATCAGGGAAATGCAAATCAAAACCACAATGAGATATCACTTAACCCCAGTGAGAATGGCCTTTATCAAAAAAACCCAAAACAACACATGTTGGCGTGGGTGTGGAGAGACAGGAACACTCATACACTGCTGGTGGGACTGCAAACTAGTGCAACCTCTGTGGAAAGCATTATGGAGGTATCTTAAACAGATTCAAGTAGACCTGTCATTTGACCCAGCAATCCCATTACTGGGCATATACCCAAAGGAAAAAAGGTCATTCTGTAACAAAGGCACGTGTACCCAAATGTTTATAGCAGCACAATTCACAATAGCAAAGATGTGGAAACAACCCAAATGCCCATCAATACATGATTGGATTAGTAAACTGTGGTATATGTATACCATGGAATATTACTCAGCTATAAGGAATGATGAAGATACGACATCTCTATGGTTCTCCTGGAGAGAGTTGGAACCCATTATATTAAGTGAAGTATCCCAAGAATGGAAAAACAAGCATCACATGTACTCACCAGAAAATTGGTTTCCCTGATCATCACCTAAATACAAATCTGGGAACGACACCGATTGGACATCAGACTGAGGTGGGGGGTGGGGGAGGGGATGGGGGTATGCCTACACAATGAGTGCATTGCGCACTGTTTGGGGAGTGGTAACACTTGAAGGTGCTGACTCGGGAAAGGGGGGGTGGGGAAAAAATATGAAACTATTGTTTTTAACTTAAAAAAAAAAAAAAAAAAGAATGACCTAATTAACTGTCTATGCAGTTCTGTCTTAAATTAACTATAGTAGGGCTATCATTATATTTTATTCATTCAAAATGAAAGAACAATGAAATACTATATATTAGTTCTGCACAGTATATCCCCCACATGGGTCTTCTTCACACTTTTTTTGGATTTATATTTTCCGCAAATGACTAGAATTCTCAAATACTAGTAAACATCTATGCTATGCTAGAATGATAAAAGGAAATGATTTTACACAAGGGGAAATACCTATTATTTGAGCTCTAGTGGAAGCAGTACCAGATGTTTCATGAATTTTTATGTTTTTGCAAGTATTCTTTTCTGTTTCAATGACCTAAAACTTAGAGTAGAACCAGCAGTTCTTCATTTATTTTCGCAAGCCACTTTGAAACACAAAAGTAAAAATATGGCCCTTACTAGTGTATTGCTGTCAAGAGAAAACTAAATTATCTGGAGGATGAGAAAGGGGATTTTAAGTACCTTATGTGAATTCTGACAATTTGTGTTGAAAAAGAAAACATTGCAGGATAACATTAAAAGTTATCATAGATGTTTAATAGATATTTATTACCACCTTTATATTGCTGAAGGGAGAATAAGAGAATAGGGCCTAAATTGTTTTAGGATAATTGTTGGTCAGTTTTCAGAAAACTTGTCAATAGTATTTGAATTACCTCCTCATTTCTTGAATAACATTGCAAAATTGATCTACTTAGGGATAATCAAAGCATAAATCGGAACTGATTCAGTTCTTGGTTACCCAAACTACTAATGAGCAGAAGCCAAAAAAGAGCAGATGAATCCCCAACCAGAGAACTTTTTTTCCCTGCTTTTGAACTGAGACTATAGAGAAGCCCCATGTGGTGATAGACAATTGACAAAGTACAACATCTCCTGAATTGACTGAATCTTTTAGATATTTTCTGCAAACAGCAGTGAAATAAACAAGATGATTTAACTATTTCTATGATACTAAGGTTTATGAAATGTACTAATTTATGCATTTGAAGTGGCAGTTATCTGATTTAAAATGTCACAATTATTTCAAATATTTAATTCTAAGAAATTCTGTGATAAGCCTAATCTAAGCACTTTCTAACTTCAGCTATAATGTGGATTGGACACTCATAATTAGAAATAAGGAGTCAAATATGTTGTTGAGAGAGCAGTGTGTTGAGAATCTAGAAGTTAGAAAATTTGGCTTATTGTCCCAGTTTTGCCAGTAATTAGCTGTACTCATTCAGTGCTTTAGGCTTCACCTTTTGCACCTGTACAGTTCTTTTGAAGTCCTTTCTAACCCTAAATGCCGATATATATAACTATGCAATTATAGACACAATTCAACTGAAGTAAAAAGGATAAAAACATTCAGAGCAGAAAGTTCCTTTATCTTCAATATTTTCTAGTTATGAAAATTATTATAGCATATGTACTTGTTCTGATCATCTGTGGCAAGTTCAAGTGTATCTACAATACGTTATGCAGAAATTAAAAACATCTTGATCAGTTGCAAAATATATGCTAATTACTATCAAACTTCCTTCCCTGTGTTATTATTAAGATCAGCCAAGTACTTCTGAAAGGTGATTATTTAACAAATTAAATATCTTAATTAGATTCATAATTTGTAGAGAAAGGCTTTATTTTTCACCTAATTTTCTGGCTTGTTTAAAAATGACAGTAAACCATTTCTCCTTTTTATTGTTTTCCCTTTCAGGGTTACACAGTTTCAGATTTAGGTACTTTTAATATGTTAGCACATGCAAACAAAACCAAAGAAAACATAGGTGAAGAGAGCAACAACTCTGAAGTAATAACAAAAAGTAAAGAGAAAGTGAAAGAAGAGTGGCTTATTAGTTGTGGGAACTGAGGGGGGAAGGCAGTCTGTGGGCAGTGTGCCAAAATATAATCACCATTTTCAATAAATATCTTAAACCTATAGAGTATTATATTAGGAATTATTCTCCAAACTTCAAAATTGGTCACCAGAGAGTCGAGGGTAGCCCTAGTAATGGGAAACTGTCATTTTGTTTCTGAGATTGGAAAACAGAAACTAAATTTAAAAATTCCCTGTGGTTGGCATTTGTTTCTATTCTTGAATTAACCTTTCTATTAATATATTTGCATTTTAAGAGATCTTGAATAATTAATCTTAATTCGATCTTAATTATCCTTGATAGCCTCTATACTAAACACCAGGAGATGTATATCAAGTTGCTGCTTTATAATTTCTCTTAAAGCTTTTATCGGAGGAGGGGTATATTTTTCCATTCCAACTTTATTATGAACTCCTTAAGGGCAGGATCTGAAGGATTATTCATTTGCCATCCTTCCACAGAACCTAAAAAAATATGTTACATGTAGGAGGATTGCAAGGCTAAATTAATGCTGTTGACTCTTTTTTTTTTTATTTCAGCTCATTATAGGGGTACAAAAGTTCAGGTTATATATATTGCCCATGCCTCCCCATCCCCCCGAGTCTGAGCTTCAAGCGTGTCCATTCCCTAGACAGTGCACATCGCACTCATCATGTAGGTATGCACCCATCCCCTCCCCCCACCCCCATCCCCCCAGTCAGAACTTCAAGCATGTCGTTTCCCCCAGGCCGTGCACATCGCACTCATCAAGTAGGTATACACCCATCCCTTTCCCCCAGCCCCCACCTATAAAAAAGACACCTGCACCCGAATGTTTATAGCAGCACAATTCACAATTGCAAAGATGTGGAAACAACCCAAATGCCCATCAATTCATGAATGGATTAGCAAAATGTGGTATATGTATACCATGGAATGTTGACTCTTTTTTAAACATTAGCCTGGTAACATGTCAGAACTTGTGAATGTAAATCATAGATTCAAGTCTTAGTGTTTTATTTCTTTCATGCTTATCTTTATTGATATATCAGGTTTTAGGATTCTGTAAGAATTCTGATAAACTGTGCTACCTCCTAGGAGTTGACAAAGTTTTTTTTTTAAGTGTAGTTCTTGAATCAGTATCACCTAAAAGTCTTGTTAAAAACTCAGATTCCTATATCCCACCCCAAAACTAATAAATCAAATTTGCTGGTGATATATACTGAAAAACTACATTTCTATGAGTAACAAGCTCCCCAGATAATTATTGGGCATAGAAATGCCCAAGATCTTTTTAGCATTACCAGGAAAGTAGCTGCTTTTACAAAGGTCTCTGACAATTACCTACCTACCTCACTCTACTCCATTACCTTTATAACCTTTGACGTTTAACAGAGGTGCTTTCTTCTATCCCTGTTGAGTTTCTAACCTTGGCTTTGCATTCTTGATTTTTTTGTCCCCTTTATTCCAGATTCAGGCCTCCAGTTTTGTGGCATTGACGAGATAAACTAACTGTAACTCTTAATTGAAGCTCCCTTTACTCAATGACCTGGGCTTAATGTTATTTACTCTTGACTATATACCTGATTTTTGGTTAAATCATTCGTTGTGGCTTAACAAGAAGCTTTTGAGTTCCTTTCCCTTACGAGAAGTTTTTTACTGGTACATAGACTGATAGATTTTGTAGGTGAAAATTATCAAAGCTCATTACTAACATTGGGAAAACGAAATAGGTTTTAAGGTCGAAGTTACATCCTTATTTTATGGAGATGAGCTTTATCACACTGGGCTGGCTACTGTGATAATTTTTTGCTTATAATATTTGCTAAAATTTCTTTTTTTTATTTCAGCATATTATAAGGGTACAAAAGTTTAGGTTACGTATATTGCCCTTGCCCCCACCCTCCCCGCCCCGAGTCAGAGCTTCAAGCGTGTCCATCCCCTAGATGGTGCACATCGCACTCATTATGTATGTATACATCCACCCCCTCCCTCCCCCACATCTGCCCGACACTTGATTAATGTTATTCCTAAATGTGCTCTTAGGTGATGATCAGTGAAACCAATGTGATGGTGAGTACATGTGGTGCTTATTTTTCCATTCTTGGGATACTTCACTTAGTAGAATGTGTTCCAGCTCTATCGAGGAAAATACAAGAGGTTCTAGATCACCATTGTTTATTATAGCAGAGTAGTACTCCATAGTATACATATACCACATTTTATTAATCCACTCGTGTATGTATTGATGGGCACTTGAGTTGTTTCCACATTTTTGCAATTGTGAACTGTGCTGCTATAAACTTTCAGGTGTAGATTTCTTTGTTATAGAATGTCTTTTGTTCTTTTGGGTTGATGCCCAGTAATGGTATTTCTGGATCAAATGGCATTTCAACTTGTATCTCTTTGAGGTATCTCCATATTACTTTCCACAGAGGCTGTACTAGTTTGCAGTCCCACCAGCAGTGTATAAGTGTTCCTATCTCTCTGCATCCATGCCAACATTTATTGTTTTGGGACTTTTTGATAAAGGCCACTCTCGCTGGAGTTAAGTGATAATCTCATTGTGGTTTTGATTTGCATTTCCCTGATGATTAGAGGTGTTGAGCATTTTTTCATATGTTTGTTGGCCATTGTTCTGTCTTCTTTTGAAAAATTTCTAGTAAATTATCCTATTTGCCTGATTAACCTGGAATAGGAAGTGCCCCAGAATTAAGGCAATTAAATTGTATCGATCTAAATGTTTTATAACTAGACATTACTTCCTCAAAGAGAATGAACCCTTTTATTGTCTTACCAAGATATATTCCATTTTGTATTTTTGGCTTGATCTTTATTCAAAGATTATTAAAAGAGTCTGACTTTATGTCTCTACGTCTTCTATGAAATTGCCTGCTATGTACAGCCTTTTACAGTAACATGACTGTGCTGGAAACAAACAAGCATTTTCTTTTTCAAAACCATGTAATCTATCTTATAGCATTCAAATATATAGAATCTAATAATAAAAGTTAAGTGACAGTATATAGCATGAGTTCTTTTAACATAGATTGCATAACAATTTTCATAAAGTGTAAATAAAGGGAAAATAGTGCTACTGTCTAATACTTTGTATATAACATTCAGGTTTATGCATCAAAACATTCAGTAAATATTCCTGTTACAAATTTTATAGCAAATGTATTAATATTTCAATAAATATGACTTCTACCATAAAAAAGTTCGGTGACACTATACAAAGGAAATACGGAAAAGATTCCCTGATTGTTCTCATGACACAAATGGAATAGAACTGAGAAACCAGATATAAAACCATCCTCATGTAGCCATCTAATCTTTGACAAAGCAGACAAAAATATACACTGGGGACAAGAATCCTTATTCAATAAAAGATGCTGGGAAAACTGGATAGCCACATGTAGAAGACTGAAACAGGATCCGCACATTTCACCTCTCACAAAAATCAGCTCATGGTGGATAACAGACCTAAACCTAAGGCATGAAACTATAAGAATTCTAGAAGAAAATGTTGGGAAAACTCTTCTGGACATTGGCCTAGGGAAAGAATTTATGAGGAAGACCCCAAAGGCAATCACAGCAACAACAAAAATAAATAAATGGGACCTGATCAAATAAAAAAGCTTCAAAACAGCCAAGGCAACTATCATGAGAGCAAATAGACAACCTCCAGATTGGGAGAAACTATTCGCATGTTACAAATCTGATAAAGGGCTGATAACTAGAATGGATATAGAACTCAGGAAAATCAGCAAGACAAAATCCAACAACCCTATCAAAAGTGGGCAAAGGACATGAACAGAAACTTTTCAAAAGAAGATAGACGAATGGCTAGCAAACATATGCAAAAATGCTCAACATCTCTAATCATCAGGGAAATGCAAATCAAAACCACAACAAGATATCATTTATCCCCAGTCAGACTGGCTTTTATCAAAAACCCCCAAACAGTAAATGTTGGCGTGGATGTGGAGAGATAGCAACACTCATACACTGCTCATGGGACTGCAAACTAGTACAACCTCTGTGGAAAGTAATGTGGAGATACCTCAAAGGGGTACAGGTAGAACTACCATTTGATCCAGAAATACCATTACTGGGCATCTATCCAGAAGAACATAAGACATTCTACAACAAAGACATCTGCACTCGAATGTTTACAGCAGCACAATTCACAATTGCAAAGATGTGGAAACAACCCAAGTGCCCATCAATACGTGAGTGGATTAATAAAATATGGTATATGTATACCATGAAGTTCTACTCAGCCACAAAAAACAACAGTGATATAGCGCCTCTTTTATGATCCTTGATAGAGCTGGAACCCATTCTACTAAGCAAAGTATCACAAAAATGTAAAAACAAGCACCACATGTACTCACCATCAAATTGGTTTTAACTGATCAACACTTAAATGTACATGTAATAATAACATTAATTGGGTGTCAGGTATATGGGAGGGGGAGGAGGGCATGGGTATATACACACCTAATGAGTGTGGTGTGCCCTGTCTGGGGGATGGACAAGCTTGAAGCTCTGACTTGGGTGGGGCAAAAGCAATATATGCAACCTAAACCTGAACATTTGTACCCCCCTAATATGCTGCCATAAAAAATACAAAATATGTACATAGCACAAAAATAAAAATGCTGTTAAAATGTCAGTGGGGCCAATTAAAAAGTAGAGTCTAGAAAGATAAAACAAGATCAAAATGGCAAAATTAAAATGTGTTTTATAGTATGATTCATAAACAATTTGGCAAAAGAAATAAATACATATGCCAGTAAAATTTATGCTGCTAACTGTAAGACTCAACTGAAATCATCCAAGAAACATATATGTAATTGCTTTAAATGATAACAAATCCTAGGAAGTAAAATATTTCTGTAAAAAAATGAGATTTTCTTGATTTCTTTTTCAGATATTTCACTATTAACATATAAAACACTACTAATTTCTGTATGTTAAATTTGTATCTTGCATCTTTATTGATTTTTTCTTAGTTCTAACAGATTTTTGGTGGAATTTTAGGGTATTTTTAATACAAGATCGTGTTATCTGCAAACAAGGCAATTTGACTCTCTCCTTTCCAATTTAGATGCCTTTTATTTATTCCTCTTCCTTAATTGCTCTGGCTAGGGCTTCCACTACTATGTTGAATAGAAGTGGTGAAAGTGGACATCATTGTCTTGTTCCTGATACGAGAGGAAAAGCATTCCATATTTGCCCATTCAATGTAATGTTATTAATAGCTGTGGGTTTGTCACATGTGGCCTGTATTCTATTTCTAATTTCTTGTAAGTTTTTATCATGAAGAGATGTTAAATGTTTTCAAATGATTTTTTCTGTGTCTACTGGTGTGGTCCTATGGTTTTTGTTTTTCTGTCTCATTTAATGTGGTACATTACGTGTATTGATTTGTGTGTGTTGAACCATCCTTGCATTCTTGAGATGACTACCACTTGATCATAGTGAATGGTATTTTTGATGTGCTGTTGAATTTGATTTGCTAGTATCTTGTTGAGAATTTTTGCATTTATGTTTATCAGGGACCTTTGCCCATATTTTTCTTTTTTTGTTGTTGTATCTTTGTCTGGTTTTACAGTAAAGATTACGTTGACCTTGTAAAATGACTTTGGAAGTATTTTTTACTCTTCAATTTTCTGTATGCAATAGTTTGAGGAGAGTTGGTATTAGTTCCTCCTTAAATATCTAGCAGAATTCAGCAGTGAAGCCATCAAGTCCTGGAGTCTTCTTTAATGGAAGGCTTTTTTCAGTTTCCTCACTCACTATTGGTCTGTTCAGATTTTTTATTGTTTTCATAATTTGATCTTGGTCAGTTGTATGTGTCTGGGGATTTATCTGATTCTTTCATATTACCAAATAGGTTGGCCTGTAGTTGTTCATAATCATCTCTTATGATTTTTTGTATTTCTGTGGTATAAGTTGTAATGCCTCCATTTTCATCTCTAATTTTATTTACTTGAATTCTTTCTTTTTTTTTTTTTTGCATAGTTAACCTAACTAAAGCTTAGTTGATTACATTTATCTTTTTAAAAAATCCAACTCTTCTTTTTGTTAACCTTTTGAGTTGTATTTTCTTTTCATCTCTATTGTATTTCTGCTTTGGGTCTTATTATTCTCTACTTTCTCCCAAGTTTGTGCTCAATTTTTTTCTTATTTTTCTTACCCTATTTAGGTGGATCATTAGGATGTTTATTAGAAATATTTCCTCTTTTTTATGTTGGCATTTATTTTTATAAACCTACCTCTTAAAATGCTTTTGTTATATCCCTTATGTTTTGGCTCATGCCATGCTCATGTATTTCCATGCTTATTTGTCCCTAGAATATTTTTTTAAATTTCCCTTCTAATTTCTTCATCAACCCATTGGTTATTCAAGAGCATGTTGTTTAATTCCCTTGCACTTGTAAATTTTCCAAAGTTTTTCTAGTTGTTGATTTCTAGTTTCATGCCATTATTATCAGCAAAGATACATGATATGATCTCTATTTTCTTAAATTTGTTAAGATTTGTTTTGTGGCCTAACATATGATCTATTATGGAAAATGTTCCATGTGCATTTAAAAACAAATTATATTCTACAGCTGTTGGATAGAATGAACTGTAAATGACTGTTAGGTCCATTTGGCCTATAGTGCAGTTTAAGTCTGTGGTTCTTTGCTGATTTTCTGTGTAGTATGATTTGTCTATTGGTAAAAGTGAGCTGTTGAAGTCCACTACTGTTATTGTATTGCAGTCTATCTCTCAGTTTAGATCTAATGATACTGGCTTTATATATTTGGGTGTTCCAGTGTTAGGTACCTATATATTTACAATTGTCATAGCTTTTTATTGAATCAATCCCTTTATCATTACATAATGACTTTCTTTTTCTCTTTTTAGCTTTTGATTTAAAATCTATTTTACCTAAGTATGGCTATTCATGCTTGGTTTTGTCTACCTTTGCATGGAACACATCGTTTCAACCCCTCACTTTAAGTTTGTCTATCTTTAACACTGGAGCAAGTCTCTTGTGAAGAGAATATAGTTAAGTTTTGTATTCCTTTATCTATACTTTAATTTGAGAATTTAATCAATTTATATTCAAGGTTATTTTTGATAGATAAAGAGTTACTCCTGCCATTTTGCTAATTTGTTTCTGATTGTTTTATAAATCTTTGGTTCCTTTCTTCCTCCATTGTTTACTACTCCAGTTTGGTACGTTTTTTTTTCCTTTCTTTTTTCAAAATATTAAAGGGGTAAAAATGTTTTTGGTACATGTTTACCTTGTATAATGCTTATGCCAGGGCTTTTAGATTGCCTATGACCAGAATAGTGTTCACTGTACCTGATAAGTATGTTTGTACAACTCACACCCCTCCCACTCTCCTGCCTCCTTTGTTTCCATTGTCCTTTACATGTCCTTGTGCTCGTGTGTGCCCATAATTTAGCTCCCTATTGTTAGTAAGTACATGTGGTGTTTGTTTTTCCATTCATGATATATTATGCTTCACTTAGAATAAGGATCTCCAACTCCATCCAAGTTGCTTCAAAAGACATTATTTAATTCCCTTCTATGGCTGAGTAGTAGTGCATGGTGTGCATATGTGTGAGTATGTGTGTGTATGTATGTGTATCACATTTTATTTATGTATTCATGAATTGATGGGTATTTAAGTTGATTCCACATCTTTGTAATTGTTAATTGTGCTGCAGTAAACATTCGAGTACAGGTGTCTTTTTTTAATAAAATGACTTATTTTCTTTTGGGTAGATAACCAGTAGTGGGATGTCTAGATTGAATGGTAAGTCTACACTGATTCCTTTTAGGAATCTCCATACTGTTTTCCATAAAGGTTGTACTAATTTGCAGTCCCACCAAAGTGCATAAGTGTTCCTTTCTCTCTGCATCCATGCCAACATCTATTGTTTTTGACTTTTTAATAACAGCTATTCTGACAAGAGTAAGGTGATATCTCACTGTGGTTTTAATTCACATTTCTGTGATGATTACTGATGTTGAGCAGTTTTTCATATGTTTTTTGGCCAATTGTCTATTTTATTTTGAAAAATCTCTGTCCATGTCTATTGTCTACTTTTTAATGGAGTTATTTTTTTTCTTTCTCATTTCTTTGAGTTCTTTGCAAATTCTAGATGTTAGCCCTCTCTCCGATGTATAGTTTGCCAATATTTTTTCCCATTCTGTTGATTATTTCATTTTCTGTGCAGAAGCTTTTACTTTAAGTATCATTTATTTATTTTTGATATTACTTTATTTGCCTTTTGGGTCTTAGTCATATATTCTTTGCTTAGGCTGATGTCTAGAAGAGTTTTTCCTAGATTTTCTTCTAGAATTTTTATGAGTTCATATCTTACATTTAAACCTTTTGCCCATCTTGAATTAATTTTTGTATATGATGAGAGATAGGGGTCCTGTTTCATTATTCTGCATATAGATATCAAATTTTCCCAGCAGCAGTTATTGAATAGGGCTTCTTCCCCCTAGTGTATGTTGTTGTCTGGCTTGTGAAAGATTAGTTGGTTGTAGATAGATGGTTTTATATCTGGGTTCCCTATTCTGTTCCATTGGTCTATGTCTCTACTTTTATACCATTACCATGTTATTTTGGTGACTGTAGCCCTGCAGTATAATTTGAAGTCAGGTAATGTGATGCCCTGTGGTTGTTCTTTTTGCTTAAAATGGTTTTGGCTATTTGGGCTCTCTTTTTTTTTTTTTTTTTTTTTTGGTTCCAAATGAAACTTAGTATTATTTTTTTTCTAGATCTGTGAAATATGAGATTGGTATTTTAATGGGTATTGTGTTTAATCTGTAAATTACTTTGGGCAGTATGGACATTTTGATGATCTTATTCTACCAGTCCTTAAGCATGGGATTTTTTCCATTTGTTTTATCTACAGTTTCATTCATCAGTGTGTTACAGTACTCCTTGTAGAAATCTTTCTCTTCCTTGGTTAAGGATATTCCTAGGTAATTTCTTGTCTTTGTAGCTATTGTAAATGGTATTGAGCCCTGTATTTGACTCTCAACTTGAACATTATTAGTATATATTAATAGAAATGATACTTATTTGTGTACATTGATCTTGTAACTGGAGACTGCTGAATTTGTTTATCAATTCTAGGAGTCTTCAGGCTACAAAATTAATATACACAAATCAGAGGCATTTATATATGCCAATAACAGTCAATCGGAAAACCAAGTTAAAGACTCAATACCCTTCAAAATAGCAACAAAGAAAATAAAATATCTAGGTATATACCTAACTAAAGAGGTAAAGGACCTCTATAAGGAAAACTATGAAACACTGAGAAAAGAAATAGCAGAACTTGCAAATAGATGGAAAAATATACCATGCTCGTGGATCGGAAGAATCAACATTGTTAAAATGTCTATACTACCCAAAGTGATCTACAGATTCAATGCAATCCCTATTAAATTACCAACATCATTCTTTACAGACATAGAGAAAATAATTATACACTTTGTATGGAATCAAAGAAGACCCCGTATAGCAAAAGCAATTTTAAGCAACAAAAACAAAATGGGAGGTATTAATTTGCCAGACCTCAAACAATACTACAAGGCCGTGGTTCTTAAAACAGCCTGGTATTGGCACAAGTGCAGGGACACAGACCAGTGGAACACAACAGAAAATCCAAATATAGAACCATCCTCATATAGTCACCTAATTTTCGACAAAGCGGGAAAGAATATACCCTGGGGACAAGAATCCCTATTCAACAAATGGTGCTGGGAGAATTGGTTAGCCACTTGTAGAAGACTGAAACAGGACCCACAGCTTTCACCTCTCACAAAAATCAAATCACGGTGGATAACAGACTTAAACCTTAGGCGTGATACAATCAGAATTCTAGAAGAAAATGTAGGAAAGACTCTTACAGACATTGGCCTAGGCAAAGAATTTATGAAGAAGACCCCCAAGGCAATCACAGCAGCAACAAAAATAAATGAATGGGACATGATTAAATTAAAAAGCTTCTGCACAGCCAAAGAAACAGTCCAGAGAATAAACAGACCACCTACAGAATGGGAAAAAATTTTTGCATACTACACATCAGATAAAGGACTGAAAACAAAAATCTATTTAGAACTCAGGAAAATCAGCAAGAAAAAATCAAGCAACCCTATCAAAAAGTGGGCAAAGGACATGAATAGAAATTTTTCAAAAGAAGATATAAAAATGGCTAACAAACATATGAAAAAGTGTTCAACATCTCTAATCATCAGGGAAATGCAAATCAAAACCACAATGAGATATCACTTAACCCCAGTGAGAATGGCCTTTATCAAAAAAACCCAAAACAACACATGTTGGCGTGGGTGTGGAGAGACAGGAACACTCATACACTGCTGGTGGGACTGCAAACTAGTGCAACCTCTGTGGAAAGCATTATGGAGGTATCTTAAACAGATTCAAGTAGACCTGCCATTTGACCCAGCAATCCCATTACTGGGCATATACCCAAAGGAAAAAAGGTCATTCTGTAACAAAGGCACGTGTACCCAAATGTTTATAGCAGCACAATTCACAATAGCAAAGATGTGGAAACAACCCAAATGCCCATCAATACATGATTGGATTAATAAAATGTGGTATATGTATACCATGGAATACTACTCAGCTATAAGGAATGATGAAGATACAACATCTCTATGGTTCTCCTGGAGAGAGTTGGAACCCATTATATTAAGTGAAGTATCCCAAGAATGGAAAAACAAGCATCACATGTACTCACCAGAAAATTGGTTTCCTTGATCATCACCTAAATACAAATCTGGGAACAACACCAATTGGACATCAGACTGAGGTGGGGGGTGGGGGAGGGGATGGGGGTATGCCTACACAATGAGTGCATTGCGCACCGTTTGGGGAGTGGTAACATTTGAAGGTGCTGACTCGGGAAAGGGGGGGTGGGGAAAAAATATGAAACTATTGTTTTTAACTTGCACTGTTCACTTAATAATTTATCATGAATATTTCCCATATTATTTCATATCATTGTACAAGAAATAATGTATACATTATGAGGACATACTGTATCTAACAAGATATACTGTTAGACTCTTTGATTCTGTAAAATTAAATAAAAAAAAAGATAAAAAAAACAAACAAAAAAAAGAGACAGGTTTATTATTAAACAGGCTGACTTATCTCTGTTGAAAAAAAAAATAAATAAATAAATAAAACTATGATGCTTACCATAGCTATTGATTGTGTTTAAAAATATAAATGAAAAAAAAAAAATTCTAGGAGTCTTTTGGTGGAGTCTTTAGGGTTTTTATAGATACAAGATCACATCTTCAGCAAACAAGGATAGTTTGACTTCATATTTCCCAATTTGGATGTCCTTTAATTCTTTCTATTGCCTGATTGCTCATAGTACTTCCACTATTATTTTGAATAGAAGTGGTAACAAAGGGCACTCTTGTCTTGGTCCAGTTCTTAGGGGAAATACTTTCAACTTTTCTCCATTCATTGATGTTGACTGTGGGGTTTTCATATATGGCTTTTATAATTTCGATGTATGTTCACTAGTATGAGTCACTAGTTGTACCTGTTGTTCATTTTGACCATTTGACTTCTAAACTTTATAATAGAGGATAGGAATATTTACATAGCACCATTACAGTGGTGATATATTTTGATGTTGATTATAAATTTATCTCTACTTTTGAGTTTTATACTTTCATGTGTTTTCATTACAGTAATTTTCATCCTTTCATTTCCAGTTGTGGCACTCTCTTAAGTATTTCTTGTAAGGTCAGTCTAGTGGTGATGGGTTCCCTCAGCTTTTGTTTGTCTCAGAAGGTTTCTATTTTTCTTTTAGTCCTGAAGGACAGCTTTTTCTGGATATAGTATTTATGGAAAACCACTTTGGAGTTTTTTTATATTCTTTCACTTTGAATATATCATCATAATTCTCTCCTGGCCTGTAAATTTTCTACAGAGAAATTTGCTGATAGTCTAATGTGTATTCCCTTATATGTGATTTGATACTTTTCTCCTGCAGTTTTTAGAATTCTCTCTTTGTCTTTGACCTTTTACAGATTGTTAATAATGTGCTTCAAAGAAAATATTTTTTGTATTTTATCTCATTGGGAATTATTGATGTTCCTGGACCTAATGTCCGTATCTTGCCCCAGACTTGGGAATTTTTCACCCATTATTTTGTTAAATAGTTTTTTTGTGTGTGTGACTTCCTCCATCTCTTCTCCCTCTGACATTTTTATAAGGAGAAAGTTTCTTTGATTAATGGTGTCCTATAAGTCCTGTAGACTTTCTTCTTTCTCTTTTATTCTTCTTTCTTTTTTTATTCTCTGATAGTGTTATTTCAAAAGTCCTGTCTTCCAGCACAAAAATTATTTCTTCTGCTTAATCTAATCAATTTTTTTTATTTCATCATTGAATTCTTCAGCTCCAAGATTTCTACTGCTTATGGTATTTATCTCTGTTGAATTCTTCATTCAGATCATGAATTGATCTGAATGTTGCCATGATTTTAATGAATTATTTGCCGTATTCTCTTATATCATGCTAAATTTGTTTGAGATCATTATTGCAAATTCCTTTTTAAGCATTTTGTAAATATCCTTTCCTTTTCTGGGTGGTTACTGGAGACTTATTGTGTTTTTTGGGGGGAGTCATGTTTCCTTAATTTTTCACGTTTCTTGTGTCCCTACATCAGTTTCTGTATATCTAGTGGATCAGTCATTTTTTTTTCCCAATTTTATTGAGTAGCTTTCATAGGGAGAGGTTTTTTCCTGTAGATTGTTTGTAGGATCTTCATTACATAGGTTACACTGGTTTTGATTCTCAGTGGATTCAGTAACATGGTCTCCATGTAGCTTCCTCAGTTACAATCCTCATCAGCTATATATGCATTTGTGTCAGTGGCCTAGGCTATGGGCTTTTGAAGTAACACTGGTACAGTTTTTCTTGTTCAGGGGCTGCTGGGCTGGTTATTGGGCTGGGTGTGCATGGCTGCAGCAGGCCAACAGAGTGAGTGGCAAGCTTTACAGTGAGATGGGGTCACTGAAAGACTGGCTATCAGAGTGAGCATGGGCACACACAAGCACTTGTGGCTGTAGCAGGCCAGCTAGCTGTTCAGTGGCTTCCCTATTGGGCATATCCAACTGTTCTCCTGGGGTGGGAGGGGGTTGTGTGGGTTTAGATGCCAAGGTCTTGTTTTATCTGTTAAGCTTAGGCTCCTGTAAGCCAAGGTTTTGATGCTGTAGGCAACCATTTTAATGTTATGGAATGACTGTGGGGCCTCATGGATCAAGGGAATCAGTGACTACTGGCCCGCAGTCCAAAACACACTCTAGTAGTGGGTCAGGTTTCAAGATTGTGCCATGCTGTATCAGCTTAGGCCATGGGAGTGTAGAACCATATTTTTAAGAAAGTCTTCAAGAGCTTGAATCTTTTATAGTAGATTCAGTAACATGAGTCAAGATGACAATTAGGCCAAGCATGGTGACTCATGCCTATATTCTTAGCACTTTGGGAGGTTGAGGTGGGAGGATCACTTGAGCCCAGGAGTTCAAGACCAGCCGGGACAACAGTGGGATTTCATCTCTACAAAAAATAGAAGAATTAGCTGAGTGTGGTGGTGTATGCCTATAGTCTCAGCTTCTCAGGAGGTTGAGGCAGGAGGATTACTTGAATCCAGGAGTAGGGGGCTGCAGTGAGCTATGATGACACCACTGCACTCTAGCCCAGGCAACAGAGCAAGACCCTGTCTCAAAAAAAGATGATAATTAGTCTAAAGATAAAAATTGGGTGCTCCCAAATGCCTAGAAAACCTGACCTGCAAAATTTTATCAACTAAAAGTTACAAGTTATTTTCCTCTGTTGCTCAGGAAGTTCAATGACAAATTTTCTATTGTTTTGATTATTTCATTCCATAGTTTGATAGTTTTCATAGTTTGATAGCTTTCACTGACTTTTCATTGTTTATAATTTCTTATGAATTAGAACTTTTTGATAATCTTAGAATGTGCATGAAACCTCTCCCTAAAATATTTACATATGCAAAATATTTCAGAGATTTCTTGAGGATTAATAAGCCCTCACTTCTAAAATAAAGTCCAGAGAGATTCTCCATCCCATCTTTTAAGATCTTCTGTAATCTAACCCTGACCTTCTTTTCCAGCCTAATTTTGTACTCTTCTCCAATATATATAATTCACTTTTCCCAAACTTAAATCTGCCATTTGAGCAAAGTTTAAATGTCTCTGCTTCATTACCTTTGTACATAGAAAGGTTTTTCCTCCTACCTCAAATTCAGTCTGTGTTAAAATGCTATTCTTCCTCATAAATTAACTAAAATCATATCACCTCTATGAAGCATTCCAAGGTTGCTCTGGCCAAAGTAATTTGTTCTTGTCTTTGAATGCCTGTAGAGCTCAATGACTAAGCAACCTAAACTCTTCTTATAATGTACTTGTTTTTTATGGCTATGAAAGCTTTCAGGTGAATACACTTTATCTCTCCAACCATAGCATAAGCCTCTAGTGGGAAATGGCATGTATTATTAATATTTACCTTTTTGTGCCCTATAGTCCCTAGAAAAGCATAATGCATATAAATAGGGGCTCAATAAATACTTCTTAAATGGAGGAAACATTAAAATTATACCAATATCTTAGTTATCAACTTACTTGTTGAATGTTGCAATATACTTCAGACTAAACTAACTGTGTTGCTTAAAATTTTATATGACAGTCTGTTACTCATGTATGCAGTTATTTATTAGTATTACAGGTACTTTAATCAACATTAACCAGCAAATAACACCTAAATATCAATGTGATGACAGAAGTTTATTTTACAGGGAAAATGTAGACAAAACTTTAACACATAGCTTTCATTTAGTATGCTAGCAGTGGTATGACCAAAAACCAATCACTTATATTAGAAAATTGTTGAAAAAATTGCAAAGTTGATTATTATGACTACTGACGAAGCAAGAGAAAAAGACAGGGGGTGAAGGAGGGAAGAGGTACATTCTGTACAGTAACATTTGAAAGTATGCAAGGGATAAGTCACTGTGACTAATAGTGAAAGGTTAAGGAAAGTTAACCAGGAGTTATGATGGGCTACAAATTCATTTCCGACAGTTTCAAGTAAATATGATAATGTGTGTCATATTCAGTAAATATGATAATGTGAAACTGATAGTAATCTTTTTTAAGTCTATTTACAAATCTTATTTCTAAACCTCTAGGGCTGCAAATTTTCCATTATCTTTAGTGAAATTTTACCTAAATGTAATGGAACCACCATAAATAAAATATACTCAGTGACTATATTTTTCATTTAGCATAGTTAAGATAAAGATTTTTATGTAAGAAAACTTATATTATATGTGTCATTGTTTTCCACCTGAGAGATAAAGAAGCCATAGACAGAAATGTAAAGAAATTTTTAAAAAGTGGAGGCCATGATTTTATTTAAAAGTATCAATAAATATATGCCACTTCATTAGTGTCTGCAGTATCTTCAGTGATAAAAAGACAACAAAACAAAACAAAACAAAACAATATTCTGTTATACCCAACCATGATCTTATTAGTTTCTGTACTCTCAAACTTGGCACATGCCAAATGGTAGCCACAATTAATATCATCTGGATAGGACTTGAGATTGCATGTAGTTACTAGATGTTATCAAAACTTTAGCTAACTTGCCTAGGATTGCCTTTAGGATATTATCTTATTTCTAATGTGTAAGGTTTATGCACTGGAGAAGGTTAACAGCCCATTTATTTTGACTCAGTATCCTTTTAACTAATTGCCAAAGAACACAAACAAAACAACCAACCAGTACTCAGTTTTCACAAATGGATGGTCCTCTATTGCTGATTTAGGAAATCTATCTACTAAGATAGGCCTTGATAAAGTACTGTATTTTTTGGTAAGAAAATGTGTGATAACTTAGTCATAGCGTAGACAGTCCCCATGTACCCCACACTCCACACATGGTTTCTCTATTATTAACATTTTATTAGTGTGGTAAATATGTTACAAGTAAGTAACCAATATCAACACATTATTATTAGCTGAAGTCCATCATTATTCATGTTTCCTCAGTTTTTACCAAAGGTCTCTTTTCTGTTTCACATTACATTTATTCATCATGTCTCCATAGGCTCCTCTTGGTTGTGACAGTTTCTCAGGCTTTCTTTGCTTTTGATGACACTGACAGTTTCAGGATTACTGAACAGAAATGTTGTGGAGTGCTCCCCTATTCAGATCTATCTGATGTTTTCCTCATGATTAGATTGGGGTTATGGGTTTGGGGAAGGGAGAGAACAGAGGTGAAATGTAATTCTCAGCACATCATACTAAGTGCACATACAGTTGACATGATAGAACAATTTTTAATTTTCACAAATTTTAATGGACAAATAATTGTGTGTATTTATGGGGTACAAAGTGATGTGATGTTTTGACCCATATATACATTATATAAAGATTCAACCAAGCTAATTATATCTATCACCTCACCAATTTATTATTCTATTGTGGTGAGAATGTTAAAAATCTATTTTAGTAATTTTGAGCACTTTTGGTATTAATCTTGATTACCAGGATAAGGTAATGTTTGACAAGTTTCTCCACAGACAATGTAAATGTACACTTTTTCCTGACTTCTTCTACATTGTGCTCACTCTTTGGAAAGAAGTCACTGTGTGCAGCCCACACTTAAGGACCAGTATTCTCTTTCACTTCCTTGAGGACAGATATCTACATAAATTATCTGGAATTCTGCACAAGAGACTTATCTTTTCTCTCTCATTTATTTATTCAATCATTTATTTATATCAGTATGGACTCATGGGTGTTTATTTTATACTTTGGTATATAATCCAATACTACTTTATTTTGTTGTTCAAATTGTTCCAGTTTTGGCCATTGGGAGCTCTTTCAGTTGGCTCCTGTGTTGCTTTGACACATCTCCACCTTTTTGTGAATACTTCTTATTTTCTGACACTACAAAATCTTTCAGGTCCATCTTACAGAATATTATATTATGACTTAAGTCTCTCAATTGTGGATCCAATATTCCCCACCCCAGTCCTACCCCTGGACTTCAGTTTTCCTTCTCTTGAAATACAAGAATTTCATTTGATAAACATACACGTTTTGTATGTATATGTATAAAGCATTGCAACTATTTTCACTTATAAAGTCATATGACTTCTAAAGTTATAGGACATCACCAAGATTAGCATTAAGGGGAAGATGTCTTAAAAAAGTCAAAAAGAATACCTGCAAGTTGAAGAAATAAACTTCAAATTACAGTACAAAGTGACTAAACATTTGTGCAATTTGCAACAAGTCAATATAATTAATATGTTGTCCCTTAAATTGGATATTTTTAAATAGCACAATAAATTTTGAGTCTTTTTTTTTAATTTCTGAATGCAGAAATGAAATGATACTTGCCTTTTAAATATCAGAAATAACTACAGGTTTTTAATAATAATATTTAAAGGAACTTGGCTTAAAGTATCACTAGAATCCCCAGATGGAAGGGAGTCCTAAATGTTCAAATATATTTTATGGATATATATTAATATTTATATTTTACTGGATATTAACTTATCAAATTGTCAAGAATGAATTGTGCTGCTATAAACATTTGAGTGCAGATGTCTTTTTTATAGAATGTCTTTTGTTCTGGAGTTAAGTGGTATCTCATTGTGGTTTTGATTTTCATTTCCCTGATGATTAGAGATGTTGAGCATTTTTTCAAGATGTAGAAACAACCCAAGTGCCCATCAATACCATGGAATACTACTCATCTATAAGAAACAATGGTGATCTAGCACCTCTTGTGTTTTCCTGGATAGAGCTGGAACACATTCTACTAAGTGAAGTATCCCAAGAATGGAAAAATAAGCACCACATGTACTCACCATCAAATTGATTTCACTGATCATCACCTGAGAGCGCATGTAGGAATAACATTAATTGGGTGTCGGGCAGATGTGGGGGAGAGGGGATGGATGTATACATACATAATGAGTGCGATGTGCACCATCTGGGGGACAGACACACTTGAAGTTCTGACTCAGGGGGGTGAGGGGGCAAAGGCAATATACGTAACCTAAATTTTTGTACCCCCATAATATGCTGAAATAAAAAAAAAACCCAAATTGTCAAGAATGAGACATGAAAACCATGGCCCCTCACTCTCAGAAATGAGACTGTGAGTGGCAAGGATTTGAAATCAACCAACAGAGGTTCCATCTCTGTAAAGGAGACAAATCATTGCATTAAATCTAAGTTATTTGTTGAAATATTCTAAATTTAGGAAAGCAATTGAACAACTTATGAGACTTCATGTGATATGTTTTAAACCATAGGCAAAACAATTTAACCTTAACCTTTATATATAAACAACAATAAATTTATACTTTATTTTTTATTCTTTCCTTTGTATAACAATCTGTACTGAATAATGCAGTACAAAGTAAAGTAAAGCAGGCCTAGCTCTGTACTCTAGAAAATCATACTATTTTTGCCTTGTAAGAAGATAATCAACAACAACGGATATCCAACAATATAATACTTGGAGAAATATCAATTGTAAATGTGAACACCATATTTTTTAATTCACCAGTTAAGTTAGAAGATAGTTTGGACATTAATCAATGGACTTTGTGGGGATATGTGACATTGATTTAAACAGAAAAAGGTATGTAGTGGTTAAGGGCTCTCCTGTGGCACAGGAGCAATAACTCTCACTTGCCTCAAATTCTTGAGGCAGATATTCTGGCTTCTTCTTTCACTTCACTTAAATCTCTGTTACCTCATCAGAAAACCCTTCTCTGTGTGAAGGAAAACCTTGTCCTTTACTATCTTCCTTCTAATTAATTTTTCTTTATACTATTTATAACCACTTAAGTATTATATTTCTGGTTATTTGTATTGCCTCTATCTCCCCATTAGAATGTATCTTGCAAGAAAAGGATGGAGCAAGATGGCCAAATAGAAAACTCTAACAATCGTCCCTGGACACGAACACCAAATTCAACAACTATCCCAGTGAGCAAGCACCTTCAGAAGAACCAAAAATCAGATGAGTAATCATATTACCTGGTTTTAACATTATATCAAGGAAGAAGGCAATAAGGAGGGCAGAAAAGGCAATCTTGCAATGCTTATGCCACCCTTCCCCCATTGTCCTGCAGCACCACGCCAGCACACCAAGTGGAGAGAGAATCTATGTGTCCAGGGAGAAAGACTGAAGTGATTGTGGGACTTTGCATTGAAACCCAGTGCCGCCTTGGCACAGGGGAACACAGCACAGGGCAAATTATGCCGGCACCCAGCAAGGGAGTAGTTAGACCAGCCAGGCCAGAGGTAAGTCCTTCACCCTGAAACCCAAGTTTTGGCCAACCACACCAAAGGCTGAAAAGAAGCAGCCTGGGGCCTGAACTAAATTTGTAAGGCAGTCGGGCCACAAAGGTTGCAGCCCTTGGGCAATTTCTGCAACGGGCTGGCCTAGAGCCAGAGGATTTGGGATGCACGTGACCCAGAGAGACACCAGTCAGGGTGGCTAAACCAGTGCCTATGTTATCCTCTTCCCCAATTCCAGGGAGTACAGCTCAGGGAGAGGTTTCTTCCACTTGGGGAAAGGAAAGGGTAGAATTAATAGGACTTGGTTTTCTAACATGGGTACCAGCTCAGCCACAGTAAAATAAAGTACCAAGAAGACTCCTGAAGCACCTTGAGTCCAGGCTTTAGTTCTTGGACAGTATTTCTAAACCCACAATGGGCCAGAAAGAAATATATTGCCTTGAAGGTAAGGACCAGTCCTGGCAGAATTCTCCACCTGCTGACTAACGAGTCCTTGGACTTTGAATAAACATCAGAGGTAGCCAGGCATCAGTCACTGTGGGCTTTGAATGAGACCAAGCTGGCTCTAGGTGTGACCTGGTGCTGGTGGCCATGAGGGAGTGGCCACACCACTCCCCACCAAACTCCAGCAACCCAGCAGAGAAAGTGAGGGAAGAGAATGAGAAACTTTGCCTGGTAACATAGGATATTCTCCTATATCTTACTGAAGTCCACTGAGGCAGTACAAGCAGGAGTCTGCAAGAGTCAGCATTACTGAGCTTGGGGTGCCCTCAGCGATGATACAGCTGTAGTAAACAAAGACTTAGATCACAATGCTCAATTCCCTTTGACTATCCGGAAAGCCATCTCAAGAAGGACAGGTTCATATAATCTTAGACTGTGAAGATTAAAATAAATACCTAATTTTTCAATTCCCAGACATCAACAAACATCCGCAAGCATCAAGAATATCCAGGAAAGCATGACCTCACAAAACAAACTAAATAAGGTACCAATAACAAATCCTGGAGTGATGGAGACATGTCACCCTTCTTAACCCTAGAATATTATATCCTTCAAAAATATCCTTCAAACATGAAGGAGAAATAAACACTTTCGCAGACAAACAAAAGCTGAGGGATTTCATCAACACCAGAACTGTCCTACAAGAAATGCTTAAAAGGAGTTCTTCAATCTGAAAGAAAAGGACATCAATGAACAATAAGAAATCTTCTGGAGGTATAAAACTCATTGGTAACATTAAGGACACAAACAGATTATTCCATTGCTGTAACTGAAGTATAAAAACCACTTAGAACTTGATTAGGAAGAATAAAAGACAAACTTATCAAAAATAACTACAACAGCTTATTGAGAAAGATAGTATAAAAAGACATAGATAGAAGCAACAAAAAAAATTAAAAAGCAGGGTGGAAGGCAGTTGAAGTGTCAAATGCCTGTTAGATATATCTTTGAATGTTTATTTGTTTGTAAGCAGAGTTGTCATATATTTAAAATACTTGGTTATAAACTGTTCCTTGCAAGATTCATTGTAAATTCAAATTAAAAAACCTACAAGAGATACACAAAAAAACAAGAGATTAAAAACACACTAGTAGGGAAAATCATTTTAACAAAGAAATACAGGAAGGAAGGAAGAAAGAAAGAGAGGATCACAAAGTAACCAGAATTCAAATAACAACATGGCAATAGAAAGGCCTTACCTACCAATAATAACATTGACTGTGAAGTTACTAAACTCTCTAATCAAAAGACATGGAGTGGCTGAATGGATAAAAAAAACAAGAGCCAATTATATGTTGTCTGTAAGAAACACACTTCACCTATAAAAGCACACATGGACTGAAAATAAAGGGATAAAAAAAGATACTCCATGCAAATGGAAACCAAAAAAGAACAGGAATAGCTATATTTCTATCATATAAAGTAAATTTCAAGAAAAAACTGTAGAAAGAGACAATGAAGGTTATTATATGATGATAAGGGGGTTAATTCAGCAAGAGGATATAACAATTCTAAATATATATAAATCCAGCACTGGAGCACCCAGATATATAAAGGAAATATTATCAGAGGTAAAGAGAGAGATAGAGCCAAATACATTAATGCTGGATATATGAACACTCCACTTTCAGCATTGGAAAGACCATTCAGACAGGAAATCAACAAAGGGACATTTGACTTAATCTGCACGACAGACCAAATGGACCTAATAGATATTTACAGAACATCTCATCCAACAGTTGCAGCATACAAGTTCTTCTCCTCAGCCTATGGATGATTCTCAAGGATAGATCATATGTTAGGCCACAAAACAAGTCTTAAAAAATACAGAAAAACTGAAATCATACCAAGTATTTTCTCTGACCACAATGCAATAAAACTAGAAATCAATAACAAGATGAGCATTAGAAAATATACAAACACATGAAAATTAAACAATATACTCATGAATGGTCAGTGGGTCAATAAAGAGATAAGATGAAAATCTAAAAAAAATTCTCAAAACAGATGAAAATGAAAACATAATATATCAAAACTATGAGATATAGCAAAATCAGTAAGAAGACAAAAGTTAATAGCAATAAGTGCCTACATCAAAAAAGTAGAAAAACTTCAATTAAACAAGCTAATAATACATCTCAAAGAACTAAAAGAAAAACAAGAGCAAACCAAATTAGTAGAAATAAATGATAAAATTAGAGCAGAAATAAGAGAAATTAAAACCAGAAAAACAAAACAAAATATCACTGAAATAGAAAGTTGGTTTTTAAGAAAGATAAACAAAATTGACACATATTTAGCTGGACTAACTACAATAAAGGGAGAAAACCCAAATAAATAAAATCAGAGATAAAGAAGGAGACATTACAACTGATATTTCAGAAATCCAAAGGATCATTAGAGACTACTATGTGCAACTACAGGCCAATAAATTGAAAAACCTAGAAGAAATGGATAAATTCCTAGACACATACAACCTAACAAGATTGAAATGGGAAGAAATCCAAAACCTGAATAAACCAATAACAAGGAGATAGAAGCAGTAATAAAAAGTCTCTAATCAAAGAAAAGCCCAACACCCAATGCTTCACTGCTGAATTCCACCAAGCATTCAAAGAACTAATACCAATCCTGCTTAAACTATTACAAAGATCAAGGAGGAAGAAATACTCCTAAACTCATTGTACAAGGCCTGTAACATCCCAATACCAAAACCAAACAAATACACAACAATAAAAGAAAACTATAGGCCAATATCTCTCATGAACATAGATGCAAAAATCCTCCACAAAATACTACCAAATCAAATTCAACAACACATTAAAAAGATTATTCATCATGATCAAGTGGGATTCATCCCAGGGATGCAAGGATAAAAGACTTTAATCTAAGACCTGAAATCATGATACTAAAAGAAAGCATTGGAGAAATGCTTCAGGGCACTCATCTGGGCAAGAACGTGTTAAGTAATACCCCCAAAGCACACACAGCCAAAGCACAATTGGACCACATCAAGCTAATAAGCTTCTGCATAGTTATGGAAACAATAAACAAAGTGAAGAAACAACCCAAAGAATTGGAGAAAATAATTACAAACTACCTATTTGACAAGGGATTAGGATATATGAGGAGTTCCAGCAACTCAATAGGAAAAAATATCAAATAATCCGATTAAAAAATGAGCAAACCATCTGAATAGACATTTCTCAAAAGACATGAAAATGGCCAACACACATACGAAAAATGTACATCATTAGTCATCAGAGATATGCAAACCAAAACTACAATGATATATCACTTCAACCCATTTAAAGTGGCTTTTATCAAAAACACAGGCAATTACGAATGCTTGCTAGGATGTGGAGAAAGGAGAACTCTCATACACTGTTGGTGTGGAGATAAATTAGTGCAACAATTATGAAGAACAGTATGGAGGTTCCTCAAAAAACTAAAAATAGAACTATCATAGGACCTAGTAATCCCACTGCTAGATATATATACAAATGAGGGGAATTCAGTATATTGAAAAGATATCTGCATTTCCATGTTTATTACAGCACCATTCACAATAGCCAAGATTTGGAATCAACCTAAGTGTCCAACAACAGATGCATGGATAAAAAAAATTGTGGTACATATACACAATGAAATATTATAATATATAGCCACAAAAAATGAAATTCTGCCATTTGCAACAACATGGATGGAAAATTATATTAAGTAAAATAAGCCAAGCACAGAAAGACAAATTTCACATGTTCTCACTCATATGTGGGATCTAAATATTAAAAGCAATTGATCTCATGGAGACAGAGAGTAGAATGATGATTACTAGAGGTTGGGAAGGTAGCAGGAAGGGAGGGATTATGTGGGCATTGTTATTCTGTGCAAAAAATATAATTAGATATTTAGAGAGAATGAACAATATTTGTTAGCACAACAAAGTGATTATAATCAACAATAAGCTATGGTGTACTTTAAAATAATGAAAAGAGTGGAATTGGAATGTTCCTCACACAAAGAAATGATACATGCCTGAGGTGACAGATGCCCCAATTACCCTGATTTGATTAATTCATATTGTATGCCTATATTAAAACATCAGATGTACCCTATAAAAATTTACAGCCTAGAGACTAAATTTTACTCAAGGATTTCTCAGGACAAACTGGGTCCCCTTCAACCTGAAAAGGTCCTTTTAAAATAATTCTCGCTGCTTTCACCACTACAGTGGAGCTTCTGGGAGTCCTGTCCTAGAGTCATCTGTCCTAGAGTCATCTTTCAGGACTCAAACCTACAGGCCCTCCAGAAACTGTTATAACTTACGGTGAAATCTCTGAAAGTACTTTTCCCTCACAAATACCAGGTTCCAATAATATCCTCTGGTATACATGACTCCTTATTGTGCTTTGCCTCCCTTTATACTTATCCTGTCACTCTATGAATGCCGCCACAGCCCAGCTTATATACCAGGCCAGTCATTCCTTTGCCTATGCTGGGAGCCCTAGCAGTAACCTTAATTTCCATTCCCCACTATGGGCATTCTGTGTCATCTCTATCTGCCCACAGTCCAAGAGGCTCTCTGCCTTCCAAAAACTGTGAACTCTTCTCATGTGTGATCTAAGGTTTCTTGGCTAATGCCCTTAGCAACCCTGCTTTTAGCTCTAGTTTCTGAACCCTATATTCCCCAATATCTAGTAACATTCATAAGAAACCAAATTCAGGCCCTAGCTATTTCTCTCCAGCGAAACCCCCATCCCACCTCTAACCTACCTTAGACCATCAGTTTTCAATTCCTCCCTCTTAACGACCCAAATTAAATCAATCAAGTAGGGACATCCATCATCCCTGAGTCAGCAGAAATCAGTTACAGAAGAAAAGAGACCTCCATCCATGATCCCCAGTTTTCTGAGTTCATTTTTTTTTAACAGAAATTTAATTTAACCAAAGGAAGAGAGAATGAAAGGAGTGTGGGTCTTGTGAGTGAAATATATCAGCTCTCTGCTCTTTCTCTGCTATCTCTCTGCTCTCTCCCTCTCTCTCCACCTAGCTAACAGATGCCCTGCAGAGCTCTGAACATCTGAAAGGAGCCCAACAGACAAAAGGAAATGTAAATTTTTAACAGTTGCTAGACCTGTTGACTAAAACTGCCTCTTTAACATCTGTTTCTACAGCCTGGAGTTGTTCCTGAGAAGTTCCTGGATGACGGTATGGGGGACAATTTCCAGACATCAAACCCAGCCCAAAATCATATCCTGAGGGCAGGGTCACTTTATCCCTAAAGCAAAGGGAATGGATGCAGCAGTTTCACATAACAGATTCCATTATCTGCTTGCAGTTAAGAAGAAGAGAAGGAGCAGATAAGGCAATTCACAACAATTAACTATTTTTCTCTTTGTGCCCATAAAAGCAGCAAGCCACTTGGCCTAGCCGCTGGCATCTCCCTTCTCTTTCTTTGGGATGCCACACTGTCTCTCTGCTCTCCCCCACCCCTTCTCTCTTTCTCTCTTTCCCCCTCCCTCTCTCTCCCTCTCCCTCTCTCTCCTCCCCCATTCTCTCTGTCCTTCTAAAGGATAAAATAAATTTTACTTTTATATATCTTAAAAAATATTCAACTATTATGTACCCATAATAATTAAAACTTTTTAAAATATCAAGAAAAAAGAATGCATCTTGCATGAAAACAGGTTGTCTGTTTTGATGCTGTTTTATCACTAACATCTAGAAGAGTAACTGGCACACAATAAATTCTCAATATTTGTGGAATTCATTATTATTAAATTCTAAGTCTTACTCATCGAATCTTACTTTCTATAGGATATCAATGTATACATGACAGGAGTTCTTTTTTCTAGGCAAACCTCACTTGAAAATCGGAAAGCGGTCAAGCAGAGAGGAATCGGGAGTCTTGTCCAACAGTGCAACACTGGGAAAAGATATTCAGCGCCACATATCAGTAAAATTGCTAGGTGAGGCAAAATCCTAAAGCCCCAGTTGGTAGAATGAGGGGCATTATCCCAATTCCTGCCAATTTCTTAAAATGAAACAGCACTGTGAACCTCTGATTTTGTACTGGGGTGTGTCCTTGACCCATAAATAGATATCTGCATTTTATTCAGTATCTTCAAGCACAATGAGGAGATAGATCCCTGAATTTGTTTTAGCAAATGCAGTTTACCATAATGTTGCATAATGTTAATATTGTGACATCTACCTGTGTTCTTATGCAATCATTTATTTATGATCAATTGCAAATATATTTACATATGATTTCAAATCTAAATATTGAGACATACAGGAAGCATGATCATAATACACTGTTAAAATATGTGTTCTTTATTTGAAAAGAAATGGTTGAAATAGAAAAAGAAAGGATACTTGAGCAAGGTGTCCTTGGGGAAGCAAAGATTCAGAATTAGTAGATAACTAGGAAAAAATGAAAATAATAGTTGAGCCCAAGTCTCAGATGACAGCCATAATATTGGTATATGCATATTCACAGCATGGGGTCATGAGACAGAGCTGTTCCTAAATGCACTGCATACTTATAATTCAATTACATAGGAATGTATTTGAATTTTTAAATTCCCAAAAACTATTCCCTGTAATTTTTTAAGGAAATAGAATGGCTTAAAGGCCCTTCCTTTGCCCCAGGTGTCAGAGCCAATCTTGTGCTAGTGTGATAATTCTCCACACTTGACTACTGTTTCCAAAAAAAAAAAAAACAAACTAGAGTTATATTGAGGGGATGACAGGCTTTTCTCCTTCTCTCCAATCTTGCTGAAGAAGAGAGGCATTAGAGAAGCAGAACATCATAAAGCTCCTTCTCTAACTGTCCTCTGTCAAGATATGGAGATTTAGAATGAGTAATGAGAGGACAATAAATCATCATATTTCAATTAATAAGATTCTCAATTTACCCCTTCCTTTCTGCCTAAGATATCCTTGGCACACAAATAAAATCATTTATTTTATTTATTTTAAAAAATATTAACTTTATACTGAAACCATAGGATAATTAACAGAACATATTTTTAGAACATGAAAGATGTCAGGAATAAAATCAAAAGAGAAATATTTTTTAAAAAAATATCATTCGATGACACTTTAGATTTGACATTTTATCCAGCATTTTTTTTCTAGCATCTATTTTATAGTAAATATTCTTATACTGGAAAATCAATTCACGGATCCTCAAAGAATTTTGTTAGAATGTCACAGGGGGTAATTTAAATTTCTCTACAAAAGAATTAAATGTATTTATTAATCTCCAAATTTAGCAGTTTTTAAAATTGTTGTTCATGTTGAGGAGAGATAATTTGACAACTGGTGAATCTAAAAGTATGGACTCTATATTACTTTGAAAGTTCTATTAGTTGTACCTAATGCAACTTGCAGTCCCAACAGTTATATAGCATTTCCCTGGATAATCACAAAATAGGAAAATTCACAGATACATGATTTTTTTTCTTAAGAAGTCTATATCACAGACAATCTAATATTATTTTGTCATTTCACAAAGTCTTCTGCATATTTACATTTCAGCAAGAGTCAGTTCCTATAAAGGCATCATTTTACACAGTTGATTTATCTTTTGCCATAATGTTGATACGCTGCTTTTTCTTTTTATATTCTGTTTTGATTTATGGAAGCAAGAAGCTGTCAGAGAGATATACTGGAAAAACTTATATCAAGAAGCAAATTTGCCAGTCCTTCTCTACACTTATGTAGAGACATGGTATGCCAAATATCCAGGTTTCCAAATTAATTAGCATAGCTTCATATTGAACTGCCATACGATTTAAAACACATAAAAATACTTCTTTTTCTATAGCATTTCTGCAGTTTAATTACATTGCCAAGATTATCAACTGTGTCTAAAACATGTTGGAAATATAAAAATGTCTGATAGTGAAAAAGCAAAAACAAAGAGGTAAAGATCCACTAGGTTAAGTCACATTTGATAACATTAGGGGACAGATATAATTTTCTTCCACTCAAAAGTAAAATCAAATATTTTATGAACTATACCCAAATTATACCATATTACTTCTTATTCCATTTTAATGTCCTGAACTAGCTGACATATTCCACTTAGTACTTCAATATCTCATAGCATTGCATTATTGTTTTATAAGGAATATTTTTATGCTTGCAAACTAGCTATGAAAGTAATTACAACCTGAAATGAAACTCAAAATGCCAAAGAAAGCTGTTCCTTTTCCTCACATAAAGATAACATAGTTTCAAGAGTCGATACAGCAACTATGTACTATGGAACAAATAAGGATGTACTGAGAAGTCAGAGCTTTTATTTTGTCAAAGTTGTCCTAACTCACAGTCAGAAAGAATTCTGTATGATTCATTACACTTGCACAAAGAATCATCATTATTTGACGTCTAAGCCAGAAAGGATATTTACAGAAAATTAATTATTGTAATAAGCACCTCTGAGAATGCAAACAGAACTCTTAGTGGAATAGGAATGGAATAGGAGAAGTAAACTCGAAATCCTAAAAAAAAGAAAAAATCTCATTAATTATCCAAACAAATGTACTATTATTGTTTTCTTTTATAGACTTAGAGGAAAGGGCTTCTTGAGAACCCCGATTGGCTGAATACAAATCCAGAGATTATTATAGCACTCTGTATTTAAACACTAAATGAGATTCTTAGAGGATAAGTCAACCTAGGCTATGGCTTTCAGTCATGTGAGCAAAAACTCCTACCTTGCTGTAGAATTTTCTATATTGTCATCAGCCATCATCTCCAAATCTTGCGAGCGTTTCTCACAAGACTCTTTGAATAAATTCTCTTCTGGAACTGCTTTAAGAGTATCTTCATTTGCTTGAAGATGTTCTATCAGGTTTTGTTGGTGCCAATTCTGAAGGGCTCTTTGATGGGCAGGGGCTGGTCCTGGCACTGGTGCCAGTATATTGTGGTGGACAGGACTGTTGCTTTTCCTCAGTCCGTTTCTGTCCCGAGAGTGGTTCTTCAACCTGCCCTGAACCGGGGTCCCTCTATGCTCATATCCTTCCTGCTGAAGGCAGCTTCCAGTGTTGGGCGAACCTTGAGAAGGATGACTAAACCACCTCCAGCGTAGCCTTAGGATCTGTTTCACATCAAACTCTTTCTTGCCTGACACGGACATCGTTGCAGGAGGAAAGACAAAAAAGCCTTCTCTCACAGAAAGGAAATGGAGCCTTTGTTATCTCTTGTTTCTCTGCCTCTTCTGTAGGGCTAACAAAAGCACAAGTGCGAGAGAGAGCAGTCTTTCTTGCTTTCTCTCCCCTCCCCCGCTGCCTATGATACACTGTGAATACTTTAGCCTTCTAGCTGAAGCAGAAAGCTGCAGCTAACTGTAGGTGGGAAACCGTGCTGACAGGATGATGAGGTCAGACCTTAAACAAGTAAATCAGCTTAGCACAGGAAAATAGCTACCACAACACACTCCAGCTGTTAGATCTGTACACGCTCCCAGCCTTCTCTCCTGGACTTGTAAATATCTAATCCAGCTTCTTTGGTACCGAAGTACAGTAGCTGCAGCTTAAACCCAGGCAAGTGAGCAAAAGCAAAGTGTTTAAACTCACTTCTTTCTAGCTTCCTTCCACTTACTCCTCCCCTGCCAGATTCATTTCTATGTAGCCCACTTCTAAAAATGTGCCACTTTATCCTAGGAGAATTTGTGAGGGGAATTCATTATGATCTATTTTGAGATTCTTTTTATGGAAATTTTGAAAGTGGTTCATTAAGGGAAAGAATCTTTTCATCAATCCCCTCATGCATGTTTGTAGTTACTTTTTACAAAACTCATCTGGAAATGTGAATGTCTCTATGTAAACATTTACCTGACAACCTGAACAATTTCAGAAACATAAAACGTGTTGCTTTTCCATGAATACACACACAGACACTCCCCCCACAACTTGGGGATGTAGAAAAAGTATTTTAAGCCTACATATGAAGGAAGAAAATATTGTTTTTCTAAGCTGGTTAGGTTAAAAGAGATGTCTTCTCTCAGTGACCAAAGCTTGAAAATGAATAGTCCATTCTGGCTACATGCCTGGATAAACACCTCCTTATCATGCCCTTTACTTTCAAAGGCAATGCTAAAGGTTTATTTTCTTTGTTCAAAAGCCTTTATGAGAGGATGCAACAGAGCATGTTTTGAATTAAATCCAAACAACCACACTACTCAGTAATAACCATGCCCAAAGTGCTTTGAGATCTGAATCAGAATCACTACTTTGTACAGGGGTAACTGTTTGTACAACAGTCATGCATCAAGAATGCATTTACCAATGTCATTTTGAAATTTAGTTTGAACTTTATCCAGCTCTCATGTCATGCATACAGATGATAATGAGGAAATTATACTAGTGTATCCTTAGAAAGAATATTGAAATCATAAGATTTTGGTTTTAGTTCTGGCTTTATGGTTAATGAGCTGTGTGAACTTGAATAAATCACTTTACTTCTCTGCATGTCGATTTTTTCATATATACTATAGGGAGGCTGAGCAGATTTCTAAGTTTCCACCAGCACTGATATGCAATGGATTTGAAAAGAACATAGAAGCAGAATGAAATGAATATATTTTTCTAAGTTCTGGTAAGCATTTTATCTACAGTTTTCTTTAAATCTAATTATACCTTTCCCTTTCCCCTCTTGGTTGTTTTGTTTGTTTGTTTGTTTGTTTTCTGTAGGTGTGATGGTTAATTTATATGTCAACCTGACTGAGTTATGAGGTGCCAGGATATTTGGTTAAACATTATTCTGGGTGTTTCTGTGAATGTGTTTTTGGATGAGCTTAACATTTAAATTGATAGACTGAGTTTATCCTCCCTAACTTGGTAGGACTCATCTAATCAGCTGAAGGCCTGAATAGAACAGAAGGCTGACCTTCCCTTGAATAAGAGATAACTTCTCCAGCCTAACTGCCTTCAAACTGGAGCATGGGTTTTTTTCTGCCTTAAAACTTGAACTGAAACATTGGCTCTTCCTGGTTCTTGAGCCTGCCAGCATTTGGGCTGGAACCACACCCTTGGCTCTCCTGCATCTCCAGTGTGCCAACTGCAGATCTTGGGACTTGTCAGCCTCCATAATCATGAGCACAAATTCCTCATAATAAATCAGTCTATCTGTGTGTATGTATATAAATAAAATGCATACATATGTGTGTACATATGTGTGTACACACACACACACATATCCATCCTATTGGTTTGTTTATTTGGAGAACCCTGACTCATATATTATAGTAGGTTTTTTTTCTCTTACTTGGAAATTATTAAATACACACTGATAGACATGCAGCTGACTTTTATCTGACTTGCAAACAGGTTATTCCCATCTCCAATTTGCCAACCTATTTTCCAACAAATTCCTTAACCCAAGTGTTAGAATCTATAATAATCTCTCTTTGGCGACTGTATTTATGGTACCCAGCATGTAAATAACTGAATAAAATCTCAAAATTTATTCTGATGAGCTCTAGGCACATCCGTGAGTACTGGCAACTAAACAAGAATTACCTTTCTGTTATCTAGATAGATAACATTCCATGTGAACTCCTTGGGATCAGCATCTGTATTTTAGACCCATTGCATCTAAAATACAATCTTGCATATAAAGGAAGCAAACTATAAATACCAGGCAAAATAAATGAAATGTTATAATGGAGACATAAATATCATATAGTAGTAGCAACACAAAGTACTGTTTTAATAAATTGTCCATCTAAGTAGCTCTAAATAATACCTTATCTTGGATACCACATTATTTTTTAACATGTTCCCTGAGCTTGTTACAATTTAGATATAATTGTGGATTTGCATGTGTACCTCTTAAAATAAGATGAAGATTAATGAATATATGTCAAAACCTCAACTTTGATAGCACAATACCATGTATGAATTTACTGAGAACGTGCTTTTTGAAAGTATGCTGAATATAGTCCTTTTCCTTGATACTGAACACAAAATTGTAGAATGACTAAGAAAGCATATAGATCTACTAGAAAAAAGTTGAAGAGAATAGTATTTTATCAAGCACAAGGATTCTTTTTAAATTTTTCATTATAAAATAAAGATTTAAGCATATTCAAAGAGAAATGCAGAAAATGACTATGAGGATAGAAATCATATCTTATCATTTCCTTCCCACTGCCTTATAATTTACTTCACAGTTTGTAATATTTGACCTATGTAGAATTAATAAGTGACAAATTCTAACTGAATTTATTGTCACATGAATTTACTTTCTCAATAAATGCCAGAATTTTAAAGTAAAAGAGAAATGCCAAAACTGCTATGGGGCTAAAATGCCCATCTAAATAATTACTGATTGTTCAGGGAGAGAACCAGCCTACAAACCAGTTAGATATTCAGGGCAATTTAACAGCCATGAAGTTACTCTCCATATTGTGTTCTGAGCAAAAACCTGTCTAGCAATTTAAATTAGTCAGATACTAGGACACTATGGTAGTTAAAATTATTCAAATGAACTTGGAAATACTTTGTTCTATTTCTTTCACATAATTATTTGATTAAACAACTTAAAAACAATATAGACATTGGTGTATTGAAAGTTTCATATCAACAACCTACCATGGTCCTGAGGTGGAACTATTCATTTTGCATGAGATACATTGGGCAGCACTAAAATGGCTAAAACAAAAGTAGTGCCTGAGTTTGAAAGGTTGTATGCTAAACACATGACTTTAAAAGTCTATCCTAAATCACTGACCCCAGTATCACTACAGATTTTAAAAGAGGTAAAAATAACATTAATGTTGACTCATGCCACCGCCAATATCCTGACCCCTGAAAAAAATTAAAGAATGGAATGGTATTACTATAATAAAATTCCACTTATTTAGGTGAAGAAATATTTTCACATATATAAAAACAAATAAAAATGAAATAATTGATGCTGACTCCTGTATTATTCTAGCAATAACATTCATTGTTGACATACAAACAGAGCACAGAAGCATCCTATCTATCTCAAGTGTGGCATTCCTAAAAATAAATTGCTAATAGATATTTTCACAAAATATAAAATACAGCTACATTGTTTTGTTTAATTTCATATTAATAATTATAATGATTCCTCAATAAAAATTATATTTAGAGTCAAAGGAAATTTAAAACTAAAATTCAATTTATGCATATGTTTTTGTTGCAGAAATTATGATATGATAATGAATAACACCCTTGTAAGCAAAAATATATAATATTAGGAAATAATTCTTTTAGGAAAGTTGAATGAAAATGTAAGTTCAAGAAGAAAAAGGTAGTATTTGTAATTTTTGCACCTAATGAAAAAATTACTTCATGTATTATTAAATGAATCATAGAGGTATCAAATCATCACAGTATTTAGATTACAGTGGATATATTTGAAAGAAAATGATTTAAAAATTTATTTTGAAATACTAACATTTAAAAATATGGCTGAAATTGCATCTTTTCTCACTGTTTAAATTTCCACTGTAATATTTTAAATGTGAGCTTCATCAGACTGTACATAATTTTTCAAACTTTTTGTAGGGAATATGTGGAGCAAAAATATTTGAAGACAACTGCCTAAGGCTAACCCAAGTTTGAAAGATTATCATTTCATTTTAAGTCCCTTTTCACTCTGTTTCATAGTTAATTAGGAATGTTCTTCAATAGGTTTTCACAAACCCCACTTATTTCCCCATTAATTCCCATGAAATCTGACTGCTGTCCCTATGTCTACACTGAAGTTGTTAACTCTTGTGCATCTGTTCTTGAACTTTTGTGGGCTAAGATTTTACATCTGTCATTTATTAAAAATGCACATTCTGATCAAGTGGTTCTGAAGTAGGGTCCAGAACCCTTTTCAATAATCACTCTAAGTCACCCTTTGCAGGTGGCCCACAGAAAATTAATAAATAGTGCTTTCAAGTAGCCAACAATGTGGCCTTAGCTGAACACAACTATTTCATCTCATTTCTTACTTCCTTGGCAGGAATATTTTATTTATGAATTTATTCACTCATTCATTTAACAAAGGCTTCTTGAGCCCCTACTATTTTCCAGGCTCTGAGGATGCAAATACCATTGTGCACACAAGAGCTTACCTTTTGCACTCTCAACCATCCCATCATTTTTGAAACCTTCTCCACTTTATCTTTCATAATACACTGTTTCTCCTTTCCCTTATGTCCATGCCTTGATTTCCATTACTCTGTCTTTTTCACCCAAACATCTACCTATGGCCAAGTCTCAGATATCAGCCTTGTTACACTTCTTTTACTTCTTTATCTTAAATATAAGATTTATTTATTTACCCAAGATTCAGTCGTGATCTCTGTGTCACTGATTTCTAAGTCATTTTAAACCCTACTCTCACCTATACTTTGGTTCCAAATCTCTCGATCCCTACAAGATCTTACTATATATAGAAGTTTTTATTTCTCTCTCTTCATAGTGTGGCAGCAGTTATAGAAGAAATATAGTATCAGTCATTCTACATACTAATTACCTTGAGTTAAACTTTTTCTGTCTTTCAATTAAAGAAAACTGGTTTTGGTGTCTTAAGAATCAAGATTTTACCTTAAAAAAGAGCTTTAAAAATTATTTTGGCCCTCAGCAGTGTGAACCTAATTGAAAATTTAGACATGGCACTTGTCTTAAATTATATGAAATTAAAATATCCTTTAAGGTTAGCCACCAAAAATACATTTTCAATATTACAATTATTTGTAGATATAGTCATAACCTACTTTAATATTTAGTAAAAATGTCCAAATGTCCTTTATTTCTAACCTTTCTAAATGTTTAATTTTTGAAAAGATAAAAATCATTCATTCTTACTCCTAGGCTCAAATGATCCTCCTACCTCAGCCCCCTGAGTAGCTGGGCCTACAAATGCATGCTACCATGCCCTGCTAATTTAAAAAATTTTTTAGAGACATGGTCTTGTTATGTTTCCCAGGCTGGTCTTAAACTCCTGGCCTCAAGTGATCCTCCCTCCTCAGCTTCCCAATTTGCTGGTATTACAGGCATGAGCCATCACTCTGGCTCCAAAAATCATTTATTCTTATTCATATTTTACCTTGAGTCATAAAGAAGTAAAATGTAAAAACCTTGCTTTGCTGAGATAAAAACTCATATTAAAATATTTTAGATTTGGTTCCAGGACCAAATTGAATGTAAAACTGAGAACATAAGCCAAAATTATTAGACCTCCCAAATATGCTTTGTAAGAAAAAATATTAAAATTATCCAAAATTGGTTGCCATTATGATTGAATTCATTAAAAAACTAGATAATTGTACATACTATGTTTAATCATAAGCAATAAAGTTAGGATAACTTTTACTATTTTAAGCTGAAGCCATTATCATAACTTCAGGATGGAAACTTGAATAGAGGAAAATAGCATTTAATTACAGAACAGTGGTGTTGGGGGGGTGTACTATTAATATTTTCAACAGGGCCTTTTCCTTTCGGGGCTGCTTCTGTCATTTTTGGAAACCTGCATTCAAATGCCAGATACTTCATGTATGATGAAGAAACAACATATGTTCCAACTGAAGCAGGCAAAGGTTGAATTTGAATTATCTATAATAATTTGGACTAATATGTCCACAGTTATAGAGAAGTCAAAGTCCAAATTCTGCTAGGATTTTAATTAAAATTCATTTCTTAAAATATTATGAAATAATAAGAGATATGGCAAAAACTTGAAAGAGAATTTAAAAATTTCAATATAACAAAAAGGCCAATTTATGGGTATAGAACAGTATAGTATCAAATAAATAAAAATACTGTAATGCAGATTTCGTGTGTGTATGTGCCTTTAAAAATGCAGAGAGACAGATAAATCAGTATGACATGACCCAAATCATGTCCCCTAAATAAGAAAACTTCAAGCTGTAAATTCTCTGTCATATAGTCAATAAAATGATTTGTTCACTTCCCATCCCTATAAAAGTACACAGATAAACACACACACTCTGGCACAGGCACATGTGCACATTCATATACTGACAGGAACACTCAAACACACACACTGATTGTCGTACACTTTAGTGTAAAGAAATAAATTTATTCAAAAGAATATTGCATACATATACATTTTTTAGAGACAAGTTCTCACTCTGTTGTCCAAGCTGGAGTGCAGAGGTGCAATCAAAGCTCACTGCAACTTCAGATTCCTGGGTTCAAGGGATCCATCTCCCTCGGCCTCCTGAGTAGCAAGGAATGCAGGGGCACAACACCATGCATGGCCACACATGCATTCTTTATCTTCTCATAATCATTACATAAAGAAGACATTTACATTACTATGCCACTTCATTCTGATAGCCTGTCCTTCACAAATAAGTTCTCAATGTATATATTGATTATAATTACTTTGTTTAAATTTAGCAGTTGAATTAAGAAAAAAAAAAGTTTATCATAAATAGCTTCAGAAAAATGTTGAGTATAAATTTATTCACTATTTCTATAGATATTTGCATCCTAGGGATGCACAGACAACAAATCATTGCTAGGTAATGGGAGAATTTATTGCCCATTTTCTCAAAAAGCTTATGACCAAATAGCTGAAAACATATATAAACAATAGCTATAATAAAAATGAAGATGAAATAAGTACTATAATAGAACTATGAATAAGATTTTAGAAAGATTAGGATTTTCCTAAAGTCTGAATTTTAGCAAGATAAATATAGCGATAGTATGAAGACTAGATTACAGAGAAAAGAGAAGAAAAACGAAAATCAGGAGGTTGCTGCAGTAGCATAGATAAGAGATGACAGAGGCCTGATCCAGATTGATGAAAATGGGAAGTTGGGGAAAAACATGAAAGAAATCATGAGATAGCATTAACAGGATCTGATGATTAATTAGATGTGGATGCTAATATGAAGACATGAATCACAAATAATTATTTAACTTCTGTCCTTGGTAATTGAGAGGTTGATGAGGAAGTAGGAAATATTAATACATAAGTAGGAACAGCTTGTCAGGTAGAATGGAAGAGCAGAGGATGCAAAATAATAAGTTCAGTTTGGAATAGATTGAGTTTGGTATCTCTGCGAAATATTGGCATGGTATCTCAGTGAAATATAAACTCTCACATGTATGTTCAGCTGGTTGTTAGAAAATCGCATCTGGAGCTCAATACAGAGATCAAGGGTAGAGATAAATATTTGGGAATTTTAAACATAGAGTTGATAACCCCATAATATGCTGAAATAAAAAAGAGAAAACAAACAAACAAAAAACAAAACAGCTTATTAGTGGATCATCTCACACAAATTGCTGTTAGAGGGAAAGAAGAGAGAAAGAGGTAGGGACAGAAAGGAAACGGTTTAGGGAATCTTTTTAGTGAGAATCCAGGATTCCAGACCTAGATCGTAAAATTAAAGGAATAAAGAATTAGGGAAAAAACAGATTAAAATTTTAGAACAAAATCTAGATGAATTAGACATAATAAAACTCAAAGTAATTTCAACACAATTTAAAATTATACTGTTATATAAAATGAAACTCTGAGCTCATGGTTACAAGGTGAGAGGCTTTAAGGATAACTCTGTGTTTAATATCTGCTTAGACATTACATTGTTTCACCTAAAAGGCAACAGGTAGAGAACATTTCATGAGTAATTTTTTGTATTAATTATCCATTAAAATACTGTGGTGCAGGGTGAAGAAATTTACAAGATACATTACATGCTATCTAAACAGCATTTTTAGCTGTCTTCAAGATGTGAATTGTGACAACAGATAAAACTGTGCACACAACTGTAAATGCTTACCTATTAGTTTCCACAGGTAATTGGAAATCTCAATTAGTATTAAGGCTGAGCAAACAAGTATGTATTGATGTTAATAATTTAAGAGATCAATAGTTGTATTTCTTTCAAATCAGATTAGTGCCTACTTGGTCATGCAGAATGATGAGCTCCATAAAAGGCTTTCAGCTTATTTTGAGATGCTATGAGTAAAATTCCATTTGATAAAGAAGCCTAGGTTTATTGGGGCATCTACCTTCAAGGACATTTCTGTAATAAATAACAACATCAAGTGGAAGCAGCATAGTCATCTAGAGGGAAACCTTTGAACAGTTTCCTTATTGATATCTTGTGTGAGAAAAATCATAAAAACTGTCTTGTGCCTCAGGTTTTCCTTTCATAAAAGAAAGTAAAGAATAATATGCCCTCTCTCCAGGTTGTAAGATGTCCTGAAAAAATGCAATTTAATCTATAGGGTGTTTATAGCTGTCTAGAAAAAGGCAATGTAAAAATATAATTTCTCATTTCAAAACCATTATTAAAGAGGATTATTCTTGTAAAGCTTTCTCTGGGTGCACACTTATGTCTCATGTATTGTTATAAAAAATGAAGAAAATCCACAGTTTTCAATGCTAAATTGCTAGCTAATGGAACAGGCAGACATATTGGGAGGATTGGAAGGGTAGTTATCGGAAGCATTATAACAGTTAAAAGGGGCTACAGTTCTGTCATAAAAAAGTGAGTAAAATATTCTTCCCAGGGTTAATAGTTTACCTAAATGATGCCATTTATCTCGTCTAAGTAAGCTCATAAGCATGGCTGTCACTTTAGAATGAACAAAGCAAGTAACAAGGAAATGCATTTAATAGAAAAGTATACTATTTGTGCTGTCCAAGGAGAAAAATAATGCTTACTTCTTATAGTTCAAAATAGGAAAAATGTACCTTTTTTGTTCCCAATTTTTAAAACTGCAATCTGTGCTTAGATTTCTTACAGTAAAAAAAAAAATCTGTATTTTTATAAACCATTTTGTTGAGTTTTGTTTTAATATGTTAACTCCATTCTCATAAAACTCCTATTTGTTTCTCTGTACACACACACACACACACACACACACACACACACACAGAGTTTCCTGTACAGGGAATTTGCACTGTTTGTAACCACTTTGTAAGAAATATATTAAATTTAGCCAAAGAACCATGTAAAAAGGGGGTAATGTATGTGAACAGGTAATCCACAGAAGAGAAAAACTTAATGTCCAATGAACATGTGACGAAAAGCTCAGAATCATGAGTAATTAAAAATGCAAATGAAAACAAATAATGAAACAAGATCTTATAGCCATCAAATTGACACAAATTAAAATACCTTAAAATATCATGTATTTGCTAGGATGTGAAGTTATGTGAGTAACAGGAAGTTACTCTCACTGTTACTCAGGGTACATATTAGTAAAATAATTTTTAGCAACATTTAATGAAGCTGAAGTTTTACATACTGTATAACAAGTTATTCCACTCATAAATATATGATACGAAGCTCTGACACATGAACATAAGTAGACATATATAAAAATGTTTGTTTCATGATTGTTTGTAATAGATGAAACCAAAACAACAAATTCTTATTGATATGAGAATAGTAAATATGTTTTGATATAGTTATACAGTAAAATACCACTCAAAAAGAAAAATAAATAAAAATAAATCAATTAACATGTATCTAAACTAAAAATCATAACACTATGAATAGAATAACTTGTTTAGTCAAAAGAGAGTATGTGCAAACAATATCATGAGCGGAATTGTCCTTTATGATAACCCAGTGTCTGTGGTACAGAAAAAAATTTAAGAGAGACAAAACAAGGCTTCACAGTGAGATATAAGGGTAAATGTTAAGCTTTACTGCATAACTACTTTAAGAAAGACAAATTTACGTATGTATGTGTGTATATGTATGTGTGTATGTGTGTATATATATATATATGTATATATTTAGTACATATGTCTATATATTATGTTGGTGCAAAAGTAATTGCAATTTTAGACCCCAAACTTTAAATCATTATAGCTAGGCTCAAACACATTTTTGCTAATCAAAATAGGAACCATTACAATCAACATATTTTTGCCAATGAGAAATAAGTTTGTTTATTCCTGTAGCATAAAAATCTGTGCTTCAGGATCTGACAAACTCTTGGAAAGCACTTTATGCATCCTGCTGGTTGTGGAAGCATTTTCACTGCAAAAAGTTGTTGAGATGCTTGAAGAAGTGGTAGTCGGTTGGCGAGAGGTCAGGTGAATATGGCTGATGAGGCAAAACTTAATAGTCCAATTCGTTCAACTTTTGAAGCATTGGTTGAGTGACATGCGGTCAACTAATGTCGTGGACAAGAATTGGGCCCTTTCTGTTGACCAATGACAGGTGCAGGCACTGCAGTTTTGGTGCAACTCATCAATTTGCTGAGCTAAACTCTTAGATGTAATGGTTTTGCTGGGATTCAGAAAGCTGTAGTGGATCAGACCGGCAGCAGACCAACAAACAGTAACCATGACCATTTTTTGGTACAAGGTTAGCTTTGGGAAGTACTTTGGAGCTTCTTCTCAGTCCAGCCACTGAGCTGGTCATCACCGGTTGTCATATAAAATCTACTTTTCATCAAACATCCCAATCAGATCAAGAAATGGTTTGTTGTAGTTGCATAAAAGAAGAAAAAAATGACACTTCAAAATGATTTTTTTTTTATTTTCAATCAGCTCATGAGGCACCCACTTATCGAGCTTTTTAACATTCCCAATTTGCTTCAAATGCCAAAAAACCATAGGACCATAAAATAATCAATGTTGAGTTCTTCAGCAACTTCTCATGTAGTTGTAAGAGGATCAGCTTTGATGATTGCTCTCAATTGGTCGTTGTCAACTTCTGATGGCCAGCCACTGTGCTCCTCATCTTCAAGGCTCACGTCTCCTTTGCAAAATTTCTTGAATTACCACTGCACTGTACATTCTTTAGCAGTTCCTAGGCCAAATGCATTTTTTTTATTTCAGCATATTATGGGGTTACAAAAGTTTAGGTTATATATATTGCCCTTTCCCCCCCCATTCCCCCCCAAGTCAGAGCTTCAAGCGTGTCCATCCCCCAGATGGTGCACATTGCACTCATTATGTATGTATACAACCATCATCCCCCCATCTGCCCGAAACCCGATTAATGTTATTCCTATATGTGCGCTTAGGTGTTGGTGAGTGAAACCAATTTGATAGTGAGTACATGTGGCGCTTGTTTTTCCATTCTTGAGATACTTCACTTAGTAGAATGGGTTCCAGCTCTATCCAGGAAAATACAAAAGGTGCTAGATCACCAGTGTTTCTTATAGCTGAGTAGTACTCCATGGTATACATATACCACATTTTATTAATCCACTCATGTATTAATGGGCACTTGGGTTGTTTCCACATTATATTCTTATGTTTAAAGATTGTTTTAGCTATTTAAACCTTTCTTATAAATTACAGAAGAAGCTTTTCTATGTTTATAAAAATCTTTGCTGGAGTTGATGAGAATTTCCTTTTTTTTTTTTTTTTTTTTGAGACAGAGTCTCACTTTGTTGCCCAGGCTAGAGTGAGTGCCGTGGCGTCAGCCTAGCTCACAGCAACCTCAAACTCCTGAGCTCAAGCGATCCTCCTGTCTCAGCCTCCCGAGTAGCTGGGACTACAGGCATACACCACCATGCCCGGCTAATTTTTTCTATATATATTTTTAGCTGTCCATATAATTTCTTTCTATTTTTAGTAGAGATGGGGTCTCGCTCTTGCTCAGGCTGGTCTCGAACTCCTGAGCTCAAACGATCCGCCCACCTCGGCCTCGCAGAGTGCTAGGATTACAGGCGTGAGCCACCACGCCTGGCCGAGAATTTCCTTAAACCTCTATAGCAAATATATATATATATATATACACACACATACATACACACACACACATATATCGCCAAAATATGTATATATAATCCCAAGTATATGTATAGCTTAAATATTTTTATATAACCTCAGGATATGCAAATTCCAATTATGTATATTCTAAATATGCATGTATCTGTCAAATATATATCCTAAATATACCAGCTTGGTGCAAAAGAAAATGTGCTTTTAGTATTGCTGAAATTTGCTATTTGACATTGGAATACATTCTTAAATGTGGTTATGTTATATATCATTTTAATGCACATTTCTTGCTCCATGTTTCTGTTTTTTTTTTTTGCTAATGTCTTATTACTTGATGTTTCTTTGATATTTATTTTAGACTATGGAAATGATGTTAGACAAAAAGCAAATTCGAGCAATTTTCTTATTCGAGTTCAAAATGGGTCATAAAGCAGTGCAGACAACTTGTAACATCAAAAATGCATTTGGTGCTCAACATCTCTAATCATCAGGGAAATGCAAATCAAAACCACAATGAGATATCACTTATCTCCAGTGAGAATGGCCTTTATCAAAAAGTCCCAAAACAATAAATGTTGGCTTGGATGCGGAGAGATAGGAACACTCATACACTGCTGGTGGGACTGCAAACTAGTACAACCTCTATGGAGATACCTTAAAGAGATACAAGTAGACCTACTATTTGATCCAGCAATCCCATTACTGGGCATCTACCCAAAAGAACAAAAAACATTCTATAAAAAAGACACCTCTACTCGAATGTTTATAGCAGCACAATTCACAATTGCAAAGATGTGGAAACAACCAAACTGACCATCAATATATCAGTGGATTAATAAAATATCATATATGTATACCATGGGGTACTACTCAGCTATAAGAAACAATGGTGATCTAGCACCTCTCGTATTTTCCTGGATAGAGCTGGAACCCATTCTACTAAGTGAAGTATGCCAAAAATGGAAAAACAAGCACCACATGTACTCACCATCAGATTGGTTTTACGGATTAACATCTAAGAGCTCATATAGTAATAACATTAATTGGGTGTCTGGCAGATGGTGGGCAACAGGGATGTGTGTATACATTCATAATGAGTGTGATACACACCATATGGGGGATGTACATGCTTGAAGCTCTGACTCAGGGTGGTGGAGGGGCCCAGGGCAATATATGTAACCTAAACTTTTGTACCCCCATAGTATGCTGAAATAAAAAAAAAAGAAAGAAAAAAAAAAAGAACAATTCAAAAGCCATAAGGTCTTACATAAGTTAGTCTCAATAACCACACTGTGTCAATTGTGTAATATTGCATTGGTTATCCATGTCAGTCCTATTCAATGTAGTGGGCGGGGGGGGGCACACAAAGACATAAATACCAGGAGGCAAGAATCATTACTAAGAGGTCATCTCGGAGACTGACATATGGTCAGACCTGCTGTCTCCCACTCACTAACTTGAAGTAAAAGGTAGTTAATAAATCCTTCTACTTTGGAATTGGGTCCATGAGGCTGAACTGTTTATGGTCTTTATATTCCAAATTCTTCAGACTCAAATAATCCATTATTTAATTTGTAGTTGAAATGGATAAAAAGATTTATATTTTATATAAAGAAAACTGGAGCCACAACTAAAATATAGAAAACAAAATGACTACTGAGAGTTTTCTTTTCCTATTATTACTAATAGTAATATTTATTTCTTACCAAACACCTACTATGTACCAAGTTGTAGACTTCCACCAAAATAAGCGGAAGAAAAGCCTTTAGCAAATTTGTTACTGAAATAAAACAACAACAACAATAACAGCACTAATAATTGGCTAATTTCATCCTTAATCTGTAGCAGACAACTCTATAAGCTATTAAAGAATAAAAGCACCAACTGTGAATCACAGTATCCGTTGACATATATTACATTGAATGACTATTTCAATGTGGCTTCATACTGCATTTCAGTATATTGTTTTCAACTACCTTAGCTTCAACAAACCAAGAAAGTAGAATCAAAATCAATTCATGATCACTCCTCCCACACTGACTAAGCAGTAAGGAGTCACTCTAGATTATGCTTGAAAGCACTTTATTGAAGGGAAAACTTGGAAGAAAGAAATCCATACTTTTTTGATGTACAGATCTATGTGCTCCACTCATTGTAGTGGATTATCATCTCATTATTTTAGATAGAAAGAGTAAATAATAGCTGAAATATACAGAAAAAAATGTATTATTGAGAAATAAGAAAATTCCATCTGAGAAAAACTAATTTAGGATATTTATCTTTCTTTTAAGTTTAGGTTATTTCTTAGCCATGTTCATGCACTGCATATTTATTACTGGTAAATGTTCTTTGCTTTTGGGCCAATTACAAATAGAGAGGATCATATGGGGGAAACTAGAAAAGAATTGCTGCAGTTTCTTGAAAGGAGATTCCAGATTGAAAAAGAAAGCAATTACTGTATCAATGCTCAAGTCAGGTGTATAAGTTTAGTAGTAATACCACAGACTAGGTGGCTTAACCAACAGAAAGTTATTTTCTCAAAGTTCTGGAGGCTAGAAGTCCAAGATATCAGTGTCAGCAGGGTTGGTTTCACTCTGTGGCCTCTCTCCTTGGCTTGCTGATGGCCATCTTCTCACTGTGCCCTCATGTGGTCTTTTCTCTGTGTGCATGTATCCCTGGTGTCTGCATGTCCAAATTTCCTCTTCTTATAAGAACACCAGTCAGATTGGATTAGGGCCCACACTAATGGCCTCATTTTAACTAATCACACCTTTAAAGGGTTTATCTCCAAATACAGTCACATTATGAGGTGCTGGGAATTAAGGCTTAAACATGTGACTTTTGGGGCAACACAATTCAGCCCAAATCACAGCGTATGACAAATTGTGCTATTTACTGACTGTAAATGTCAGTCCTAGTTAGGGAGATAAGGCATAAAATACATACATCCAAAATATGAAGTAGCATTTCTACCTTACAAAATCCAGGTAGAGCCCTACTCATGGCCTATTTATAACACCTCTAGAGTCGTAGAATTTTTAATCTGTAGCAGAATGAAAACAATGTTTTGTAATATAGTTTTTTTTCTCCAATATTCAGACTACTTTCTCAAATACAGGGGTCAGAAAACTATGACTACAAGGCACATCTAGCCCATCTACTGTTTTTGTATGGCCAGTGAGCTAAGGACAGTTTTTACATTTTTAAATGGTTGGGAAAAAATCAAGAGGGATACTATTTTGTGACACATGAAATGAAAATCATAAGAGATGCAAATTTTCATGGCCATAAATAAAGAATTATTGGAACAAAGCCACATTCATTCACTTCCATACTGTATATGGGTACTTTCCCACTACAACAGCAAGTTTGAGTAGTTGTTACAGAGACAATATATGTCACACAAAGTGAAAAATATTGACTATCTAGTCCTTTAGAGAAAAAGTTTGTAGACTCCTACTCTAATACAACGTTTCACACAATGTTCAGTTTAGAGTAGGCAATCAGAGTTTTCCCAAAATTCAATGAAGGTTGCATTCAAAAAGTACATAAATACATTGACTGCTTATACTTCCATGTTAAAGTGCATTTCCCATAGAAACATATATTAAATAGTGGCTAGATTCCCAAATTGCCAACAAAAGCCTATTTAAACCACAATTTATACATTTGAACTAAGGTTTTGCACATATTTTTCCAGTTGCCTCCAGTTTGCACATATTTTTACAGTTGAAATTAATCATTTCATTTTCCTTTTGCAGAAATACCTACACCTCTAGATTTTATCTCTAAATTGCTTCATTTAGTGCTGACTAGACCTATGGCATGCTTGTAGTTAGAAGAAACATCTAGACCCCTTTTATCCATGAATCATCCTGGGTGGATCGAATGTAGAATGACCCATCCTACACTCTAGTTTCTAATAACCTCCATCCTACCTCAATTATACACTAGAGATATGGTCACTGCTATGATTTAAATGTGTCCCCAATGCAACAGTGTTGGGAGATGAATACTAATAAGAGGTGATTAGGTCACAAGGAGTCTTCTCTCATGAATTGATTAATGTCAGTATCACAGGATTGGGTTAGTATCATGAAACTGGGCTTGTTTTAAAAGTGAGTTCAAACCCCCTCTTGCTCTCACGCCCTCTTGCCCTTCTGCCTTCTGCCATATGATGAGGCAGCACAAAGGCCCTTGCCAGATGCAAGCACTATGCTCTTGGCCTTCCCAGCCTCCAGAACCATGAGCCAAATAAATTTCTATTCTTTATAAATTATTTATTCTCAGATATTATGTTATAGCAATACATGACAGACTATGACAGTAACCCATCTTGAATAAGCCCTGACCACCAGCTGACAATCTCATGTTTTTCTAATCAAATGATTATACCAGTCTCTTTTAATTCTTAAACCACCTCCCCATCTCTCTTGCTCCCTTTCATCAGATGACTTGACTCACAATTAGCAGAGAAAATAGAAGCTATGAGATATGTGCTACAGTGACCTACTCTTATGCCCCACATTTGGTTGCAATATTCCTAGTAGTCCGTAAAAAGTTGATAAATTCAGTAAGTTGTAGAATTTATGTTTGCATGCTTTTGTAAAAAATAATTGTCCAAGGGAGAATTTATTCTCCTGAAGAGGAGATGAAAAAACAAAATGTTTGGCATAGCTTGAGCTAGCTCCTTAGTGACAAAGATTTTGTTTTGCTCATATTTTCAGTCCCATACAGTACCTTGTGCATAGTAAGAGATTAATTTTGTTCTTTAATTTTATAAATATGAAAAATTACATTTACCATTTTATAAAAGATACAGTCTATATGCATTGTGGAGTAATTTTAAAAATAAATGCACTAAATATGTTTTAATCTACCAAATCTCAAGAATATTGCATAAAACTTAGCTTAAAAATTATAGCTTACTTTAAAAGGATTATGCTATTGAGACTATAAGCAAAAAGCTGTCACATGACCTCCAAAAGTACTATTTGTGAAGTAGTACCACACAAGCACAAACTCAGAGGTATGTTGGGAAATCTGGATCATGAAAACTATATAATGCCTTTGTGTCATAACTTAAAAAACTGTGTTTTTTTCCCTAAGGAAAACAAGCATATCAAGAGAAAATGGGAAAATCAATATAGCTCTAGTGTTCACTCATATCTGTGATTTATCTTTTTTCACTTTGTTATGACAAAAGATATTTATTTTTATCTTAAAAAAATATAAGTTTCAAGCACTAGAATTTATAGTTAGAGAACAATAATTCTCTAGTCAATATTAATTGGTATTTATTTACAAGTAACCTATGAAAGTATAAGATACAATAATAAATTATCAATAACCACATTTAATTGACATATTTTGCGAGAGGCTTAAGATTATCCATGTTTTGGTTACTTATTTCTGAAATTCTGTCAAGGATATTTGAAAATGTATCTATTAATACATTGGAAAACATATATATGTATATGTGTGTGTGTGTATATATATATATATTTTTTTTTCTGGTTCAAAGTGAAGTCTGCTTTAGTCTGTTTCCACGATTTCTTTAAAACGAACATCTCTGAATTCTCCCCAAGTTCTTTATTTCTATCTCAGATGTTTTTATATTTGTCTTTATTAATTAAAAGTAAGATAGAATCAGATCAGGGTAATAATAATAGAGTAATGATAAAAATAATAGGTAATTTCATTTACTACTTACAATGTGAAATGGAATTATAATAATACTTTGAAATAGGATTAATACATTATGATAGGATTTAAACTGCGCAGAAATAGCCATAAAGGTTTTGATAATTAGTAAACTGCCACACCACATTCTTAGTACATTTGATGCTAATTAAGATGTAAAATACAGCATTTGGATTTAATTCCCATGAATATCCTTTAACAATGCATTTGTGCAAACTATATTAACTTTTAATAACCATCACTATGGGAATAAAAACTCTTGGCTGAATTCGTTAAAGTAGGATGCTTAATTTGCATTACATTAAAATCGTACATGTTATAATATTTGAACTGATGACTTAACACTTTTTTAAATTCAGCATAATATATAAATCTACCTTTGAGCTACTATAAAGAGCATTCCAATATATTTATACCAATGTCATCACATTTAAGCAAAAGAAATGCAGCCTAATTTGCCAAAATATCTTTTATGGAATTATTCATTGTATCTCATATCATAGAACATACTAGTTAACTATAATCTTCCAGGATGCAAGAAACAGAGTATAAACTGGGACTTCAGTAAGTTCAAAGATTGATAGAATGTAAGAATCAGAAAGGACCTTCGAGATCGGCATGTACCCTACAAAGCTTCTAGACAGGGTTTTTGATTTATATTTTCATATCATCCCTTAATGCGTAGAAGTAGTTGTCTAATTCATCACTTCAAAATATCTGGGTGCTGTGTAGAAGAAAGCAAGGAAAAAGGAGAGAGAGTGATACCAAGAGTGCACTGGGGATAATTCAAAACACTTTGAATTTTGGTATATGTCTGGGGCTACTAGATGTGTGACTCTGAACTCATCACTTAATCACTCTGAGTTTGAGTTTTTCTTTTGTGAAATGGGCATAATGATACCTCTCCTGGCCGAGTTTTAGGCTTATTGAAGATTAAATGAATTTATGAATGTATGTAAAATGTTTCCACAACTATAAAAATCTCTGCTATAAAAAGACCACAGTTACAGTTATTGATAGATAACCCCAAGGGCACTTTGTATTAAAAAATAAGAGAAGTATGTGCTAGCTGAGCAATGATTGGGAAAAGAAATTGCTGGAGAAAGTGTACCAAAATTGTTAAATAGGCACTTGGCCTCTGAAACTTAGAATCAGTTCATAACACAGTTTTTTTCACTAGGCTGACTTCTTCAGACTGTACTTATTATACACTTTAACTTTATTTCTAGAGGACAATTACTGTGGACTTAGCCCATACCCCTAGGGTGGCTTGTGCTTTGTAGAGATCTTTACAAAAATATATCTTCTGCCTGACTCCATCTTGTTCGTACATATAAAAATTGCTTTGGTAGAAAATTATATTTTGCTTTAGCTGAATACCCATCCTTCTCACTAAAGCAATGATTAATTTTATAACTGACAGTAGATGGAGAACAGTATTTATCTTTAGTCTTTTTTATCTTGGTTTTGAATTTTTCTTTACTTTAATGAAGGTCATGAAAAAAGCCCGAAATAAAGGTATGTATTTTGTCAAAGTTATAATTAAGATTCTCCATAAATGTTCTTCTTTCTCTGGATTTCATTCAGGTTTTCTTTCAATGGAATAATATTTTCATATGCTCTATATTTTCATGCTAAGATATTTATTCTACATAGTGCTTTTTCCGATTCCTACTTTTATAATAATTGATGCCAAACTGTAGGCAATTGATTATAATTATTGACATCTATGATGCACAAAGATATGACCTAGGGGTTCTGGGAAAGAGAAGCATGTCCTTAAGTGAGTATAATCCAGTTAGAAGAAAAAATTATTTGAAGCTTAGAATCCACTTACATTAAATTTGGTTGGGTATTAATATAGTTGCTGATACAAAGTCAGAACAACTTTTCCTTAGACCTTTATTAAATCATATGTCCTTGCCAATTCATTCAATTCTGTTATTGTTGGTCACTTCTGCCTCCAAAGTACCTTGTTACCCTGGGACAGTTTGTCTTCTCCCAAGTGACATCTAAAGATGTTGAATAAATTAAACTCATATTGAATAAACTAAAAGGCCTGAGATTCAATACAATAATACATTGACTTAACAAATAATTGTTAGGTGTATACTTATACCATACATTGTACTAAACACTGGGGAATAATCAGTAAATAATACAGACATATATTCTGCCCTAGTGAGCTTGAGTTCTAGTGGAGAAGATGGATAGTAAATAAATAATCTAAAATATAATTACAGATTGTAATAAGTGCTATGAAGAAAGCAAAGAAGAAAGATGCTGTTACAGAAAATGAGAGGTAGGGGTTACTTGAGATGGGATGGTTAAGAAAGACATCACTGAAGAGGTTAAATTTATGTTGAGACGCAAAAGAGTCAGATATGACATGTGAAACACCTGCAGGAGAAAAATGCAGCAACAATGTCTTTAGGTCCTAAGCAGGAGTTAGCCTAATGTGTTCTAGGAACTGAAAGAAAGCTAGAGTATAGGAAACAAAAGGTGGATCAGAAGAAATGAGGTTGGGAAACAAGCAGGAGCCATACCAAGCGAGCTTTGTAGGTCATAGTGAGGAGTTTGGATTTTATTCTAATTGTAATATAAAAGCCATTTTTAGACAGAGGACTGATCTGATTTATACTTTAAGCAGATTTTCTATTTGGATAATAGATCAGAGAAGATCAGGAATAGAAACATAGAAGCAAGGAGGCCATATAAGAGGCTACTTAGATAGTCCAAGATAGAAATGATAGTTGCTCAGACCATGTTAGTTTGTGGAAATAGAGATGAAAAGTTGTGGCGAGAGTGAAGATATATGTTTCAGAGGTAAATCCCACAAGACTTAGTGATGAATGAGATATGGGCTACAGAGTAAAGGAACCAAGGGAATCACCAAAGCCTTCTAGATTTCTGTCTTGATCAACAGGGTGAATAGTGCTCCCATTTACTTTAATGAGAAAGAAAGGCAAGAATAGGGAAAATATCAAGTACAATTTTTGATAAATTGGAGATGCCTATGAATCATCTAACTTGCTAAGTAGGCAGTTGCACATACAAATCATACTCAGATAACTTCGAGGTGGAGCTAGGGATTTGGATCTCATTAACATATAGATATCTAGAACTGAGAGAATGAATGATATCACCTCAGAGAGGAGCCAGCCACCAGCTTGAGTTAGGTTTCTTAGTAGTGTCTGTGGAGGTATGCTTGGAACAATTGACACTTGCAGTATTCTGATGATCATGCTACCATATAGACAAATTTTATTACTCTGCCAAAAACTATTGTCAAAATGTTTCATAAACAGTTCATGCTCATAGCTTAAAAAGTAGAAAAATTCACTTACCCAGTTTCATCAACATAATGCCAATAATCAGTTTCCTTTACTTTTTATTTTATTTTAGAGTTTATAAGTTAACATTTTCTTTTCTTATTTGACTGAACCAACCAGTAGTTTTGATGTTCTATAGCTACAAAAACACATTGATTTTAACTTACACCTCCTCAAAACCTAGACCTTAGAAGGTGGGTAGGTCAAATATTAAAAAAAGGAAGATCACACTCTCTATATTTTAATTTACAAGCTCTGCAAGCAAGTGACTGTGTTTTATGAAGTCTAATATGATTTAAACTCAGATACTTATGGATCCACATGATAACTAAGATATGCTCATGTCCTTTCCCACAAAAGTTCCCAGATTTATATTGACAACAATGGAAGTCATGTGTTTCCAGGGGAAGGCCAACATCTTTGGCATTTCCTGCATACCGTGGTTTGACAGGATAATATTCACTTTTGTTTTTTGTTTTAAAAAGAAGTTTAACAAGATCTAACTTTAAACAGCTGGCTTACCTCACTGAGGTGGCAAGATGGAGTTTTTTAAAATGCTGTTTTACAGTGATTTATTTATTCTTTTTATCATTAAAAGCTTTTCTCATTTTATAAATGTTTTAAATTTATATTACTTTGTCCATCTCAATACGTTTTAACATAATTTATCTCAGCATAATAGAGTGGAAAGAGCAAGGACTTTGGATATAGCAGACCTGGTTCCCTATGCGATACTAATGTTATCTCCATTTTACAGATGAGGGAACTAAATAACAAAGAAATTAAGTAAGTTATCCAATGTTACACTACTTGTAAGTGGCAAAGCCAGGACTTCAATCAGGGAAGTCTGACTTCGTAGTCGATGGTATTCATTGCGAGGCTCTACTGCCTCCAATTGGCTACTGTTGTGACTACCTCTGACAGGCCCTGAAGAAGGTAGCTCTTGCTTAAAGTCACATACCATCTCAGAAGATAAAATCATGACTTGATCCTACTCTCACCAATGCATTATCCCTATTCCAGTACTCTTTTCACAATATTAATATGCTTCCCATGGTAGTGGAAACCCATGTATGCAAAACACACTTTGTTTGAAAGTTTAAAATAAAAAAAGGAATTACATTTAATAGGCTAACCACTACAATGTCATGGGAGAGACTTAGATCCTTGTAGCTGAACAACTTAGCAGACTTAGTTACTCTCCTGAAATCGCCTGAGACCATCACTATGAAACCAAACTGTTAGAGCAACTCAAGGTCAGATTGCCATAGTGGGCATAGATATCAAAGTAATAATGGAATGGGGTACGAAGGGGACTGAGATGGAAACATAAAATAAGGTCTGGATATAAACCTGTAGTTAGGAAGAAAGCCCTTCAGGGCTTCACATACCCAAACTCACGTGAGCTCTTCTCCACCCTTCCTTCTTGGAATGCAGGTTCATTTCTTCCTGAATCCTATCAGGAAAAAAAAAAAAAAACAACTGAATACTCATCTTTGTCTTTCCACCAACACCCTTTCCAAACACACACACACCAACCTTTAAAAATATTGAAGGAGCATTCTTCCTGAAAATCTGCTCTGGAAACAATCACAACCACTTAAACCAAGCTTTCTAAGAGTTTCTCTGAATGGTTACTTTCATACTCTTGCTTTGAATAGTTTCAAAGTCTTTGAGACTTTTCTCAATGAGTATGACCATTTTCCTATCTTGCTGAATGCATCTTGATAAAATTCAAGATTCTAATAAAATCAACTCAAAAATAAATTGATACGCCCAGGCACGGTGGCTCATGCCTGTAATCCTAGCACTCTGGGAGGCCGAGGTGGGAGGATTGCTAGAGGTCAGGAGTTCAAGACCAGTCTGAGCAAGAGCAAGACCCCGTTTCTACTAAAAATAGAAAGAAATTATATGGACAGCTAAAATCATATATAGAAAAAATTAGCTGGGCATGGTGGCACATGCCTGTAGTCCCAGCTACTCGAGAGGCAGAGGCAGAAGGATTGCTTGAGCCCAGGAGTTTGAGGTTGCTATGAGGTAGGCTGATGCCACGACACTCACTCTAGCCCGGGCAACAGAGTAAGATTCTGTCTCAAACAAACAAACAAACAAACAATAAATAAATAAATAAATTGATACATGCCAAATGAAAGCCATTCTAAACAATAAAAGCAAAATATAACATTTCCATAAGCCTCATATAATTTGGTGCTTTTAGATCACTAATAAATGTCTGAATCTTTAAACACTCCATGCAATTGCTGGCTAACTTGTGTGATGGGAAAACATTATAAAATCTAAAAATGTTATTTACATTGACCTATATACCACAGCTATCAGACTTAACTATGGCAATATTACTGTTAACTGTTTTTACAATTCATCTAACTTTCTCTACTTTTCCGTGATTCTAAAGTGAATTGCACTGCTATTTTTAATTAAAAACACTGAACTTATAATTCACTGTCTTATAGTAAAATGTAATACTCCAAATTTCTTTCTCTCTGTCTTCCTCTCCACATGGCGGGGGGATTGTTTATGTGTGCATGTGTTCAGGAGTTTCTAACTATTGGTATCAAGACTGAGTGCTAATCTTTAAGTATTTACAAATATTTATAAAAATAGATTGCTTTCCCACATTCTGGAGAGTCATTGCCCTAAAAAAGAATATAGCTTTGGGTGTGAATGGAATTTTTGAAAGACTTGGAGTTGATGCCCAATTGCTACCTACACTATTCAGGCATTGTTGTATTGTCAGGAAATAAAGGAAAGATACACATCTTTCAGACTTCTATTTGTCTGAAACAGGAAAGGCAAATGTGGCATCAAGCACAAAAAATGGCCACACAAAATAAAGTGTTGACAACGTATGGAAATGCAAGTGTGCAGAGATTATGTTTATTTTTGTTATTTTTAAGAATATACATAAATAGAACTGTTAAATATGTCATTCTTACTAGGTGAATGTAGACAGCCTAAGCCTGTATCTATAACACAAAGTATTATATTTCCCCCACAGAATTTTATATCTCAACAAGGGAAGCATCTCTCTCAAACAAATATATTTTGCATTCCATTTAATGGAGTTGCACTGTATAAAACTACAAGTTGCATAATTTGATATTTCTACACCCTCAATGAATTAAAGTGCATGACACCATGCTGTTCCCACCCCCGTCGCCTATTTAAATTGCTATATTGCATTGTAGGTATCTTAGTTTTATTGTGATCTTACAAACCACAAACCATTTCCTAACCTTCTAAATGGGAAATTACAACAGGCAAGAAATCTCAGATAGGCTTGTAAGTTACACTTTTGAGAGTGCTTTGAGGCACAGTTAATACCTGTGAGGCTTTGAGCACATTACTTTTCAGAATTCAGTTTTTCCACCTATAAAATGGAGGCAGATAATATTATAGAATTGGTACAAGGGCCTGAATGGGAGAATACACATGAAAACTTTTGTCAACTCTAGGGCCCCAAATATAAGGGCCTATACCCTTCAACTAGTAATACTAGAAGGTATTATCACAGAATGAAACAGAAGCTATAAGAGGTTTCTAAAATGAGAAAATAGAACACGGATCATTAAATTATTCTTCACCAATTTTAATTAAGAATGAACTTAAAATTAGCATCATAATTATAGTAGTTGCTGCTCACTTATTAGCTGATTGGTATATAATCCTATGCCTAAATTCTCAATGGAAGTATAGTAATATTCTACTTGAGGTAATGTCTCATACCTCAGAAGAAGGTAAAATCGGACATTTGAAAAATGTAGAAACAGGCTCAGAAGTCATAAATTGGTCAAAGTTAGTGACAGAGCTATGACTATGATAATAGTATATGCTTTTATAGTACTTAATGGCTTACAAAACACTGAGATGCAATTTGTATTACAAAAGTTACACATGCCCTTACCACAATGTGAACAGTCATTCCTTATTCATGTAAAAATATTTATTTCTGGGCACTGAATATACAGCAATGAATAAGCCATGTATGGTGCTGCCCTTGTGAGCTGACATTCAAGTTCTAAAAGCCCAGAAACTCCTACAGTAAAATGAATAGGTCATCTTTAATCCTACCATTCCATCTCCTTAATATATCTATCGTCAAGAACTTGGCACCTCTTCTTCCATACCTTGTCTTTTCCTTATACAAACATATATGGACATGCAGATACTTGTTTAGGTTTTATACAGATATAGAATCACACTATACATCTTTTTATATAATTGGTTTTATTCACTTAACAAAACAACATGGGCATTCTTTCAAGTATTTACATATAAATTTACCTTTCCTTTTTATTACCTGCATCACATTCCATTGCCACTATATCATATATTATTGTATCATCTCCCTGTAAATAGAACTCAAAGTCACTTACAGTTTTATTATTGCAACAAACAACATGGAAATGGATAAGTCCCTTCCATAGAGGTAATTTTTTATTTTTTATTTATTTATTTATTTATTTTTTTTTTGAGACAGAGTCTCACTCTGTTGCCCAGGCTAGAGTGAGTGCCGTGGCGTCAGCCTAGCTCACAGCAACCTCAAACTCCTGAGCTTAAGCGATCCTCCTGTCTCAGCCTCCCGAGTAGCTGGGACTACAGGCATGCACCACCATGCCCGGCTAATTTTTTCTATATATATTTTTAGCTGTCCATATAATTTCTTTCTATTCTTAGTAGAGATGGGGTCTCGCTCTTGCTCAGGCTGGTCTCGAACTCCTGAGCTCAAACGATCCGCCCACCTCGGCCTCCCAGAGTGCTAGGATTACAGGCGTGAGCCACCACGCCCGGCCCATAGAGGTAATTTTTATTTCTTCAAATAAATTCCTAAATGTGGGATTGCTAGCTGAAAGGAAATGTAAATTTACAATTAAAAATATCAATGGATTACTAACATTGTTACCAATAATAGCAACAATGCTAATAATATTAGCTCACACTTACATAGGACTTACAATGCTCCAGAAACTATTGTAAGGAAATAATCAATACAAATATAATTCTATAATATGGGAGCCATCATCATCTCCATTTTTGTAGATGAAGAAATTGAATCAGAGGTATAGATTTGCTAAGTGGCCTAAGATTACACAGCTAGTTATTTTATTGATTTAATTTTTGACCTTTTATTATTATAGCTATTTAGCATTTTTTATATTTACTCTCTTCATTTCCTCTACTATGAATTGCTTATTTATGTTCCTTTTATTGTCCATTAGATTGATTGTTATATTCATAATATTTTGTAGGTGCCTATTATTTATTGCAAAAATATTTACAAATAAAACACTTTGTTTTGTGTTGTAATAATTTATTCATTTCTTCTCAGACTTATCACTTGTCTTTTGACTTGAATGATGTTCCCTTTTGCCAGACATAAATATTTAACAAAATTCTTTTTTATTTATGGCTTTTCTGATCCTTGTCTTAAGAAAGCCCTCTCCATCTAAGAATATACAGCTATTATCCTTTAATTACTTATAATATTTCATGTGATTCTTATAATCATGTATAATTCACATGTAATTATTGTATAAATGGTGTGATGTTAGGTTCTACTTTCATTTTCTGCTAATACATAGCTGGTAGTCCATAAATCATTTCTGAAAATGCCATCATTTCCTATGGCTTCTTTTAATAAATATGTAACTCTCTTTTTCACCCATTCTTTGATGTTCTGATATGGTATTGCCCACCCATTCTGTGAGTGTGGTTGATTATTATCCTTTTAATACAAAGGAAAGATAATACTTATATTTTTGAGTGCCATGGCTAATGAGAAAGGAAAGTGATATTTAAGTCCAGAGATTACACTACCTCCTTTTCAGCCACAAGAGAAGTGCTTTCTCTTCGCCTTCTTCTTAAATGGCCAGCTCTGGGATTAACTGGGTTCATTTGGAAATTCATTCTAATGATACCCTGATGCCAACAAAAGAATATGTGAAATCTGCTTTAAAACATATAAGAACCATAGGATACCTCTCTCAATTTCCTAAATCTCCTAAAATTTGTATACATTTATCTGATATAGAAACTCAAAAATACATGTTTTCTAAGTAGAAAGATTTGCTTAACAAATTTATTAAAATAGAAGGGGAAATATTTCACTTTTGTTGGTAAACTTCTCACATTGTGTAGTCAAAAACAGTGATGAATATTTTCTTCACACTATGCTGTCTGCAAGTCAGCTATGTTTGCTTTTAATTATACTCTCTATCACTTCTTTTTATCAACCATAAAAAATAGCAATTGTTGGCACTTCTGTTTCTTGTGGTATAGAATATAATACCTCAGAAAAAATGAGAATGATGAAGATAGTTTATGTACAAGATAAATATTATAGACATCATTAAAGAGTGAAAAATCAAACCACAACACTTAACAGGAAAAAGCTTTGCCAAGTAGATGGAATCAAGCAGAAGAGGCTTACAACTGCATTGAAAATTGTCTTATAAACTATAAGGTTTTTTATACCTGATCTTAAGGAAATGTTTAGACAAAATAAATAACTATAAAATATACATTTTAACTAATCAATGTGCTTCATATTTTATAAGGAGATTTTTTAAAAATAGGTTCGATTTTCTACATTTACAGGAACTTTATATGAAAATCTAAATGGAAGGCTTCCTGTGATGGTGGATGGAGGTGACCTCCTGGATTCGTGTTCCCAGAGATGAAGGCATGGATCTCGGCCTGCCACAATGCTAGAGGATCACTCCCCCACAAGAACAGCAGTGTGAATCCACGGAAAATCAGTGTGGGACACAGAAAGCAAGAAAAGACTGCAGTGAATGGGAAATAAGATTGCAAAAATCTGGAGAGTGCAGGATGGACAATAGAGAGTGGAGTGCAGGATTGCTGTACCCACCTCACCAGCGAGTGAGGTGGCTTCAGCCCCACCGGAAAGCAGCTTGTTTCCACACTGACCTCTACACCCACTCAATTAGGGATCTGCTTGAAGTCAGTGCAGAATCACCATAGGAGACATAGGGCTCTGTGGAGAGGAGACATTAGTGGGAAGCAGCTTGGACTCCTGGAGCTCTCCGCTGGGACGGTGTGTGGTGGGGGAGGGTCTGTTCTGGGCTACAGCGAAAGGAAGTGAGGAGATGGCCAAATTGCAGCTTTCACTTGGCGGCTCTCTAGCCTGGGGGCTACTGTGGGCTCCTGGGCTCGCTAGATCCCTGGCTCTGGAAACTGACAGACCATGAAAATTCACCCCCAGCGCCAGCGATCTGCAGGCGAAGACTCACCATTTTCGGGGTCCACAGCCTAGCCGCTGTGGAGCCATAGGGTGCAGGGTGTCTCCCTGGGCCACTCCCTCCCCTAGTCCCTGGATCCTCACTAGGAGCTCCACCCTTGTGTGAACACTGAGTGCTTCCCCAGTCCTGAGAGTGTGGAGTGTGGACCTTGCGGACATTGGGGCGGGGCAGACCATTGCCTGTGGGAGCTGCAGCAGCCGGGGCACTGAGCGAGCGAGAGCACCGCCCCCTGCCCCTAGCCAGTGTCTTTCACGCAGAAAGAGGCAGAAACCACCCCTGGAGAGGAAGAGACAAAAAAAAAAAAAAAGACACTTTTTGCCTGCAACCAGTGTGAATCCTGGCTGCTAATTGAAAGTCGAAAGCACAGTGACTTAACTCATCAATTCGGTCTTAGGTCAAATCAATCCTCTGGGGATGGACCCACCAGGAGCAGCATCCCAACTGAGGTACAAAAACTCTAAACAATACATAACAGGCTCCCCCTAGTGACAAAGGAAGCAAAACACCTAGACTACTACACAACCTAAGAAAAGAGTATGAGGCTTGCCACTATCCAGACTAAAGCTGAAAGACGAGATCTATCCATTGATCCAGATGGGAAGGTCTCAGTGAGAGAAATCGAGGAGTATAAAGAAGAAAATGGAAATCTCACCCCCAAAGAGGAATTCCAGCTCTCTACCAACAGACACAAACCAGATTCAAAATAGCAACATGTCACAGGAAGAATTTCAAATATGGATTATAAACAAGCTGAATAATATGCAAGAAAAAATGGATAACCAATACAAAGAAACCACAAAAAAAATCCAGGATTTGGAAGAAAAATTCACTAAAGAAATTGAAATATTGAAGAAAAATCAAACTGAACTCCTGGAAATGAAGAATTTATTCAGGGAGCTACAAAACACAGTGGAAAGTCTCAAGAGTAGGGTAGATCAAACAGAAGAAAGAACCTCAGAGATCGAAGATAACACTTTCCAATTAAATAAGTCAGTCACAGAGATAGAGCAAAGAAATAAGGGAAAAGATCAGAGTCTACAAGAAATGTGGGATTATGTGAAGAAGCCTAACGTGAGAGTTATCGGCATCCCTGAGGGTGAAGAAGATAATACACAAGGTTTGGATAAGCTATTTGAAGACATGATTGATGAAAATTTCCCAGGCCTTGCTAAAACTCTAGATATACAGGTACAAGAAGCTCAAAGAACCCTTGGGAGATTCATAGCAAATAGGAAAACACCACGTCATGAAGTCATCAGACTGACCAAAATATCCACTAAAGAGACCCTTCTTCGAGCTGTAAGGAGAAAGAAACAAGTAACATACAAAGGAAAGCCCATCAGAATTATGCCAGATTTCTCAACTGAAACCTTACAAGCAAGAAGAGGCTGGGGCCCCATTCTCACTCTTCTGAAACAGAATAATGCCCAGCCTAGAATCTTGTACCCAGCTAAGCTAAGTTTTGTATACAAAGGAGAAATTAAGACATTCTCAGATAAACAAAGACTGAGGGAAATAACCAAGACAAGACCAGCCCTCCAAGAAGTACTTAAAACAGAGCTACACAATGACCACCACAGGAAAACCCATGAATGTAAAACTACCCAAGAGCTAAAGATCAAATCATAGTTACCACAATGGCTCAAGAGAGAAAATATAGCAATGAAGTTCTACCCAACAAGATGAACAGAATTCTGTCCCACTTATCAGTTCTCTCAATAAATGTGAATGGCTTGAATTCCCCACTCAAGAGACATAGACTGGCCCAGTGGATAAAAAAATACAAACCAAGTATCTGCTGTCTTCAGGAAACCCATCTAACATGCAAAGATGCATTTAGACTGAAAATAAAAGGGTAGAAATCGATATTTCAGGCAAACAGAAGCCAAAAGGAAGCTGGCATGGCAGTTTTAATCTCCAATAACTTAGTTTTTAAACCAACAAAAGTAATGAAAGACAAAGATGGTTACTATATACTGGTGAACGGCACAATTCAACAAGAATACATAGCTATAGTTAATATATATGCACCTAACTTAGGTACACCCATATTCATAAAGCAAACCCTACTTGATCTGAACCAAATGATAGATAACAATACAATAGCCAGAGACTTTAAAACACCGCTGATAGTACAGGACAAATACTCTAAACAGAAAGTAAACAAAGAAATGATGGACTTAAATAGAATGCTAGAACAAATGGGCCTGACTGACATCTACAGGACATTCTACCCAAAATCCACTGAATATATGTTCTTCTCATCAGCTCATGGGACATTCTCTAAGATTTACCATATCCTAGGACATAAATCATGTCTTAAAAAATTTAAAAATATAGAAATTATACCATGCATCTTCTCAGATCAGAACGGAATAAAAGTAAAAATTAACCCTGACAGAAATTCTCATTCCTAATCAAAGTCATGGAAGCTAAACAACCTTCTCCTGAACGATTATTTTATAAATGAAGAAATCAAGATGGCAATCAAAAGATACTTTGAATTAAATGACAAAGGAGACACAAGTTATCAAAATCTGTGGGGCACAACTAAAGAAATCCTGAGAGGAAAATTTATTTCCAAAAATGCCTATAACAAAAAGAAAGAAAACTTACAAATAGACAATCTAATGAATTGACTGAAAGAGGTGGATAAAGAAGAACAGACTGACCCAAAACCCAGCAGAAGGTGAGAAATTATTAAGATCAAATCAGAACTAAATGAAAAGGACAACAAAAAACCATAAGGGACATTAATAAAACAAAAAGTTCGTTCTTTGAAAAGATAAACAAAATAGACACACCTCTGGCTAGACTAACCAAGAGCAGAAAAGAAAAATCTCTAATAACCTCCATCAGGAACATGAAAGGAGAAATCACAACTGATGCCACAGAAATGCATGATATCATCCATTAATTCTACAAAAATCTTTATGCACACAAACTGGAAAATGTGGAGGAAATGGACAAATTTTTAGAAACACACAGCCTTCCCAGGCTCAACCAGGAAGAAATAGAATTCCTGAATAGACCAATATCAAGAACTGAAATCAAAACAGCAATTAAAAACCTTCCCAAAAAGAAAATCCCTGGACCAGATGGGTTAACACCCAAATTTTACCACACCTACAAAGAAGAACTGGTGCCCATCCTACATAAACTATTCTCCAACATCGAGAAGGATAGAATTCTCCCCAACACATTTTACCAAGCCAATATAACATTGATACCAAAACCAGAAAAGGATGTAATAAAAAAAGAAAACTGTAGACCAATATCTCTTATGAATATAGATGCAAAAATTCTCAATAAAATACTAGCAAATCGAATACAAGTTCTTATCAAAAAAATAATCCATCACGACCAAGTGGGCTTCATCCCAGAGATGCAGGGATGGTTCAACATATGCAAATCTATAAATGTAATTCAACACATAAATAGAATAAAAAACAAAGAGCATATGATCTTCTCAATGGAGGCAGAAAAAGCATTTGACAGAACTCAACACCCTTTTATAAGAATGCTTAACAATACAGGCATAGACGGGGCCTATTTAAAAATCATACAAGCCATATATGACAAACCCACAGCCAACATCATACTGAATGGGGACAAATTGAAAGGATTCCTACTTAGAACTGGAATTAGACAAGGCTGCCCACTGTCCCCATTACTTTTCAACATAGTATTGGAAGTCCTTGTGAGAGCTATCAGGCAAGAGAGCAGAATCAAGGGAGTCTAAATAGGGAAAGAAGAGATCAAACTCTCACTCTTTGCTGATGATATGATATTATATCTAGAAAACACCAAGGATTTAACCAAGAGACTCCTGGAATTTATCAATGAATTCAGGAAACTCTCAGGATACAAGATCAATACACACAAATCAGAGGCATTCATATATGCCAATAACAGTCAAACAGAGATCCAAATTAAGGACTCAGTACCCTTCAAAATAGCAACAAAGAAAATAAATACCTAGGAATATATTTAACTAAGGATGTAAAGGACCTCTACAGGGAGAACTATGAAACACTAAGGAAGGAAATTGCAGAGCACATAAACAGGTGGAAACCCATACCATGCTCCTGGAACGGAAGAATCAACATTGTTAAAATGTCTATACTACCCAAAGTAATCTACATATTCAATGGAATCCCTATTAAATTACCAACATCATTTTTCACAGATATAGAAAAAATAATTTTATGCTTTGTATGGAACCAGAGAAGACCCCGTTTAGCAAAAGCTATTTTAAGCAATAAAAACAAAATGGGAGGTTTTAATTTGCCAGACTTCAAACTATACTATAAAGCTGTGATTATTAAAACTGCTTGGTATTGACACAAGAACAGGGACACAGACCAGTGGAACAGAACAGAGAATCCAAATATAAAACCATCCTCATATAGCCATCTAATCTTTGACAAAGTAGACAAAAACGTACTCTGGGGAAAAGAATCATTATTCAATAAATGGTGCTGGGAAAACTGGATAGCCACATGTAGAAGACTGAAACAGGACCCACACCTTTCACCTCTCACGAAAATCAAATCACAGTGGATAACAGACTTAAACCTTAGGTCTGAAGCTATTAGAATTCTAGAAGAGAATGTGGGAAAGACTCTTACAGATAGTGGCCTAGGCAAAGAATTTATGATGAAGACCCCTAAGGCAATCACAGCAACAACAAAAATAAATGAATGGGACCTGACTAAATTAAAAATCTTCTGCACAGCCAAAGAAACAGTCACGAGAATAAACAGATCACCTACAGAATGGGAAAAAATTTTTGTATACTACACATCAGATAAAGGACTGATAGCAAAGTTATATGTTAATATAGATTTTTGTTTTTGTTTTTGTTCTGCAGAGATACAAATAGTTTCTATCTGGTGGTAAAGATTACATTTTCTGGCCTGTTGGGCATTAACCAAGTTGTGGGTTTTTTTTGTTGTTGTTGTTTGTTTTGTTTTGAGACAAGGTCTTGCTCTGTTGCCTGATATAGAGTGCAGTGGCATTTTCATAGCTCACTGCAACCTCAAATTCCTGGGCTCAAGCAATCCTCCTGCCTCAGCCTCCGGAGTAGTAGCTGAAACTACAGGCACATGCCACCACACCCAGCTAATTTTTCTATTTTTTGTAGAGATGAAGTTTCCTTATGTTGCTGAGGCCGATCTCCAACTCCTGGCCTCAAGCAATCCTCTCACCTCCTTGGCCTCCCAAAGTACTAGGATTACAGGCATGAGCCACTGTGCCTAGTCCCCGCATATTTTTTATAACACTGAAAACTTATCCCAATGTTGCTTATAAATACCTAACTTTTCAAAAACTCTCTCTCTCTCTCTCTCTTTTTTTTTTTTTTTTTTTTTTTTTTTTTTTTTTTTTGAGACAGAGTCTCACTCTGTTGCCTGGGCTAGAGTGCCAGGGTGTCAGCCTACCTCATAGCAACCTCAAACTCCTGGGCTCAAGCAATCCTACTGCCTCAGCCTCCCAAGTAGCTGGAACTACAGGAATGCACCACCATGCCTGGCTAATTTTTTCTATATATTTTTAGTTGTCCAGCTAATTTCTTTCTATTTTTTTAGTAGAGACGGAGTCTCACTCTTGCTCAGGCTGGTCTCAAACTCCTGAGCTCAAAGGATTCACCCACCTCGGGCTCCTAGATTGCTAGGATTACAGGCGTGAGTCACTACACCAGGCCTCAAAAACTCTTTTAAATGCTTTTAACCTCTCACTGATTCTCAGTGGGTTAAATAAAATATCACATAATTATACGAGAGACACTCTTTGTTTTTGAAATTATGCTTTAAATATATCTACTTTTCATCCCTATTTTACATTTGAATAAATCTCTAAGGTTTCTTCAGTTTCAATGGAAGACATTCCTTCCTTTTTTTCCGATTAATAGAGTCTGGAAACACAAGGTTGTCCTCCTTTAAAAAAATTGTATATATTTAAGGTGTACAACATGATGTTTTTATATACATATATATTATATATATTTAGTGAAATGATTACTACAGTCAAGCAAATTAGCATATCCATCTCCTCATGGAGAAGGTACATTAAATGGCACCAAAGCCTTGTCTTCACCCAACTAAATAAATTTGAAGACTTTCCTCTTTTCCTCTTGGGTTTATCTTTGGTTTGTCATATTCATGTTATCCTTTTGGGATAGGATCTAGAACTGGGAATGTAGCTTTGCTAAGGGACCAAATTTTCTTATGGCCTCTGTTATTGTTTTAAAACCAAATAATGGGTATTTACTTACCGCATTCTAGTTTGTTTGGTATCCTCTGCCTGTATTTTTCTTTCTTCTAAAATTGTGATAGTATACCCATCTGCCTTTTTGCATCTTGCAATTCAACACTTTTTGCATAACTCTTCACAATAAAGAAAGAAAAATAATCTATTCTACAGCAGTTGTTATCTTAAAATCTCCTAAAGTACAATTGGCTTTACTTGAAATTCTAATGTTTTGTTCCAGTTGAAAGTATGTTTTCAATGAAGATTATATTCTTGTCTTTTAAGACATTTTTGTGTATTAATCCAATTTTTAAATATGGATTTTGGATTTGACCTGTTTCTCTGATTATGAATAATAAGAACATGAGAAATTTGCCTTTTAAGAATATATTCAAAGATCCCTAGATTTTTTCATATAACCATTTGACAATGACAATGATTGTTATCTGATTAACCTTCATCTCAATTTTCCCATGACATATGGAAAAGGGATTTGATTATATTCATATGCACACTTTCAGAAATTTCAAGTTCTTATCTTGCATAGCAAACTGCTTGCTTAGCTCAATTTCGTTATTATTTTTCACAAATTTTTACACATTTCTGTGAATTTTAAGTAGCATTTTTCTTTTGCTTTTTCTTGATTTGTCTTTCTATATTCATTTACTAGGCACTGTTTTTGAAGAGAAAAGGAAATACTTATGCTTCAAGTATTATGCTAAGCTTGTTTATAAATACTATTTGATGAGTCACTACAACCTTTTTATTTTCTTCAGACAGAGTCTCACTGTATCATCAGGCTGGAATGCAGTGGTATGATCATAGCATAGTGCAAGCTTGAACTCCTAAGATTAAATGATCCTACTTTCTCAGACTCCTGAATAGTTAGGACTATAGGTGCACACCACCATGCTCAGATAAATATTTTATTTTTAATTTTTTGCATGGAGATGAGGTCTCACTAAGTTGCCCAGGCTGGTCTTGAACCCCTGGCCTCAACCAATCCTTCTGCCTTCACCTCCCAAAGTGCGGGGATTACAGGTGTGAGCCACCATATTGGGCCTTACTATAACATTTTGAAGTCAGCACAGATATCCCAATTTTGGAGATGAAGAAACTGAGGCTTAGAGAAGGTTGCATAGTATAGAATGTAGGAGTTTTGCTCACTCAAAATATATGATCTTTCTCAAACTGATTATAGCTAGGTCATAGGTTTCGTGTGGGTAGAGCAATATTTTAGAAAATCAGCTTTGTGATATGTCCACAAAATTGAAAAAAGAAACAACTAGATGAGGAAGTTATTTGGGAGACTAATGATGATTAAAATAAACAAGGTGGTGAAAATTGAGAACAGGACATAGACTTAAGAAACTAATGTTAAAGTTAACCTGCAATTCTGTATCCCCCATAACAATAAGATGAAATTTAAAAAAAAATGACTTAGGACTAGGTAAACTAGGAAATAAGGGATTAAAGATTGCTTTTTGAGGATTACCTATAAGAGATGCACATAAATCATGTGCAACGTAATCTAATGTCTTGTATTCAAAGTGTGATCTGTAGCTACAGCTTTAACATAAGCTGGGAGCTTGTTAAAAATTCAAACTTCCAGACTCCATACCTGAACCAATGTGGTGCTTTGAAATATGTCCACAAATTCATTGTCAATTCTTGCTTCTCCTATAAGTGTGATCTGTAGCTACAGCTTTAACATAAGCTGGGAGCTTGTTAAAAATTCAAACTTCCAGACTCCATACCTGAACCAATGTGGTGCTTTGAAATATGTCCACAAATTCATTGTCAATTCTTGCTTCTCCTATCCTTAAATATGGGCCAGATTGGGTGATCAATAGATAAAAAACAAAAGTGATGGTATCTGACTTTGGAAACTAGGTCATAATAGACAACACAATTTTCTTCTTGCTCTCTGTTGGATTGCTCACTTGGAAGAATGCCAGCTGCCATTTCATAAGGACATGCAAACAATCAACGGAAGGTCCATTTGGCAAAATACTGAGAATTTCTGTCAACAGTCATGTGAATGAACTATCTTGCAAGCATATTCTCCAGTTCAGCAACTCTTTAAATGACTGTATTCCCAGTCAACAAATTGACTGGAACTTCACCAGGGCAACACCCATACGACCTGCTCTTGTATTCCTTACCTAGAGAAACACCCAGTCAACATGTTCTTGGATTCCCCACTCACAGAATTCATGTAGCATAATGAATGCTTATCATTTTAAGCTGTTAAGTATTGAGGTGATTATTTTTTATTTTTTTATTTCAAAATGTTAAAGGGGTACAAATGATTTTGTTACATAGATACCATGTATACTGCTTAAGTTAGAGCTTTTGGTGTGCCCATCACCATAATATTGTTCATTATATCCAATGGGTAAGTTTTCATCCCTCATACCTCTCCTACCCTTCCCACTCCCTGGTTTCCAATGTCCTTAATATTCCTTTATGCCAGTGTGTACACATCATTTAGCTCCCACTTATTAGTGAGAAAATATGGTGTAGGGTTTTCCACTTCTGAGATACTTCACTTAAGTAATGGTCTCCAGTTCCATTCAAGTTTATACAAACGACAGTATTTCATTCATTTTTATGACTCAGTAGCACTCCATGGTGTGTGTATATCAAAATTTCTTTATCCATTCGTGAATTGATGGGCATTTAGGTTGATTCCTTATATTTGTACTTGTGAATTATGCTGCAATCAACATTGGAGTACAGGTATCATTTCTATAAAATGACTTCTTGTCCTTTGGGTAGATACCTAGCAGTGAGATTGCTGGATCAAATAATATGTCTACTTTTAGTTCTTGGAGGAATATCTAAAGTGTTTTGCACAGAGGTTGTACTAATTTGCAGTCCCACCACCTGTGTATAAGTGTTCCTTTCTCTCTGCAGCCACTCCAGGATCTATTTTTTTTTTTATTATTTCGAAATATTAAGGGGGTAAAAATATTTGTGTTACATGGCTTAAGCCCAGGGCTATAAATGTGCCCATCACCCAAATAGTGTGGGTTTCTACTCTTCCCTTCCTTGTGCCTCCCCCCACTTGATTCCCAATGACTTTTACCTCCCTCTATGTACTTGTGTGCTCATTGGGTAGCTCATATTTATTATAGAGTACATGTGGTGCTTACTTTTCCATTTTAGAGATACCGTGCTTAGGATAATGGTCTCCAATTCCTTCCACATTGCTGCAAAAGGCATCAGTTCATCCTTTTCTAAGGCTGAGAATGGTATATATACACCACATTTTGTTAATCCACTCATGAATTGATGGGCACTGGGTTGATTCCAGGTCTCTGCAATTGTGAATTGTGCTTCAATAGACATTTGAGTGTAGGTATCATTTTGAAAACATGAATTATATTCCTTTGGGTAGACATCCAGTAGTGGGATTGCTGGATTGAATGGTAGGTCTACTTTTCATTCTTTGAGAAATCTCCATGCTGTTTTCCATAGGGATTACACTAATTTGCAGTCCCACCAATAGCGTATAATTATTCCGTTATCTCTGCATCTGTACCAGCATCTACTGTTTTTGGAATTTTTAATAAAAAGCATTCTAACAGGAATAAGATGATATCTCCTTGTGGTTTTAATTTGTATTTCCCTGATGATTAGTGATATTGTGCATTTTTTCATGTTTCTTGGCCATTTGTCTTTTCTCTTTTGAGAAGCATCTGTTCATGTCTTTTGCCCACTTTTTAATGGGGTTGTTTCCTTTTTTTATTGCTGATTTGCTTCAGTTCTTTGTAGATTCTAGTTATTAGACCTCTGGCCGGGTGTGGTGGCTCTCGCCTGTAATCCTAGCACTCTGGAAGGCCGAGGTGGGCGGATTGTTTAAGCTCAGGAGTTCGAGACCAGCCTGAGCAAGAGCAAGACCCTGTCTCTACTAAAAATAGAAAGACATTATATGGACAGCTAAAAATACATATAGAAAAATTAGCCAGGCATGGTGGTACATGCCTGTAGTCCCAGCTACTTGGGAGGCTGAGGCAGTTGGATTGCTTGAGCCCAGGAGTTTGAGGTTGCTGTGAGTTAGGCTGATGCCATGGCACTCTAGCCCGGGCAACACAGTGAGACTCTGTTTCAAAAATAAATAAATAAATCGACCTTTATTGTATGTATAGCTTGCAAATATTTTCTCCCATTCTGAAGGTTGCCTATTTACCCTGTTGATTATTTCCATGGCTGTGCAGAAGCCTTTTAATTTAATCAAGTCTTATTTATTTATTTTTGCTATTGTTGCAATTGCCATCAGGGTCTTATTCATAAATTCTTTGCCTAGGCCAACATCTAGAAGATTTTTTACAACATTTTCTTCTAGAATTCTTATAGTTCCATGCCTTACATTTAAGTCTTTAATCCACTTTGAAATAATTTTTGTGAGAGGTGAGAGATGTGTATCCTGCTTCATTCTTCTGCATGTGGCTATCCGTTTGTCCCAGAACCATTTATTGAATAGGGATTATTTTCTCCTGTGTGTATTATTGTCTGCTTTGTGAAAGATTAAGATGGAAATACGTGGATGGTTTTATATCTGGGTTCTCTGTGCTGTTCCCTTGGTCTATGTCTCTATATCTGTGCCAAATACCATGCTGTTCTTGTTATTACAGTCATGTAGTATAGTTTGAAGTCTGGTAATGTTATATATTCAGATTTTTTTCCTTTTGCTTAAGATTGCTGTGGCTATTCAGGCTGTTTTCTGGTTCCAAGTGAAGCACAGAATTATATTTTGTAGATCTGTGAAATATGACATTGGTATTTCAATGGTGATTGCATGGATACCTGCACTCAAATATTTATTGCAGCACAATTTACAATTGCAAAGATGTGGAATCAACGCAAATGCCCATAAATTAATGTGTGGATTAACAAATGTGCCATGTGTATACCATGGAATACTACTCAGACACAAAGGATGACTTAATTCCTTTTGCAACAATATGGATGGTACTGTAGACCATTATCCTAAGTGAAGTATCTACAGAATATAAAAACAAATACCACATGTACTCACTATTAAATTGGAACTATCTGATGAGCACACATGTGCATAGAGGGAAGTATAAATCAATAGAAATCAATCCGGGGAGGGAGGAGAAAGGGATGGGCAAAAGCCTATCTATCAGGTACAACAAACTGTGTCTTGGTGACAGGCACACTTATAACCCTGATTCATACATTACAAAAGTAATCCTTGTAACCAAAAACATTTTTATCCCAGTAATACTTTGAAACTAAAAAAGAAGGAAATCCTATCATATGTTACAACATGGATGAACCTTGTGGGCATTATGCTAAGTGAAATAAGCCAATCACAGACAAATATGCCACAATTCCACTTATATGAAGTACCTAAAATAATCAAACTAATAGAAATAGTAGAATGGTGGCTGCTAGGGGATAGGTGGAGGGGGAAACGGGGTGTTGTTCAATGAATATAGAGTTTCAATCACGCAAGATGGCAAAGTTCTACAGATCTGTTTTACAAAAATGTGCATATAGTTAAAAATGCTGTTCTGTGAATTTGACAATTTATTTTATGTGTATTTTACCACAATAATAAAGACACAAACAAGATTATTTTAAAAATAAGCTGTCAAGCACACACAATACATGAAAGACTGCTAAACTTATTGTTAAATGAAAGAAGCCAGCCTGAAAAGACAGCATACTATAACATTCCAAATATATGACATTCTTGAAAAGGCAAAACTGTAGAGATGGTATAAAGATCAGTGGTTTCCAGGGATTCCAGGGAGATGTGATAGTTAATTTTGTGTATCAACTTGACTAGGCCAAAGTACCTAGAAATATTTGGTCAAATACTATTTTAGATATTTCTGTGAATGCATTTTTAGATGAAATTAATATAAAAATAAATAGACATTGAGTATAACAGATTATCACCCATAATGTATGTGGGCCTCAACCAGTCAGTTCAAATCTTAAGCCCCAGTACCTCAGAATGTTACAGTATTTGTAGACACATCCTTTAATGAAGTAATTAAGTTAAATGAGGTCTTTAGGGAGGGTACTAGCACAGTATGAATGTCTTAGGACACAGACACATAGATGTAGGGGTAAATATGTGAGGACACAGTGAAAAGGCAGCCATCTACAAGCCAAAGAGATATGCTTCAGAAGAAAGCAAACCTGCCAACCTGTTGGTCTTGGACTTTTAGCTCCAAAATTATAAGGAAATAAATTTCTGTTGTTTAAACCATCCATTCTGTGTTATTTTGTTATGAGAGAATTAGAAAACTAATATAGCAGTATTAAGTGGAGAGAAATAAATAAATGGAGCACAGGGTATTTGAGGGGCAGTGAAACTTTTTTGTATGATGTTTAATGATAGATACATGGCATTATGTATTTGTCAAAAGCCATAGAACTGTATAACAAAAAGTGTGAACACCATTATAAACTAAGGACTTAAGTAATAATAAAATTCTTGATAATGATAAACAATTTGTTAATAAAAACAAATTTGGCTCATCAATATAATAAGATGCCACTACACATCTATTATAATGGCCAAAATTTTTTAAAAAATTAGAAACACCAACAGCTTATAAGTATTTAGAGCCATACAAACTCTCATTTATAGGTGGTGAGAATGTAAAAATGGTATAGCTACTTTGGAAGACATTTTGGCAGTTTCTTACAAAATAAACATATTCACCATATGATTCAACAATCATGCTCTTTGGTATTTATTCAAAGGAGTTAAAATTGTATGTCCACACAAAATCTTGTACACAGATGTTTATAGAAACTTTATTTATAATTGTGAAAACTTCAAAGCAACTAAGATATCCTTCAGTAGGTGAATGTATAAATATATTGTGATACATGCATATTACTAATGGAAAGAAGCCAATTTGAAAAGGCTACATACTGTATGATTTCAACTATACAGCATTGTGGGAAAGGTAAAACTGTAGAGACAGTAAAAAAAAATAAGTGGTTGCCAGAGATTAGAAGGGAGGGAGAGATGAACAGGCAGAGCACCGTGAACTTTTAGGGTAGTGAAACTATTCTGAAGGATACTATAATGGTAGAGGCATATCATTATATATTTGTCCTGTCTATGGAAAAGAAGCCAAACTCTGTAAAATAATTTAAAGAGATTTATTCTGAGCCAAATTTGAGGACCATGGCCTGAAACCTCGCCCAAGAAGCCTTGAGCAAGTGGACTCTCTGTGGTTGGGTTAAAGTTTGGTTTGATACATTTTAGGGAGACAGGAATTATGGATAAAGTCATAAATCAATACACAGAAGGCATACATTGGTTTGGCCTGAAAAGGTGGGACTTTTCGACACAGGGTGCCTTATAGATCATAGGTGGGTTTAAAGACTTTTTAAATTATAGATGGTTATAGAAATGAAGCTTTGACTAAAGGCTAGGAATGTTTTAAGTTAAGATAAGGAAATCTGTTAATCAGAAACAAGCCACCAGACTTACACATAGACTCAAGTGATTTGTTATGTAAACTGAGGACCTGCAATTTTGTCTTGCATAGCCTTAGGACTCTTAGTGAGTTATTATAAAAAGGATATCTCCAAGAAGGGAGGAGGGCATGAGAAAGCATGTCTGATCTCCTTTCTAATGGCCAGTAACTCACTTTTAGGTAACTCTTTTGCCAAAAGGGGGTCCATTCAGTCATCTGGTAGAGGTGTGGTTAAGATTTTATTTTAGTTCATAGTCCAAACTCATAGAATGTACAACATTGGGTGAATCCTAGTATAAAGTATGGAATGTGAGAGATATTGACACGTTGATATAAATTCATTGATGGTAACAAATGTTCCACTCTGTTGTGGCATGTTGACATTGCATAAGGCTGTGAATGTGTTGGGTACGGGGTATATGGGAACTTTATTTTATGAAAAATTTTGCCCTGAACCTAAAACTATTAAGAAATAAACTCTATTAAAATTTGGCTCATAAATTACACAAAATGTACCACATTAATGAAAGATGTCAATAATAAAGGAAATTGTACAGGGAAGCAGGGTATATGGGAACACTTTGTACTTTCCACTCAAAACTTCCTTAAACCTATAACTGCTATAAAAATAAAGACTATTAGTTGTGTAAGTGTGTGTCAGTGTTTGTATGTATAAATGTGCGTGTATGTGTGTATGTGTATATATATATATATATATATGTATATATGCGCTATGTTTTGATGAAAAAATTAACAATCTTTTTGCGCTATTTTTAGCATAAAACTAAATGCACAGACTTGAGTCCTGTGAGGCATAGTGACCCACGTATATAAACAACCTCTATTCTCACAGGGGCTGGAAAATATAATTATTTATTTATAGACATTAAATTAATCTTTTTGAAATTATTCCCTAATGAGGGTACATCATGATAAGATAAACTTATCTTTGTAAAGCTGCATGTAAAGTATGTTGATATCAGATATGAAAAGGTGAGTGCGGTCTGGAGTGAAAATAATCTTTTTTCAATAAATGGTGCTGGGAAAACTGGATAGCTACATGCAGAAGATTGAAACTGGATCCCCACCTCTCACCTCTCACCTCTCACAAAAATCAAATCACGGTGGATAACAGACTTAAACCTTAGGTGTGAAACGATTAGAATTCTAGAAGAAAATGTAGGAAAAACACTTACAGACATTGGCCTAGGCAAAGAATTTATGAGGAAGACCCCGAAGGTAATCACAGCAACAACAAAAATAAATGAATGGGACCTGATTAAATTAAAAAGCTTCTGCACATCCAAAGAAACAATCACGAGAATAAACAGACAGCCTACAGAATGGGAAAAAATTTTCGCATACTACACAGCAGATAAAGAGCTGATAACAAGAATCTATTTAGAACTCAGGAAAATCAACAAGAAAAAATCAAACAACCCTATCAAAAAGTGGGCAAATGACATGAATAGAAATTTTTCAAAAGAAGATATAAGAATGGCTAAGAAACATATGAAAAAATGCTCAACATCCCTAATCATCAGGGAAATGCAAATCAAAACCACAATGAGATATCACTTACCTCCAGTGAGAATGGCCTTTATCAAAAAGTCCCAAAACAACACATGTTGGCATGGATGTGGAGAGACAGGAACACTCATACACTGCTGGTGGGACTGCAAACTAGTGCAACCCCTGTGGAAAGCATTATGGAGTTACCTTAAACAGATTCGAGTAGACCTACCATTCGATCCAGCAATCCCATTATTGGGAATCTACCCAAAGGAACAAAAGTCATTCTATGACAAAGACACCTGTACCCGAATGTTTATAGCAGCACAATTCACAATTGCAAAGATGTGGAAACAACCCAAATGCCCATCAATTCATGAATGGATTAGTAAATTGTGGTATATGTATACTATGGAGTATTACTCAGCTATAAGAAATAACGGTGATATGGCATCTCTTTGGTTCTCCTGGAGAGAGTTGGAACCCATTCTATTAAGTGAAGTATCCCAAGAATGGAGAAACAAGCATCACTTGTACTCACCAGAAAATTGGTTTCCCTGATCATCACCTAAATGCACATTTGGGAATGAGACCAATTGGATATCATACTGAGGTGGGGGTGGGGGGAAGGGATGGGTGTATGCCTACATGATGAGTGCGTTGTGCACCGTCTGGGGAATGGTCACGCTTGAAGGTGCTGACTCGGGGAGGTGGGTAGTGGGGGGAGGGGATGGGGGTATAACTACATGATGAGTGCGATGCGCACTGTCTGGGGAATGGGCACGCTTGGAGCTCTGACTCGGGGGGATGGGCAGTACATGGGCAAAGTATGTAACCTGAACTTTTGTACCCCCATAATAAGCTGAAATAAAAAAAAAGTCCCAAAACCATGCCTGTTGGCATGGATGCAGAGAGATAGGAGCACTCATACACTGCTGGTGGAATGCAAACTAGTGCAACCTCTGTGGAAAGCAATATAGAGATACCTTAAACAGATACAAGTAGACCTACCATTTGATCCAGCAATCCCATTATTGCTTATCTACCCAAAAGAACAAAAGACATTCTATAAAAAAGACATCTGCATCCAAATGTTTATAGCAGCAAAATTCAAAATCCTGTACATGAATTTTTATAGCAGCTTTATTCATAAAAACCCCAGACTGGAAAAAATATATGACCCTCAGTAGATTATTAGTTAAATAAACTGAATCATCCATGCCATGGAATAATACTAAGTGTTATAGAGTTATAAACCTGGATGTATCTCTAGGAAATTATGTTGAGTGAGAAAAGCCAGTACCAAATGTTTACATACAATGCTATTCAATTTATATACCTCATATGACAAATTATGAAAACAGAAAATTGCATAGTGGTTTCTAGATGTCAGAGTCAGAGACAAAGGATGCGTATTGTTGTAAATGGGCAGGAGGCATCCTGGTAGTGGTAGTACCGTTCTGAATCTTGCCTGGGCCCATGTCAATATCCATTTTGATGTTGTTCTTTAGTTTTGCAAAATGATAACATTAGGGAAACTGGGAAAAACATGCATTAGATACTTCTCCTTTGTTTCTTACAACTGCATGTAAATTTAAAATTATATCAAATTAAATAAAAACCTTTAAAATGCATGTGTAAAAAGATCACAACTTTAAATTTTATGATAATTCTCTTATTATTCCACACATTCTGTCTGAGGACCCACGTAATGAGTCAATCAAAGAAATGCTATACCTTCACAAGCATTTTTGAAATGTCTTAGCTTATTTATTTATGAAGAGAAAAATATCACTACGTTTTTTCAGAGACTGAGGAAAACCACTAATTCATAGATTCCATGACACAGAAAGTCAAAATGTATATTTTAACTGGCTAGAGTTTACTCTGAAGCATGACCACTAAATATACTGTATGTATATAGTCACCATTGGAAAAGAATACATTCTGCTAACTTAAACTGGTAACTTTTCTTGTCCTGATCCTATGTTCACCAGTTACCTTTTCTTTATAATTTAGCTTCCTGGAGAGAAAAAGATGGCCGAGTGGAGGTAACCTCCTGGATTCCTGCTCCCAGAGAGGGAGGCGTGGATATCCATATGCTACACGTGAGTGGATCGCTCCTCCACAGAAACAGCATTGTGAATTGACAGAGAATCAGCATGGGACACAAAAAGCAGGAAAAAGAAAAGGTGAATGGGAGATAAAATTACAAAAATCTGGGGAGTGCAAGGTAATCAATACAGAGTAGAGTGTGGGACAGCTGTGCCTGCCTCGCCAGTGACTGAGGTGGGATCAGTCCCACAGGAGAATGTCTTGCTTCCCCACTGGCCTCCACACCCACTCAGACAAGGATCTGCCTGAAGTCAGTGCAAAAATCACTGCGGGAGAAGTGGGGTTCTGTGGAGAGGAGACATTAGTTGGAAGCATCTTAAACTCCTCGAGCTCTGTGCCAGGACTGCACTGGGTGGGGGAGGGACTGATCTGGGCTACTGCTGGAGGCAGTTAGGAGACAGGTAAATTGCCTCTACCACTCAGTGAGTCCAGATCGATGGAGGTGAAAACTAATTAGGGGACTCTAACCTGGAAACCACTGCAGGCTATTAAGCCCACTCAGGGTGGATCAGAAAGAGCGACAGCTCCTGCAGAACAGGCGTGAGATTGTGGGAGGGCAACATAAAAGAGACAAGGGGGCATTCTGATGACACAGCTTACTGACCCATGAACAATCATCCTTCCCGTGCTGGTGCTCTGTGGGCGGGCAGTCACCATTTTCGGGGCCCACAGCCTGGCCGTTGCGGTGTGATACAGTGTTGGGTGGTTCCCTTCCCCAGCCCGGGGACTCTCACTATGAGCTCTTCCCTTGTGCAACATACAGTCGTGGGTCCCGTTTTGATGTGTGAACTCTGAGTGCTCCCCTATTTGTGAGTGACTGGTGCTTGGACCTTGTGGGCACTGGGGTGGGGTAGACCATTGCCCACAGGATCTGTGGCCGCTGGAGCACTGGGCAAACAGTGGGACCACCCCCTACACCTAGCCAGCATCTTTCCTGCTGAAAGATGTAGGCGCCACCTCTGGGGATAAGGAGAGACAAGAAAAAGCCACTTTCTCTCAGCAACTAGTGTGAATCTTGGCTGCAGATCAAATGTTGTCTGCCCAGTGACTTAACTCATCATACTGAGTTTAGATCAAGTCAAAAACCTGGAGCTAGATTTTTACCTCCAGCTGGCTGCCAAAATTGGGTTTAGCAGCCAGGGGGAATAAAAAAACAAAATCCCAGCATGAGGCCAAAACAGGTTCCCAAAGTAACCCCTCCCACCAGGAGCAGCCCCCCAACTGTGGTAGAAGAACCCTGAATAACACATAAGTGGATTGCCCTAGTGACAAAGGAAGCAACACACCTAGGCTGTTAGGCAGCCTAGGAACAGAGCCTGAAAAAGGCATGTTACTTTCCAAATGAAAGCTGAAAGGTGGGAAGCAACCATTGATCCTGATGGGAAAGGCTCAGCAAAAGAACTCTGGAAGTATAAAGAATCAAACAGAAAACACCCCTAAAGAGAAACACCAGCTCTCTGGCAATGGACAGTAACCAAATTCAGAACACTAAAATGTCAGAAGAAGAATTTCAAACATGGATTGTAAGAAAACTCAATGATATGCAAGAAAAATGGATAACCAACACAAAGAAACAACCAAAATATTTAGGACTTGGAAGAAAAATTCACTAAAGAAATTGAAATATTAAAGAAAAATCAAACTGAAATCCTGGATATGAAGAATTTATTCAGGGAACTACAAAACATGGTGGAAGGCCTCAAGAGCAGGGTAGATCAAACAGAAGAAAGAATCTCAGAGATCGAAGATAACACCTACCAATTAAATAAGTCAGTCACAGAGATAGAGCAAAGAAATAAGAGAAAAGACGAGAGACTGCAAGAAATGTGGGATTATGTGAAGAAGCCTAATGTAAGAGTTATGGGCATTCTTGAGGGTGAAGAAGATAATAAGCAAGGGTTGGATAAGTTATTTGAAGATATAATTGAGGAAAATTTCACAGGCCTTGCTAAAAATCCAGATGTCCAGGTACAAGAAACCCAAAGGATCCCTGGGAGCTTCATTGCAAGTAGGAAGCTGACACATCATGCAGTCATCAGACTGACCAAAATATGCACAAAAGAGGCCCTTCTATGAGTTGTAAGGCGAAAGAAAGAAGTGACATACAAAGGAAAGCCCATAAAAATAACGTCAGATTTCTCAACTGAAACCTTACAAGCAAGAAGAGACTGGGGCCCCATTCTCATTCTTCTGAAACAGAATAATGCCCAGACTAGAATCTTGTACCCAGCAAAGCTAAGTTTTGTATGCAAAGGAGAAATTAACACATTCTCAAACAAATACTGAGGGAATTCACCAAGACAAGACCAGCCCTCCAAGAAGTACTCAAAATAGAGTTGCACATGGACTAGCACAAGAAACACTCACGAATGTAAAACTACTCAAAAACTAAACATCAAAGTCCAGATACCACAATGGCTCAAGAGAGAAAATATAGCGATGAGGTTCTACCCAATTGGATGAACAGAAATCTGCCCCACCTATCAATTCTCTCAATAAATGTGAAAGACTTGAACTCCCCACTCAAGAGACATAGGCTGGCCCAATGGATAAAAAAATCTAAGCCAAGTAACTGCTGTCTCCAGCAAACTCATCTTACCTGTAAAGATGCATTTAGACTGAAAATAAAGGGTGGAAATTGATATTTCAAGCAAATGGAAGCTAAAAGAAGGTGTGTGTGGTGGTTTTAAATTCAGATAACTTAGTTTTTAAACCAACAAAAGTAATGAAAGTCAGAGATGGTCACTACATACTGGTGAAGGGTACAGTTCAACAAGAAGACATAATTATACTTAATATGTATGCACCCAACTTAGGTTCACTCAGATTCATAAAGCAAACCCTACTTGATCTAAACCAAATGATAAACAGCAACATCATAATAGCCGGAGACTTCAACACTCCGCTGACAGCACAGGACATATCCTCCAAACAGAAAATAAACAAAGAAATAATAAATTAAACAGAATGCTAGAAAAAATGGGCCTGACTGACATTTACAGGATATTCTTTCCAAAATCCACTGAATATGCATTCTTCTCATCAGCCCATGGGACATTCTCTAAGATTGACCATATCCTAGGACACAAAGCATGTTTTAAAAAATTTAAAAAAAATAGAAATAATGGTGATATAGAATCCCTTTTGTTCTCCTGGAGAGAGTTGGAACCCATTGTATAAAGTTAAGTATCCCAGGAATGGAAAAACAAGCACCACATGTACTCACAAGCAAATTGGTTTCCCTGATCATCACCTTATGCACATTTGGGAATAATGCCAATTGGGTATTGAACTGAGGTGGGGGGTTGGGTGAGGGGACAGGTGTACACCTACATGATGAGTGTGATGTGCACTGTCTGGGGAATGGACACACTTGAATGTTCTGACTTGGGGGGATGGGGGTGGGGGAAGGGAATGGGGGTATAACTACATGATGAGTGTGATGCGCACTGTCTGGGGAATGGATGAACACACTTGAAGCTCTGACTCAAGGGGATGGGTGGGACATGGGCAATATATATAACCTGAACATTTGTACCCCCATAATAAGCTGAAATAAATATTATTAAAAAAATAGAAATTATACCATGCATATTCTCAGGTCACATCAGAATATAAGTAGAAATTAACCCTAACAGAAATTGTTATTTCTACTCAAAGTCATGGAGGCTAAACAACCTTCTCCTGAAGGATTATTTTATAAATGAAGAAATCAAGATGAAATCAAAAGATTCTTTGAACTAAATGATAAATGAGACACAAGTTATCAAAATATGTGGGACACAGATAAAATAGTCCTGAGAGGAAAATTTATTTCCATAAATGCCTATATCAATAAGACAGAAAATTTACAAAGAGACAACCTAAAGAATAGAGTCACAGAGCTGGAGAAAGAAGAACAGACCCATCTCAAACCCAGCAGAAGGGGAGAAATTAATAAATTCAAATCAGAACTAAATGAAATGTACAACAGAAAAACCATATGAAAGATTAATAAAACAAAAAGTCAGTTCTTTGAAAAGATAAACAAAATTGACATGCTTTTCGATACACTAACCAAGAGCAGAAAAGAAAATTCCTTAATAACCTCCATCAGGAACAGGAAAGAAATCACAACTGATGCCATGGAGATACAAGATATCATCTGAATTCTACAAAAACTTTATGCACACAAACTGGAAAATGTGGAGGAAATGGACACATTTTTAGAGAAACACAGCCTCCTGAGGCTCAACCAGGAAGAAATAGAGTTGCCGAACAGACCAATATGAAGAACTGAAATCAAAACAGCAATAAAAAATCTTCCCGAAAAGAAAAGACCCAGACCAGATGGTTTCACACCCGAATTTCACCACACCTACATCAAAAAACTGGTGCCTACTCTGAAAAAGTTATTCCACAACATCAAGAAGGACAGAATCCTCTCCAACACATTTTATGAAGCCAACATAACCCTGATATCAAAATAGGGAAAGGATGCAACCGAAAAAGAAAATTACAGACCAATATTCCTTATGAATATAGGTGCAAAAATTCACAATGAAATCCTAGCAAACTGAATCCAGGTGCTTATCAAGAAAATAATCCATCATGACCAAGTGAGCTTCATCCCAGGGTTGTGGGGCTGGTTCAACATATGCAAATCTATCAATACAATTCACTCCATAAATAGAAGCAAAAACAAAGACCATATGATCCTCTTAATATACACAGAAAAAGCATTTGACAAAATTCAACACCCTTTTATGACAAGAACGCTTAACAAAATAGGCATAGACAGGGCCTACCTAAAAATGATAGAAGCCATATATGACAAACCCACAGCCAACATCATACTGAATGGGGAAAAATTGAAAACATTCCCACTTAGAACTTGAACAAGACATGGTTTCCCAGTATCCCCATTGCTTTTCAACATAGTCCTGGAAGTCCTTGTGAGAGCAATCAGGAAGAGAGCAGAATCAAGGGTGTCTAAATGGGGACAGAAGAGATCAAGATCAAGCTCTCGCTCTTTGTGGATGATGTGATATTATGTCTAGAAAACCCCAAGGATTCAACCAAGATACTCCTAGAACTGATAAATAAATTAAGCAAAGTCTCAGGAAATAAAATCAATACACACAAATCAGAGGCATTTATATATGACAGTAACCATCAAACGGAGAACCAAATTAAGGACTCAATACCCTTCACAATAGCAACAAAGAAAATAAAGTACCTGGGAATATATTTAACAAAGGAGGTAAAGACCCCTCCAGGGAGAACTATGAAACACTGAGAAAGGAAGTTGTAGAGCACGTAAACAGATGGAAAACCATACCATGTTCATGGATTGGAAGAATCAACATTGTTAAAATGTCTGTACTACCCAAAATGATCTACAGATTCAATGCAATCCCTATTAAATTACCAACATCACTGTTCACAGATATAGAAAAAATAATTTTACACTTTGTATGGAACCAGAGAAGACCCCACTTAGCAAAAGCAATTTTAGGCAATAAGAACAAAATGGGAGGTATTAATTTACCCAACTTCAAACTATACTACAGGGCTGTGGTTATTAAAACGGCATGGTATTGGCACAGGAACAGAGTCACAGATTAGTGGAATAGAATTGAGAATCCAAAAGTAAAACCATCCTCATATAGCTATCTAATCTTTGAGAAAGCAGACAAAAACATACTCTGTGGAAAAGAATCCTTATTCAATAAATGGTGCTGGGAAAACTGGATAGCTACATGTAGAAGATTGAAACAAGATCCACACCTTTCACCTCTCAGAAAAATCAAATCATGTTGGATGTCAGACTTAAAACTAATGTGTAAAACTATTAGAATTCTAGAAGAAAATGTGGGAAAAACTCTTATAGACATTGTCCTAGGCAAAGAATTTATCAAGAAGACCCCAAAGGGAATCACAGCAACAAAAAAAATAAATAAATGGGATCTGATTAATTTAAAAATCTTCTGCACAGCCAAAGGAACTGTCATGAGAGCAAACAGACAATCTACAGAATGGGAAAAAAAATTGCATGCTATACATCTGATAAAGGACTGATAACTAGAATCTATTTAGTACTCAGGAAAATCCGCAAGGAAAAAAATCAAACAACCATATCAAAAAGTGGGCAAAAGACATGAATAGAAATTTTTCAAAAGAAGACAGAAGAATGGCCAAGAAACATATGAAAAAATGCTCAACATTTCTAATCATCAGGGAAATTCAAATCAAAATCACAATTAGATGTCACTTACTCCAGTGAGAATGGCCTTTATCAAAAAGTCCCATAAAAATAAATGTTGGCATGGATGTGCAGGGACAGGAACACTCATACACTTTTATTGGGACTGTAAACTAGTGCAACCTCTGTGGAAAGCAATATGGAGATACCTTAAACAGATACAAGTAGACCTATCATTTGATTCATAAATCCCATTATTGGGTATCTACCCAAAAGAACAAAAGACATTCTATAAAAAAGACATCTGCACCTGAAAGTTTATAGCAGCACAATTCACAATTGCAAAGATGTGGAAACAGCCCAAGTGCCCATCGATACATGGGTCTATTAATAAAATGTGGTATATATATACCATGGAGTACTACTCAGATATAAGAATTAATGGGGATATAGCATCTCTCATGTTTTCCTGGATGGAGCTGGAACCCATCCTACTAAGTGAAGTATCTCAAGAATGGAAAAATAAGCACCACATATACTCACCATGACATTGGTTTCACTGATATCACCTAAGAGCACATTTAGGAATAGCATTAATCGGGTATTGGGCAGGGGTTGGGGGGGAGAGGGTGGGAGTATACATACATAATGAGTGCAATTTGCACCATCTAAGGATGGGCACGCTTGAAGCTCTGATTCGGGGGGTTGGGTATAAGGGCAATATATGTAACCTAAACTTTTGTACCCCCATACTATGCTGAAATAAAAATAATGATAATTTAGCTTCCTGTATATGTCCTACCTAGAGAGAAACAATATGATCTTCATATGTCCATACAAAAAGAAATAAATTGATAGGATTCCTAATGTGCTTAAATATGTTGAAAGAAGATTTCCATAACTAAAGTTTGATGAGAGTTAGTGATGTGTTCAAATAAAAAATTATTTTATTTATTTTTCTTTTTTTTTCTTTTTCTATAATTTCAATGTATTACAGGGATACAAATGTTTTTGCTTACAAACATTGCTTTTGTAATGCTTGAGTCAGGGTCATAAGTGTGTGTGTCACGCAGATAGTGTTCATTGTATCTGTTAGGTATGTTTTCATCGGTCCCCCCCTCCCACCCCCACCAACTGATTTTCATTGATTTATACTTCCCTCTATGCACATGTGTGCACACTGTTTAGTTACAATTTAATAGTGGGTACATGTGGTGTTTGATTTTCCATTCTTTAGATACTTCATTTAGCATAATGGTTTCCAATAAAAAAAAAAGAATTCTTAAAGAATATGTGGCCGTATGTTTTTCATGTAATATTAAAATATTGGCAGTCTGATTTAATTCATCAGTCTCATTAAACTTGATTTATTCTCTCCTCACATGTGATATCTATTAATAAGATAGCAAAATGAGCAATCTGCATTAAATCTTTGACTTTTCAACTATGGTATGGCAACTTTGTTGGCAATATGTGGTTACCAGTCTACATCACTGAACACCTTCAGTTAAATTTCTACTGGGACCATACATGAATATATATGAATTAGACTAAATTATAAACTCTTTGAGGAAAAATTATATATCATTTTTTTCATTAATGTATACCCACCTGTAGCATAGTGTCTGGTGCATAATAGACACTCAATACATGTTGTTAAATAGATAAATTAATTAATTTACATAAGTATTCATCAGTTTGCTTTTATTTTAGATGTAAATTTACAAAAATTGTTTAAGAAGCTTGAGTCATAAAATTTTAACTTAATGTAATTTATTACAGAGACATATTGCTCTATTTGTAAAAAAAAAAAAAAAAGAAAAAGTTATCTCATGCATGAGTTGTATCACCAAATAAAATTCATACTCATCATTTCAGTATATGCATTTATTATCCCAAGCCTTCTCATAGATGTGTTGGTTCCATGAAAGAATGGTGACAAATTTTATCATTCAATAACATTAAACCAGACACTGGAAAATCTCATGATACTGTTTTGTTTCCACTGTCAGCAATTCCCTGTACTCCCATTGTTCTTTTGTGACCAGCTTTGTTATTTCAGGGTACAGGCAATCAAAGGCTAGTTCCACAACATATATCCTATGGTAGTAAATCTTTGTTTAAAATGTCATTCATGGGTTTCAAATATTTTCCCCCGGCTCTTTAAATATGTTGTCCAATTCTTAATGTTTCCAATGACCTTTCACTAGGCAATTGTATTGAGGATGACAAAAAAACTGCTGATTATTTCATTTTTTAAAAATTATCTTATTTCCTTTACTATCTTCAGGTTTATCACAGATAATAAACACAGTGCCAGAAAGTATCTAGGTTTTATGTGAACTGTACAAGACTAAAAGTCTAGTTTTGACTCCTACAGATTTTTTTTGCAAAAACTTAGTTTGAAAATTCCTAGGCCAACCATGTGGAAAATATAATTACATTTGAAACCTTACTCTAATGCTCCTCTTCAAATTCATGACTTACAATTGTGTTACAATAGGGTTTTTCTACTATTTATAAAATTCCATGCTGTTAGATTTCAATATACCAGATTTGTGCACATTATATTGCAAGTCAATAATATTTAGCACAATCCAACTTTTCAAGGAAAATAAAAAGTTAATAAGGTAGAACCAGGATTCTCCATGAATTCCTCCATATGTATGTTAACCTTTGTAGCACTCATTATAAATAATAATCTCAATGCTAAAAACAAGTGCATTTTTAATACATAGTACATTTTTATTATTACCTTCCCCCATTCTGTACTAAAACATTGTCAGGGTGATATTTTGGGGAACAATAAATTTGAAACATCTTATGTTTCCACTGTAAATTCCATCTTCAGAACAGGAGGGAAGAGAGAAAGTAGACCCTGGAAGGGTAAGAATTGAAGCACTGCATATGTCCCTCTCATCCTCTGGTATATAGTGCTGTCTTCTGGTATGGCTTACTGTTTGTTTCTGGCATTAACATAAACTAGAATTATAGGAATAAAATAGGTAGTTAAAGGAATACAGTATATTAATGAACTTTATGAAAGTCTACCTGTATTCCCAAATGTTAGGGTCAATATTAGATGTTTGGCAAGCACACTGGCATCTTGTTTCAATGTCAACAGGCATTATAGTTTGAGAAGTTTTCCTTATGTCTACCCTAAACCTCTCACAAGTAAACACTTTTCTTCTTAGTCTGCCATGATGAGAGGAAATAATTACTTGTCTGTTCTGCTACCATTAAAATAATTAAATACTATATCATATTACCTTTCAGCACCTCTTTGGGTCAACTGATTTAAATTACTATAATCTCTCTTCTTATACAGTTTTTCTTGATTTTAACTTTACATTTGTTGTTTGCTTGATACACTTACAGTCTCTGAATTTTAATAGCACATACATTCTGAATATGATAATATCTGTCCTCTCAAGAAAAATTATTTTTCTCTATTATGAACTCAGCCATATAAATCTGTTTTAGTTTTTCTAAAAATTTAGATAGGAAGATAAATGTAACTTTTAAACAGAGATATTGAATGTTAATATTTCTATTTTCCTAGTCTCTTAATGTTTATAACCATTGCTAGAAATTAACTAAGTTTACTATTTATTTACTTTTTATTTCCTCCCAATAAAAATTATTTGATAAATTTGACTAAATTCACCCACTTCATTGAATAACTAACACTTCAAATTCAGATACTGTTTTGTCTGTTAAGTAAACTGGAAACACCAAGTGCTTTCAGATTTTAAAAAAAAAATGTTAGGTCCTCCTCACTGTTTTAAATGTTATGCATTTTGCTGTATTTGTTATGCATTTTGTTGTCAGTTTGTAACCTGTGTATACTGTGGTTATCTTTCTGACCTGGAAAATAAAACTAAATTTATATCAGAACAGAGCTAGTCAAGATATTCAACAGAATTTCAAATGCTAGCATAAAAGAGGCATGAATTTCAAAGATGCTCATTGTGTGTTATAGTTATTTAGAATTTAGATGGAATGTTTTGTTTGCAATATGCTCATGTAAATATGCGTTTGGTCATGTAAGTAAGCAGTAAAAAGTATATACCAGCTATTCTCTACCAGTTTTAATGATCTCTATATTTTTTAATTGTAAGACATTGTTGAGAATATGACTACACACTATGCCACATGATATACTCCTTTGATGAATTAGTGACACATCTATATTGTACTTATGTTTGCAAATTATATTTTGAGGATCTACTGCTGATCAAACTCACTATAGTTACTCACAGTGAGGCAGAGCATCAAAGCATACAGAGACCTTCAGTTTGGATATTCTCAGTTGCAAAGTTACTGTAGCCAAGAATATAAGTTAAATTGTTAATTAATTATTTGTAGTATTTTATACTTAAGGGTCACTGAGAATATAATAATCCTCTTCAAAGAATTAAATAATATCATTTTTACTAGCCTTACATGTCATATTTAGCCTAATGAACATTGATATCTGTGAGCTGTAGCACATATAGACATAATAGTATTATAATCAGTTAACATTCAAATGTAAAAAAAAATTCACAATAATTTGACAAATGGTGGAAGCAGTCAAAGCTAATTCCTTTATGGGAGTGCAGTTACACCTCAGGGTGATTCATTTTGAGCCCTAACAATGGTAAAGATAGCTATTCTTCCCAAGAGACTGGAAATTTGACAGAAACATACATGAATGACGTCTCTCTTCTCAGGGATGACCCCATAGGAAAAATCTTTCTTGCGAACTCACCTTTCAAAGATTCAAGTGAAAAACCTAAAACATTAAGATGGTCTAAAATCACCTAATCATACCCTAGTTTCCATAAAATTAGTACCATGATTACTTTAGACCACAGGGAAAAAGGTAACTCTAGAGAAGTGATTGAAAATACAGGAGGAGTGTTGCAAGAGACAACTCTCTTTGAACTTCTTATGTTTCTACACACCTTGTTGTGTTGCCAAGAATGACAGGCCACAACTGCTCTTTACCAGACCATTTTTTGGAGTTCAGTTTACAACAAATAACCTTGAGGGATGAGGTAATATCTTCTCCCTAAACCCTGGACAAAACACTATGCTTGTATACTGCTTGACACAAAAGCAGTAGATTTCCCAAGCACTATGCTCCCAACTGTGACACAAACTCCCTTGTGTGTATCTTTCTGGGCCATACTACATTGTCACTGTGGTACTTCAGGGCAAGTGAGACCTGTGCAAAAATGCTGATTATCATGCTTGTTTTTGTACCATGAGTAATAAAGTCTGTTTACTCTGTACAAGGATTTGTATGTGTTCTACCAGGATCACATGGTAACTCAGTAGCTTGTGAATAGAGTAAATTCAAATCCCATGCCTGACAGGGAGCATATCAGTATCACCTGTTAGGGCTTTGTCAAACTACATATTACTTTTTAGGACCCCATGTCTGCCACCACTATCACAATCTCCATAATAATCAATGCCCCTGAAAGTGTTTATTCAATGTTTCTGATTGGTGTGAGTTAAATCCTTCAGATATGTTGAGATTCAAAAAGGTTCAGACCCACTAAGATACCAAGTTGACCATTGTCCTATTACCATTTCTTTGACTGGTAAACTGCAATGCTCTTCCTCCTCACTTTAACTAAGAAACCCAGGTTTAGATATAAGATAATATCATCAGCAAAAAGTGATAGTTTTGACCTCTTCTCCCCCCATTTGGATGCCCTTGATTTCCTTCTCTTGTTTGATTGCTCTGGCTAGGACTTCCAGCACTATGTTGAATAGAAGTGGTGATAGAGGGCAACCTTGTCTGGTTCCAGTTCTAAGGAGGAATGCTTTCAATTTTTCCCCATTCAGTATGATATTGCCTGTGGGATTGTTATATATGGCTTTTATCATTTTTAAGTAAGTCCTGTCTATGCCTATCTTTTTCAAGAATTCTTATCATAAAAGGGTGCTGAATTTTGTTGAATGCTCTTTCTGCATGTATTGAGAGGATCATACGGTCTTTGTTTCTACTTCTATTTATGTGGTGAATTACATTTATAGATTTGCTTATGTAGAACCATCCCTGCTTCTCTGGGATGAAGTCCACCTCATCATGACAGATTATTTTTTTGATAAGCACCTGAATTTGGTTTCCTAGCATTTTGTTGAGAATTTTTGCACATATACCCATAAGGGATATTAGTCTGTAGTTTTCTTTTTTTGTTGCATCTTTTCCTGGTTTTGGTATCAGGGTGATGTTGACTTCATAAAACGTGTCTGAGAGGATTTCTTTCTTCTCGATGTTGTGGAATAATTTCTACAGCATAGGCACATGTTCTTCTTTGTAGGTCTGGGAAAATTTTGGTGTGAAATCATATGCTCCAGGAATTTTTTTAAGGTATTTTACTGCTGTTTAAATTTCAGTACTTGATATCAGTCTGTTCAGGAATTCTATTTCTTCTTGATTGAGCCTAGAGAGGCTGTATGTTTCTAAGAATTTATCCATTTCCTCCATGTTTTAAAGTATATATGCCTAGAGGTTTTTATAGTATTCATAAATGATATTTGGTATTTATGTGATATCAGCTGTAATTTATCCTTTTTCATTCCTCATTGAGCTTATCAGGGTCCTATCTTTTCTGCGTCTCATGAAATTTACAAGAGTTGTGTCAATTTTTTTTATTTTTTGTTTTGTTAATCTTCTGTATGGTTATTATCAATTTCATTTATTTCTGCTCTGTTCTTTGCTATTTCTTTTCTTCTGCTTGGTTTGGGTTGGTTTGCTCATCCTTTTCCAGTTCTTTGAGACAATCATTAGATTGTCGATTTCTGATCTTTCTGTCTTTGTATTTAGGCACATATCGACATAAATTTTCCTCTCAGTATTGCTTCAGCTGTATCCCACAGATTTTGATAATTTGTGCCTCCTTTACCATTTAGCTCAAAGAATCTTTTGATTTCCATCTTAATTTTCACCTTATCCCAATAATAGTTCAGAAGGTTGCTTCATTTCCATGACTTTTTGTAGAGATGAGAGTTTTTGTTGGAGCTGATTTCTAATTTTATTCCACTGTGGTCTGAGAAGACACATTGTATGATTTATATATATTTTTTTAATTTCCTGAGACAAGTTTTGTGGCCTAGGAAATGGTCAATCTTACAGAATGTCCCAGGAGCTGACGAGGAAAATGTATATTCAGTGGTTTGGGGGTAGAATGTTCCATAAATATCAGTCAGACCCATTTGTTCTAGATGTATGTATAAGAACATGTTTTCTTTGTTTATTTTCTCTTTGGAGGAGCTGTCCTATTTTGTCAGAGGAGTGTTGAAGTCCACAGCTATTTCAGTGCTACTGTTTATCATTTTGTTTAGATCAAGTGGGATTTGCTTTATGTATCTGGGTGCACCTGAGTTAGGTGCATAAATATTTAGAATTGTTATATCTTCTTGATGAATTTTACCCTTCACCATTATATAGTGACCATCTTTGTCATTCATTCATTTTGTTGTTTGGAGAGTAAGTTATTTGAAATCAGAGGAAAATGTTGAGAAAACTCTTATAGACATTGGTCTGGGAAAATAATTTATGAAGAAGACCTCAAAGGCAATCACAACAACAAGAAAGATAAATAAATGAGACATGAACAAATTATAAAGCTTCTGCACAGCCAAGGAAATTATCACAAAAACAAACAGATGAGCTACAGAATGGGAGAAAATATTCACAGGCTACACATCTGACAAAGGGCTGATAACTCGAATCTATATACAATTCAGGAAAATCAGCAAGCAAAAATCAAACATCCCTATCAAAAAGTGGGCAAAGGGCATGAAAACAAACTTTTCAAAAAAAGAAAGACTAATGGGCAGCAGACATATGAAAAAATGCTCAACGTCTCTAATCATCAGATAAATGCAAATCAAAATCGCAATGAGATATCACTTAACTCCACTGAGAATGGCTTTTATCAAAAAGTTCCAAACCAATAAATGTTGGTATGGATGCAGAGAGACAGGAACACTCATACACTGCTAGTGGGACTGCAAACTAGTACAAGCTCTGCGGAAAGCAATATGGAGATACCTCAAAGAGCTAAAAGTAGAACTACCATTTGATCCAGCAATCCCATTACTGGGCATCTATCCAAAGGAAAATAGGACATTCTATAAAAAATCCATCTGCATTTGAATGTTTATAGCAGCGTAATTAATTCATGATTGCAAAGATGTGGAAACAACCCACGTGCCCATCAATATATGAATGGATTAATAAAATGTGGTATATGTATACCATTGAGTACTACTCAGCTGTAAGAAACAATTGTGATATAGCACCTCTTGTATTTTCCTGGATAGAGCTGGAACCTATTCTACTAAGTGAAGTGTCCCAAGAATGGAAAAATAGGTACCACATGTACTCACCGTCAAATTGGTTTCACTGATCGTCACCTAACATCACATTTAGGAATAACATTAATAGGGTGTTGGGCAGATGTGGGGGGGAGGGGATGGGTGTATACATACATAATGAATGTCATGCTCACCATCTGGGGGATGGACATGCTGGAAGCTCTGACTTGGAGGGGAGGGGAGGGGAGGCAAGGGCAATATATGTAACCTAAACTTTTGTACCCCAATAATATGCTGAACAACAAAAAAGAAATTATGACTCTCCTACAATATTGGTGAGATTGTAAATGGTACAGCTACTTTAAAAAAGTCTAGCAGTTTCTCAAAATGTTAAACATAGAATTACAAGATGATTCAACAATTCCATTCCTAGATACATGCCCAGGAGAGCTTAAAAACGTATGTCCGTAATAAACTGGTACACAAATGTTAATGGCAACACTATTTACAGCAGTGAAATGTAGAAATAACCCAAATATATATCAGGTGAAGAATGGATAAATAAAATGTGGTATAATCATACAATGAAATATTAAAGGAATGAGGTACTGATACACGACAAATCATAAATGAAACAATTCTAATTGAAACAAGACATACATAAAAGCCTGTATATTGTATAATCTATTAATATTAAATGTGCTTAATGTGAAAATTTATAGGGACAGAAGGTAAATTAATGATTACCCAGATCTGGGGAGAGGAGGGAATAGGAAAGTAACTGCTAATGTGTTTCTTTTTGAAGATGATGAAAATGTTACAAGATTAGATAGTAGTTATGGTTGCACAGCTCTATGAATATACTAAACAAGACTTAATTGTATATTCTTAAAAGAGGGAATTTTATGTTATGCAAATTACATCTGAAAAAAGCTTTTAATTAAATGAATAATTTTAAAAGAGATTATTTTATTATTTTTATGGAAATGACACATCCTCATGAAAGTTTGGGTAAATACAAAAAAGTATACACGAATACCACCATATAAAATATGAGTCTATATATCTGTCTAAAAATACACACAAGAAAGTAGGAATGGAGAGGTGAACAACTATAGTCAGAACTAAAGTTGTAAGAGTAGGATCAAAGTTCGTGGTATTTTTAAAAGAAAATAAAATTTTTTAAATTTTATTAGCACTTAGATGAAAAAGTAAAACTGAAGGAATTCCTGATATATAGATATGTTTAAATGAATTAATTTTGTGTGACAGGTCATGGTGGCATTCCCCAGTCAATGCCAGAAGTTTGCAAGTGGATGCTGGAAGACCAGGGATTCTGTGGAAGTGATTATTGTGACACTGGGATAGAGGTAGTACTAGATGTGCTCTAATCAACATTTCTATTTTAAGATATAGGATCTTATTCTAAAAGGAAAAAAATAATGGCTGTCATGTTAATTTTCAGTAAATGAATATGAAAATGTTATGTTAAAAACAAAAACAGTTTTGGATAGCTTCTTTATAACAATAGTTCCAAAACACCAGTGTATGAATGGCAGTGAAATCAACAAGAGGGATTTTTCATATGTTTGTAGTCAGGACATTTCTCTATCTTCTTTTGAATAAACTTATTTTCATGTATTTTTCCCACTTTTTGACAGTGTTTTTCTTTTTCTTTTTTTCTTGTTGATTTGTTTGAATTCTTTGTAGTTTCTGGATACTAGTCCTTTGTCAGATGTATATTTTATGAATATTTTCTCCCATTCTGTATGTTTTCTATTCACTCTGTTGATTATTTCCTTTGCTGTGCTGAAGCTTTTTAATTTAATTAAGTCCCATTTATTTATTTTTTGAAAACTTTTTGAGACAAAGTCTCACTCTGTCATCCTGGCTAGAGTGCAATGGTGTCATCACAGCTTACTGAAACCTCAAACTCCTGGGATCAAGTGATCCTCCTGCCTCAGCCTCCTGAGTACCTGGGACTAAAGGTTCACCCTGTCATGCCTGGCTAATTTTTCTATTTTTGGTAGAGACAGGGTCTCACTCTTGCTTAGGCTGGTCTTGAACTCCTCACCTCAAGTAATCCTCCCACCTCAGCCTCTCATCACACCTGGCCACCGTTTACTTATTTTTGTTGTTGCTGTATTTGTCTTTGGGATCTTAGTCATAAATTCTTTATCTAGACCAATGTATAGAAGAGTTATTCCTGCAATTTTGTATCCCCATAACAATAAGATGAAAAAAAAAAGAAAGAAATATACCCCAGTTCTCAGTTTCTTCAAAAAAAATTACCAAATAGGTCATTGTAACAGTGAGAAATTCTTTGGTTCAAATAAACTAATTTGAATGCATGAAACATAAACAATTACAACCATAAAAAAGAATAAGAATATTTTCTATGTATCTGCTAATAAAATAATTTTAATTTTGTTGAAAAAAAATAAATAAAACTATTGCCAATTAAAAAAAAGAGTTATTCCTACATTTTTTTCTAGAATTTTTATGGTTTCATGCCTTACATTTAATTCATTTATTCATCTTGAATTATTTTTTTGTATATGAGATTGGGTACAATGAACACTATTCTGGTGATAGGCACACCAAAAGCCCTGATTTAAGCATTATACAAGGTATCCATGCAACAAAAATATTTTTATTCCTTTAATATTTTGAAATAAACAAAATTCAAAAGCAAATAAATCAACAAGAGACCTTATTAAAAATGAATATTTGAAACTCCATCCCTAAGGCTTCTAATTTCAGTAGGTGTGGGGTAAAACCCTGTAATATATATTTTCAAAAGTTCCCAAAGTGACGGTAATGCATAACTGGGTCTGAGAACCATTATTTCAAAAGAGTGACTTTTTAAAATTTACTTATCAAAAAAATAATCCACCACAACCAAGTGGGCTTCATCCCGGAGATGCAGGGGTGGTTCAACATACGTAAATCTATAAATGTAATTCACCACATAAATAGAAGCAAAACCAAAAACCATATGATACTCTCATTAGATGCAGAAAAAGCATTTGACAAAATTCAACACTCTTTTATGATAAAAACGCTTAACAAAATAGGCATTGATGGAACCTACCTAAAAATGATACAAGCCATATATGACAAACCCACAGCCAACATCATAGTGAATGGGGAAAAACTGAAAGCACTCCCACTTAGAACTGGAACCAGACAGGGCTGCCCATTGTCTCCATTACTTTTCAACATAGTATTGGAAGTCCTTGCGAGAGCTATCAGGCAAGAGAGCAGAATCAAGGGAGTCCAAATAGGGAAGGAAGAGATCAAACTCTCACTTTTTGCTGATGATATGATGTTATATCTGGAAAACCCCCAGGATTCAACCATGAGACTCCTGGAATTGATTAACGAATATAGCAAAGTCTCTGGCTACAAAATTAATATACACAAATCAGAGGCATTTATATATGCCAATAACAGTCAATCGGAAAACCAAGTTAAAGACTCAATACCCTTCAAAATAGCAACAAAGAAAATAAAATATCTAGGTATATATCTAACTAAAGAGGTAAAGGACCTCTATAAGGAAAACTATGAAACACTGAGAAAAGAAATAGCAGAACTTGCAAATAGATGGAAAAATAGACCATGCTCGTGGATCGGAAGAATCAACATTGTTAAAATGTCTATACTACCCAAAGTGATCTACAGATTCAATGCAATCCCTATTAAATTACCAACATCATTCTTCACAGATGTAGAGAAAATAATTATACACTTTGTATGGAACCAGAGAAGACCCCGTATAGCAAAAGCAATTTTAAGCAACAAAAACAAAATGGGAGGTATTAATTTGCCAGACCTCAAACTATACTACAAGGCCGTGGTTCTTAAAACAGCCTGGTATTGGCACAAGTGCAGGGACACAGACCAGTGGAACACAACAGAAAATCCAAATATAAAACCATCCTCATATAGTCACCTAATTTTTGACAAAGCGGGAAAGAATATACTCTGGGGACAAGAATCCCTATTCAATAAATGGTGCTGGGAGAATTGGTTAGCCACTTGTAGAAGACTGAAACAGGACCCACAGCTTTCACCTCTCACAAATATCAAATCACGGTGGATAACAGACTTAAACCTTAGGCGTGATACAATCAGAATTCTAGAAGAAAATGTAGGAAAGACTCTTACAGACATTGGCCTAGGCAAAGAATTTATGAAGAAGACCCCCAAGGCAACCACAGCAGCAACAAAAATAAATGAATGGGACCTGATTAAATTAAAAAGCTTCTGCACAGCCAAAGAAACAGTCCAGAGAATAAACAGACCACCTACAGAATGGGAAAAAATTTTTGCATACTACACATCAGATAAAGGACTGAAAACAAAAATCTATTTAGAACTCAGGAAAATCAGCAAGAAAAAAATCAAGCAACCCTATCAAAAAGTGGGCAAATGACATGAATAGAAACTTCTCGAAAGAAGATATAAGAATGGCTAACAAACATATGAAAAAATGCTCAACATCCCTAATCATCAGAGAAATGCAAATCAAAACCACAATGAGATATCACTTAACCCCAGTGAGAATGGCCTTTATCAAAAAGTCCCAAAATAATAAATGTTGGCATGGAAGCAGAGAGACAGGAACACTCATACACTGCTGGTGGGACTGCAAACTATTGCAACGCCTGTGGAAAGCATTATGGAGGTATCTTAAACAGATTCAAGTAGACCTGCCATTTGATCCAGCAATCCCATTACTGGGCATATACCCAAAGGAAAAAAGGTCATTCTTTAACAAAGACACATGTACCCGAATATTTATAGCAGCACAATTCACAATAGCAAAGATGTGGAAACAACCCAAATGCCTATCAATACATGATTGGATTAGTAAGCTGTGGTATATGTATGCCATGGAATATTACTCAGCTATAAGGAATGATGAAGATACGACATCTCTGTCGTTCTCCTGGAGAGAGTTGGAACCCATTATATTAAGTGAAGTATCCCAAGAATGGAAAAACAAGCATCACATGTACTCACCAGAAAATTGGTTTCCCTGATCATCACCTAAATACAAATCTGGGAACGACACCAATTGGATATCAGACTGAGGTGGGGGGTGGGGGAGGGGATGGGGGTATGCCTACACAATGAGTGCATTGCGCACCGTTTGAGGAGTGGTAACACTTGAAGGTGCTAACTCGGGAAAGGAGGGTGGGGAAGGGAGGGATATATACCTCATGATGGGTGCAATGTGCACGACCTGTTGAACAGACACGCCTGGAGCTCTGACTTGGGGGGAAAGGCGGCACAGGAGCAACGTATGTAACCTGCAATTCTGTATCCCCCATAACAAGATGAAATAAAAAAATAAATACATAAATAAATAAAAAACAAAGATCTACCCCAGAGTACATTGATCCATAGCATATTATCAGTGCCTTATGTAAGGTAGGGTGTTTCCACACCACCTAGTCACAGCATTTCTAAGCATGGGAAATTAAGAATTACTGTTAAATAATTTGAACCCAAGAGAGAAAAAGACAATGAATAATGAAAACCAAGAACTTCTGGTGAAACTAAAATTGGGCTACACTATGACAATAAACTTTAGATTAGAACCTTATATTTAAACTTACTGTTTTGCAATAAATTTAAAATTAGCACCACTATTATATATCATGATACTTATACGGACATCCCTACATACACACAATATGCTCCAGACTACTTAACAACTTACAGTTACTCTAAGACAATGTATATCCCCAGGATTCTGGTTCGTTGGTCACATCAATCCTTCTCCACCAGGAGTACTCACCTACCACCCTTGACCTCACATGAGTCTTCTTAACCACAGTATAACCTTCTTTGATTTACCCTAGAGGAAATTGGTCACTACCTCCTCTATTTTCCCACTATACTCTGCACACCTCTATTCCAGCAAAGTTAACATAGTGTTAAACTTATATTGTTTAAAATTTTTCTCCATATGTGGCTCTCAGTGGGAGTTGGGTGATGATGCTGATGTTATTTGGGGAGTTCTTTTTTAAAAAATGTAATATAATAGAATGAGCTGGGGAAGATAACACACTTCTCAATGTTGTGGAATCATTTCTGCAGTGTAGGTATGAGTTCTTTGTAGGTTTGGTAAAATTCAGGTGTGAACTCATCTGGTCCAGGGCTTTTATTTATTTATTTTTTTGGAAGATTTTTTTTATTGCTGTTCCAATATCTGTGCTTGATATTGGTCTGTTCAGGAATTCTATTTCTTCCTGATTGAGCTTAGGGAGATTGTATGTTTCCAAGAATTTGTCCATTTTCTCCACATTTTGTAGTTTGGGGGGCATATAGATTTTTGTAGTATTCAAAGATAATGCTTTATCTTTCTGTGATGTCTGTAGTGACCTCTCCTTTTTAATTTCTAATTGAGTTTATTAGAGTCCTTTCCTTTCTAGTCTTGTCAATCTAGCAAAAAGGCTGTCAATTTTGATTGCCTTTTGAAAAATCTACTTTTGGTTTTATTGATCTTCTTTATAGTTTTTTTATTCTCAATTTCATTTAGCTCTGCTCTGATATTAGTTATTTCTTTTCTTCTGCTAGGTTTAGAATTAATTTGCTCTTCCTTTTCCAGTTTCTTGAGATGGTTTATTAGTTTATTGATTTTTGACCTTTCTGTCTTTCGGATGTGAACATTTAATGATATTAGTTTTCCTCTCAGGAATGCTCTTGCTATATCCCACAGATTTTGATAACTTGTGTCCCTGTTATCATTTAGTTTGAAGAATCTTTTGATTTCTATCTGGATCTCTTTCTTGACCCAATACTCATTCAGAAATAGATTGTTTAATTTCCATGACTTTGTGAAGTGGTGAGTGTTTCTGTTAGAATTTATTTCTAATTATATACCACCATAGTCTGAGAAGATACATGGTATAATTTCTATTTTTTTTTTAAATTTGTTGAGGTCTGATTTGTGACCTAGGGTGTGATTGATTTTGGAAAAAGTTCCATGAGCTGATGAGAAGAATGTATATTCAACTTTATTGGGTGGAATGTTCTGTAGATGTCTGTTACACCCATTTGTACTAGAGCTCTGCTTAAATCCATTGTTTCTTTGCTTATTTCCCACTTGGAGGATCTGTCCAGTTCAGTCACTGGGGTGTTGAAATACTCAGCTACTATGACATTACCAACAAATGCTGGCATAGATGTGGAGAGACTGGAACACTCTTACACTGCTGATAGGACTATAAAGTAGTACAACTCTTGTGGAAAGTAATTTGGAGATATTTCAAAGAGCTAAAAATAGAAATACCATTTGATCCAACAATCCCACTACTAGGCATCTCCCCAAGGAAAAGAAGACATTCTATAATAAAGACATCTGCACTTGAATGTTTATGGCAGCACAATTCACAATTGTAAAGACATGGAAAAAACCCAAGTACCCATCAATACATGAGTGGATTAACAAAATTTGGTACATGTATACCAGGGAATACTACTCAAGTACAAAAAACAATGGTGATCTAGCACCTCTTATATTACCCTGGATAGAGCTTGAGCCCATCCTTCGAAGTGAGTTATCATAAGAATGGAAAAACAAGTACCACATGCACTTGCTGATAAATTGGTACTACTAATTGGTACCTTAGTGTTGGTGCTAAGGTGCTCACATGGTATAATATTCATTGGATACCAGTCAGGTGGTGGAGGTGGGGGTTGGTAGACTCACAACTAATGGAGGTAGAGCACATTGTAAGGGGGAAGGGCATGCTTGTAGCCCTGGCATGGGTGAGGCAAATGCATTACATGTAACCAAAATGTTTTTACCCCAATATTATCCTGAAATAAAAACAAAACAAAATAAAATAAAATAATAAGCCCAGATGTACATACGACTTCTTAAATTAGAATATCAGAGTGTGGGACCTGGAAATATGCATTTTTCAAAAACCAAGGTGTTTGTCATGGACACAACTAAATAGAAAAATAGAATAAATTGTAAAATATGACAATACCAAGTGTTGGTGAGGGAGTAGTATTCTCATATAGTGCTGATGGGAGGATAAATTGTTAAAACACAGTGTGTGAGTGATGGATACTATCTAACAAAATTGAAATTATCCATATTCTACCAGCAGACATATAAGAACAAGGAATCATGTATTGGCAAAAAAAAAAAAAAAAAAAGAAAGAAAGAAAACCAAGCAGCCTTAATGAAAACAGTAAGTTTTAAGATAGCACATACAGTAAGTATACCATTAATATATTGACAAGACAAAACATTATTATACATTATTCATGGATACATATATATAAAATGCAAAAGCTAGGATGAAAGGATACACAGCAAACTCAGGAAAGTGTTTGGCTCTAGGAATGTGGAGATGTGAACAGGCCTGTGGGTTATAATTAAAGGTACTTTAATTTTCTTTCTTAGTTTTATTGAAAAGAATATGTATATATACATTATACATGCATACTGGGAGGCAATATAAATTAGTTGAGAGCCTGGGGTTTGGAAACAGACTCCTTGGTTTCTTTTCCAAGCATCAATCTCTTCTTAGCCATGTGATCTTGGTCAAGTCATTAACTTCTCTGTGCTTCAGTTCCATAAAATGCTAAATGGCCATAAGTAAAATGCCTACCACATGGGTTCCTAAAGATTACATTAGGAATGAATGATGTAATCTATATGAAAAGCACAGATAATTGTGCCTGCATATAAGTAGTTTATAAATATTTGCTATAATTACTATTAATGTTATATCACTTGAGGGAATTTTTAATAAAATATACTTATAGGGAAACAGATTGAAAGCATATAAGACAAAATGTTATCAGGTTTCAATTATAGGCAGTGGCATATGAACATGTGTTATACTACACTTTGTGATTTTCCTGTATTTCTATGCCACCCCACTAAAAGAAAAGATGGAAGAAGTAGGGGATCACTAAACTGAATTTTAAACTTAATTAAGGCCATAACCTTATCTCATATTTTTTAATCTTTAGTATCTAACACAATGCTAGTAGCACATTACAAATGATATATATATATATATATATATATACATATATATATAGAGAGAGAGAGAGAGAGAGAGAGAGAAAGAGTCTCACTCTGTTGCCTGGGATAGAGTGCTGTGGTGTCAGCCTAGCTCACAGCAACTTCAAACTCCTGGGCTAAAGCAACCCTTCTGCCTCAGTCTCCCGTGTAGCTGGGACTACAGGCATGCACCACCATGCCCAGCTAATTTTTTCTACATAATTTTTTAGTTTTCCAGTTAATTTCTTTCTATTTTTAGTAGAGATGGGGTCTCCCTCTTGGTCAGGCTGGTCTCGAACTCCTGAGCTCAAATGATCCTCCTGCCTAGGGCTCCCAGAGTGTTAGGGTTAAAGGCATGAGCCACCACTCCTGGCCAATATTTGTGAATGAATTTTAAAATTAATGACATATGTGGCCATTTCCAAACCTAAGATTCCATAAGTATTATTTAATGTATATTTATCCAGCTCTTCATTAGACAAAACAATGCACCCTTAATTCTCCTTTTCAGGAGAGGCAGGTTTATAGACTCCTTAGTCTAAAAACCTGTGAAGACCATCATATATGTTGTGAATATCATCAGAAAGCATCAATGATATCCTTTATAAAAACTCAATATGAGCCCACAAGTCTTTAATAAGTTACTGTATGTCTATATGCTAGATTGACTATTGTTTTTCTTAATTTTATTTCCATTTGTACCAAAGTTATGCATGTGCATAGAACATGAAGCCCAATAATTTTACAGTGACTATTTTGGAAAGCCAAAACAAGAACAAACTAACAAAAAACTCTCCTACCACTTTCCAAGCCCTGCACCCAGCAATTCAGAGGCAAATGTTATCAACTGTTTTAACTGATCATGTTTTTAAATTTACCGACCTCTAACGTGGCTATTTAGCTAGTTGATTTTCTTGATTTTTCAGTGTTAGGCATTATCTATTGACTCCTTTACATGAAAAATGAGGATTTAGCTTTCTTTCACACAAATTCTACCACCTGCATGAGAGAAATTCTTGTCTCCCCCCATCAAAACTGATCTATTTTAATTTTGGTTAGGTTACTATTGAGTGTTTATAATATCATGATTAATACTGTGTATAAGTGATCCATTTAATAAAAAAAGAAATGATTACTTTTATTCTCTTATAATTTTCCAACTGAAGTTACTATTTATCTTGTGGAGTTTTTTTGTTTATCAGATTCGTTTTCTATTATAATTTTATCCTCAAATTGAACACTATTAAAGTCTCTTCTTTATATGTTTCACCTTATTTGTACTTGATTTATTTCTTCTTCTGGAAGAGATATAACTTGAAGCCATCTGACATACTCTTCTCTGGATAGTTTGATAGCTATTCCTATTAAATAACTCTTTCTTAGGATTTCCTTTACTCTCTTAAATTTAAATAAATTTGGGGGTACAAGTGGTTCTTTATTACATAGATAAATTGCATTGTGGATAAGTCTGGGCTTTTAATATTCTGGTCAAGTGAATAGTATACTGTGTACCCAATATGTAATTTTTCATTCCACCCCCCATCCTCTCTCTTCTGAGTTTCCAATGTTCACTAAGTCACTCTGTGTGACCATGCATACATATTGCTAAACTCCCACTTGTACATGAGAACATGTGTTATTTGGTTTTTGTTCCTGAGTTACGTTGCTTAGAATAATGAGCTCAGTTCCATCCATGTTGTTCATTCCTTTTGATGGCTGAGTAGTATTCTATAATATATATATGTGTGTGTGTGTGTATAAAATTATATATATATGTGATTTTATATATATACATATATATATAAAGCACATTTTCTTATCCACTAATCCATTGTTGGTGGGCACTTAGGTTGGTTCCATATCTTTACAATTGTGAATTTTGTTAAAATTAACATACAGGTGTAGTTTTCTTTTCTTATAAAATGACTTATCTTCCTTTGGGTAGACTCCCAGAAATGGGACTGCTGGACTGAAAGGTATATCTACTTTTAGTTCTTTTATATTAATGTTTCAATCTCACTACTCCATATTGATCTGTTCAGGATTTCTATTTCTTCCTGATTCAAGCTTGGAAAATTGTTTGTTTATAAAAGTTTATCAATTTCCTCTATATATTCTAATTTGTGTGCATAGAAGTATTCTTAGTAGTCTCAGATGATCTTTTGTATTTCTGTGGTATCAGTTTTGATGTCTCCTTTTTGATTCCAAATTGAGCTTATTTGAATGCTGTCTCTTATTTTCTTCATTAATATAGCAAGTGGTATGTTGATTTTGTTTTCCTTTTCAAGAACCAACTTTTTGTTTCATTGATCCTTTGTACTTTTTTGTTGTTGTCTCAATTTCATTTAGTTCTGCTCTGTTCTTTGTTATTTCATTTCTTCTGCTGGCTTTGGGTTTAGTTTGTTCTTGTATTTCTAGTTCCCTGAGGTGTGACAATAGGTTGTTAAAGTATGATCTTTCTGTATTTTTGATGGAGGCATTTAGCACTATGAATTTCCCACAGATTTTGGTGGCTTGTGTCACCACTGTCATTCAATTCAAAAAATATTTTGATTTCCTTCTTGATTTCTTTGTTTACCGAAAGATTGCTGAGAAGCAAGTTAATTACCAAGTATTTGTATAGTTTTGGGAGTTCTTATTGTAATTGACTTCTAGATTTATTCCACTGTGGTATGAGAAGATGCATAGTATGGCTTCAATGTTTTCAAATTTGCTGAGACTTGATTTTGGGTCTAATATATGGTCTATATTGGAAAATGTCCCATGTGATGATGAGAAGAATATATATTCTGCAGTTTTGTGTAGAATATTCTGCACATATCTGTTAGGTCCATTTTTTCTGGAGTCCTGTTTATGGCAAGTGTTTCTTTTTTGATTTTCTGCTTGGATGCTCTGCCCAGTTCTGTCAGTGGAGTGTTGATGTCCCCCGCTATTATTATGTCCCTGTTTATTTTATCACTTAGGTCCAGTAGTATTTGTTTTATGAATCTGGGAGCTCCATTTTTTGGTACATGCATATATATTTAGGATTGTTATATCTTCTTGTTGAATTGATCCCTTTATCATTATCTAACGACCATCCATCTCCTTTTTCTCTGTTGTTCATTTAAAGTCTATTTTATGAGATACAAGAATAGCTGCCCCTGCTTGCCTTTAGTTTCCATGTTCATGGAATGTTTTTCTTGATCCCTTTACCTTGAATTTATGTGACTCTTTACAAATTAAATGGGTTTCTTGTGACAGCAGATATCTTTTTGTCCATTCAGCCAATCTTTACCTTTTAAGTAGAGGCATTTAGACCATTTACATTCAATGTTAATATTGATAAGTAAGGTACTATTCCAGTCATAATGTTATCTATTTGCTTTGTTTTCTCCTTTGTGTTACTGTTTTATAGCAGCTGTAAGTTTTTACTTTCAAGTGTTTTTACACTGGGAGTATCAACTAGTCTTTTCAGTATTTATAGCACTTTTGAGCATTTCTTGTAAGGCAGGGCTAGTGGTTACAAATTTCCTTAGAGTTTGCTTCTCTGGAAAACATTTTATTTCTCCTTCAGTTGTGGAGCTTTAGTTTTGCAGAATACATAATTAGTGGCTGAAAGCTATTCTGTTTAAAAACATTAAAGTTGGACCACAGTCTCTGCTGGCTCATAAGTTTTCTCCTGAGAGGTCTACTGTTAGTCTGATGAGTTTTCCTTTGTAAGTTACTTTATGCTTTCATCTTGCAGCTTGTGGGATTTTCTCTTTTACTTTGACTTTGGCCAGACTGATGACCATGTGCCTTGGTGATGTCCTATTTGCAATAAATCTTCCAGGAATATGCTGATCTTTTTGTATCTGGATGTCAAATCTCTAGCAAGACCAGGGAAGATGTCCTCCTTTATTCCCTTGAATAGATTTTCCACCCTTTTGCTTTGCCTTCTTTCCCTTGGGGATACCTATGATTCTTATGTTTGGGTATTTTATATAGTCCCATATTTCTAAGAGACTTTCTTCATTTCTCTTTCTTCTTTTTTTCTTCATTTTGACTAGCTGGGTTAATTTGAAAGCCTTTTCTTCAAGCTCTGGCATTCTTCTGCTTGTTCTAGTCTGTTAAAATTTTCCACTGTATTTTGAAATTCCCTAAATGACTCTTTCATTTCCAGGATGTCTGTTTTTTCTTTGTTTGTTTTTAAATTAAAAACTATCTTTTAGTGAAATTTTCATTCATGCCCTGAATTATTTTTAGGTATCTTTGTGTTGGCTTTCAACTTTTTCATTGATCCTATTGGATTTACCTGCGATCCATATTTGATTTCTTTGTCTGAGATTTCAAAAGTTTCCTTTGGGTTAGAGTCCTTTGCTGGAGAACTGGTGTATTCCTTTGGGGTTATCACATTGCCAGTGTTTTCACACTTGTTACTTCTCATCTGGAATCTCTTTTGTCCTTGGGGCACTCAGAAGTACTTGCTGCAGCTTTTTAGAGGGAAAAGAGTAAGCCCCAAGCTCTGCGGAATGCAATCTCCCAAAGCTGCTGAAGTCTAGGTGTGTGCTGGAAAGCATTGGCTGTGGATCCAGTGATGTAGAGACCCAGGGGCTGAGATTCCTAAGGTGGGACCACTGTGCCAAAAGCTCCTGCTTGAGAGCAGAGGCAGCTATAGCCACATCATTGAGAGGTTGGAGGAGGGGCAGTCCCTGTTTCCACATCCTTTCCTGGGATCTGATACTACTTCTGCTCTGGGGTGGGGTTACTATCCTACTGTACAGACTCCTCTCTGCACTTGTGTCTCCACTGGGAGGGTTGCAGATAACTTCTGATCACAAGGAGCCAGTCACTGTCTGGTGAGGAATAGTGCACTCTCTGCCCTCCTCTGTCCTAAGAAGCATTTTCTACACTTCCTAGTCCCCTTGGGGAAGCCCACCTTATGGGTCAGGACTCTGGAAACACTGTTACTCTACTGCATCACCTCATTTCCCTGTGGTTGTCATAGTCCAAGCTGATACCGAGGGATATTCTTATGCATGGGCAGTCTGGTCTCCTGACCACTGTTGAAAGCTTGCACAAGGTCAGGGAAGGCTCCTCTAACCAGTGGCAGTGGAGGCTGGCAGGTTTAGGGGTTCACTGGCACCTAGGTCCCTCAGCATCAATAGCAGAAACAGAGGTAGTAGGATGAAACCTCTCAGTGGTGGCAGCAGAGGCAGGGAGCCATGGGGATTTCCTCCTGCCTGGGTCAGGCAGCAACATTGGCAGCATGGTAGAGCAGGGACCCCTCAGTGATGGCAGTGGGCCAGGTAGCTATGGGGGTTTACTCCTGGCTGGGGCCCACCACTACAGCAGCAGCAGTGGTAGCAGGGCAGATGCTCCTCAGCAGCTGCAGTATGGGTGGGTAGCCATAGGAGTTTTCCCAGACCCAAGTCCAGCAGCAGAGGTAGCAGTGGAGGCATCAGTTGTGGCAGCATGATGGCACTTGTCCCTGGAGCATGTGACAGCACCCAGACTCCCTGCACAGCGGCTATGGTAAGAAGGGGGTGGTGGCACGGGCTCCTGGGCAGATGTAGTGCTCTGGGACTGGGCCCTCAGAATGGCACTGGCTGCAGTGTTCAGAGCTCAGAAGCCCATGGGAGTCCGCTGTGCTTCCTCTCGGGAACAATGCCACTGTGCAGTCTCTAGGCTTTTCCTTGTGTTAGTCTGGAGGCTCATGAGGATGGATGGTGCTCCCATAGCTAAGATTACAATGTCGGTTGTGGGAGTGTGGGAGCCCCAAGGGACTATCCCTCATCCCTTCCCCCATGTGGGTACCTCTCCCAGCTACTGCTGATCCAGTTGAAGGGGCCACCATACATCCCTCTCCTTTCCTTTCAGTGCCTTGTATCATTTTTCTGTTGAATCATCATGCTCTCTCTTAGAGTACCCATCTGAAGGTGAGTGTCTACTTTCCACTTTAGGTCCTCTCTGTGGGAGCAATGTGTGCCTGGCTGCTTCTAGTCTGTCATCCTGGCTCGTTCCCTCTTTCTTAGTGTTTTCTTACCCCATCATCCCCAGACTTCTCCTTGCCTCTCTTGTGTGTTGAGTTCCTTGTTTTGTGGATCCAATGTTTTGTTTCTTTCTTTCTAGGATATATGCCCTTGTCTAGATAGAACATACCCTCAAGAACAAAACTGGTGCATGAGAGGAAACATTATTTAAGACCTTGCACATTTCAAAATGCCTTTATTCTACCCTCATATTTAATTAATAATTTAGCTGCATATAGAATTTTATGTGGAATATAACTTACATTCAGAATATTTTTAAGGGATGTATCTGTAGTTTATTTTTAAGAAAACTCCCATGCATTTAGAAGCAAGAAATAATGCTTTATCTTTATACAAATTATGTCCATGTGCCATGGTGAATTGAATGAATTAATGTATTAAATAGTTTCAAAACACTAGTGGCTGATAAAAGTTTAAGTTGGAGGAAAGAGTTATACAATTTAATAATTAAGAAATATCAAACATAGAATATCAGGGATTGAACCACGTCTTCTATGTTTGATATTCCCTCAGAATTTTGAATGCATTACTTAACTGTCATTTTTTAAAAGCATTACTGTTCAGAATCAAATACCATTCTTGTTCTTAGAATTTTGCAACTAGTCTATTTTATTTTCTTTCTTCCTCTCTAAAGATGCTCAAGATCTCTTTGCTTCCAGTGTTCTGAAATTTTATTGTTATGATTATTTGTGTAAAAACCACCATCATTCATTGTGCTGGTTTTCCAGTAAACCTTTAACATTTAAAATTCAAGTTCTTCATGAGGGCATAGAGTTTATCATTATTATTATTTAACAGCTGTATACCCAGAATCTAGAACATAGGTACCTGAAACATAATTAGTCACTCAGTGTATATATTTGATAAGCTAAAGAAATTCTGTCCAAAGAGTAGGTGAATGGTTTTGACAACAATCAAAACTGAAAAATGTTAATTCTTATATATGTTGTCAAAACCAAAAGTGTTAGGACATAATTTGATTTTGTAATTTTTTTTTTGCAAATTGGATATGTTATCAAACATTTTACTGCTAGAAGCACAATTTTGTAACAGGGTAATTGCTGTATTTTATTCATTTACATAATCTCTATTTTAAAAGTCACTAAAAACCTATTGATTTTTTAAAAAAATAAAACAACTCATAAAATAATGCAAACAGTATCCAAAATGTGCAAATCTTTAATTTAAAATTTATATTTTTATGTTTTAAAATTGTTTTAAATTAAAACAAAAAACTACTAAAAGCTGAATGATGACATTGAGGAGGACAAAAGGTTTAAATATGTAACTTATTATCAAATGCTGCTGTTTGTTTAATTTGGGACTACTTATAAGAGTAAAAATGTATAAATAGTATAAAATAATAGGAGACAAAACCAAAAATAATTGGTGAACATGGAACATAATGTATGTTATATCTAAACAGAATAATTAAAAGATCTAAAATTTTATGTCCAAGTGCTAATTATCTTACTGATGTGTAGCTGGTAAGACCCAAGGGTTAACTCAATTTATATTTTGAAAAGTTAGACGTTAATTGCTATAAAGCATATTAAGTACATTAAAACTTTTAATAAAATGTAATTTTCTTTTTGTCACCTTGTATAATACTGGCAGTTGAGTGAGGGAAATAGATTCATCCTTCCCCTTGTGCTTCCACTGCTGCTCTGTTAATTTTTAACTCAAGATGTCCCTCTGCTGGAGTATGGGACTATTGAAATGTAAACTAATGCTTCACACAGAGCATGCTCAGATTTCTAAAATGAATCATCCAAAATATTTCTGCTGCTTAGAAATAAATTAATCATGCCATGTTACTGTTTAATTGTGCTAATGAAATACAACAAAATATACTTATCAATATACCCATAAATTATTCAGAGAACTTCTGTTAAAAACTGTTATACCACAACCCATTTTCCAAGGACAAACCCAAGTTCCACCCTTGCTCCCCTCACTCTCAACAAATATCTTCTCTATTTCATATAACCTAATTGATGTTACCTTCCTAACCTACCAATTGTCTTTGTACCGATTTCTGTTTCTTTGTTCACGTTTTTCTAACTCTCTTCTATTTCCTATGCCTACATCCTTAATTCCAAAACCATTTCACCCATTTTTTTTCTCATCTCTTTTTGGACCGGTCCATATTAATCATCCTTTTTATTGTTATCAGTTTTTATGATGATAAAAAATTATAACATAACATTTACTGTTTTAACCATTTTTAAGTATCCAATTCAGTGGAATTAAGAATATTCACATTCATGTACGACTATCACTACTATCCATCTCCAGATCTTTTTCACCTTCATAAAATGAAACTCTGTGCCTAATAAACAATGATTCCAGATTCCCCTCTCCTCCCAGATCCTATAACCACTACTCTAGTTTCCGTCATTATGAATTTGACTATTCTAAGTATCTTATGTAAGTGGAGTCATACGATATTTGTCCTTCTGTATCTGGATTATTTTACTTAGCATAAAATTTTCAAGAGTCACCCATGTGCTAATATGTGTCAGAATTTCTTTCCATTTTAATGCTGAAGAGTATTTGCTTGCATGTATATCATATATTAATTATTCATTCATCCATAAGTAGACACTTGGGTGATTTCCACTCTTTGGCTATTGTAAATAATGCTGCTATGAACATTGGTGTAAAATATTTGTTCGAGTTCACTGCTTTTAATTCTTTCAGATACATATTTAAAAGTGGAATTTATGGATATATGGTATTTCTGTTTAATGTTTTGAATAACAACATAAGGTCTTCCACAGGTGCTACCTATATCATTTTGCATTCTCATCAGCAATATACTAATGTTTCAATTTCTACACATTCTCAACAAAACTTGTTATTTTTAGTTTTAGTTTTAGTTTTTTTTTTTAGTAGCCATTATAATAAGTGTGAAGTGAAATCCCATTGTGATTTTGAGATCATATCCCTAATGGCTAATGATGTTGAGAATATTTTCAGGCACATATTGGACACTTCCATATTTATTTGGAAAATTGTCTACTTAAGTGTTTTGTCCATTGATCAATTGAATTGTGTCCTTTTTCTTGCTGAGTTGTAGAAGTTCTTTATATAATCTAGAAATCAATCCTTTATCAAATATATGATTTGAATTTTTTTTCTCATTCTGTGAGTCATTTTTTCACTTGTGTGATAGTCTACTTGGGTGAAAATAAATTTTTAATTTTAATGAAGTCCAATAGATTTATCTATTTTTTCTTTGATATCTGTACTTTTAGTGTCCTATCTTAAAAAAAATCATTTCCAAATCCAATGTCATAATGATTTCCCCATCTTTTCTTATAAGTTTAATTGTTTTATATATTTTATAGTTTTAGCTGATACTTTTATTTTTAATTGGTCAATAAGAATTGTTTTATGAAATGTCTTATTTTGAATCAAAAGTTTAGTTTATTATATCTCATATAAGAAGCAGTACAATTAATCAAAGTATGCACCTAAACTATCGACATAGTTTTGCCATCTTAGTGGTAGCTTATTTATACCAGTAGCACAGGAGCCTGGAGAGCCAGTACTAACGAAATCTTGAAAGGTGCTTTCCACAGCTTGTTGAGAATTAAATATTTTTCCTTGAAAGAAGTGGTCCACAGCTTAGAAGTAGTCAGTTGATGTAAGATCTGGTGAATATAGTGGATGACAGAGAGTTTCCAAGTCCAGCTTCTGTTATTTGAGCAGAGTTATTTTTTTGGAAAAGGATTGTCCTTTCTCTATTGACCCATCTTGGCTGCTTAATTGCAAGTATCCTCATCATTTCATCCAATTGGTTGCAGCAGACATCCACTGTAATTGATTGGTCAAGTTTCATGAAGCTGTAGTGGACAATACCAGCGCTGGACCACCAAATAGACACCATTAGCTTTTTTGATGGATATTTGGTTTTGGACTATGTTTTGCTACTTCAACTTTATCCAGCCATTGTGTTGAACATTTGTCATTTGTCATTCCTTTGTCAAAAGGAATCCATTTTTCATCACATGTAACTATATGGTGTAGAAATGGTTCACCATTATGTCATGACAGCAAAGAAGGGCAAGCTCTGAGACAATTTCTCTTCTGATGCTCATTTAATTCATGCAGTACCCATCTATTCAGCTTATTTACTTACCCATTTGTTTCAAATAGTCCAATGTTGTTGGAATAGTAGTGCCAAACCTTGCTGATAATTCATGCATAGATTGATATGGATTCACTTCCACTACAGCTTTCAGCTCATCATTATCCACCTTTGTCTCAGGTCACCCACGTGGCTCATTTTCAAGATTAAAATAACCATAATGGAACTTCTTAAAGTATGTCAATGGTTTATTAGCCACATTCTTCCCAAACACTTCATTGATAGTTCTATCTGTCTGTGCTGCACTGGTTCCACGACAGAACTCATTTAAAAAATAGCATGAATTTTTGATGTATGCATGGTTTCACAGAAATTGCTCTTAAAAAATGTGAAAGATGATCACATGCCAAAACATGCATTTGAAAGATGAGGATGCTCCTTCACAATAGAAAAAAAAAAGAAGAAGAAGAAGAAGGAGAAAAAGAAGAGGAGGAGGAGGAGGAGGAGGAGAAGGAGGAGGAGGAGGAGGAGGAGGAGGAGGAGGAGGAGGAGGAGGAGGAGGAGGAGGAGGAGGAGGAGGAGGAGGAGAAGGAGGAGCAGGAGGAGAAAGGAGGAGAAGGTGGTGTCAGGGCCAGGCAAGGTGCCTCACAGCTGTAATGCTAGCACTCTGGGAGGTGGAAGGATTGCCTCACCTCAGGAGTTCCAGACTGGCCTGAGCAAGAATGAGACCCCACCGTCTCTACTAAAAAAATAGAAAAATTAGCCAGGTGTTGTGGTGCACACTTGTAGTCCCAGATACCCGGGAGGAAGAGGCAAGAGAATCACTTGAGCCCAGAAGTTTGAGGTGGCTGTGAGCTAGGCTGATGCCATGGGACTCTAGCCCAGTTGACAAAGTGAGACTCTGTCTGAAAAAAAAAAGTGTCAAAGTGAAATGTCAGATATCATCAGTCAGACTTAGTACTTAAGGAAATAGGACATTCCATACTTAATAACCTAATATATAATTTTCAAATACAACATAATATTTTAAAATATGTAGACATTGTACAGTGGCTCAATTGAACTATTTAAATAAGTATTACCTCACAGACTTATTTTTGTAGTGAGAACACTTAAAATCTACTCTTATAGTGTTTTTCAAAATAAAATATAAAGCTATTAACTATAGTCACCGTGTTGTACAAGAGATCTCTTGAACTTATTCCTCTTATCTAAATGAAATTTTGTGTCTTTTGACCAACATCTCCCCAACCCCATCCCCCATACCCAATCCCTTGAAAACACCATTCTACTCTACTTCTATGAATTAAACATTTTTACATTTCACATATAAAAGAAATCATATGATATTTGTCTTTCCATGCCTGGTTTATTTTACTTAACATAATGTCCTTCAGGTTCATTCATGTCACAAATGATGGAATTTGCTTCTTTTATAAGGCTGAATTGTATTTCATAATGTATACATACCACATTTTCTTTATCCATTAATCTGTTGATGGACACAGGTTGATTCCATATCTTGGCTATTGTGAATAATGCTTAAATAAACATGAGAGTTAAGATATTTTTCCGTGTATTTATTTCATTTCTTTTTGATATACACCCAGAAGTGGGAATTCTGTATCATATGGTCGTTCTATTTTGAAATTTTTGAGGCAGCTCATGCTGCTTCCATAATGGCTGTAACAATTTAAATTTTTACTGACAGTGTGTAAGGGATTGCTTTTCTCCACATCTTTGCCAGTACTTGTTACCTTTGTCTTTTTGATAATAGCCATTTCAACAAGTGTGAGGTGGCATATCACTGTGCTTTTGACCTGCACTTCCCTGATGATTAATAATGTTGAGCACCTTCTCATATACCTGTTGGTCTTTCATATGTCTTCTTTAGACAAAGGTCTATTTAGGTTATTTACGCATTTTTTAAAATTGTGTTGTTTTCTTGAGTTGTTTAAATTTATATTTTGGATATTAATCCCATATCAGATATATGATTTGCAAATATTTTCTCCCATTCAGAAGGCTGTCTCTTCACTCCACCAATTGTTTCTTTTGCTGTGCAGAAGCTTTTTAGTTTGATATAATCCCATTCATCTATTCGTGCTTTTGTAGCCTGTGCTTTTTTAGGGTCATTGTCTAAAAAATCATTGCCCACATCAATGTCATGAAGCTTTCCCTTATAGTTTTTTCTAGTAGTGCTACAGTTTCATGTCTTATGTGTTTAATTGTTTAATTCACTTTGAGTCGATTTTGTATATGATGTGAAATAAGAGCCCGGAATATGTGTAATTGTAAGGGAAACCTTACAATTATTTGACAGACAGCTGGACTACACATTCACAGTTAGAGTTCATAAATCCTTCATAAATAGTAGCTGCTGTAGAGTTGACAGTAAAACATAAAAACAAGAAAACAAGAGATCGCAGTCCCATATGACAAATATTAGAGTTCAAGGTGAGGCTTATTGGAACAACCTCATTAATAAATACACTTAGAACTCAGCTGAAACATCAGGAAAGCTAAGAATTAGGCACAAAGGTCTACTTCTAAAATAAACGGCCAGTTTAACAGTTTGCTAGGGCTGCCATAATATAATATGACACTGGGTGACATAAACAACAGAAATTTAATTTCTCACAGTTTTGAAGGCTAGAAATCCAAGATCCCATTGTCCAATAAATAGAAAGTTTGGTTTCTCCTAGAGTTTCTTTACTTGACTTGAAGATGTCCACCTTCTTCTAATCGTCCTCATATGGTCTTTTCTCTGTGTGTGCACATCCGTGGTGTCCTTCTGTGTGTCTAAATTTCCTCTCCTTTAAAGACACTAATACAATTGGATTAGGGCCCACCCTATTGTCCTCGTTTTAACTTAATCACCATTTTAAAGGCCCTATTTGAGAATACAGTCACGTTCTGAAGTACTGAAGATTAGAGCTTGCATATATAAATTTAGATTAGGAACACTAATTTGGTTTACTGGCTATAAAGTCTCTGTTGTGACTAGTAAACTCTTGTCATTGAAGCAGGAAAATATTCTTAGACAATAAACAAACAATAGGTATGACTGTGTTCCAATCCCTACAGCAAGTAGCAAAATAATAATAATAATAATAATAATAAAAGAGGACTATCTTACAAAAACCTTACAAGGGATAAAATGTAATTGAGCACTCATTCAATTGGTACTATTTCTATACACCAATAATGGACTAGCTAAGGAAGAAATGAAAAAGGCAATTCCGTTTACAACAACTATAAAAAAAAAACTGGAAACAAATTTAATCAAGGACATGAAAGATCTCTACAAGGAAAACTAAAAGACACTGATGAAAGAAATTGAAGAGGATGCAAACAAATGGAAAGACATCCCACACCCATTGATAAGAAGAATTAGTATCATTAAAATGACCATACTGCCCAAAGCAATTTATAGATTCAGTGCAATCCCAATCAAAATACTGATTCCATTCTTCACAGAAATAGAAAAAACTATTCTCAAATTTATTTGGAATCAAAAAAGAGCCCAAATAGCCAAAGCAATCCTGAGCTAAAACAACAAAGCTAGAGGTATCACATTATCTGACTTCAAAATTTATTAAATGGCTATAGTAACCAAATCAGCATGGTACTGGCATAAAAACAGATACATGGACCAGTGCAACTGAATAGAGAGCCCAGAAGTAAATCCATGCATTTATAGCCAACTGATTTTCAACAAAGGTGCCAAAAACATGCATTAGGGAAAGAACAGCCTCTTTAATAAATGGTGCTGGAAAAATTAGATATCTATATGCAGAGGAATGAAACTGTACCCCTATCTTTCAACATATTAAAAAACACATACATTAATAATGAATGTGATGTGCACCATCTGGGGAATGGACACGCTTGAAGCTCTGACTCGCGGCGGGGGGCGGGGGGGCAAGGGCAATATATGTAACCTAAACTTTTGTACCCCCATAATATGCTGAAATAAAAAAAAGGTGACATTAACCTTAATAAATATTTCACTTAATTAAAAAAAAAAGAATTGGAAACCCACAGCCATAGTATGTGAGTGAGAACTCCTTTCCATCCCCACTCTGTAGCCATTATAAAAGTTAAAACAACTCTGTTAATTGTTCCTGTCATGCCAGTCAGAAAGGTTGTACCTACTCTGCTCTATACAGAGTTCCTTGTGTGAATAATAAACTTTCTGGCAAATTCTCAAGGTGGGTAAAGTGTCATCAGTCTTCATATCTGACTATTAATAAGGCAGGGTCCGTCACACCTTCATTCTGGTAACCATAAAACATTGAGATTCTTCGAAGATTTATCATATATAATCTTATTAATATTTAATTATCCTAGCAACCATATGAGGTTGCCCTTATTATTTCTGTTTTTCAGAGGAGAAAACTAATTTTCAGAGAGGTTGCTTAATCTGTCCAATGCCAGACAGCTATACGTGGCAGGATCAAGACTTGAGTTCAATTCTGTCAAAGTACCAAATCCCTGCAGAAAAGGGAAGACCAGGGTAGAGTGCTGACAATCATGACTCTGTGTGACTTGAAACAGCATTTTCCATATCCACAAATTGAAGAAGTTAAGAAATAAATTATTAACAAAAGCTACTTACTCTGTATGGCTGCAATCCTTAGGAAACCTGTAATGGTATGGATCTAGTCTGGCCAGAATATATTTTTTAAATTGGTATGACAGTTACTGGAAAGTGTTAATGACTAAAGTCATCTTTGGAAGTTTCTGCTGTCAAGGTTGAAAATAGTCCTTTCCCTTGTTCCTTCTTTACTCTGTCATTTCTTTTGTGGCCTTTCCCAAATAGAGTTCTGGCCCTTGCCCCTGGATCCTGGGAGGCATCCTCTAAACACTTATAGTAGCCCAAGAAACATGAATTTCTTTGCTATTCATTGTGGGCCCCTTGAACCATATCTAACAGTTTATGCTAATAAGGTGACTCTTGGTGGGCCCTCCAGTCATGTGATAAGGTGATATTAGCCAGACCTCTTGAGTAGGGAGGCTAGAGACTAAATTCAAACACATAAATAATCAATCAATCAACCATGCCTACTTACTGAAATCCCAATAAAAATTCTGGGCACAAAAATTCAGGTGTGCTTGGCATATTTGGTGTATGTTGTCACACATTAATGACAGCAGGATAACACATCATGAGAACAATGAAAACTTTGCATGTGGAATCTTCCCAGACTCTGCCGTATTTCTCCTTTCTTTGAGCCAATTTTCTATACCCTTTCCCTGAAGTAAACACTGAGAGTATAATAGTTTTTAGTGAATTCTGTGAGTCTTTCTAGTGAATTATCAAACCTGAGGGTAGCTTTGGGAAACCTCCAAACCTATAGATGGTGTCAGAGTGAAGGTGGACACTTCTCTTGTGTGGACACTTCCCTCTAACTTTGTCACTGGACCTTAACTGCTTGCAGTGAGGGTGAGAAGCATTGATGAGAATTGGCCATCTGTAGGACTGGGGCTTCAACCTTGCATTTTGGTTAACTCTAAAAACTTATATAGCTAAATTACAATGTAGTCACTTCTAACTTGAGGAAAAGGATAACAGTATCAAAAAATTCCATCCATAACAAATATTAGCATTTATTGGTAATTTCTATATCAGAAATATGAAAACAGATAATTCAAACTAAGATTATTTTTAAATATAAATAATACCAAATGAGAATCAAAAGTATGCTTCAGTAGATTATTGTTAATAAATGCTAGATTAATCTTACAGAAATAAGTAAAAAATTACAGCAGGCAACAAAGTATAAATGCTTGCAGCATATCTTTATTTATTGTACAACACTGCTATTTTATCACTGTAAGATAAATTATTTATATGCATAACCTGCTAGTTTAGTTTATTATAAGCTATAGGACTTTTATTTTATGTTAAATTACACAATTGCCACTAGAGTGTGCTAAAACTCTAGTTTCTTATATTAGAAAATTATTTCTGAAATTGATACTGTTATGAGTTACTCTTAGCAACATTGCCAGATTAATATTTTAAAGCATATTTGAGAAAATTATTATAATAGCAAAAGTTTTCAACCTTTCTACTAGGTAATTTATATTTTTACACTATTTTGCAATTTCTACATGCTCCTAGATTATAAAAGTATTAAAAATACTAATTATAATAACTATTACTATGTACAGCAAGATTTTCACATTATCTATTTCATTGAATGAAGCCAATGAGGATAATTGGTAGCAGGGCCCAAACATCAAGGAATATGTAAACATCAGCAGAAAATGCATTACAGTATTGTTTCAATGTGAAGTAAAATATAGTGAAAACTTTTGGAATCAGGTATATTTGGGATAAAGATGCAAATATTTTAAATTTTTGTTCCTTTGGTTTCTTTCAGAAGATTGGTGACATGTAGAAGCATATTTATATCAATGATATAAATGTACATAGAGTGTGAAGAACTTTTAGAGAGAGGTAATAAAATAAGAGGAAAATATGACTTTTTGTAGCCATACTGTTTTTTTTTTTTTTTTTTTTGGAATCATCTTGTATAATCTAAGGCAAATCCTGACAGAAAGTAGCTAAATGCAAAGAGAAGGGACAGAACATGAATCCAGGAAACATTTTGTTTACTGTTACACTCCTCCCCTATTGGAATGTCCCACAAGACCCAGGAAAACTGCAAGGCTCTAATTCCTAGCTATGTTTCTTTCTTCTAGCTCAGAAAATCTAAAAACAAGTTAACATGCATATTTGTTGATGTAGAAGGAAACTAAGGCATATTTTGCTAGTAGACTCTGGCACCTCCTATACTAATATGTTCTGCAGCATTTTAAGGTGGCCATCTAAATTCCAACCTACCACCAAGACTGGAAATGTAGTCTGAGAATTTATCTCCTGATGGGGATCCCTGACCTGTAATATTAAGAATGAGAAAGAGGCTATAATCATAGATTTGGAAGTAATTTAAAAGAATCCAACAAGTAATCTTAGATTCATAGGTTTCACACATTTAGTACATGGATTTTAGGAAATTCATGAACATGTTAACATAATCATATATTATGGCCAAGCACAATTTCTTCCATAAATGTGAGGATGGCTCAAAATCAGGGAATCTCTTCTTATGATGGTTTTCCTTAATAGAGCAAATGAAGTAATACACACATGCATGGGCACGCAAACACACACATACACATTTCCTCTAAATGCTAAAATGGTATTTCATAAAATGAACAACCAATTTATGGTAGAAATCCATAGTAAAATAGGAATGGAAGCATATTTTTTTGTGTATGATAAAGCACCTCTATCTCAAATAGCCATGGTCATGATTCATTGTCATCCTAGTCAAAGAAAGAACAAGACATGGATATATACAATTCTTATTACTTAAAATATTTTGTACATTCTGGCACTGGTATAAAGAAATAAGATGTACAACTATGAGAAGTGAGAAACTCAATTATTTGTGGCAGGCAATATAATAGCTACAGAGAAAATTCAAGAGAATCAGCTGCAAAATAAATATAATAATTAGAAAATATTTACATAATTATCCTCTTAAGAATTTAATAGGATAGGTCCTGATATATCTGTTATTTTGTATGTGAAAAAACAAAGAATAGGAAGACTGAGTAATAGCTCCAGTTTACACAGCTAGAAAGTGGCAGAGCCAGAATTTCATTCTTTATTGTCTTGTTTAAATAGTAAGGTGGAAATGAAATTAAAATAATTACTTCCCACATAGAAATTTAATAAAGAAAACAGTGACATAACTTTAACATTAAATTTATGACTTTCTATGAAGAAATAATTAAACTTTACTAAAATACATGTAATACTTGAAAAATAAAAAGATGCAAAGTACATAATAAATGTTATTCAATTCTAATGAACAAAATCATGGGATGATGGGACTATTTCTTTAAACATATGATCGCATTTAAGTTCATCAGGCAAAATAGATAAGCAAAAATAAAAAATTGTATCAAAGAATAATGAGAGAATAGAATACCATTTATCAAAATGTGTTTTAAACTTATTAAAATCAAGCTATGAGGATTTTGACATAGGAATTGATAAATAGATACAGTGATTGCTAGCATTCATTGATTATTCCTTCTTTATCAGGCAGTACTTTTAATATTTTATGCAGACTATTTCATTTAAACGACTTTATATATGTTATCTCATTTAATATTTTCATAAACCTAAGAAGTAGATATAATTATTATCCTTGGTTTGTAAATGTGGGTATTGAGACAGAAAAGGTTAAGTAACTCTAAAAGCACACTGCTAGTACATGATGGTCTTTTTGACTCCAGAAACTACGCTCTGAACCACTACATTGTATGTAGTGAAATATGAAGCTTACAAACAGTCTGAAGAATAAATAAGAAATTCATATACAATGACATTTCAAATTAATATGAAAAAGTTTGTGCAATGGGTTTATTACCAGGGTAATGGTGGAGGTAAGCATTGGAAAGTAAACTGGTTCCTTTCATATCACATACCAAAACAAATGCTTAATGGGTTAAAGAGTTAAATTTTCTACAAAAATCATAAATATTTTGGAAGAAAACATAGGTGAATATTTATATGAGAGGGAGTTGAAAAGCTTTATTTAAGCACAAAAGGCAGAAGCCATAAAAGTTGATGAACTTGACTTCATAAAAAATGAAATATTCCACATCAGATAAAGGACTGATAACAATAATCTATTTAGAACTCAGGAAAATCAGTAAGAAAAAAATCAAACAACCCTATCAAAAAGTGGGCAAACGACATGAATAGAAATTTTTCAAAAGAAGATAGAAGAATGGCTAACAAACCTATGAAAAAATTCTCAACATCCCTAATCATCAGGGAAATGCAAATCAAAACCACAATGAGATATCTCTTAACTCCAGTGAGAATGGCCTTTATCAAAAAGTCCCAAAACAACACATGTTGGCGTGGATGCAGAGAGACAGAACACTCATACACTGCTGGTGGGACTGCAAAATAGTGCAACCCCTGCAGAAAGCATTATGGAGATACCTTAAACAGATCCAAGTAGACCTACCATTCTATCCAGCAATCCCATTATTGGGCATCTACCCAAAGGAATAAAAGTCATTCTATGACAAAGACACCTGTACCCGAATGTTTATAGCAGCACAATTCACAATTGCAAAGATGTGGAAACAACCCAAATGCCCATCAATTCATGAGTGGATTAGTAAATTGTGGTATATGTATACCATGGAGTATTACTCAGCTATAAGAAATAACGGTGATATGGCATCTCTTTTGTTCTCTTGGAGAGAGTTGGAACCCATTCTATTAAGTGAAGTATCCCAAAAATGGAAAAGTAAGCACCACATGTACTCACCATCAAATTGGTTTACCTGATCATCACCTAAGTGCACATTTGGAAATAACACCAATTGGGTATCGGACTGAGGTGCAGGGTGGGGAGAGGGGATGGGTGTATATCTACATGATGAGTGCGTTGCGCATTGTCTGGGGAATGGTCACGCTTGAATGTTCTGACTCGGGGGGATGGAGGTGGGGGAGGGGATGGGGGTATACCTACATGATGAGTGCAATGCGCACTGTCTGGGGAATGGACATGCTTGAAGTTCTGACTCGGGCGGATGGGTGGGACATGGGCAATATATATAGCCTGAACTTTTGTACCCCCATAATAAGCTGAAATAAAACAAACAAACAAAAAAAGAAGATAAAAAAGAAATATTGTGAGTATTTCTAAATAGGAAAGCTTATAAACAAAAGCTTATAAACAAAATCAGAAGAAAAATGGCAGATGAAGAAATGAGAAACGATGATGAAAGAGAAAAGTTCAATAAAATTAATATAAAGAATGTTTTAACAAAATAATATGCAAAGTACAAGCATCTTAATAGAAAAGTAGGCAAAGAGCATGAAAAAAATATCACAAAAACAACAAAACAAGGGAAAAACAAAGGGCCATGGCATGTGAAAAAAATGTTTAATGTCAGTAGTGAGAAATTAAAATTAAAATACTGTTGAGATGTAACTTTCTACCAAATTAGTGAATTTTACTTTAAGTATAATGCCTAATTTTTCCAAGTGTACTTTAAAACATCATTAATTAAATTATTAATTAATGCTACATTTCTATAGGCTGTTTTACAACATTCACTCAGAATCTTATAAATAATAAAGCCCTAATTAAGTAAAGTAAGGTTTATTTATAGAACAGATTACTATGACAGAGACAGAAAAGTAAGTATATATTATATATATTATATACACACACACACACACACACACACAAATATATACTTAAATACACCAAACTGCAATTGCCTGATTACTTGATTGTATCCCCTACTAAAATATAGTGCAGACATCATTTCTAATTTACTTTGTGTACTTTTAAAAAAGTCTTTAGCAATAAGAACAGAGCCTGGCACACAAAGATGGTAATAAATATTTTCCAATTAAATAAAACAAAATGTAATGAACAAGATGAATGTGTATGGGAAAGGTAAAGATAGAAAATTTAATCTACAGTTTATTCTTAATTTTGTATTAAAAATCAGAACAGGCACACACATATGTCCATATCTAAAAAAATGGAATAAAATACATTTATAGTAATCAAGCCTGGTTGGTAGAATTATGGAAGACTTAATTCGTTCCTTAGAAATATTCTTTTTTTAATCCAATTTCCTAACAGGAACATAATTTTAAAAATAAAAACATAATAAATTACTCTGTTTATTATAAGACTTCATAGAATTAAAAGGTAATCAACAAATCAGAAAACATGTCAGATGACAATCAAATAATTAACATCTTTTTTTTTAATTCAGAGTATTATGGGGTTACAAAAACTTAGGTTACATAAATTGCTTTTGTAGTACCCAACAAGCATACCCATCCCCCAGACATCACACACCACATCCATTAGGTGTGGATTTACCCATCCACTCCTCCCCCCGCCTGCCCAACACCCTATGAGTGTTACTTCCTATATGTGCATATTAGTGTCAATCAATTAGTACAAATGGTGAGCTTCTTTTTTTCATTCTTGTGATACTTCACTTACAATAATGTCATCCAGCTGTATCCACAACAATACAATAGGTAGGTCATCATTTTTTATGGCTAATTAGTACTCCATGGTATACGTATACCACATTTTGTTAATCCGCTCATGTATTGATGGGCACTTGAGATGTTGCCACATCATTTCAATTGTGAGTTGTGCTGCTATAAACATTCTTGTGCAGATGTCTTTTTTAATAGAATGTCTTTTTTTTTCCCTTTGAGTAGATACCCAGTAGTGGGATTGCTGGATCAAATTTTAATTCTACTTTTATCTCTTTGAGGTATCCACATATTACTTTCCATGGAGGTTGTACTAGTTTGCAGTCCCACCAGCAGTGTATGAGTGTTCCTATCTGAGAAAAATGATGTTGATATTTTAATAAGGATTGCATTGAATCTGTAAATCACTTTGTGTTGAGTAGACATTTTAACAATGTTGATTCTGCCTATCCATGAGCATGGCATTATTTTCCATCTGTTTAAGTTCTCTGCTATTTCCTTCCTAAGTGTTTCATAGTTCTTCTGTAGAGGTCTTTCACCTCCTTAGTTAAATATATCCTTAGGTATTTTATTTTTTGTTGTTGTTGGTATTGTGAAAGTTATTGAGGTTTTGATTTGATTCTCAGTTTCACTGCTGTTGGTGTATATGAATGCTACTGATTTGTGTACATTGATTTTGTAACCTGAGACTTTGCTGAACTTATTTACCAATTCCAGTAGTCTCTTGGCAGAATCTTTGGGGTTTTCTAGATATAAGATCATATCATTAGCAAAGGGCGATAATTTGACCTCTTACAATTTGAGGCCATTCAAAAAGTTTAAAAAATTGACAGAATTTATTAAAAGAGAAATGCCAATGTTGAACGTGGTGAGTGAAAAAGGGTACTCTTGCACATTGCTGATATAAATAAAAATAAAAGGAATCTTATTGTAAATAAATTTACCAAGAAACTCCATTTTTTTCTTCCATACACATGTGGGGGTGTGTGTGTATGTAAAGATTATCTGTATATTACTCAAATTTATTATTGGTAGATGGCGAGGAATTTAAGGTAATAATAATAAATATATACTTGTTATGTATCTTAAATTTTGTTCATTGCCTTTTAGTATGTATTATATTTTTTTCTTCATTTTTTAACTCTCACACTTGCATAGAGTGAACCTCAGCAGTTTGTCAACTACAGTTTAGGTTTCCCTACCCTCGCGTTGGTTCATGCAAATGTTTTTCCTTTTGGATTTCTGCTCTGGTCAATGGTGATCCCATGTACTCACTTGTATTTTCTCTCCAATTTTAGGGGTACCAGTTTGCATGTGGCCTCATTTAGCTTACCAACTAAGAATAGTTGTTGGTTTTTCAATTGGTTCAGGTTTTTTTTTGTAAGGACAGAGTGGTGACTTCCGTGCTCTTTACATGACAGACTGGAAACAGGAAGTAATATATCTTTTTAAGAATTATACTTTTACCAAAGCTAGTTGGTAAAAACATTTAAAGAAAAGAAAATTACAGGCCAATATCCCTGATAAACAGAGATTCAAAAATTCTCAATAAAATACTATCAAACTGAATTTGATGTCACATCAAAAATTTCATGTACTACGATTAATTGAGATTTATTCCTGGGATGCAAGGATCATACAACACACTGAAATAAATGAGGATGATATATCATATAAACAGAATGAGGGATAAAAATCATATGATCATCTCAATAGATGCAAAATAGAGGTCGATAAAATTCAACATCCTTTCATTATAAATTCTCTCAACATATTAGACATAGAAAGAATGTATCTCAACATAATAAAGGCCATATGTGAGAAGTCCACCACTAACATCATACTGAATGGCAAAAAGCTGAAAACTTTTCCTTTAAGATCAGGAACAAGTAAAAGGTGCCTATTCTCACTACTTCTAGTCAATGTAGCACTAGAAGTCCTATCCAGAGAAATTAGATAAGAGAAAAAAATAAAAGGCATACAAATTGGAAACCAAAAAGTAAAATTCTCAGATCACAAGAGCTTATAATACAGAAAAGCTCTAAAGACCCCACCAAAAAACTGTTAGAGTTAATAAACAAATTCAGTAAATTTGCAAGACATAATATCAACATACAAAAATCAGTTGGGCGTCTCTTCACTTACTTTCCAATCTATCTGAGAAGAAAATAAAGTATCCCATTTACAATTGCATCAAAAAATAAAATACTGAGGAATAATTTAAAGAAGGAGGTGAAAGACTTTCACACCAAAACCTCTAAAACATTGATGAAAGAAATTGAAGATACACTTAAATGTAAAGGTATACTATCCTCATGGATGAGAAAAACTAATATTTTTAGAATGTCCATACTACTCAATGATATATAGATTCAATGTAATCTCTATCAAATTCCAAGGGAATTTGTCACAGAATGGAAAGACCAATCTTAAAATTCATATGGAACCACAGAAGACCCCAAATTGCCAAACCAATCTTTATAAAAAGAACAAAGTTAGAGGGATCACACTTTCTGATTTCAAACTATATTACCAAGTCATAGTAGCCAAAACAGTATAGCACTGACCTAAAAATAGGCACATACATCACCAAACAGAATTGAGAGCCCGGAAATAAATCCTTGCATATATAATCGACTAACATTGATAAGAATACCAAGAATACACAATTGGGAAATTTTAGTCTCTTCAATAAGTGGTGCTGGGAAAACTGGATATCGACATGCAGAAGAATGAAATTGGATCCCAATCTTATACCACTTACAAATATTTACTCGAAATGTATTAAAGACTTGAATGTAAGATGAAAATGTAAAACTTCTAGAAGAAATATAGGGAAAAATCTCCTTGACATTGGTCTAGGCAATGATTTTTATCTATGATGCCAAAAGCACAAGCAAAAAGAGCAAAAATAATTTGTGTGTTTATACCAAATTAAAAAGTTTCTGCAAAGCAAATAAAATAATAAACAAATGAAAAGGTAATCTGTGGAATGGGAGAAAATATTTGTAAACCATATATCTGATAAGGGATTAATATCCAAAATATATAAGAAACTCATACAACTCAATGCAAAAGAAAAATCCATTTAAAAATGGCAATGAATCTGAAGAAACATTTCTCCTAAGAAGATATACAAATGGCCAAGAAGCATATAAAAATATTCTTAACATCACTAATTATGCAAAAAATGCAAATCAAAACCACAATTGGATATCACCTCACACTTGTTAGGATTTTTTTAATCAAAAAGGTAGGAGATTACTAGTGTTGTCTAGGATGGGGAAAAAAGGTAACACTTGTGCACTGTCCATAGGAATGGAAATGAGTGTAAACAGTATAGAAAACATCATGGAGGTTCCTCAAAAAATAATATAGAACCACCATATGAACCATTAATCCCATTTCTCGGTATATGTCCAAAGGAATTAAAATCAGTGCGTTGAAGATGTATCTTCACTCCCACGTTCATTACAACATTATTTACAATAGCCAAGACATGGAAACAACCTAAGCATCCATTGATGGATGAATGTGTAAAGAAATTGTGGTATGTATATATATTATTCAGACATTAAAAAGGGATAAAAGTCTTCCATTTGTGACAATTATGGATGAACCTTGAAGAAATTATGCTAAGTGAAATATATCCAAAGGGAAAAGCCATGTACTGTGTGATCTCGCTTATATGTGGACTATAACAAAAAATGAACTCTTAGAAACAGAGAGCAGAATGGTTGTTGCCAGGGGCTGAGGGGTGGAGGAAATGTTGTTCAAAGGGTACAAATTTTCAGTTATAAGATGAGTAAGTTCTGGGGATCTAATGTACAGCATTGTGACTATAGTTAACAGCATGGTATTGCATACTTGAAATTTGCTAAGAGAGTCATCTTAAATGTACTCACCACACATCCATACAAAAATGGTAACCAAGTGAGGTGATAGATGTGTTAAGTAACTTTTGGGTTAATCATTTCCCAATATATACATATAGCAAATCATCATGTTGTAACCTTAAATATATATAATTTCATTTGCCAATCATATTTCAACAAGCTGGAAAAAATGAATAAAAGTTTTAAGAGAATGTTAAGATTCTTTGGTCCATTAATTACAATCTGGCAATCTATCCTTTGGAAATAATCCTAACTGGGGGGGAATATTGTTACAATGTTATTTCTCAGGGAAAGTAAAAATTGAATTTTTGTTTAAATTTCATTTTTAATTTACAACTAATAATTGCATATATTTATGGCATGCAATGTCATGTTTTGATATACGTTTACATTGTGGAATGATTAAATCAATCTAATGATATATCAACTCACACCTGTGAGAATGGCTATTATCAAAAGACAAAAGGTTACAAGTGAAATGCTTAATAATGAAGTTAATAGGTTTACGTAGCTAAAGTTAAATCAACCATTTTAATATCATGCAGTTAATAAAAACCATGGAACATTTATTAATATTGCAAAAATTATTATGCTAACTGAAAGAAATTAGAAGTTCAGGTAATGTTATATATTTAGAATAATTACATATTTTTTTAAAAAACGTATTTTTCTAATTGTGTTTTCTCTCATAGTATAAAATTTGCCATTTTATTTCAGGGCAAGGCACATTGTAAAAATACCTCTGAAAAGAGAAGAATATGACCCAGGGAAGTCTTTCAAAAGATAAGAAAGCAAAACTATGTCTCAAAGAACTGTAGGAATATGGATATAGTCAGTGGTATGATAAGCAGGTGTTGGCATTCTAGGCCCACTTTTCCACGTCTTAATAGAGTTTTTGACTCTACTTGAAAACCTGAAAAGAAACCATGAGTACATTGGGTGATGGTAGTGGTGGTGGCAGCAGTAGTGATAATACAATTTTGGTAAGAATAAGTAAATGATCTTGAAACAGTGCTCCTGATTCAGCGAGGCCCTGACACAACACGCAGAAATTCCCCATCTCCTGTGACAAGTACAGAAGTGTGTAAAGTACGAGTAGAGCATTAAGCAGAGGTCTTTGTCCAGATGAAGATGCTTTAGACTACAGGTGGAAGTGAGGTCAGACCAATGATCCGTGGACTATACCAAACAAGCTATTCCATAGCTAAAAGACTTTATCAGGGATGCAGAATTCCCACATACATATACATCCTCATTGCCATGAAGTCATATAAGCACTCCCCCATGACCATTTACCCAGATGCCTTCTTATGGAGATATTTGTGGAAGGGGGAATATGAACAACTAAGAATTTATGGAAAAGAAGCTGTTAGCCAAAAAAAAAAAAATGTGCTTAACTAAAGAATATTGAGATATGCTTACCTGAAAAATTAAATGTTTTTATTATTATTTTTATTTTTAATCTTGCCACCCAATAGGTTGGGGGTCAGGAAGATAAGTTATAGGAGATAACTTTGCTCTTACATTCTTACCTTTCTGGTCAGATAGTAGGCCTATATTCTTGTTTCCTCTCAGTCCAAGATCCAGTAGAATATTATTCAATTAATGCATGCTAAAAGAAAAAATAAGTGTCTACTATTTGGGATTCACTATAGTCCATTTTTTAGCTTATTGGGCTCTGGATTTGAATTCCAGCTTTGTTCATTTATGAATCAGAAAGTTAATTAACATCTATTTCCCTTATTTCTTCAACTATAAATTAGGGGTAATAATAATACAAACACATTTAGCATTAATACAATTCTTAGTAAGGGATAAATGCTCAATAAATACTAATGAGTCTTTTCTATTTCCATTGCTGTTCAGTGGCAGGAAGACGTTACAAAGAACACCAATAAAGTATAAATCACAGTCTCTGGTATGATAGATTGATAGATAGGTAAATGAATAAATGGAGATGGAAATTAGACGATGCTTAGGGAAAGCGGAATAGTACATCCAGAGTGAAGGTGGAAGATCAGACTTTGCTGCTTATAATAAATTGGGGCAGTTTGAGGGAAAATTAGTTTATAGAATATTAAATTTCTGAGGTTGAAAACAAGTGAGCAACTGAAAATAATGAACTATTTGGGAACAGGTTGCAAGCATAATAGGTAAACCTACCTTAGGGGGGTTATAGGTATATAGATAATAAGTTAATTAATTTTGTGATATCCACACAATTATTCTTGTGACTAGCTCTACCTAGGGAATATTTTTAATTAAGATTGTTAAGAAAATATTTATGTCAGTGATTTATCATGGTTTTGTTCCTCTGCCTTTCCTCCAGTCCTTGTATCATAGCATTGCTTTGTCTAGCTATTACATTTCCTAGGAAATGCTCTCCTTGGACTGCAGAGTAGGGGATATTTGATGGGTGGTATTGAAAATATTACTCACCCCCCCAAGAGAAAAATCATGCTAAGGACAATTTTATTATATATATTGACTATGGAATTAAATAATATAATTTATTAAGGAAACATAAGCACAACTGTGTTAAATGATTAAAAATGTATACATGTATGGTGCCAAAACAACCAGTTGAAACAAAAAACCCTTTTAATAAATTAGAAAATACCTGAATTATTTGATTTTTTTAAACAATTATACAATCATTCTTTAAGCAAACACATTTTATATTCTATTTTTAATTTACCACATTCCAGTAATTTGGGATTTTCAGGGAAACCAAAAAGCTACATTTTAATTATTTTTTAGTTTGTAAGTGAGTGTGCATTGTCCAAATGATTAGCATTTCCAAGTCAATAATATCTTTGGAGCTATGTAAGCACAATGACATTTCTTGATTATATTTATAATCCCTTTATTGTTTATAGCTACTATTTATTCTATGAAATCCTGATATAAGTTCATTATTACATTTTAAACTATTGGTAAAAGAAAATAATATGCTATCTGATCACATGTTCATACTGTTTTAACTGGATAAAACATGACTACAAGGCAGCTTGTTGAATAAAAGTTCAATATGAACTTAGAACATTTAGATCCCCACAGAAAGAATATTTCTTGATAATTTAAGAAATGAGATTGACAAATATACTAAATTTGCAGTTCTTTGTATTTCTGTAAACCTGTTTAACCCTCATTACTTAATTTTCACCATTTGACATCTGTTCTTTGTTTTGTATTAAATTATAGCTCTTTAAAATAATTTAATATTTTAATACTCCTGAATGATTTTACAAAGGTTTTTTGACTGCTTTATCTCCCATTTCATTTCTTTTAATACCTACACAAACTGGGAGCCACACAAAAATGACATTGTTGCCTTGACATATTACTATATTATAGGCATCAATAATCTCTAAAGCCCATCCTCACTGTGGTAATTGAAATTTCCAGGATGATATCAATGGCACTTAAAAAAATCTGAAAAAGTGACAGATTGCAAAGGTTGTACTTTGACAATCTAATTCAGTGTCATAAGGACATCAAATAACTCACTAGTATTTCCTGATAAGTAACCTAACAACCTAACTGACTTTTTAAAAAACCTAAACTCCTGTTAGATGATTCTCTGAGGACAAGAATGCTATTTGTGTCATTCAAAGGGAAAACCAAGTTAAAATGAAAAATAACCTGGTGAACTGTGTATAAATAAACAACACACCGTAGAAATATCTATAAATTTCTTAGTATGAAATAGAACATCATATTCACCAGGCTTGCTTAAGCTTATAAAGTAAGTGAGGTTTATGTTTGGGTCATTATTAAGTACATTTCTCTTATAGATTGAAATTCTTATTTAATCAATACAATGCAGTCACATATTTTTCAAAGTTTTTTCATATGACTTTAGTAATGAAACCACATGTATCAACAAATAAAGAAAAAGTTTAAATCTCAATATTTTATGCCATTTATGGATGTCATTGTGCTTAAAATAATATGCTTCTAGATTCTAAAAAGAGATTTTGCTCATACGTCTTCTGCTTTTATAGCATTTTGCAAATTTAGCTTCTTCCATTATTTTTTGAAACTACTTTCATAACACTTCGCAAATTTACCTCTTTTCATTATTTTTTGAATCAAGGATCACAATGGCTGTCCCTTCACTTTTGAACTGTCAAAATAAATTATTGAGGAGCATATTGAGTAACATCAGATATGTCTATCAAATTCCAGCTTACAAAATTAAGCATTTGACACATATAATCAAATAACTATTACCAGAGTTCCAGATAATAGAAAAGGGAATTACTTATCCATTTCCTAAAAGATTATCAATGCTTCTATTTCTATGCTCTTAGGACATGCATTGCTCTATTACCAAACTGAATATGATAATCATAAGATAAGTCATTATTCAGTTATACTCCTAAATATTTCAAATATGTAGTAAATGTCATTCTTTCTTTACCACTGTTAATAAGGAGTCAATGAATTATAGTTGGCCCAAAAGTATTCATAGATAATTTATATTGCTTACTTTATTGAATATCTAACCAGAAAATTGTCTCTATTTGAAATAAAGTATGGCATTATTTTAGAAATTGATATGCACTGATTTTTTCCATCTCATTTTTTACATTTTCTACCATCACATATTATACAAAAATATTTCTGTATTATAAGTAATAAAATGGAATGATTTGTTATTGTAAACTTTTCATTTCAGTCTTGTATAAACATATCCTAGCAAGAAGCACATAAATGCATAAAGATATTCTATCATCTATAAGAAAATGCTCAAGAACAGAATAACGAGTCATTTTGTCTCCATATTTTCCAAATATGTTTTTTTAATGAAATATACTTCTAAAGCTTCTTATATAATCTTCTAAACACAGCATGAGTAAAATATATGTTGGTATATTGAAATACTTAGTATTTACAAAGAAAACCATGCAGCTAAGAATCTTGAAGCATAATATTTTCAGAAATTAAGGTACTATAGTCCTTTCTTAAGCAGCCTATTATAATTTTTTCACTGTCCATAAATACAACACATAAAAACTCCTTATTACAGAATGCTTTATTATCACCAGAAAGCAGTCTTATGACATGATCTATGGTTGATTGATTTGCCTGAAAGCCACTTTAATACTGAGGAAGAAGATTATTCTTCTCTAGAAAGAATGACAGAATGTAATAAATCATTTCTTCCATTATCTTACGTAGCAATGAAGTTAAGCCTATCTGTTGATGGGAACCTAAATCAGGAGATGAACATTTGTGTAAAAAATAGAAAATACAAAGATGGCTTTTTCATTTGTTGAACCTTCCAGTACTATAATATATAATCACTAAAATATGATGTATTATGTGAAAAAAAATTGAACTTGACTGACACTGTTCTGAGTTCTTTGCCTTTCCATTAGAACCCACTTCAGATTTAGCATTAGATAACTTTCCTAGTTTGTTCGGGCTGCTATAACAAAATACCTTAGACTGGATAATTTATAAACAACAGAAATGTACTGCTGACAGTTCTGGAGGCTGGGAAGTCCAAGATCAAGGTGCCAGCAGACTCAGTGTCTGTTGAAGTTTCTCTCTTCTTTAAAGATGATGCCTTCTTGCAGCTTTGTCACATGGTGTAAGGGGCAAACAAGCTTCTTATGGCATTTTGTATAAGAGCACTAATCCCATAACCTAATCACTTCCTAAAGGTTTTCGCCTTTAGATATAATTGCATTGGGGATTAGTTTTCAATATGTTAATTTTGGGGTGGGGAGACCCTTTGAAACCATAGAAGTAATGTTATATAAAGTTTTCTATCTATATTATGCTTACATAAATATAATGACTTAATATGTATGTAATGTCAATTAATGTTTTTTATAAAAATTGATAATATAGTGGCAGTATAATAAAATATTCAATTGATATTTTCAATTTGTTATACCCATTGAATAAATCATAGATTTTCAAATTTGTGACAGACCTTAAATAATTCCCTATTAAATTCCAGTCATTCATTCTAAATCCAATTAACACATGAACTTCTCTCCTTATGTTCTGAATAAAAGTAATTTATCCTTTTAGAATCTTTTCTTATCTCCATAGTATTTGACAGATTAGGGTGCATAAAGAATTTTATTAAAAATAACTAAATAAATTTCAGAGAGAAGACATTCAATTTTAAGAAGGATTTTTTCCTTCAAAAAATACCCTTTTTCTTCAAATTTATTTATTTATATTCCTTCTTTTTAAAAAAATTCAGAATATTATGGGGATATAAATATTTTGGATATATATATTGCATTTGCCTTGCCAAAGCCAGAGCTCCAAGCATGCCCATCCCCAATACAATGCACTCTGCATCCATTAGTTGTGAGTTACCCATCCCCACCACCCCTCTCCCACCTACCTGGCACCTGATGAATATTACTTCCATGTGAGCACCTAAGTGTTGATCAGTCACTATCAACTGCATGGTGAGTACATGTGGTACTTCTTTTTCCATTCTTGTAATACTTCCCTTTGAAGGTTGGACTCTAGTGCCACCCAGGATAATATAAGAGGTGCTAGTTCACCAGTGATTTTTATGGTTGAGTAATATTCCATGGTATACATATACCACATTTTTTTAATCCACTCATGTACTGATGGACACATGGGATGTTTCCACATCTTTGCAGTTGTGAATTGTGCTTCCATAAACATTCAAGTGCAGATACCTTTATTGTAAAATGTCTTGTATTCCTTTGGGTATATGCCTAGTAGTAGGTTTGCTGGATCAAATGGTATTTCTATTTTTAGTTCTTTGAGATATCTCCAAATTACTTTCCACAAAGGTTGCACTAATTTGCCGTCCCACCAGCAGTGTAAGAGCATTCCTATCTCTCCACATCCATGCCAGCATTTGTTGTTTTGAAACTTCCTGAGGAAAGCCATTCTCATTGGAGTTAAGTGAGATCTCATTGTGGTTTTGATTTGCATTTCCCTAATGATTAGAGAAATTGAGCATGTTTTTATATGTTTGCTGGCCATTATTCTTTCTTCTTTTGAAAAGTTTCTGTTCATGTCCTTTGCCCACTTTTTAATAGGGTTGTTTGATTTTTTTCTTGTTAATTTTTTTTAAGTTCTATATAGATTCCAGTTATCAGCCCTTTGTCAGATATGTAGCATGCAAATATTTTCTCCCATTCTTCCATTTGTCTATTCACTCCAATGATAGTTTCCTTGGCTTTGCAAAAGCTTTTTAATTTGATTAGGTCCCATTTATTTATTTTTGTTGTTCCTGTGATTGCTTTGGAGGTCTTCTTCATAAATTCTTTACCTAGGCCAATGTCTGTAAGTGTTTTCCCAACATTTTCTTCTAGAATTCGTAAGGTTTCATGCCTTAAGTTTGTTATCCACCGTGAGTTGATTTTTGTAAGAAGTGAGTAATGTGGATTGGTTTCAATCTTCTGCATGTGGTTATCCAATTTTCCCAGCAAAATTTATTGATTAGAGATTCTTTCCCCCAGTGTATAATTTTGTCTGTTTTGTCAAAGATTTGATGACAATATGAGGATGGTTTTATATCTGGGTTCTCAGTCCTGCTCCAAAGGTCTATATCTCTATTCTTGTGCCAGTGCCATGCTGTTTTGGTTATTATAGCCTTGTAGTAAAGCTTGAATTCCTGAACAGACCAATGTCAAGCACAGTAATTGAAGCATCAATAAAATATCTTCCAACAATAAAAATCCCTGACCAGTTGGGTTCACATCTGAATTTTACCAAACTCATGAAGAAGAGCTCAAACCTACACTGCAGAAATCATTCCGCAACACTAATATGGATGGAATCCTCCCCCACTCATAGGAAAGTCTAGGTGCTGCTGAGTTCAGCAATGACTTTTTTAGTTGCAACACCGAAGGTGCAATAGATTAAGGAAAAAAAATTGATAAGCTGGACTTCATTAAAACTTAAAATTTCTGGCCGGGCGCGGTGGCTCACGCCTGTAATCCTAGCACTCTGGGAGGCCGAGGTGGGCGGATCGTTTGAGCTCAGGAGTTCGAGACCAGCCTGAGCAAGAGCGAGACCCCATCTCTACTAAAAAATAGAAAGAAATTATATGGACAGCTAAAAATATATATAGAAAAAATTAGCCGGGCATGGTGGTGCATGCCTGTAGTCCCAGCTACTCGGGAGGCTGAGACAGGAGGATTGCTTGAGCCCAGGAGTTTGAGGTTGCTCTGAGCTAGGCTGACGCCACGGCACTCACTCTAGCCTGGGCAACAGAGTGAGACTCTGTCTCAAAAAAAAAAAAAAAAAACTTAAAATTTCTATAAACAACCCAACTAAAAAGTGATAGAAAATCCTTAATAGAAATCTCACCAAAGAAGATAAACATAAGTCAAATAAGCATATGAAAACATGTTCCATGTCATATGTTACCAGGGAAATGCAAATTTAAACAATGAGATACCACTACTCATCTATTAAAATATCCAAAATCCAGAATGCTGACAACACCAAATGCTGACAAGAATGTGGATTGACAGGAACTCTCATTCATTGCTGGTGGGAATGCAAAATGATACAGCACTTTGGAAGACAGTTTGACAGTTTCTTACAAAACTAAACATACTCTTACCATAGGATCCAGCAGTCATGCTCCTGATATTTACCCAAAGGAGTTGAAAATTTATATCCACAAAAAAACTGTACATGGATGTTTCTACAAGCTTTATTCATATTTTTGAACAACTTGAAAGTGACTGAGATGTCTTTTAGTATTAATAGATGAACGTATAAACAAAGTATGGTACATACAGAAGTTGGAGTATTACTGAGAAGTAAAAATAGTTATCAAGCCATGAAAATATATAAAAGAAACTTAAATACGTATTACTAAGTGGAAGAAACCAGTCTGAAAAGACTACATCCCATATGGTTCCAACATACAACATTCTGGAAAATGCAACATTATGGAAACAGTGAACAGATCAGTTGTTGCTAGTGATTAAGGAGGAAAAGCAGATGAATATTTAGGGGAGTAAAATTACTCTGTATGATACTATAATGGTGAATAAATGCCATTAGACTTTTGTCCAAACCCATAGAACATACACACCAAGAATGAACCCTAATGTACACTATGGACCTTGGGTGATAATGATGTGTTAAAGTTGGTTCACTTAGAGTAACACATGCACAACTCTAGTGTGGGATGCTGACAGTGGGGAAGCTCTGTTTATGGGTGGTCTTTTGCTAAGTCATTATACATTTGTCAAAACCATGAGTTTACACCATGAATGAACCCTATGGACTTTGGGTAATAATGTATCAATGTAGGTTCATCAGTTGTAACAAATGTACCACTCTGGTGGGGAATGTTAACAATGGAGAAGTCTATGCACATTTGGAAGCAATGGTTATATGGGAAATCTCTGTATTTTCCACTCAATTTTACTGTGAAACTAAAACTGCTCTAAAAATAAAGTATATTAAAAGAAAAATAAAAACAATAGATATGTATGCCTATGACAATGCCCCCATAAAGATACAGATGAAACTTTGAAATAAAGACTCCATAGATAATAATAACAATCCTCAGTTTTTATTTATATAACATATCTATTTCTGATGTACTGGGAAATGTATTTAGCCACATTTTTTCCCTCTCAACAGTCCCATGAGATAAGCAAGGCTAGAATTTTTTCTTCTTTCTCCCCAATCTACTGCTTTGATATATGAGAAAACTGAAAGTCAAATAATAGTTAAGTGGTTTAACTAAGGACCAATAGTGTATCTAGAAATGAATCTCGTAAATCCCAGACATATTTTCTTCCACTGCACAATGTTATCAAGGCCTCTTAGGTCTTCCACTCCCTTTCATGTGGAAGATTAGAGGAAAATATTAAAGAACAGTGACACTTCATCCCTACATTTTGCTCTTTTTTCTCTGACCACTGTAGACATCTGAGATCTAAATATTAAAATATCTGGCATTAAAGAAAGTACTCTGCAAATTTATATTTTATCTCTCAAAATCATGAGAATGACTAGGCACACATACTCCAAACCTAGAAGCCCAATGGTTTGTATTTTAATAATTGGTTATGTCCTGACTTTATTAAAGATCATTAATTTTCCAGCTGAAGAAATAAATTAATGTGGGTCTCACTGTGTATTAGGCATTCTTATAGAAAGTAAGGTGGTAAGCTCTTCTTCAGGATGTAGAAGGGAAATCAGACTTTTAAGGAAAGACTACAATGAGGCAGAAACTCTGCTATGGACTCTGCATACATTATCAAATTGCCTTTTTATTTCTCAATAGTGAGGGTAATCTGGCTGCAGAGTTTGAAATGAGGTTTAATGAGGCTGCCTATTCTTGTCTCCTAGAGCTGCAGTCCCCAATCCCAGAGCCATGGACCAGTACCAGTCTGGGCCTGTTAGGAACCCGGCCACACAGCAGGAGGTGAGTGGCAGGCAAGCCAGCTAAGTCTCATCTGTATTTACAGCCTTTCCCCATCACTTCCGTCACTGCATAAGCTCAGCTTCCTGTCAGATCAACGAAGGCATTTGATTCTCATAGGAATGCGAACCCTACTGCAAACTCAGCATGTGAGGGATCTGGGTTGTGCACTCCTTATGAGAATTTAATGCCTGATGATCTGAGCTGGAGCTGAGGTAGTGATGCTAGCACGGGAAAGAGGCTGTAAATACAGATTATCATTAGCAGAGAAGTTTGCACAATAAATGTATATGCTTGAATTATCCCAAAACCATCCCCCCCATCCCGCCATCAGCGGAAAAATTGTGGTCCATGAAACCAATGCCTGGAGCCAAAAAGGTTGGGGACCGCTGTTCTGGAGGATAGAAAAAGGAAGCATATGAATTTTGGGTAGGTGTTTCTTAATAAGGAGAATAGAATACTCTTTAAGGTGTATGTATCAGTTGTTAATCACACTCTTCCTAAGAACGCTTTCAGTTCTGAAGTAACCCGAACGTTGATTTTAGTTAAAGAGTTTCCTTTCTATTACTCACTCCTTTTCTTATATTTGTCTTTTAGATATCTATTAAGACATATTCTCCCTATGAATTCAAAATGGTAGGTATTCAGACGCATTTCACACTTGTGCATTTAGAAAAACATGGGGAGAATCACTAAATTTAATAATATGCATGATGAACTGTGAGACATTTATGATTGAAGTATAAGATAACTAGTTTTGAACTAAAGCATGGCAAATTATTGAGGTACAGATGCAGAATTGTAAGAAAGCCTTACATTTAGTGTCATCATTTTTTTCTTTAATAAAGTGTCCTGTGTAACTGCTAAGAGATAAAGTCCCTGTTTTTTTTGTGAAAATTGTCTTTTTTAGCGGTTTTCTGAAAGAAGAACAGCGATCTCATTTTTTTTCCATTACAATATGAAAGGAAGAAGAAAGGTAGCATGTTACCATATTTCAAAATGAATAAAGAAAATAGTTTTGTTTGTACTCTGTAAGGGTCATGTATTGATCTGGGACAAATCAAACATGATTTTAAGTTGTAATGAAATAATTTTACATAGCTCAGGCCCAGAAAAACCAGGCCACATGTTAGAAAAGTTTCTTAATCCAGTATAGATTGGACTGACAGATTGATCCATTCTCTCTCACTCTTCTTCTCTTTCTCTCCCACTTCTCTTTCTCTCTCTCAGAATATCTACCTAGATTGAAATACAACTCATCTAAGTATGTGTGTGTGTGTGTGTGTGTGTGTGTATACAAACTAAGTATCCGTAATCTGAAAATGTGGAATCCAAAATGCCCCAAAATTCAAGACTTTTTAAAGACTAATATGACATTCAAAGAAAAAGCTCATTGGTGCAATTCAGATTTGGGATGTTTGGATAAGGGATGCTGAATCCATAAGTAATGCAAGTATTTCAAAATCTGAGAGAATCCGAAATCCAAAACACTTCTGGTTCAAACATTTTGGGTAAGGGACGCTCAACCTGTATATATGTGTATATAAGTATGTGTATATATATATATATATGTTTATAAGTGTGTGTACATATACATATGTCTACATTAAATATACACATATATGTGTGTGTATATATATATGTACAGCTGACCCTTGAACAACATGGGTTTGATCTGTGCAGGTCCACTTATATGAAGATATTTTTCAATTAAAGTTACATCAATTGTGCCTGCCTCTCCTGCCTCTCCTTCCATCTCCTTCACCTTTTCTACCTCAGCCACTCCTGAGACAGCAAGTACAACCTGATCTCCTTCTCCCCCTGAGCCTGTTCAATGTGAAGATGACAAGAATGAAGACCTTTTTGATTATCAACTTCCACTTGATGAATAGTAAATATATTTTCCTTATGATTTCCTTATTAACATTTTTGTATAGCTTATTTTATTGTAAAATACAGTATATAATAAATATAATATACAAACTATATGTTAATTGACTGTTTACACTATCAGTTAGGCTTCTGATCAACAGTAGGCTATCCATAGATATATGTTTGGGGAGTCAAAATTTATACAAAAATTTTCAGCTGTACAGAGGGTCAGTGATCCTAATCCCTATGTTTTTCAAGGTTCAACTGTGTGTGTGTGTTTCTGTGTGTGTATTTACACCTTAATGCTGCATAATCAGTACCGGGTTTCCTTTTGGCATGATGAAAACGTTTTGGAACTAGATGGGATGGTTTTACAACATAGCAAATGTACTCAAATGCCACTGATTTGATCATTTTACCATGGTTAATTTTATGTTACATGAATTTTACTTCAATGAAAATTTTAAAAATATATAAGTATATATGTTTATAATTGCATGAATAAGGACTTACATATGCAATTATAAATACTAAATTGTTAGTATCACTTGGCCCAGAAGAAAACAGTGGGATGTGGGTGGCATTTTCCTTTAAATTTTTGCATGTTAGTATTGTTTTGTGTCTTTTGTAATTTAAAAAACAGCAAATAAAGAAAATAAATTTAAAGCAATGAGTAATAACCACCCCTTTTCCACAGACGGTGACATAGAGGAATGCAGTAAAACTCTCTTAACCACCATCTACTTAACTAACTTACTATATAACCACATTATTTTTTTTCCTTTTTAAAAATCTAGCAATATTTACTGCACACTGACTTATGCAGTAAATAGGCTACTTTGCATAATATGCCTACTCATTTATTTTCCTATCAGATGGTTCCCAAGAATCAGTCATATCTTTCATCAAACCTTATTATAGCAATTATACTTATCATAATTACATGTGTATATTTTATGGAAAATGATAAAAACATGAGCATGAAATGAAATGTATTATTTTTATAAAATTAATTCAATGTTTTAGAAAGCTTTTTTAAAAGTGTGTCATTTAATTTTTTTTCTATAAAAAACAAATTTTTTTAAATTTCAGAGTATTGCAGGGGTACAAATAGTTTTGGTTACATGGATTGCTTTTTTAATGCTTGAGTTATGGTTATAAGTGTGCAGGTCACCAAGATAGTGTTTATGTACCCATTAGGTACGTTTTCATCTATCCCTTCTTCCAGCCTCCTCCCTGCTTGATTTCTTTGCTGTTCAATCAGTCATAAGGCAATAAGGAAAAAAATTTAAATCTACAAAATTCTAGAAAAATTCTGTATTCAGATCAATTTCAATATGTCTTTTAACTTTTTGTTCTTCTTTGAAGAAATTGAAAATTGTGAAAAAATGGGTATTATATATGAAAAAATTTTCTATCAGCTGACTCACATTCAAAAAAAATCTTCTATCAAAGATTTGTGAATGAATGAATGTTTAGCCACTTTATAAAAATAAAAATTATATTATATATTTTCAGAGATCCCTTGCTTTTAATAACTTTCAAAGTTATCAGACCAACTTCCAGTCCTGAATGTCTCATAAAATAGAACTCTTACCACATGAGTTTTGGGATACTAATATAGGTCTATGCCAAGGAGGATAGTTTGGGAAGGATAACTCTAATATTATTATAAATAGTGATCACATGCATAACCTTGTTGGAGACAGACATTTATAGATTCATTATAAAATTCTCAACTCTGAATAATTACTTAGGAATATATGTCCCAAGATCATCCCACAGTTAAGTTGTCAGGCATGCAAAGGCATATTTTGGGGGCTCCATGACTCCCCATGGCTTTCCCCTCTCTCCCTGGCATCCTGTGCTCCAAAGTGAAAATGTATTTCTCTGTAGAGAGTAAGCTTTCTACATGCCTATATGATAAAGTTATGTAAAACACAAAACTTACTATTAATTGCATCTAGAATCTTTAAAGTTTGTTCCTGAAAATGAGTACTGGTTAATGCATACATAACTATATCAACTAGAAAGAAATTATCTTTTACATTTCACAAGTATTTTATTGTGGAGCCTGAAAGACAATAAGAGGACACTTCAATGGGTCAAGTAGGAAAATGGCACTATAGGTCACTTTCATCTGAAGAGTATATTTTTTTAGCATTATTAGAGTTCTAAGGGAGAAGTCCAAATATTAAACTCTAACATCTTACAGGTTTTAATATTTTGCATCATTTTTAAATTATTGTACCTTTAAATGTCCTTCCCTTGTAGGTGTTTCAAAAGGTCAATGTATAAAATGGAAACTTTTCCCTCAAGAGGAAAAAAGGTACATAGGATGTTAAAAGGGCTTGTAGGTAGCAAATTAACTTGACATTTTCTGTTGAGCATGTATGTATAGTGCCAAGTGATGATGAAAATAAGTGCCAGTTAGATAAAGAAACTATTTTTGAAATACACTGGACTCCTAGTTTTTTGTTTTTTGGGTTTTTTTTTTTTTTGTAAGTGTAGGAAAACAACATGGCTTAATTCCAAACTTCAAATTACAAAACTTGAAGATTGCTACCAGTTGTGTGATACTTCTCCCAAAACAAACAAAACGGAGATATATCAGTCAGTGACACATGCAATGATCCTTGTCTTCATGGATCTTATATTTTAGCAAGGGAAACAATATTAAACAATGAAATTAAGAAATAACAACGGGTTTTATCAAGCAATACGTGAGGGAAGAGCATTTCAGGCAGAGTGAACAGCAGGTATATATATTGAGTTGAGGATGTGATTGGCATATTAAAGTTAGTGTGGCTGAAACAGAATGAGTAAGGAGGAAAGTAGTAAAAGGTGATGTCAAAGAAAAATTAGATTGGTAAGGGTGAGCAGATCATGAGGGACCTTGTAGGCCATTGTAAGGACTTAGAATTTTCATCTGAGTAAAATGAGCTTCAGCAGATGAATAACATGATTTGACTTATTAACAGGATCATCCTAATTACTGTGTGGAGCTCCTTATAGTGGAATAAGGATAGAAGTAGGAAGACAAGATAGAAGGTCATTGCAGGTATTCACACAAAAGATGGTCACGGTTCAGATCAGGGCAAAAAATGAAGGTGGTGAGAAATGGTTTGATTCAAGACATATTTTGAAAGCCCTACTAACAAGATTTTCTGTGGAATTGTACATGGATGTGAAAGAAAACAGAGTCAAACATGACTAAAAATTCCATCCTTCTTGATGTTGGAGAATAGTTTATGTAGGATGGGCACCAGTTCTTCTTGGTAGGTGTGGTAAAATTCGAGTGTGAACCCATCTGGACCAGGGCTTTTCTTTTTGGGAAGGTTTTTAATTGCTTTTCGATTTCAGTTCTTGATATTGGTCTATTCAGGAATTCTATTTCTTCCTGGCTGACCCTGGGAAGGCTGTGTGTTTCTAAAAATTTGTCCATTTCCTCCACATTTTCCAGTTTGTGTGCATAAATATTTTTGTAGAATTCATAGATGATATCATGTATCTCTGTGGCATCGGTTGTGATTTCTCCTTTCATGTTCCTGATGGAGGTTATTAGAGATTTTTCTTTTCTGCTCTTGGTTAGTCTAGCAAGAGGTGTGTCTATTTTGTTTATCTTTTCAAAGAACCAACTTTTTGTTTTATTAATGTCCCTTATGGTTTTTTTGTTGTCCTTTTCATTTAGTTCTGATTTGATCTTAATAATTTCTCTCCTTTTGCTGGGTTTGGGGTCGGTCTGTTCTTCTTTCTCCAGCTCTTTGAGTCTATTCATTAGGTTGTCTATTTGTAAGTTTTCTGTCTTTTTGATATAGGCATTTATGGAAATAAATTTCCTCTCAGGACTGCTTTAGCTGTGCCCCACAGATTTTGATAACTTGTGTCTCCTTTGTCATTTAATTCAAAGAATCTTTTGATTTCCTTCTTGGTTTCTTCATTTATAAAATAATCGTTCAGGAGAAGGTTGCTTAGCTTCCATGACTTTGATTAGGAATGACAATTTCTGTTAGGGTTAATTTCTACTTTTATTCTGCTGTGATCTGAGAAGATGCATGGTATAATTTCTATTTTTTAAATTTTTTAAGACATGCTTTATGTCCTAGGATAGAGTCAGTCTTAGAGAATGTCCCATGAGCTGACGAGAATAATGTATATTCAGTGGATTTAGGATAGAATGTCCTGTAGATGTCAGTCAGGCCCCACACTTGAAGCTCTGACTCTGGGGGATAGGGGGAGTATGGGCAATATACATAACCCGAACTTTTGTACCCCATAATAAGCTGAAATAAAATAAAATAAACATGACTAAAAAGTGCTTGGCCTGAGGAATAGGAAGGATAGAGTCACCCTCATAAAATGAGATGTGGAATATTGTAGGAGAAGTAGATTATGAGGTAAAAATGATCAGGAATTCAGTTTTGGTAATGTCCAATTTGAGATGTCTATTAGACATCAAATCAATATTTTTCTAATGTAAGGAATCATTTCATTATGTGTTTAATCCAACTTGTTTATCTGTAAGAATTCAAATCTGAAATTAATTCAGATGCTATTATGAATAAAATTTGATATATAAAGTATTCCTTTATTCATAACTTCTTTTCAGAACTCATCTAGGAAAATAAGCAAGTTCAGAAAAATATAATATTAAATGTTGGGCCATTGAATTGTATTTTTTCCCAATTTAGCAAAGATAAATATAATATATAGGTAATTATTTGATTTAATTATAAAGTATTTGAAAATATTTTATAAAGTGCCAATCTATATGCCTTGATCCTCTGAATAAATTTTCTGAAAAATATTTTGATTGTCATGGAGGTTGTATGTTAAATAAGGTGTCCTGTTGAGATTTTCATTGTTATTGCTCAAGTTTGAAATAAGTCATTTTTGATTTTGTAACAACTGAAAAATATAATTTGACATTTTTAATATGAAGACTGTAATGGTATTTAAAGATGAACTTGAGCTCTGTTAATTCTATTAAACTACAGTTTGCCAATGAGCTATAAAGTCTAATTAATCATTCTGTCAGCTTTGTATTCTGAAGCTAGTCAATATAAATTTGAATAAATAGGAAGCGGCTGACCCAGGAACCTTTGAATAATTTGAATAGAGATGTAGCAGCTGTAAAATACTGTACTTATAATCCATTCTTATAGTAACACATTCATGCCCCTGTCAACCACCCATCTTGATTCATGGAACATATGCTCTGCCATGTGAAATGCTCAGTAAGTGAGGACAAGGTAATTTTTTTTCAAAATATTTTTAAAATTTTGACATTATTTTATGCAAAAATAGATTTAAGATAAATAGTTTTTACTCAGAAGTTTTGTAGATGACATTATTCTGCTTGGTAACTTGTCACATCAAAATGCATCAAAATGCCATATTATATCAAAGTAATGCAAAGTGAAGGATGATATGCAAGCAGTAAGTAATGCCCCATGGTGAGATGTGTCAGCATTTTTATTGGTCACTTTGAAGGAGTGCTCAGTTGGTAAGGATAAAGGATACCAAGAGAGGAAAAAAAGAAGATTCGTGCAGTTTAACATTAATTTGTGTAAGAAAAAGCCACTACCTGCTTTATTTAAGCATCACTGCCCTTTGAATTAGCTATCTCACTCACTCCACTTATGTGCATTATTTATCAAAACTGTATAGGCCTGGGCTTCTCTTCCTTGCTGTGCTGTCCTTGCTTATACTTCATGGTACACATTCAGAGATAAGACTGAAAAACAACTGCGCTGTTTGTCAGCCAATGTTTAAAGAAAGCAGTAGGCTTTAGTACCAGTCACTTGAAAAGTGCAAAAGTTTTGTCTTAGAATGTAACAATTATTCTAATAAGATCCCAGAGACCAACATTTGGGCCTAACTTGGAAATCAACTATTTAACTATACTATTGAGAATTAAAAACTAATTTTTTTCCCATAAGGCCACAACCAAATTAAACTACCCCAAATCAGCTTAAGTTATATGATCATAGCTCAATCATGTACACTGGTCACATATTAGGACCAAAAAATACTTAGTTTTTTGCTTAAATAGGAAAGACTTTTGCTAAACAGGGTCTTCTCTGGTTCCATACAAAGCGTAAAATTATTTTTTCTATATCTGCGAAAAATGATGTTGGTAATTTAATAGAGATTGCATTGAATATGTAGATCACTTTGGGTGGTATAGACATTTTAACAATGTTGATTCTTCTGATCCACAAGCATGGTCATCCTGAGTATTGGTCCAAGAAAATTTTAAAATCCTGAGAGAATTCCACAGCATAAAATTTAAACACAATTTAAGTGGAATTGAAAGAGGGCAAGATGGTAGACAAGAGACACCACCAGCCAGAGTGTCCATACAAGGAAAAAATTTTAGATGAAAGAGGAAAAAAAACAAAGAGACAGAAACATGGATGGGATGAGGGTCAGAACGAAGGATGCCCGAACCTACAGGAGACTCCACTGGAAGAGGCTGGGGAGCAGAACTGGAAGGAGAAAGCCATAGGCAGGGATTAAGCCCCCAGATGCTTGGAGACCAGTAAGAAGCGTAGGTGGAGTGGTTAAAATTCCCCTCCCTTGCATCTTGGACTGTTGGTGGTTTCCTGAGCTGCTGGAGAGACCTGCCAACACCAACCCAGAGACTCCTGCTGGCAGTAAGGTGAGGGCTTTTGTGGACAGGCCACCAGGCTCTCACCACCCCCTGGGGCACCTCCCACCCTAACGACCCAAGCTGGTCAGCAGGTTCCATATTGCTTCTCTACCCACCAAGTACCTTTTTCCTCCCCAGGAGACATCTACCTCTTAGGTTCCATCTTGCTCAGCCCCAAACAGACACTTCCCAACTATGACCCAGACTGCAGGAGCCAAAGGGATCCAGTGGGTCCCTGGCAATTTGTGTGACTCCAGAGCCTGATCACTCTGGGCAGACTGCCTCCCAGAGAGAGTGGAGATGACCAGAGGGTGGACGCTCCTCCATCTAAACTTTTATTTTCCCCTTCCCTTTCCCTACCCATAGCTGCTGAGAGAGAGAATTTAGCCAAAACATGGAGGCATCCAGAGGGAATAGGGCTCAGACTCTTCCTTTTGGGATGTTGCAGTGCACTGAGAGGTGCTTGAATTTTGAGCTACCTAACCACCAGCCCTTCCTGGTGCTTCTTGCCAGGTGTTTCCAGCAGAGTAGGGCAAACTCTGAGGCAGAGGGACATTGAACCAGTGGGTGCCTTGGGACCAGCATTCTTTTCCCTGACATGGACAGGGATTGATCTCTGGGCCCAGGGGGATGGGCCTGCAAGCCAGACCCTGAACACACAGAGGTATCCATCACACTGTCTGGGGGCACAGAGGGGATATTTGTGAATGAGTGTGATGAGGTGTGGATGCCTGCAGGGGCGGATCAGGGGTGAGAGTACAGAGTAGGTCCTAAATGCAGCGTGCTCACAGGGAACCCCTCCCCCTATGGGATGTCCCTGCCCCCAGATCAGGCTGGGATCCTGGGCAGGGAACCTCCTGGCCTGCATCACAGTTGTGGGGGAGTTTGGCTGGCTTATAGTCCTGAATGCTGGCAGAGACCCAGGGGAAACCACAGAATAGGGGAGGGTGGAAAGGAGCAAGGCCTGCTTGAGACTGCCTGATTGAGGGTCTCTGACAGTCCCGCCTCCATGGTAAGACTTTCTGGTTGAGAGAGGCTGTGTCAGCCCCTCACTGGAAGTTTTTCCCAGAGGCAGGAAGCAGACTATTGAGCCCTGCTAAAAGCATTTGTGAAGCTTGAGGGCAGGCTCACTCAATGAAGCCATTCCCAGCCCCACTCCCCAACCTGCCCCTCCTAAGATGGATAATAGGGGGATATGTGGAAGTCCCAGATCCCCACCTACTACCTGAGGCACTAGAGTGCTTCTCCTGAGGAACTAGAGCTGGTCACAGGACCCAAAAACAACATTGCATTTTATTCCTTCTGGCAAGTGTCACATACTGACAAGCAGGTCAATTTTCCCGTCCTTTTACTGCATTTACTGACTCATCACACAGGATGTGGTGGATTGCCACCCACAAGCACCACCTACTGGCTCAGAGACTAAACTGGGCATATCATTATCTAAACAAAAGAAAATCCAAAAAGAAGAGGCAACAGCTGCTCAAGATCAGTGAAATAACTACAGAAGTACAAAGAATCAAAGGTAAAGGAGACCTCCAAGAGGGAATACCAGCTCTTTATTTATGGATATTAGCAAAAACCAGAACATTTAAATGACAGATGAAGAATTTTGAACATGGATTTTAAGAAAACTCAATGAAACGCAAGATAAAATGGAAACTCAACAGAAAAAAACAACAAAGAGAATGCAGGAAATGAATGAAAAATTCACAGAAGAAATTGAAATAGTAAAGAAAAATCAAACAGAAATTCTGGAAAATAACAATATATTACAGGAATTAAAAAACACAGTGAAAAGCCTTATGAAAATGTTATATCAAGCAGAAGGAAGAATCTCAGAGTTTGAAGACAGCATCTTTCAATTAAGTCAGTCACAGAGAAAGATCAAAGAAATAAGAGAAAAGAGCAAAGCCTACAAGAAATATGCAATTATATTAAGATGCCTAACATAGGACTTGTAGGCTTCCCTGAGGGTGAAGAAGAAAATACACAACAGTTGGATAATCTATTTGAGGGAATAATGGAGGAAAATTTCCCTGGACTTGCTATAAATATTGATATCTAAGTGGAAGAAGCTCAAAGAACTCCTGGGAGATTCATCACAAAGAGGAAAACACAATGACGCACCGTCATCAGACTGACCAAATAAACACTAAAGAGGCCTTCCTATGAGCTATAAGGCCAAAGCAGCAGATAATATACAAAGGAAAACTCATCAGACTAACTGCAGACTTCTCAACTGAGACCTCACAAGCCAGAAGAGATGGGGGCCCCATTCTCAGTCTTCTCAAACATAATAAATGCCAGCATATAATGTTGCATCCTGGAAAACTAGTTTTCTTATATGAAGGAAAAAAAAAAGACCTTCTCAGACAAGCAAACACTAAGAAAATTTGTCAAGACAAGACCTGCTCTCCAGGAAATATTCAGAACAGTGTTACACACAGATCAGCACAACATGCACTCAGCAGTGTAAAATCATTGGAAAGCTAAAGGTCAAAGACCAGACACCACAATGGCTCAAGAGAGAAAACAAAGCAATAAATTTCAACTCAACAGGATGAATGGAAATACACCACATTTATCAATTACTTTAATAAATTGGAATGGCTTGAAAAGCCCACTGAAGAGACATAGGCTGGCCTAATGTATAAATACACAAGCAAATTATCTTCTGTCTTCAGGAAACACATTGAATCTACAAGGATTCATTCAGACTCAGGGTGAAAGGAAGACAAACTAAATTCCACACAAATGGAAACAAAAAAAAAAGCTGATGTAGCAATTCTCATTTCACATAATTTAGTCTTCAAATCAACAAAATAAATGAAAGACAAAGATGGTCATTATATAATGGTAAAGGTAACAATTCAACAAGAATATATAACAATTCTAAATATTTATACACCTAGCTCAGGTGCACCCAGATTCATAAAACAAATTCTACTTGATGTAAACAAAATGATAAACAGCAACACCATAATAGCCAGGGATTTCAACACCACTGTGATGGAACAGAACAGATCCTTCAAACAGAAAATAAACAAAGGAACAATGTACTTAAACAAAAATCTAGAACAAACAGGCCTGACAAATATTTACAGAACATTCTAACAAAAAAACAGTGCATATACATTTTATTCATCAGCTCCTGGGATATTCTCTAAGATTGACCATATCCTAGGGCACTAAATATGTCTCAAAAAATTTAAAAAATAGAAATTATACCAATCATCTTCTCAGACCACAATGGAATTTGAAATGAACTCCAGCAAAAACACTCATTTCTACACAGTCATGGATACAAAACTATTTGAGCTGAATGATAGTCAGCCCTATAAGGAAATTAAGATGGAAATAAAAAGATTCTTTGCACTAAATGCTAAAGGGGACACAAGTTATCAAAATTTGTGAAACACTGCTAAAGAAGTCCTAAGATGAAAACTTATAGCTGTAAATGCCTACATCAAAAAGACAAAAAGATCACAAATCAACAATTTAATGAATTATCTCAAAGAACTGGAAAAGGATGATAAAACCTTTCCCGACCCAGCAGTAGAAAAGAAATAACCAAGGTCAGAGCACAACTAAATGAAATTGATAATAAAAAAAGCTATAAGGAAGATGATAAAACAAAAGGTTGGTTTTCTGAAAAGATAAATAGAATTGACATGCCTCTCACTAGATGAACCAGAAGCAGAAAAGAAAGGACTTTGATATGCTCGGTCGGGAATGTAAAAGGAGAAATTACAACTGAAACCATGGAAATACAAAATATCATCTATGAGTACTATAAAAATCTCTATGCACATAAACTTGAAAATGTGGAGGAAATGGACAAATTCTTACTAAAATAAAGCCTGCGTAGGCTCAATCAGTAAGAAATAGAATTACGAAAATTGAATCAGCAATAAAAAACATTCATTAAAAAAAAGTCCTGGACCAGATGTTTTCACACTTGTGTTTTACCAGTCCTAAAAAGAAGAACTGGTGCCTATACTGCGGACATTATTCTACAACATTGAGAAGGAAGGAATCCTCCAAAACTCATTTTATGAAGTTGACATCACCCTCATACCAAAGCCAGGAAAGGATTGAACAAACAAGGTACAGACCAATATCCCGTATGAATATAAATGCAAAAATTCTCCAAAAAATCCTAGCAAACCGAATACAGTTTATTGTAAAAATAATAATAATAATAATAATCCATCACAACAAAGTGGGCTTTATCCCAGAGATGCAGGCATGGTTCAACATATGTAAATACATTCATGTAATTCACTACATAAATAGAAGTAAAAACAAAGACCCTATGATCCTCTCAATAGATTCAGAAAAAGCATTGAACAACATTCATCACCTTTTTATGATAAGAATGGCTAACAAAATAGGCATAAGCAGGACTTAACTCAAAATGATAAAAGCCATATACAACAAACCCACAAGCAACATAATATTGAATGCAGAAAAATTGAGAGCATTCCATTTTAGAGTTGGAACCAGACAATGTTACTTTCTATAACCACTTCTATTGAACATAGTGTTGGAAGTCTTAGCCAGAGCAATCAGATAAGAGAAAGAAATCAAGGGCAAACAAATAGGGGCAGAAGAGGTCAAATTATTGTTCTTTACTGACAATATGATTTTATATCTAGAAAACCCAAAGATTTTGCCCTGAGACTGCTCAAATTGATAAATAAATTCAGTAAAGTATCAGGTTACAAAATCAATGTGCAGAACTCAGTAGCATTCATATACACCAACAACAGTCAAATGAAGAACCAAATAAAAAAATCAATACCTTTTGCAATAGCAACAAAGAAAAGAAAAATAGCTCTGCACAGCCTAGGAAACTATCATCAGAGTGAATAGACAACCTACAGAATGGGAGAAAATAGTTGCATGCTACACATCTGAAAAAGGGCTGATAACTAGAATTTATATAGAACTCAGGAAAATCTACAAGAAAAAATCAAACAACCCCATTAAAAAGTGGGCAGAGGATACGAACGGAAAATTTTCATAAGAAGACAGACTAATGGCCAAAAAACATCTGAAAAAATGCTCAGCATCTCTAATCATCCAGAAAATGCAAATCAAAACCACAATGAGATACCACTTAACTCCAGTGAGAATGGCTTTTATCAAAAGTCCCCAAATGGCAAATGTTGACATGGATGTTGATAGATAGGCACACTCTTACACCGCTGGTGGGACTGCAAATTAGTACAACCACTGTGGAAATTAATATGGAGGTACTTCAAAGAATTAAAAGTAGAAATAACACATGATCCAGCAATCCCACTGTTGGGTATTTTCCTGAAGGAACAAAAGGCATTCTATAAAAAAGACGTTGGCACTTGGATGTTTGTAGCAGCACAATTCACAATTGCAAAGATGTGGAAACCAACCAGTGCCCATCAATACATGAATGGATTAATAAAATGTGGTATATGTATACCATGGAGTTCTACTCAGCCACAAAAACCAATGGTGATATAGCACCTCTTGTATTATCCTGGATAGAGCTGGAACCCATTCTACTAAGTGAAGTATCACAAGAATGGAAAAATAAGCACCACATGTACTCATCATCAAATTGGTTTTAACTGGTCAACACTTAAGTGCACATATAGCAGTAACATTCATTGGGTGTTGGGCAGATTGGAGGGGGAGGAGGGGACAGGTATATACACACATAATGAGTGTGATGCACACCATCTGGGGGATGGACACACTTGAAGCTCTGACTTGGGTGGGGCAAGGGCAATTTATGTAACCTAAACATTTGTACCCCATAATATGCTGAAATGAAAAATAATAAAAAAAATCCCAAAACAACAAACGTTGGTGAGGATGCAGAGAGATAGGAAAATTCATACACTGCTGGTGGGACTGCAAACTAGGACAACCTCTGTGGAAAGTAATATGGAGATACCTCTTAGAGCTAAAAGTAGAACTACCATTTGATTCAGCCATCTCTTTATTGGGCATCTACCTAAAGGAAAACAATGCATTCTTTTATTTTATTAAAATGCTACTGTTTTTCTTCCTTTTCTTCCCTTTTTTAATTTCTTAGAACTAGAAGAGTTTGATTTATGAAAATGGGACATCCTGTGTTAGATGCATATATATAAATATAGGATTGTTACGTTTTCTTGTTGAATTGCTCCATTTACCATTATGTCATGACTATCTTTGTGTTTTTTTACCATTGTTGATTTAAAGTATATTTTTGTATTTTTTTTTATTTCAGGAAATTATGGAGGTACAAACACTTTGGTTATTTGTTATGACTTTGCTACAACCCAACCATGATTTGAGACATGCCCTTTCCCCCCTACAATGCTCACCACGTCCATTAGTTGTGAGTTTACCCACTCCCAAACCCCCAAGCCCCAAAGAATATTACTACCGTGTGAGCACCTTAGTGTTGATCAGTCAGTGCCAGTTTGATGGTGAGTACATGTGGTGCCTATTCTTCCATTCTTATGATACGTCACTTTGGAGCACGGGTTCAAGCTCTATCCAGGAAAATATAAGAGGTGCTAGATCACCATCATTTCTTATATTTGAGTAATATTCCATTATATATATATAATATTTTATTAATCCACTCATGGATTTATGGCCACTTGGGTTGTTTCCACATCCTTGCTATAGTGAATTGTGCTGCCATAAACACTCGAGTGCAGCTGTCTTTATTATAGAATGACTTTTTTTCCTTTGGGTAGAGGCCTAATAGTGGTATTCCTGGATCAAATGGTAGTTCTACTTGTAGCTCTTTGAGGTATCACCAAATTCTTTTCCACAGAGATTGCACTAATTTGCAGTCCCAAGTCCCACCAGCAGTGTAAGAGTGTTCCTATCTCTCCACCAGCATTTGTTGCTTTGGTATTTTTTCATAAAGGCCAATATTACAGGAATTAGTTGATATCTCATTGTGGTTTTGATTTGTATTTCCCTAATGATTAGAGATGTGGAGAATTTTTTTTTATATGTTTGCTGGCCATTATTTTGTCTTCTTTTGAAAAGTTTCTGTTCATGTCCTTGGTCCATTTGTTGATGGGGTTGTTTGATTTTTTTCTTTGATTTTTTTTTTTTTTTGAGTTCTTGATAGATTCTTGTTATCAGTCCTTTATCGGATGTGTAGAGAGCAAATATTTTCTCCCATTCTGTAGGTTGTCTATTCGTTCTAATGATATTTTCTTTGGCTGTACAAAAGCTTTTTAATTTGATCAGGTCCAATTTACTTATTTTTGTAGCTGATGTGATTGCTTTTGGGGTCCTCTTCATAAATTCTTTGCCTAGGCCAGTGTCTGAAAGAGCCATTCTCATATTAGATAAAATAGAAAAGTCTATTGGAAACAAAAAGGCAGTGGTTGTAGCCATTTTCATATTAGATACCAGGCATAGACCTACCATTCAATCTAGCAATCCCATTATTGGGCATCTACCCAAAGGAACTGTAAGGTTTCTTTGAAGTAGCTGGCACCAGAGAAAGAAAGACAAGCAGAGTTGAAAGGGAGAGGCTTTATTGGAGCGCTCCCAGGTGGGGGTAACGAGTCCCCGAGAGAGAGGGACCCAAGTGAGTCTCACAGTCCCATGAGTGGGACTAGAGAAGCCGCCCCCCCCAGAATTCTGAGTGGGTTTATATAGGTTCTTAGGACTGGGGGATTGAGCTTCTTTGGCCAGGAGATCTCAGCATGAGGAGTAAGGAATTTCTTTGTTTCAGCTTTGGGGTGGGTATCGAGGGATAGGAGAGACTTCTTTTTTTCATTAGGGAAGGGAGAGGTACCTGCCACCAGCCTGACATTCTGGCCTTTTAGTGATAATAGGGTGCCGCGGTCTTTCTGGCTACTTTCTGCTTTTGAGGGGCGTAGTGGGGGCTAGATAGTAGATATCTAATATGAAAATGGCTACAACTGCTGCCTTTTTGTTTCCATATGCATAAAATATTTTTGTCCATCCTATTACCTAGAGTCTGTGTGAGTCTTTGTAATTTAGATGTGTTTCTTCGATATGACAGTCAGGCAAAAGAAGGAATAAATGACATCCAAATCAAAAATGAGGTCAAACTATTGTTGTTTGCTGATCATATGATCTTATATTTAGTAAACCCTAAAAATACCACCAAAACACTCATGGAATTGATAAATAAATTTAACAGTGTGTCAGGGTACAAAATCAATTTACACAAATCAGTAGCATTCTATATATTAATAACACTCAAGTGGAAAGTGAATTCAAGGACCTGAAACCATTCATAATAGCTACAAAGAAGACAAAACACCGAGAAATAGACTTAACAAAGGAGGTTAAAGACTTCTACAAGGAGAACTATAACACACTGATGAAAGAAATCAGAGGTGACACAAATAAATTAAAACTTACATCCTGCTCATGAATTGGTACAGTCAACATCTTTAAAATGTCTATAAAACAATAGTGATTTACATATTCAAAATAATCTCCATCATAATACCAGAATCATATTTCACAGTGATAGAAAAAAATCATCCTAACCTTCATTTGGAACAAAAAAGAGCTGCAATAGCCAAAGTAATCTTAATTAAAGAGTACAAATCTGAAGGTATCACATTACTAGGCTTTAAATGATACTACAAAGCCATAATAACCAAAAAAGCATGGTAATAGTGTAAAAGTAGAGACATGGACCAATGGAACAGAATGGAGAAACCATAAATAATACCATCTACCTACAACCAAGTGATCTTTGGCAAAGCAGGCAACACCATACAATGGGAAAAGAAGTCTATTTAATCAACGTTAGGAAATTGAATAGCCACATGAAGAAGAATGAAATAAGATCCTTATCTCTTGCCATATAAAAATTAACTCAAGATAGATTAAAGCCTTCAATGCAATGCACAAAAGCAAAAAAAAAAATCTGGAAGAAAATATGGGAAAACTTTTGTAGACATTGGCCTAGGCAAAGAATTTGACTAGGTCCCTAAAGGCAAAAGTAGCAACAACAGAAATAAATTAAATGGTTGTTAATTAAATAAAAAGTCTTCTACACAGGAAATGAAATAATCAGCAGAGTGAATAGACAACCAACAAAATGTGAGAAAATACTTGCAACCTCTACATCTGACAAAGAACTACTATCCAGAATCTACAATGAACTCAAATAAACCAGCAAGATAAAAACAAATCCATCAAAAAGTGGGGAAAAGACATGAACTGAAGTTTTTTGAAAGAATGAAGAAAAATGGCCAGAAAACATATGAAAAATTGTTTAACATGACTAATCATCAGGGAAATGCAAATTAAACCACAATGAGATAAGTCCTTGCCCCTATCAGAATGGCCATTATTAAAAAGTCAAACAACAATAGATGCTGGCATGGATGCAGAGAGAAAGGAATGCTTGTCCATTGTTGGTGGGACCGCAAATTAGTACAACCTCTGTGGAAAACAGTATGGAGATTTCTCAAAGAATTAAATGTGGACCTGTCATTTGTTCTAGCAATCTCACTACTGGGTATATAATCAAAGAAATTAAGCATTTTTATCAAAAAGGCAGATGGACTTGAATGTTTATAACAGCACAATGTGCAACAGCAAAAATGTGGAATCAATCTGCATGCCCTTAGATTCATGAGTGGATAAAGAAAATGTGCTATATATATGCAATGGAGTTATACTATGCGAAACAAATAAAGAATGAAACAATGACATTGTCATCAATGTGGAGGGAGCTGGAGACATTATCCTAAGTGAAGTATCTCAGGAATGGAGAACCAAATACCATACGTTCTCACTAAGTTGGAACTAATAGATGGGTATACACATGAACAAAGCAATATGGACATGAAAAACCAAGAAGAGGGGGGAATGGGAGGATAAGGTAGGGTAAAGACCCACCAGTGTGGTCCAATGAACACTATTCTACTGATGGGCACATCAAAATCCCAGAATTAAGCATTATACAGAATATCCTTGTAAAAAACACACACACACACACACACACACACTTGTACCCCATTAATTAATATTTTGAAATTAAAAAAAGTTCTTAATTTTCTGAAAAGTTAAAAAATTAATTGCATATTCTCTGAAAGAGTTTACAATTTTTTTTTCAAATTTCTATTGTGTTTTCCCTTTCAATTGAGTTTGTATATTTAAAGCATTTGCCCATTAATACGTGAATATCTTTAGGCAGAGAGTATAAAATAATCAATGGATAATACATTATTGAAAAGGTACAAACATAATATATTTTATGAAAGTATTCAATTAAATAAGACACCCAAATATCAAAAATTTAATTTTTAATTGACAAAAAATAAAATAATATGTTTATGTAGTAAAATATGATGTTATGATACATGTATATACTGTGTAATGATTTAAATAAGTTATTCAATTTTTTTATTTCTTCAACATTTAGTCTTTGCAGTTTGTGTGTTTCTAGGTGCTCGACCATTTCATCTTGGTTATATATATATATATACAGAGAGAGAGAGAGACAGATATGTTGGTATGAATTTGCTCATAGTACTATCTTATTATCCTTTTTATTCTTGTAAAATTAGTGGCAATGTTCCTGCTCATTTATGATTTTAATTATTTCAATCGTTTGTCTTTTTTTCCTAGTCAATTTAGGTAAAGATTTTTTTTATTTTTGTTGTTGCCCTTTCTAAAGAATCAACTTTTGATTTCATTTTTCTCTATTATTTTCTAGTCTTTATTTTGTCTCTGCTCTAAACCCTATTATTTCCTTCCTCCCTTTCTCTTTGGTATGTTTGTTCTTTTTATAATTTCTTATGTAATATAAAGTTATTTATTTGAGACATTTATCTTTTTTAATGAAAGCATATACAACTATAATTTATCTTAATGCTTCTGCTGCATTTCATAAGTTTTTGTATGTTGTATTTTTATTTGTCTTAAAATACTTCTTAATTTCCCTTACTTTTTCTTCTTTGATACTTTTGTTGTTAGGAGAGTGTTTAATTTCTGGATATTTATAAATTTTAAGATTGTCTTCTGTTTTTTATTTCCACTTTCATTTCATTGTTATTATGTTGTATGATTTCAAACCTTTAAAATTCATTAATACTTGTTTCTGGCCTAACATATGGTATATAGTGGAGAATGTTCCATGTGCACTTTAAGAAAATATGCAGAGCTGTTGTGTAAATTGTTCTGTATATGTCTGTTAGGTCAAATTGGTATGTAGTCTTATTCCCACTCTCTATTTCCTTATTGATCTTCTGTATGGTTATTTTATTTATTATTAAAAAATGTGCTATTTAAATATTTAACTAATATTTTGGACTATATATTTCTCCCTTCAAATCTGTCAATGTTTGCTTCATATTTCTAGAAGTTCTGAAGTTTCATGCATGCATACTTGTAATTATTTTATCTTCTGGATGGATTGATCATTTTGCTCAAATAGAATGACCTTCTTTGTCTCCTGTAACAATTTTTGACTTAAAGTCTATTTTATCTGACAGTAATGCAATCACCTCAGCTCTTTTTTGGTTATTATCTGCGTGAGATCTTTTGTGTCCCTCATTTCCTCTGCTACTACCTTCCTTTGAGTTTAATTGGTAGTTTGTACTGACACATTTTGAATTTCTTCTCATTTTCTTTTGTGTATATTCTAAAGGCATTTTCTCTGTGGTTACCATGAGTTATAAATAATATCCTAATGTCAAAACAATCTCTTTTAAGTTGAAACCAACTTAACATCAATCACATATAAAAATTGCACACCTATACAGCTTTGTCTCCTTGCCTATTTTATGTTATGTTTCACAAATTACATCTTTATATATTGCATACTCATTAACATAGAACTATAATTATTTTTATGTATTTGTCTTTTAAATCTTCTGGAAAATTTTGTAATGGAGTTAGAAACCAAAATTACAATATTAGTTTTAATATTTGCTAAATATTTACCTTCATTGAAGACCTGTATACTTTGATACAACTATGAGTTATTGTCTAGCATTTGTTGTTTCAGTCTAAAAAATCCTCTTTAGTATTCCTTGTAAGGCACATCTAGTGGTAACTTCTTCAGTTTTTGTTTATCTGGGAATATCTTAATGTCTCCTCATTTTTGAAGGATAGATTTATCAGATAAAGAATTACTATTTAACATATTTTTGATTTTTTTTTCCGGTACTTTCAATATCTCATGTCTCTGCTTTCCAGCTTTCAAACTTTCTCCTAAGAAATAAGCTCAGAATCTTATTTAGGATCTTTTGAATATGGTGCGTCACTTTTCTCATGATGCTTTTAAGATTCTCTTTTTCTTTTTACAGCTTGATTATACTGTGACATGGGCCATGGGTATGGGTCTCTTTAGACGCATCCTACTTAGATTTCACTGACGTTTCTGGATTTGCAGATTCATATATTTTCTCAAATTTGGGAAATTTTGCAATTACTTCTTCAAATAATCTCTCTGATCCTTCATGTTTTTCTCTCTCCCTTCTGGAACTCCTGTAATGTGCATATATCAGATTACTTGATACTTCCTATAAGTCCCCTTAGGCTCTGTTCACAATTCTTTATTTTTTTATTCTCTTCTCCTCCTCAGAGTTGATAATTTTAAAAGTTTACCATTCAAATCTGCTGCTGAACTCCTCTAGTAAATTTTTTTTATTTCAATTATTGTATTTTTCAACTCCAAAATTTCTATTCTGTTCTTTTTTATACTGTTTATCTTTGTTGAAATTATCATTTTCTTCAAGTATTATTTTCTTGATATCCTTTGGTTCTTTGCATATTCATTTATCCCTTTCAATATATTTTATGAAGTCATTTGAACATCTTTTTTTTGAAGTTTTTCAGTGTCATTTATTTTATTTATTTAAGCATATTATGGGGATACAAAAGTTTACATGACATATATTTCCCTTGCCTCCCCTCCCCCCCAATAATAGCTTCAAGTGTGTCCATCCACTAGCCCTGCGCATAGCACTCATTATGTATACATACACCCAATCCCTCCCCCACAATCTGCTCGAAACCATATTAGTGTTATTTCTAAATGTGCTCTTAGGTGATGATCAGTGAAACCAATTTTATGGTGAGTACACGTGGTGCCTATTTTTCCATTCTTGGGACACTTCACTTAGTAGAATGGGTTCCAGCTCTATTCAGGAAAATAAAAGAGGTGCTAGATCACCATTGTTTCTTATTGCTGAGTAGTACTCCATGGCATACATATACCATATTTTATTAATCCACTCATGTATTGATGGGCACTTGGGTTATTTCCACATCTTTGCAATTGTGAATTGTGCTGCTATAAACATTCAGGTGCAGATGTCTTTATAATAGAATGTCTTTTGTTCTTCTGGATAGATGCCCAATGATGGGATTGCTGGATCAAATGGTAGGTCTACTTGTATCTGTTTAATGTATCTCCATGTTGCTTTCCACAGAGGTTGCACTAGTTTGCAGTTCCACCAGCACTGTATGAATGTTCCTGTCTCTCCACATCCATACCAACATTTATTGTTTTGGGACTTTTCGATAAAGGCCATTCTGACTGGGGTTAATTGATATCTCAATGTGGTTTTGATTTCCATTTCCCTGATGATTAGAGATGTTGAGCATTTTTTCATATGATTGTTGGCCATTCTTCTGTCTTATTTTGAAAAATTTCTATTCATGTCATTTGCCCACTTTTTGATAGGGCTGTTTGGGTTTTCCTTGCTGATATTCCTGAGTTCTAAATAGATTCTAGTTATCAGTCCTTTATCGGATGGATAGCATGCGAAAAATTTTTTTTCCCATGCTGTAGCTTGTCCGTTTGCTCTCGTGACATTTTCTTTGGCTGTGCTGAAGCTTTTTAATTTGATCATGTCCCATTTATTTATTTATTTCGTTGTTCTGATTGCCTTTGGGTTCTTCTTCATAAATTCTTTGTCTAGGCCAATGTCTTTAAGAGTTTTTCCCACATTTTCTTCTAAAATTCTAACAATTTCACACCTTACGTTTAAGTCTGTTATCCACCGTGATTTGATTTTTGTGAGAGGTGAAAGCTATGGGTCCTGCTTCATTCTTCTACATGTGGCTATCCAGTTTTCCCAGCACCATTTATTGAATAAGAATTCTTTCCCCAATGTATGTTTTCGTCTGCTTTGTCAAAGGTTAGATGGCTGTCTGAGGAAAATTTAATATCTGGGTTCTCAGTTCTGTTCCACTGGTCAATGTCCCTGTTCTTGTGCCAATACCAAGCTGATCTAATAACCACAGCCTTGTAATACTGTTTGAGGTCTGGTAAATGAATACCTCCCATTTTATTCTTATTGCCTAAAATTGCTTTTGCTAAACGGGATCTTCTCTGTCTCCATGCATAGCGTAATTTTTTTTTTTTTTTCTATATTTGTGAAAAATGATGCTGGTAATTTAATAGGGACTGCATTGAAACTGTAGATCACTCTGGGTAGTATAGACATTTTAACAATATTGATTCTTCCTATCCACGAGCATGGTATGGTTTTCCACCTGTTTATGGTCTCTGCTATCTCTATCGTCAGTATTTCATAGTTCTCCCTATAGAGGTCTTTTACCTCCTTAGTTAAATATATTCCTAGGTATTTTATTTTCTTTGTTGCTATTGTGAAGAGTATTGAGCCCTTAATTTGGATCTCCGTTTGACTGTTATTGGCATATATGAATGCCTCTGGTTTGTGTGTATTGATTTTATTACCTGAGACTTTACTGATATTATTTATCCATTCCAGAAGTCTCCTGGTTGAATCCTTGGGGATTTCTAGATATAATATCATATCATCAGCAAAGAGTGAGAGTTTGATCTCTTCTGTCCCCATTTAGACACCCTTGATTCTGTTCTCTTTCCTGATTACTCTCACAAAGACTTTCAGCAATATGTTGAATAGCAGTCGGGACAGTGGGCAACCTTGTCTGGTTCCAGTTCGAAGTGGGACTGTTTTCAGTTTTCCCCCATTCAGTATGATGTTGGAGGTGGGTTTGTCATATATGGCTTGTATCATTTTTAGGTAAGCCCCATCTATGCCTATTTTGTTAAGCGTTCTTATCATAAAATTGTGTGAATTTAGACAAATGCTTTTTCTGCATCTATTGAGAGGATCATAACCTCATTGTTTTTCCTTCTATTTATATGGTGAATTATATTTATAGATTTGCCTATGTGGAACCATCCCTGCATCTCTGGGATGAAGCTCACTTGGTCGTGATGGATTATTTTCTTGATAAGCACCTGGATTAGGTTTGCTAGGATTTTGCTGAAAATTTTTGAATCTGTATTCATAAGGGATATTGATCTGTAGTTTTCTTTTTTTATTGGATCCTTTTCTGGTTTTGGTATCAGGTTTATGTTGGCTTCACATAATTTGTTGGGGAGGATTCCCTCTTTCTTGAAGTTGTGGAATAATTTCTTCAGGATAGGGACCAGTTATTCTTTGTATGTCTGGTAGAATTTGGTTGTGAAATCACCTGGTCTTGGACTTTTCATTTTAGAAAGTTTTTAATTGCTGTTTCAATTTCAGTTCTTGACATTGGTCTGTTGAGGAATTCTATTTCTTCCTGGATGAGTCTAGGGATGCTGTGTGTTTTTAAAAATTTGTTCATTTCCTCAACATTTTCCAGTTTATGTGCATAAAGGTTTTTGAAGAGTTTATAGATGATATCTTTTATCTCTGTGGCGTCAGTTGTGATTTTTCCTTTCATGTTCCTGATGGAGCTTATTAGAGATTTTTATTTTATGCTCTTAATCTAGCCAAATGTCCAGCTTTCAAACTGTGGAAAGCCAAAAGCAAAGAAAAAAATCTTGAAGGCAGCAATAGAGGAGAAACTTTGAATAAATGGAGGAGTGCAATGAGTAACTCAAAAATAATGGTTGAAGACTTCAGTACACCTCCCTCAATAATGGATAGTATTTCTAGATAGATGAGATAGATGATAAGGAAGGAAATAGAGATCTTGGACAAGAATATAAATGTATATAGAGCACTCTACCCAAGAGTAGCAAAATACACATTGCTCTCAGTGTACTTGGAGCATTCTCCATGATAGACCATATTTTAGTCAACAAACAAGTCTTAATATATTTTAAAAAATGAAAACTTGCAAATCATCTTCTCTAACCACAGTTGAATAAAACTAGAAATCGATAACAGTAGGAAAGCTTGAAAAATTAAAATATGTGCATAATGAACAATACACTCTTAAAGAACCAATGGATCAAAGAGAAATTAGGATAACACAAATGAATGAATAGTAAAACACAACACACTGAAACTTATGGCACATTGTAGTGCTAATATATATATATATATATATATATATATATATATATATATATATGTTTGTATATGTATATATATCCAAAATTCCTGGATCATAACTACCATAGCCATTGCTTTAGTCTTTTCTTACAATGTTAGATGTGTTAGTGCCTCCAGGACCTGGCCTCAGGAAACAGAATCTCTTTGATGTTTTTTGCCCTCCTTTTCACCTGCCCCAAGGGAGAACTCTAATCTTCCCCTGACTTTCCAATTGTGAGTCATAAGGCCTTCATTTTAGGGAGGGTCTCACCCTCCCACCCAGTACTCTGGAGGTAACATGGTTGTCCATAAAAACCCACGAGGACTGGGTTCAGAGATTTTCTGGATAGCTCAACAATTGGTAGTTCCTGGACAGTGACACACCCAGGAAGGGTATGAAAGCTCCATACCTCTTCCCCTCATACCTCATCCTGTGTATCTCTTTACTGGTATCCTTTGTAATATCCTTTATAATACACTAATACTCATGTTTTACTGAGTTCCATGAGTCATTCCAGTAAATTAATCAAACCCAAAGAGAGGGTCATGGAAATCAAAACTTGAAGGTCGTTGGTTAGAAGTTACAGAGGCCTGGAATTGTGACTGGTGTCTGAAGAGGGGAAAGTTTTGGAGACTGCGCCCTCACCCTGAGTGATCTGATGCTATATCTATGTAGAGACTGTCAGAATTGAATTAGAAGGCACCCAGGTAGTATCTGCTGTTTGGTATGTGGGGAAAAGTCCCATGTTTGGTCACAGAAGTCTTCCTCTGTGTTCATAATTGTTGGGATATGAAAGAAGAAGGAAAGTATGGTTTTGGAATTTTTCCAAAAGCAGATAAAGTGAAAGCAGTGCTAAGAGGAAACATTATTACTATAAATGCCTATATAAAGAAAGATCTCAAATCAATAACCTAACTTTACAACTTGAGGAGGAATTAAAAGAAGAACAAATAAAACCAAGGGCTAGCAGAAGGAAGAGAATAATTGTGAAAACCACAATGGGGTTTCAGTCTAGGTCCATTTGGTTATCACAAAAAATTCAATTATTGAAATAATGAAGATTGCAAACGAAAAAGGAATTTTTAATATGACAGACATCTGTCAGAAGAACATCAGAAGCTGCCTCAAATCCATCTCTCTCACTAAGGGATATCATGGACTTTTAAAAGAGGGGCCATGTGCCTCGGGGCACATCATGGTGTGTCTCACAAGGGGTTAATGCATTGAGGACAAGGTTATGGGAGATGGTGAATGGTGGCATCATGAAGTCTACCCAGGGACCTTAAAAATCTCATCTCCTTTGTCTTGTATAAAATCCATCATTTTGGGCCAGATGTTGTTTTTCACACCTATATTTCCAGTATTTTGGGAGGCTGAGGCAAGAGGATCATTTGAGGCCAGGAGTTCAAGTCCCTCATTTCTGGGAAAGAACTCAAAGCATCAAATAGTTAGCTAAGGTAGAGGATTATTAAAGAAATATAGGGATTGGAGAATCAAGATGGCAGACGAGAAAAACCGCCAGCCAGAGTATCTCTGCAAGAAAGACAGATTTTAGAAGAAAGTGAAAAAAATAGTCAGGCAGACAAACATAGATCAGATGAGAGTTGAAAGGGAGAGTGCCTGAAACTACAGGAGACTCCACATGAAGAAGCTGCAGAGGCAAAATGGAAGGAGAAAGGGCCCTGAGAAGCTTGGAGACCAGCAACAAGGGTAGGTGGAGCAGCTTCATTTCCCCTGCCTTGTGTTTTAGACTGCAGGTGGGCTCCTGAGTGGAAACATCTGCTCACACCAACCCAGAGACGTCCACCGCCAGTGAGCCGTGAGCCTCTTGCAGACAGGGCACCAGGCTCCCATCTCCCTCAAAGCACCTCCCAGTCCGCAGACTTGAGCTGATTGACAGGCACCATATTGCTTCATTCTCCCCTCCCTCTTTGCCTACCAGCCATTTCCAAGAGAGAAAATTTAGCCACCACCTGGAGGCATCTGCAGGGAATGGGACCTCTCCTTTTGGAGACCTACAGCAGACTGAGGGGAACTCAGATTGTGAGCTCCCTACCCACCCACCCTTCCAGGTGCTGCTTGCCTGGTGACTCCAGGAGAGCGGGGCAAATCCTGAGGTGGAGAGACACCAATCCAGCCTGGGCACCCCATGGGTGACTTGAGACCAGCACTCCTCTCCCTGGAAGGGTCTGGGATTGATCTTCAGGGCCCAGGGGACAGGCCTGCAGACCAGATCCCGGACACCCAGGCCTCGATTGCATTGCCCTGGGGCTCAAAAGGGTTATTTGTGAACTACGCTACTGGATGTGTGTGCCTTCAGGGGCATATCAGCGTGCCTCAGGGGCAACCCTCCTCTCACAGGAAGGCCGTGTGCACAGCCCAGTCTGCGATCCTGGGCAAGGAGCCTCCTGGCCTGCATGACAGCCAGGGTAGATGTACTGGCTTGAGGTCCTGCCTGCTGATAGAGGCCTCGGAGAAACTGTGGAAAAGGGGAGGGTGGAAAGGAGCGAGGCCTGCTCTAGACTGTAGGTCTCAGACAGCCCCACCCCCACATGCAGACTTTTCTGCTGAGAGGGGCCATTCCAGCCCCTCCCTAGAAGCTTTTCCCAGAGGCAAAGAACATACTTTTGACCCCTGCTAATAGCATTTGTGGAGCTTGCGGGCAGGCTTACCCAACCCAGCTCTGCCCAGACTCACTCCCTGACCTGCCCCCACCGAGGTGTAAAATAAGGACACACCTGGAAGTCCCAGGGCCCCACCCACCACGTGAGGAACTAGAGTGTCTCTCTCAAGAAGAAATAGAGCTGGTTACAGGACCCAAAAACAACACTGCAGCCTGCCCCTCCCAGCAAGCGCCACCTACTGACAGGGAGGTTATTCTGCACACCCTTTTACTGCATCTATTGACTCATCCTATAGGGTGTGGTCAAATCTCACCCACAAACACCACCTAGGGGCTCAGAGACTAAACAGGGTTGTCATCATCCAAACGAAAATCCAAAGGCAAGAAGTAGCAGCTGATACAGATGGGAAGGAATCAGTGAAAGAACTCTGGAAGTATGAAGAATCAAACGGAAAGCACACCCCCTCAAAGAGAAACACCAGCTCTCTAGCAATGGACATTAACCAAACTCAGAACACTAAAATGAAAGAAGAAGAATTTCAAACATGGATCATCAGAAAACTGAACAATATGCAAGAAAAAATGGATAACCAACACGAAGAATCAACAACAAAAAAAAATTCAGGACTTGGAAGAAAAATTCACTAAGGAAACTGAAATATTAAGGAAAAATCAAACTGAACTCCTGGAAATGAAGAATTTATTCAAGGAACTACAAAACACAGTGGAAAGCCTCAATACCAGGGTAGATCAAACAGAAGAAACAATCTCACAGATCGAAGATAACACCTTCCAATTAAATAAGTCAGTCACAGAGATAGAGCAAAGAAATAAGAGAAAAGACCAGAATCTACAAGAAATGTGGGATTATGTGAAGAAGCCTAACGTTAGAGTTATGGGCATTCCTGAGGGTGAAGAAGAAAATACACAAGTGTTGGATAAGCTATTTGAAGATATAATAGAGGAAGATTTCACAGGCCTTGCTAAAACTCTAGATATACAGGTTCAAGAAGCTCAAAGACCCCTGAGAGATTCATTGCAAATAGGAAGACACCATGTCATGTAGTCATCAGACTGACCAAAATATCCACTAAAGAGACATTTCTTCGAGCTGTAAGGTGAAAGAAACAAGTAACATACAAAGGAAAGCCCATCAGAATTATGCCAGATTTCTCAACTGAAACCTTACAAGCAAGAAGAGGCTGGGGCCTCATTCTCACTCTTCTGAAACAGACCGACCCCAAACCCAGCAGAAGGAGAGAAATTAATAAGATAAAATCAGAACTAAATGAAGTGGACAACGGGAAAACTATACGGGAGATTAATAAAACAAAAAGTTGGTTCTTTGAAAAGATAAACAAAATAGATACACCTCTGGCTAGACTAACCAAGAACAGAAGAGCACCTAAGAGTACATGTAGGAATAGCATTGATTCGGTGTTGGGAAGATGTGGGTGGGGGAGGGGATGGGTTATACATACATAATGAATGCAATGCGCACTGTCTAGGGGATGGACACGTTTGAAGCTCTGACTCGGGGGGGTTGGAAGGCAAGGGCAATAAACATAACCTAAACTTTTGTGCCCCCACAATATCCTGAAATAAGAATAAAAAAATAATATAAGGATTCATTGACCCAGTTACATATTATAATAAATATTAAAACACAGATAAATATTAATAAAACAGAGAATGAAATATAAAAAAATCAATTAAACCAAAATGTGGTTTTTAAAGTAATGAAAAGAATTTACAGAGTTGTAGAACCCATCCAGATATTAGCAAAATAACAGAACAGGAATTTACGATGTTCTTCCCCCCACAGAAATGCCTATTGAATCACTATCCATGCACAACAATATCTTCACAATAGGTAAGGAAATAAGTTGAGAGATTACAGCATCTGGGTATAGCACAGAAATTTTAAAAGATGCATTGAAGAGGGTAGGAAGGACAGTTTTACATTACTCATGAAACCCCTTCTTCACGTCCAAGCAGCGTAGCATGAAGAGAGATACCCTCTCATTGGGGGAAAAGAGGATTATGAGCATTGGATTTGCCTTGGACCCCACAATTGGGCCTGACTCCATAGAATCCAATGCTGGAAAGATCCCATATCCCCAGACTTTAAGCTGGTATCCTAAAAATGAGCCTCAGTGTCAGACTAGATCCCACAGCCCCAGGCTTCAAGCATTTCCTAGCACTCTGTCAATGTCCCTGGGCTTACGCATCAGGTCAGCACCTGCAGACACAGGCTCCAGGCCAACCTAATGCCAGGCCAGCCCCTGAAGCCCTAGACCCCTGAAGACATAGGGTCCACCACACTGTTGATTGTGGGTCTGTGGAAGCTGCTGTTTCAGCAGATCAAGTGTTTAGGCCTGTCTCAGGAGACTCCACTGCTGAACAAGCTCCCACAGACCCAGGCTACAGGACAAATTCTGTGGAAACAGGCTGGTCCCTGTGGCCCCAGGACCCAATCCAGCCCTCACAGGCCTAATATCCAGGCTTGTCTCCAGGGACCAAGTCTGCCAGACTGTCTCCATGGACCCAGGCTCAAGATCTACTCCAGCAGATCCAATGTCCAGGCCTATAATAGTAGACCCCAGTACCAGGATAACTGCCTTAGACTAAGGCTCCAGGACCTCCCTACAAACCCAGGTTCCAGGCCAGCCCCCATGGAAACAGGATTCATGTCTGCTTCTACAGACAGGCTCCAGGGCCACCCCCGTACCTGGCAAGCTGCTGTGGCTCAGACTCCAGGCCAATCCCAGTGGAGCTGGGCACTAGGACCATCTCAGAACCTGGAAAGCCCCTGAAGACTCAGGCTCAGGGCCCACCCCAATATTAGGTCAGCATCCATGGACATAGGCTTCAGACTATCCCCCATGGAAATAAGCTCCAGCATGATCTTGCAGGCCAGGGTCCAAGCTCACCCCTGAAGACACAATCAACAGACCTACTCCAGTGGCTCCAGACTCCAGCCCAACTCCACAGACTCACAATCTCTGGACTGGGTGACTAGTGAAGAGTGTTCCCAGACAAAGCCAGTCTGAAAAGATTGTATTAAGTCTCTATTTATTCAAATGGGCAGAGACAAATGCATGGCCATAAGCTTCAAGAACAATCAAGGAAAAATAAAATCACCAGAGGAACAAAATAAAGCATAGATCCTAAAGAAATAGATATTTCTGAACCTCCTGACAAACAATTCAAAATAATTACTTTAAGGAAGCTCAGAAAATACAGAGAAGTGATTCAAGAATAGCAGGAAAATAGTAAGCAACCAAAATTAGAAACTTAACAAAAACGTTGAAATTATATATAAAAAATCAAATAGGAATTCCAAAGCTGAGAAATGTAATGAATGAAATTAAAAATGTGGTAAAGAGCATCTACAGCAGACTTGATCAAGCACAAGAAAGAATGTGTGAACTTGAAGACAGGTTATTTGAAATTATACAGTCCGAGGAGGAAAACAAACAAACAAAACCCCAAAATGAATGAAAAGGAATGAAGAAAACTTGTGGGGCTTATGGAACAGTATCAAAAAAGTAAATGTTTAAGTTATAGGATTATATGAATTAATATCATCGTTATGGGAGTGGGTTCATTATTATGAGAGTAGGTTGTTATAGAAGCAAGTTTGCCTTCTCTTGCCTACTTGCTCTCATGCTGTCTTGCCTTTATGCCTTCTGTCATGGAATGATGCAGCATCAGATGCCACCACCTTAATATTAAACTTCTAACTAGTTTTCTAGAACTATGAGAAATATTTTTCTTTATAAATTACCCAGTGTGGTATTCTGTTATAGCAACACAAAATGGACTAAGACATAAAATTGATACTGAGAAGTGGAGCTTTTCTTATAACACATACATGAAATCTGGAAGCAGTTTTGGAATTGAGTAATGACTACAGGCTGGTAGAATTTGGAGAAGCAGGCTAGAAAAAATCTAGAGTCATCAATGGATTACTAAGGGCAAATTTGGTGAGTTGTCAGAAGAGAAGAGTTGTTGGGGAAGTTTGAAACTTCTTGGGGATTACTTAGGTGGTCATGAGAAGAATGCTGGTAGAAACATGAATAGTAAAGGCTGTTCTGACAAGATCTCAGATAGAAAAGAGGAAAATCATATTGGAAACAAGAGTAATGGCCATTCTTGTTATGAAGTAGCAAAGAAAAAAAAAAAGAAAGAAAAAACAAACAAACAAAAAACTTGGCTGAATTGTGTCCATGCCCAAGGGCTTTACAGAAGGTGGAATTTAAGAGCAGTGAACAAGCATATCTTGCAGAATAAATTTCTAAGGAAAATATTGATGCAGCTGCATGACTATTTTTAACCATATACAGTAAAATTTGAATGGGTAGAAATAAAATTAAAATTCGCAATTAAAAAGAAGCAAGGTGGAAAGATTTTCAAAATTTTTCAGCTGGGCCCTATAAGGAATGACAAAAATGTGTTTGGGAGAGAAAATCAAGGGTGTAGCCAAGCACTCATTTGCTGAGGAGATTCGTGAAGATAGAAGGGATCATCAAGACAATGGGAGAATGACTTCAAAGGCATTCCAGTCATCTTTGAAGCTGCCCTTCCCTTCGCAGACCCAGAGCTCTAGCAGGGTAGAATGGCTTTTGGGGAGAGACTTTGAGTGCACTATATGCTCATGGCTCACTTCCCAGAGCCACTTCATGTCTCTACTCCCTGCATTCTAACACAGCACTCCTCAGCTACTTTAGCTCTGGGAGACCCAGGTGCAGCTCAGCCTACCACACTGGAAGGTACAAAATATAAACCTTGGTGGTGTCCATGTGGTGTTAATTCTTCAGATGTGCAGAATGAAAGAATTGTGGGGACATGGTTTGCTCCACTTAGATTTCAAAGAATGTTGTGCACATCATGAAAGTGACTCCTCATAGGGGCACAGCCCCACAGAGAGTCCCCAGTAAGGCAATACCTAATGGAGCAATGGGACTGGGGCATCCTCCAAGACCACAGAACTGTAGAATCACCAACATGCAACTCCAGCATGAGAAAGCGGCAGGTACAAAACCTCAACGTTTGAGACCTGGGTGAACTGAAAAGCCAAAGTAGCAGGGCTGCTTAACACCTTGGGGGCACAAACCCTGCCCCACCATTCCCAGAATGTTAAACATGGAGTCAGAGGAGATTATTTTCCAGCTTTAACACTTAATGTTTTTCTTGCTAAGTTTTGAACTTGTTTAGGGCCTATTATTCCTTTTTTCTTGCCTATTTCTCCTTTGTGGAATGGGAATGTCTATCCTATGCCTGTTCCAACATTATATTTTGAAAGTAGGCTTGTAAATTTGACAGGCTCATAGCCAGAGAGGAATTTGCCTCAGGATGAATCATTCTGTGAGTCTCATCCATATCTTATTTAGATGAGACTCTGAACTTTTGACTTTTGAATTGATAATATAACATTGATACCAAAACCAGGAAGGGATGCAACAAAAAAAGAAAACTACAGACCAATGTCCATCATGAATATAGATGCAAAAATTCTCAATAAAATCCTAACAAACCGAATCCAGGTGCTTATCAAGAAAATAATCCAACACGACCAAGTGGGTTTCATCCCAGAGATGCAGGGGTGGTTCAACATACGCAAATCTACAAATGTAATTCACCACATAAATAGAAGCAAAAATAAAGACCATATGATCCTCTCAATAGACACAGAAAAAGTATTTGAAAAAATTCAACACCCTTTTATGATAAGAACACTTAACAAAATAGGCATAGACAGGACCTATCTAAAAATGATACAAGCCATATATGACAAACCCACAGCCAACATCATAGGGAATGGGGAATAATTGAAAGCATTCCCACTTAGAACTGGAACCAGACAAGGCTGCCCACTGTCCCCATTACTTTTCAACATAGTATTGGAAGTCCTTGCGAGAGCTATCAGGCAAGAGAACAGAATCAAGGCAGTCCAAATAGGGACAGAAGAGCTCAAACTCTCACTCTTTGCTGATGATATGATGTTATATCTGAAAAACCCCAAGGATTCGACCAAGAGACTCCTGGAATTGATCAATGAATTCAGTAACGTCTCAGGATACAAAATCAATACACACAAATCAGAGGCATTCGTATATGCCAATAACAGTCAAACAGAGAACCAAATCAAGGACTCTATACCCTTCAAAATAGCAATGAAGAAAATAAAATACCTAGGAATATATTTAACTAAGGAAGTAAAGGACCTCTATAGGGAGAACTAGGAAACACTGAGGAAGGAAATTGCAGATATGTAAATAGGTGGAAAACCATAGCATGCTCATGGATCAGAAGAATCAACATTGTTAAAATGTCTATACCACCCAAAGTGATCTACAGATTCAATGCAATCCCTATTAAATTACCAACATCATTTTTCACAGATATATAAAAAATAATTTTATGCTTTCTATGGAACCAGAGAAGACCCCGTGTAGCAAAAGTAATTTTTAGTAATTAAAAAAATGGAAGGTATTAATTTGCTAGACTTCAAATTGTACTACAAGGCTGTGATTATTAAAACTGCTTGGTATTGGCACAAGAACAGGGACACAGACCAGTGGAACAGAACACAAAATCCAAATATAAAATCATCCTCATAATGCCATCTAATCTTTGACAAAGCAGACAAAAACATACTATGGGGACAAGAATCCTTATTCAATAAATGGTGCTGGGAAAAATGGATAGCCACATGCAGAAGACTGAAAGAGGACCCACAGCTTTCACCTCTCACAAAAATCAAATCACAGTGGATAACAGACTTAAACCTTAGGTGTGAAACTTTTAGAATTCTGGAAGAAAATGTAGGAAAGACTCTTAGAGACATTGGCCTACACAAATAATTTATTAAAAAGACCTCTAAGTCAATCACAGCAACAACAAAAATAAATGAATGGGACCTGATTAAATCAAAAAGCTTCTGCAGAGCCAAAGAAACAGTCACAAGAATAAACAGACAACCTACAGAATGGAAAAAAAACTTTTCGCATACTACACATCGGATAAAGGACTGATAACAAGAATCTATTTAGAACTCAGGAAAATCAGTAAGAAAAAATCAAACAACCCTATCAAAAAGTGGGCAAAGGACACGAATAGAAATTTTTCAAAAGAAGATAGAAGAATGGCTAACAAACGTATAAAAAAATGCTCAACATCCCTAATCATCAGGGAAATGCAAATCAAAACCACAATGAGATATCACTTAACTCCAGTGAGAATGGCCTTTATCAAAAAGTCCCAAAACTATACATGTCGGCGTGGGTGTGGAGAGATAGGTACACTCATACACTGCTGGTGGGACTGTAAACTAGTGCAGCCCCTGTGGAAAGCAATGTGGAGATATCTTAAACAGATTCAAGTAGTCCTACCATTCGATCCAGCAATCCCATTACTGGGCATCTACCCAGAAGAACAAAAGTCATTCTATAAAAAAGACACCTGCACCCGAATGTTTATAGCAGCACAGTTCACGATTGCAAAGATGTGGAAACAACCCAAATTCCCATCAATTCATGAATGGATTAGTAAAATGTGGTATATGTATACCATGGAGTATTACTCAGCTGTAAGAAATAACGGTAACATGGAGTCCCTTTTGTTCTCCTGGATAGAGTTGGAACCCATTCTATTAAGTGAAGTATCCCAAGAATGGAAAAACAAGCACCACATGTACTCACCATCAAATTGGTTTCCCTGATCATCACCTAAGTGCACAGTTGGGAATAACACCAATTGGGTATCGGACTGAGGTGGGGGTGGGGGGAGGGGATGGGTGTATACCTACATGATGAGTGCGTTGCACACCATCTGAGGAATGGTCACCCTTGAATGTTCTGACTCGGGGGGGATGGGGGTGGGGGGAGGGGATGGAGGCATAACTACATGATGAGTGCAATGCACACTATCTGGGAAATGGACATGCTTGAAGCTGTGACTCGGGCGGATGGGCGGGACATGGGCAATATATATAACCTGAACTTTTGTACCCCCATAATAAGCTGAAATAAAAAAAAATAAATAAAAAGCTTCTGCATGGCCAAAGAAACAGTCACGAGAGTAAACAGACAATCTACAGAATGGGAAAAAATTTTCACATACTACACATCACATAAAGGACTGATAACAAGAATGTATTTAGAACTCAGGAAAATCAGTAAGAAAAATCGAAGAACCCTATCAAAAAGTGGGCAAAGGACATGAATAGAAATTTTTCAAAAGAAGATATAAGAATGGCTAACAAATATATGATGCTGGAACAAGTTAAGATTTTTGAAGGGATTTTTCATCCCCGTAGAGATGAAATGAATGTATTTTGTATGTGAGGACATGAGTTTTGGGGGCTGAGATCAAAATGCTATGATTTTATTGTCTCTTCAAAAACTCATGTTGAAATTTAATTGCCATTATGAGAGTATTAAGAGATAGAACCTGTTAAGAGTTAATCAGGCCATGAGGGCTCTGCCCTCATAAATGGATTAATGTAATCATGGGAGGGGTTTGTTATCAAGAAAATGGGTTCTTACAAAAGCTAGTTTTGGCCTTCTCTTGTTCACTCACTGTCACACTCTCTTGCCCTTCTATCTTATTCCATGGGATGACATGGCACAAAGGCCCTCACCTTATGCCAGTGCCATGCTATGATATTGGACTTTCCAGACTTCAGAACTGTGAGAAATATTTTCTATTTTTTTTTTTGTTTCTTTTGTTTATAAATTACCCATGCTGTGGTATCCTGTTATAGTAATGCAAATAGACAAAAATAGGAATTGAATAGATATGTATTATTTTAAATTTATTAAGGTATATTTTATACTCCAGAATGTGTATTTTCTTGGTTAATGTTTCATTCAAGCTTGAAAGTAACGTATATTCTTCCATTGTTGGAGTATTTGTAAAAGTAAATTAGAACAAGTTGATTGATAGTGCAGCTTATGTCAACTATATCCTTATTACTTTTCTGCCTGTTTCATCTATCAATTACTGAAAGAGTGGTGTTAAGTCTTCAATTCTAATAGTGTCCATTGCTCCTTATAGCTGTAAATGCCTACATCCAAAATAAAGAGCTTTTGCCACATGTGTTTTAATGCTTTCTTACATGAATTCATATTAAGGATTGGTAGGTCTTGGAGAATTGATGCCTCTATCATTAATTTCACCTTAACCTTTTAAGGATATTTTTAATAAACACCTAATTGTAGGTGGGTAGGTTTTTTTTCTTTCCACACTTTAAATATCTCATTCTACTCTTTTTTTTTTTTTTTTTTGCTTGCATGTTTTCTGAAGGGAAGTCCAATATAATTCAAATCCTTATTCCTCTGTAGGTAAGGTGCTTTTTTATTCTGGCTTCTTTCAAGATTTTCTCTTTAGCTTTATTTTCCTGAAATTTGAAGATGAGTGTCTAGGTGTGCTTCTTTGTTTATTTTCTTGTATTTATCCTGCTTGGTGTTCTCTGAACTTCTTAGGTATGTGGTTTGGTGTGTGTTTTTAACTTGTGGAAAGTTTCAGGTCATTGTTACATCAATAATTCCTCTGTTCCATTCTTTTCCTTCTCCTTCTGGTATTTCAATTTTTATTTCTGCATTTCAATTTTTATATACCCCTCTTCAAGCTCACTGATTCTTTCTGCAGCTGTTTAAGTCTACTAATGAGCCCATCAAAGGCATTCTTTATATCTCTTCAAATGCCTTTTATTTTGAGCATCTCCTCTCGATTTTCTTTTAAAGTTTCCATGTCTCTACTTACATAAACTATCTATTTTTGCATGTTGTAATTTCCTATTATAGCCCTGAATATATTAACTACAGTTATTTTTAATTTTCTATGTATTAATCTCAACATGTGTCGTATCTGAGTCTGGTTCCGATGATTTTGTTTTCTTCTCAGACTGTATTTTTGCTTGCCTTTTGTCATGCTTTGTATATATTTGTTGAAAGCAAGTACTTGGTTTCAGATAATACGAATACAAATTAGTAGGCCTTCATTATGATAATTTATAGTAATCTGGCTAGGATTCAGGTTGCATCAAAAGTTTCCTATAGCTATATGTGCCATAGGCTTCAAATTCCTCTAGTGTTTTAGTTTTTATCTCCTCTTTTGACTTTGTGCTTCCCTAATTCTCTCTGTTAAAGGTAATCTGTGTCTCACAATTCATTTAGCTGTAATCCACTGATGTTATACTGGAGACCTAGTGATGTGGTAATAAGATGTGGGAAATAGGAAGCATTCTATAATCTCCCCAATAAATTTTAGTGTTTTAATGTGCCTCTTTTGGGGGCTATGATCTTCAGAAGAGTTTTTTGAATGGTATATCTCTCTCCTTCCCCACAGTCTCCTATTCCCTTCCCTGGCTGCAGCATTTCCAATCTATTTTCTTCACACCCTTACCCCCATAAGCTATGTTACTTCACTCCATTAGATTAAACAGAAAGGCCAGAGGGTACTGGAGTGACAGGAATGTTTTCCTCTAACTGAGAATAAGGGTCTGGCAGAGTATTTTCCCTTGAAACATAGACCTTTGTGATGGAGAAGACTCTGAGTACATTTTGCAATGATTACTTTTCCTCTTCCCATGCCAGAGATACCATGGAATCTTTCTTGGATCTTCACTATTAAAACCTATGGAGTCCCTGGAAGGAAAGTCTACAAAAATGTGGATATCCCCCTAAGATTGTGGTATCCAGGAATGTCTTAGTCTCAGGCTAGTCCACATTCAGCCTGCAGCAATTTGTCAAAATTATCAATTAAACTTTTTACCAGTTTATGCTTCCAGTATCTGCTTTTTCAGGTAAGCAGATCACTACTTTGTTTCTTTCCATGAGGCCGTGTCTCCAGATTTCAGGAAAGTGGTTTTCCCTGAAACCTCAATTTTCTGATGAGTCCAAGAAAAGCTATTGATTTTCAAATTGTCCATCTTTTCTTATAATGAGAAGTACAACACTTCTAAAGCTCCTTACATATAAGCACTGAAACTATAACTTCAGGATAAAATTTTTAATCCAAAAATGTCTATAGCTATTATTTCCTTTCTTTCATTTGCACTTACCACACTCTACCTTGTATTACATTTATTTTCTACATATGGTACCATTCTTGGCATTAAGCTCCTTGAGAACATAATTTATTTCTAATCTATCTTTATATTTCCTGTAACACCATGATTACTTGCACATAGTAGACACTTCTTAAATTATTTGCTGAACTGAATAAATTTTTAATAGCATTTTATAACTTATAAAGTGATTTCATGTATATAAGACCATTTAAACATTAGAATTTATGTGAAATAATCATTATTACCTCATTTTATAAATTGGAAAGCTGAGGGTAAGAGAGGTTAAGTGATTTACTGAATATTACATCCTAATAGAGCCAGAAATCAAAAACCAGTTTCCTGAATATAAGTCCAGTGTACTTCTCACTATACCTCAGTTGCTTTTAATGAGTTTCCAAATGTATACCTTTATCCTGATGACAACACAAGTGAGCAACACTGTGCTCTTCATTTTGATGCCAGATAATGGGTCTAGTCATTAATTTTATTTTTAAATATTTTTTTTAAATTTACTGAAAGTAAAACACACACTTTTTGGTGAACATTTTTATGAGTTTTGGCCAATGCATAAGGCCACATAACCAACACCATAATCAATATGTAAGATATTTCCATTATACTAAAATGAATACACGTATGCTAGCATTTTGTAGTCAAACACTTCTGACAACTTTTAGTCCTAGAAAAAACTAATTTGCTTCTTATACCTATAATTTTGCCTTTTCCACTATTCCGTAGAAATTGAATCATCTAGTGTGTGGCCTTGTTATCACCCACTTATCAGATGTGTAGCATGCGAATATTTTCCCCCATTCTGTAGGTTGTCTATTCACTCTGATGATACATTTCCTTGGCTATGCAGAAGCTTTTTAATTTGATCAAGTCCCATTTATTTATTTGTGTTGTTGATGTAATTGCCTTTGGGGTCTTCTTCATAAATTCTTTGCTTTTGCTAATATATGTATGAGTTTTTTGAAGATTTTCTTCTAGAATTGTTATGGTTTCATGCCTTAGGTTTAAATCTGTTATCCATCTTGAATTGACTCTTGTGACAGCTGAGAGGTATAGATCCTGTCTCAGTCTTCTATATGTGGCTATCAAATTCCCACCACTATTTATTGAATAAGGATTCTTTTCAACAATATATATTTTTCTGTGCTTTGCCAAAGGTCAGATGGCTATATGAGAATGGTTTTATATCTGGGTACTCCGCTCCATTCCATTGGTCTATGTCTCTGTTCTTGTGCAAATACCATGCTTTTTTGGTTACAATAGCCTTGTGGTATAGCTGGAAGTCTGGAAAATTGATGCCTCCTCATATGTTCTTTTCACTTGGGGTTGCTTTTTCTATACGGGGTCTTCTCTGGTTCCATACAAAGTGTACAATTATATTTTCTGTCTTTTTTTATTTTTTTCACACTTCTGACTCAGTCCTGGGATAGGATTATTTTTCTAGATCTGTAAAAAATTATGTTGCTATTTTAATAGGGATTGCATTGAATCTGTAGATCATTTTGGATAGTATAGATATTTTAACAATGTAGATTCTGCTGATCCATGAGCATGGTATGTATTTTCATCTGTTTATGTCCTTTGCTATTTTATTACTCAGTGTTTCATAGTTCTCCCTGTAGAAATCTTTCACTTCCTTAGTTAAATATACTCCTAGGTATTTTATTTTCATTGTTGCTACTGTGAAAGTTATCAAGTCTTTCATTTGGTTCTCAGTTTGACTGCTGTTGGCATATATAAATGCTACTGATTTGTGTACACTGATTTTGTAACCTGTGACTTTGCTGAATTTATCAATTCCAGTAGTTTCATGGCAGAATCTTTGGGATTTTATATGTATAAGATCATATCGTCATCAAAGAGTGACAGTTTGAATTCCTCTGCCCCCATTTGGATGCCCTTGATTTCCTTCTCTTGTCTGATTGCACTGGCTAGGATTCCAACAATATGTTGAATAGAAGTGGCAATACAGGACAAGCTTGTCTGGTTCTATTTCTAAGCAAGAATGAATTCCATTCTTCCCTGTTCAGTATGATGTTGGCTTTGGTTTTGTTGTATATGGCTTTTATCATTTTTAGCTAAATCCTATCTATGCCTAATTTGTTAAGGGTTCTTATCATAAAAAAGGTGCTGTATTTTGTTGAATGCTTTTTCTGCATGTATTGGGACGATTATATGGTCTTTGTTCTTGCTTCTATTCATGTGGTGAATTACATTTATAGATTTCTGTATGTTGAACCATCCCTGCACCCCTGGGATAAAGCCCAGTTGGTCATGATGGATAATTTTCTTGATAAGCACCTGAATTCATCTTGCTAGGATTTTACTAAGAATTTTTTCATTTATATTCATAAGGGATATTGGTCTGTAGTTTTCTTTTTTGTTAAGTCCTTTCCTGGATTTGGTAAAAGGGTGATGTTGGCTTTGTAAAATTTTGGGGGGAGGATTATTTATTATAGATGCAGGGTAATAACTTCTGTAGGATAGTTACTAGTTCTCCTTTATAAGTCTGTTAAAATTCATGAGTGAAACCATCTGGTCCAGGACTTTTTTTTTTTTTTTTTTTTGCAATTATTTACTTTAAAAAAATATTTCAGAATATCATGGGGGTACAAACATTTTGGTTACATATATTGTTTTTCTTTCATTGCCCAAGCCAGATATACAAGTGTGTCCATCCAACAGATAGTGCACTCTGAACCCATTAGTTACAAATTTACCCATCTCCTCCATCGCCTACCATCTGCAAGGCAACCAGTGAATATTACTTCCATGTGAGAACCTATGGCAAAAAAAAAAAAAAAAAAACATATAAAAAACTGCTCAACATCACCTATCATCAGGGGAATGAAAATAAAGACAACAATGAGATATCACCTAACTCTAGTGAGAATGGCTTTTACCAAAAAGTTCCAAAACAACAAATGTGGGAGTGGATGCAGTGAGATTGGAACATTCTTACACTGTTGGTGGGACTGCAAATTAGTAAAACCCCCATTTGGTGCTATCTCAAAGTATTAAAAATATAAATATAATTTGATCCAGCAATCCCACTACTAGGCATCTACTCAAAGGAAAAAAAAAGTCATTTTATAATAAAAACATCTGCACTCGAATGTTTATGTCAGCACAATTCACAATTGCAAAGATGTGGAAACAACACAAGTGCCAATCAGCCCTGAATGGATTAATAAAATGTGGTGTATATATACCATGGAGTACTACTCAATCATAAAAAACAACGGTGAATTAACACCTCTTATGTTATCCTGGGTTGAACTAAAGCCAATTCTACTAAGTGAAGTATCACAAAAATGGAAAAACAAGCACCACATGTACTCACTATCAAAGTGGTACTAACAGGACTTTTTTTGTAAGAAGTTTTCTTATATCTGCTTCAATTTTTGTGCTTGATATTGGTCTGTTCAGGAATTCAATTTCTTCCTGATTGATATTAGGAAGGCTGTGTGTTTCTAAAAATTTGCCCACTTCCTGCACATTTTCAAGTTTATATGCATAGATGTTTTCAAAGTATTCATAGATGATATTTTGTATTTCTGTCATATCGCTTGTAATTTCTCCTTTTTCATTTCTGATTGAGCTTATTAGATTCCTTTCTTTTCTTCTTCTGGCTAGAGGCATGCCAATTGTGTTTATTTACAAAGAGCCAACTTTTTTTATTAATATTTACAGTATTTTATTGATTTCATTTAGATATGGCGTTATCTTGGTTATTTATTTTATTCTGCAGAGTTTGAGATTAGTGTGCTCATCTTTTTCCAGTTCTTTGAGACAATTTCTTAGATTGTTAATTTTTGACCTTTCTGTCTTTTGGATATAGGAATTTATAGCTATAAATTTTCCTCTCAGGACTGCTTTATCTATGTCCCACAGATTTTGATAACTTGTGTACACTTTATTATTTAGTTCAAGAAATATTGTGATTTCCATCTTAATTTCCTCCTTGAACTGATTATCATTCAGCAGTAGATTTTTTAGTTTCCATGGCTTTGTGTAGAGATCAGTGTCTCTGTTGGAATTGATTTCTAATTTTGTTCCACTATGGTCTGAGAAGACACAAGTATAATTTCTATTTTTTTAAAATTGTTGAGGCATATTTTGTGGTCTAGGATATTGTCATTCTTAGAGAATGTCCCATGAGCTGATGAGAAAAACATATATTCAGTGACTTCAGGTAGAATGTTCTGCAAATGTCTATCAGGCTCATTTCTTCTAGAGTTCTGTTTAAGTGCATTGTTTCTTTGTTTATTTTCTGTTTGGAGGATCTGTCCTGTTCTGTCAGAGGGATGTTGAAATCACCACCTTTTACAATCCTACTGATTATCATTTTGGTTAGATCAAGTAGGAGTTGAATTATCAATCTAGGTGCACCTGAGTTAGCTGCAAAAATATTTAGAATTGTTATGTCTTCTTGTGGAATTGTCCCCTTTCCCATTATATAATAATCATCTTTGTCTTTCTCTATTTTTTTGATTTGAGGACTAAGTTATTGGAAATCAAAACTGCTACACCAGCTTTATTTGGGTTTCCATTTGCATTCTAGCCCTTCACCTTGAGTTTGACTGAATCCTTGAAGAATAAATGTGTTTCCTAAAGACAACAGATACTTGGCTTATGTATATTTATCCATTTGGCCAGTCTGTGTCTCTTCAGTGAGAAATCCAAGCCATTCACATTTATTGAAAGAATTGATAAGTGTGCTGAATTTCTGTTCATCCTGTTCGGTTGAACTTTGTTGCTTTGTTTTCTCCCTTGAGCCTTTGTGGCATCTGGTCTTTGACCTTTAGCTTTTGGATGATTTTGCACTCTCTATAGGATTCAGGAATATCAACAAGAAAAAAGTCAAACAACCCCATTGAAAAGTGGGCAAAGGACATGAACAGAAACTTTTCAAAAGAAGACAGACTAATGGCCAACAAACATATGAAATATTGCTCAACATCTCTAATCATCAGGGAAATGAAAATCAAAACCACAATGAAAAATCTCTTAACTCTAGTTAGAATATATTTTATCAAAAAGTCCCAAAACAACAAATGTTGATGTGCTTGTGGAGATATTGGAACACTCATACACTGCTTGTGGGACTGAAAACTTTTACAACCTGTATGGGAAGTAATATGGAGATACCTAAAAGACCTAAAAGTAGAACCACTATTGGATCCAGCAATTCCACTGGTAGGTATTTACCCAAAGGACAAAAAGACATACTATTAAAAAGGCATTTGTACTCAGATGTTCATAGCACCACAATTCATAATTGCAAAGACATGGAAACAATCCAGGTTTCCATTGATACATGAGTGGATTGATAAAATGTGGCATATGTATACCATGGAGTACTACTTAGCCCTAAAAAACTATGGTGAACTAACACCTCTTATATTATCCTGGATAGACCTGGAGCCCATTCTACTAAGTGAAGTATCACAAGAATGAAAAAACAAGCACCACATGTACTCATCATTAAATTGGTACTAATTGATCAACACTTATGTGCACATATGGAAGTAACATTCTTAGGGCACAGGAAAGGTGGGAGTGGGAGGAGGGGATGGGTAAATTGACACCTAATGGGTACTTTGCACAATATCTGGCGGTTGAGCACATTTGTAGCTCTGACTTGGATGGTGCAAAGGCAATATATGTAACCAAAGTGTTTGTACCCCTGTAATATTCTGAAATTAAAAAGATGTATGTGGCCTTTTGAGTCTGGCCTCTTCCACTTATCATAATACACTTGAGATTCATCATATTGTAACCTGTATCAATGGTCTAGTCCTTTTTAATGCTGAGTAGCATTTAATTGTATAACTGGACTAATATTTATTTGTTGGTTCACCAGTTTGAAGGACATTTCATATATTTGTAGTTATTGATTGTTGTGGATAGAGCTGTTGTAAATATTTAAGTACAGGTTTCTGTGTGAATGTAAGTTTTCAATTCACTAGGGTAAATACTTAGCAGTGAGAATATTGGATCATTTGGTACATGTATTTAACTTCTTAAGAAATTGCCAAACTATTTCCAGAAATGGCTGTGTCATTTTGAAATCCTAAAAGTGATGATTAAGAGTTTCAGCTGATCTACATCCTTGTAATTGGTACTTCTCAGGGCTATTCTTATTTTTGTTTCTGTGTATTTTGTTTGTGTTTTGTTATTTTAGTCATTATAATGGGTGTGTAGTGGAATCTCATTGTGGTTTTAATTTTGATTTTCCCCAATAACTAATTATGTTGAGCACATAGTTTCTATTTAGAGTTTTTGATTATTTTTACTAGGTTTGTGTATCATTGAGTTTTGGAAGTTCTTTATATATTCTGGATTCAAGTTCTTCATCATATATGTGATTTGTAAATGTTTGTTACCAGCCTGTGGCTTTTCTTTTTATCCTCTTACTGTATTTTGTAAATCAACTAAAAATAAATTCATGACATTCTAGCAATCATGTCTTTATTTTATGGATTGTGGTTTGGGATCTTTTCTAGAACTCTTTACTCAATTCTAAATCAAAAATTTTTACACTGATATTTTTTAACAATTGTATGGTTTTACAATATACATTTATATCTGGGATTCATTTTATGTTAATTTTTGTATGCAGTATAAGGTTTGGTTTGAAGTCCATTTTCTTCATATGTATGTTCAATTGTCCCAGCACCATTTATTGAAAATGCTATCCTTTCCCCAGTGAAATGCATTTGTATATTTGTCAAAATTCAATTGGCTGCATTTGTCTTCTTGGAGTTCTCTATTATGTTTCATAAATCCATGTATCTATACTTTCACCAGTAGTTAATTACTATAGATTTATAGTAAGTCTTGAAATCAAGTCCACAAGCATTATGTTTTTCTAAACCATTTTGGATATTCTAACTTCTTTAAATTGCTATATAAATTTTAGAATTAGCTTATCCATTTTCTTTAATACAGGTTTCTTTCTAAACCTGCTGGGTTTTAGATTTTGAGTGACTGAATCTATAGATCAAATTGGCAAGAAAGACATCTTTATTGTTAATTTTATCATGAATGAGTATTGAATTTTGTCAACTTACATTTCTGTATCTAGTTAAATGATCATTTAATATTTTTCATTTGCTCTAATAAACAGTGAATTATGATTTATCTTGGTAACTGTGCTGTGTGTGCTTGAAAACAATGCATATTCTTCTGTTGGTCATTGGAGTACTTTATGAATGTCAATTAGGTCAAGTCATTGGATATTTTATTGATGTATTTTATAACTTTGCTGATTTTTTTGTTTATTTGGTCTATCAATTTTTGAGAGAGGAGTGCCGAATTTTCCAGTTACTATTATGGATTTATCCATTTCTCATTTCAGTTCTGTCAATTTTTGCTTCATGTATTTTGGAACTCTCTTGTTAAGTGCATGTATACATATGGAACTGTTAGGCATTCTTAGTGCATTGACCGTTTTATCATTGTGTAATGTCTCTATTTATCCTCGGTAATTTTCCTTGTTATTAAGTCTACTTAAATTTATACAAAAATGAGATTGTTTTTAAATTATTTTTGGTTTCATTTATTTATGTTTTTAGAGTCAATTTCTTGCCACATTGCCCAGAATGTCCTCTTTCTCCTGGGTTGAAAGAATTCTCCCCTCTCAGCCTCTTGAGTTACTGGGACTAGAGGCATGTACCACCCCAGCCAGCTGAGTTTTTTTTTTTTTTTTAATTAACGTTTGCATAATGAATTTTTGTCATTCTTTCACTTTTAATTTACCTGAATTTTCATATTTAAGATGGTTTCTTTTAGACAGCAAATGGGGTCATGTTTTCTCATTCAGTAGATAATGTTTGACCTTAATTGTTGTAATTGGACAGTTTATATTTGCTCTAATTATTGGTATGGTTTAATTTAACTCTATCATTTTATTATTTGTTTTTGTTTGTCTCTATTTTTTGCTCTTTTTCCCTATTTTCTGTTTTCTTTTGGATTTTATTTTATTTTATTTTATTTTAGTATTTAATTCCAACTTACCTATGAGGTATTTTTTTAATTTTTACAATTTTAAGGGACACAAGTGCAGTTTTGATGCACTTGAGCAGTGCTTAGTGGTCAAGTCTGGACATTCATTGCAACCATCACCTAGATAGTGTACATTGTGTCTGTTAAGTAACTTCTTATTGCTCATCCCCCTCCCACCCTCTTATCCTCCCAGGTCTCTGATGACTATTATTCTACACTCTATCTCCTTGGGTACAAATAATTTAGTTCCCACTTATAAGTGAGAACATGTAATATTTGGCTGGCTGTTTCTGAGTTATTTTACTTAGGAAAATGGCCTCCAATTTCCATCCATGTTGCTGAAAATTGTATGATATTATTATTTTTGTAGCTCAATAGTATTTCATTGTGTGTGTGTGTCTGTGTGTGTATCACATTGTCTTTGATGTCATTCATGGACACTGAGGTTGGGTCCATATCTTTGCTATTGTGAATAGTGCTGTGATAGACATACAAGTACAGGTATCTTTTTCATATAATGATTTATTTTCCTTTAGGTAAGATTCACAGTAGTAGGATTACTGGATCAAATGGTAGTTTTATATTAAGTTTTTTTAGAAATCCCCATACTGTTTTCTATAGAGATTGTACTCATTTACATTTCCACCAACAGTGTATAATAATTCCCATTTCTTTGCATCCTTGTCAACATTTCTTATTTTTTTGACTTTTTAATGGTAGCTATTCTGACTGGTATAAGAGGATATCTCATCATAATTTTAATTTGCATTTCTCTGATGATTAATGATGCTAAGCATTTTTCATATATGCTTGGTTATTTGTCTTTATTCTTTTGAAAAATGTCTATTCATGTACTTTTCCCACTTTTTAATGGGGCTATTTTTTGTTGTTGAGTTCCTTCTAAATTCTGGATATTAATCCCTGTTGATTGCATAGTCTGTAAATATTTTCTACCATTCTGTAGGATGTCTGTTCACTCTTTTGATTGTTTCCTTTGCTGTAAAAAGACTTTTTAGTTTAATTAAGTCCCATTTGTCTATTTAAAATTTTGTTGTTTATGCTTTTGAGGTCTTAGTCATGAATTCTTTACCTAGACCAATGTCCAGAAGAGTTTTATCCAGGCTTTATTGTGTTTTTTTTTTTTTTTTACAGTTTCAGGTCTTAGAGTTAAGCCATTGATCCATCTTAAGTTGACTTATGTATCTGGTGAGAGATAGGTGTCCAGGATCATTCTTCTGTATGTGGAGATCCAATATTCCCAGTAGCATTTATTGAACATTGTGTCTTTTCCCCAGTGTATGTTTTTGTTGACTTTGTCAAAGATCAGTTGGCTGTAAAAATCTGAGTTCTCTATTGTGTTCCATTAATCTATGTGTCTATTTTTATACCACTGCAATGCTGTTTTGGTTACTATAGCTTTATTAGTATGTGTGGTCAGGTAATGTGATGCCTCCATCTTCATTCTTTTTGGTTAGGATTGGAATTGCTATTCAGGCTCTTTGTTGGTTCCATATACATTTTAGGATTGTTTTTTTCTAATAATATGAAAAATGGTGTTGATATTTTGACAAGGATTTCATTGAATTTGTAGATTTCTTTGGGCAGTATGATCATTTTAATGATATTACTTCTGATCCATGAGCATAGGATACTTTTACATTTGTTTGTGTCACTTCAATTTCTTTTATCAGTGTTTTATAGTTTTTCTTACAGAGGTCTTTTACTTCCTTGGTTAAATATTGATATATCCCTAGAATTTTTTGTACCTATTGTAAATGGGATTGCCTTCTTGATCATTATTGGTGCGTAGAAATGTTATTGATTTTTATATATTGATATTGTATCCTGAAAGTCTACTAAATTCATTTATCAAATATGAGAGTCTTTTGGAGGAGTCTTTAGGGTTTCTAGATATAAGATCATATTGTCAGCAAACAAAGATAATTTGACTTCCTTTTATCAAATTTGGATGCATTTTGTTTCTTCCTCTTGCCTTATTGCTCTGGCTAGCACTTCCAGTACTCTGTCGAATAGAAGTGGTGACAGTGAACACCCTTGTCTTGTTCCAGTTCATAGAGGGAATACTTTCAACTTTTCCCCACTCAGTGTGATGTTGGCTGCGAGTTTGTTGTATATGGCCTTTATTATTTTGAGCTATGTTCCTTCTATGCTTACTTTGCTGAGGATTTTTATCTTGAAGGAATGTTCAATTTTATTTTGACTGCATCTTTTTGTAATTTTTTATTAGCTGTTCTTGGGATTACAATATACTGACCAACCATTTTGTAATTTAATTAAAGTTAACATCTTACCAACTCAAATCACTTATCGTCACATTAGATCTTTTTTCTCCCTCCTTTATGTTGTAACTAATATATATGACATATCTATAAATGTTGAATTGCATCCCAATAATTTAATAATTTTACTTTCAACAGTCATATATATTTTAAATAATTATCATATTTATTTATATTATATTTTTCTAGTTATTACCCATTTATGTTTCTCTTTCTTCATTCCTGAATTTCTAAGGTTCTGTCTGCTGTTAATTTCTTTCAGCCTAAAAAATCTAACCTAGGATTTCTTATAGAGCAATTATGCTTACTCCAAATTATCTTAGCTTTCATACATCTATGAAAGCCTGGCCTTCATTCTTAAATATTTTTTTTCTCGATATAGAATTCTATGATGACTGTTATTTTCTTTCAGTACCACTATCTTCTGACTTCCATATTTTTAATAGGGAAATCTTCATCATTTGAATATTTTCCCCCATATGTAATATTTTCCTTTACTCTGACTGCTTTCAAGATTTTTTCCTTCCTTTTTTTTTTCTTTTTAGCAGTTTAATTTCATGTTTGGATTCATTAAGCTTCTTAAATCTGTAATTTTTGAACAAATATGAGAAAGTCTTAACTATTATTTCTTCAAATATTTTTCCTCCCTCCATATTTTTAAACTCTCCTTTTCAGACTTCAATGGCATAATTTTTGAACACTTTCATTTTGTTGCATTCTTCCTGGATTATCTTGTTCAATTACTTCAATTTTCTTTTTATTCATCAAATTGTATAATTTCTATTTATCTGTCTTCAAGTTTACTATTTCCAATATCATCTCCATTATTGAGCCCATCCAATATTTTTTTCAGATATGTTAACTTTAAGTTATAAAGTTTCCACGTTCTTTTGTGTACTTCTATTGTATAGTTTCTACTTCTCTGTTGAGAACTTATGTCTTCTCATATATTTCAGGAGTGCTCACTCTTACTTCATGGAGCATATATAGAGTAGTGACTTTAAAGTCTTTGATAATTCCAACATCTGGTTCATCTCATCATTGTTATCTATCGTCATTTCCTTTGAGAATTGAGAATTTTTCCTTATTCTTTTTATGTCAAGTAATTTTGTATTGTATTCTGAACATTTTGAATAATATGCTGTATACTCTGGGTAATGTTAAAATACCTGCAGAAGACTGATTCCTTTCTTGTTATTTTAGCAGGAATCAACCTTGTTAGGTTCAGACCATAAGTTCTGTCTCAATTTCTGTGGGCAGTGGTTCCAGTATACATTCAGTTCTTAAATTTTGCTGATATTTGGAATTTCCCACTTCATGTGCTGCTAAAGGATAGGGGGATAATGGAATGGTATTTTAAATTACAGTTAGGTTCTTAAATACTTTGCTATGATTCTTTGGGTCTCTTCCTTACATTCAAAGCTTGGGGGTAAGCCCAAAATTTATGTAAACTCACATATTTTTAGGGTAATTTAAGGAAAAACATTTAGACTATAAATGAAAAATTTTTAATCTTGCCAAAACTTTACATGTTTATATTATTCTCTGGAATAGATTCCCAGGTGCATAGAACTAAATAAGACTTTACAAACTTATATGACTTGGCCAGTTTCCTGCATTTATTTTGTCAAGAAGGAAATGATAACTTATACATTTGCATCTGTGAGCCTATGAAATATGAAATAGAATAAACTAATAGCTGTTAATATAATAATTATAAGGGAATCTCTTTAAATAAAAAAGTGCATTAAAGAAAATGTGTGGAAAAGTGAAAAAGAATTGCATGAAAAACTCAAGACTTCATCTAAAGGATAATTTTTTAAAAATTCTATATAATTGAAACAGTACATAAATTTACCCAAAAAGGTAGCAGAACTGAACAATCAAGATGAATTAAAGAGAATCTTAGCTAATAATCAGAAAATTTTTCAGGAGTTGGTATAAGCCTAGCAAATTCCCTTGGCTTAACAGAAATATTTTACTTTCAAATTTGCATGTTTGGGATCTAAAGATCTGCTAAATTGTAAAATATTTTTACAGGGAAGAGAAGAAATCTTTGTTGTATGACCATCCTCTAATAAAAGGTAAGCATTATATTATTAACTGCACAGTAACTTTCAGAAGAAAATAACTTCTCTAGTAACTTTCAGAAAAAAAAAATCTGTACCAGGCAAGTTTGGAATGGTTAGGCTTACTGTTGAGTGGCAGTATTACACAATGGTTAAAACAGGGAGATCTAGAGTTCAACAACACTTGGTTTTCTTTCCAATTCTGCTATTTACTATTTCTGTCATATGAAACAAGTTACTTATAAACTTCATGGCCGTCATATTCCTCATCTGTCAAATAATAATAATAATTATAAAGATATCACAGAACTATTGCACATTTGGTCATGAAGTCACAACCCAGCCTCTTCAAGCTGTTGTCACAAAAATGATTCTTTTCTTGTTCCAGATGAATATAAGGAGCTCTATATGATTCAACTAAAGCTCATACTGGTTCTAGTATAAAATTTACTTTTTTGGCACTAAATGCCAGATATTCTTCATATGTTAGCATTTAATGAATCCTGTTTGGAAGCTAGCACCTGACCTTGGAACAGCCACTACTGTACATGTACAAACTAATGAATGGTAGCCTGTCAGTACAGAACTCAGTAGTTAACTAGATACATGTAGGGGTTAGAAGTGCAAGAGCAACCTAATGGAGACCAAACCACACTGAACACATCCTGAGTTACTTCATTACTCATTTTGGAATTTTAGTAAAGTTAAATTTCAGCCAAAGAACATGTAAACTCATAAAAGCTCAAACTTATTTTTTCAGTTAACTTTATAATGTTCTGAACATATATAATTGTTTACTTACTTTGTTTATGAAATTTGTAAATAAATGTTTCTGCCTATTTCCCTTACTTAAATAGTGGTGCTGGTACAAGGGTATCAGTGATGACACACAATGTCCAGCCAAAGGAACTGAGCAAGGCCTTTATTTGCCTAGTGTTTTTGTGGTGCTCAGAATGATATTAATTTTAATTTTATAAAAATTGAAATTATAAAGGGTATCTGGTGAGAATTCATCTGTGTTTTTTTACATGTTAACCTGGTTATTTTTCTTTCTTCATCTTATCAAGGGGAGATAAATGTAATATTAATAATACTTGAAGCAAGAACTAAAACAAACCTCAGGTGGAAAATATCAAAATATATTTGTAGTCCTCAAAAGTGTTATGACTGATTGGCATGAGGATTTTCTTTCTAATTTTCTTATATATTTCAAATACTTTATAATGAACAAATATTCCTCTAAGCATAGAGAAATGAAATTATATAAACAAAAAAACAAACAAAAAAGCTAAAAATGATAGTGGCTCAAAATATACAGGAAAGGTAATATATATATATACTGGAAAAAATTCACACATAGAACCAAACACATGCCTTTTGGATTTATTTCTACATTTTATAATGACCAATATATGAGAGAAATGTAACATAGGCAGAATATAGTGGAGGTTTTGATACCAATCCCTGGCTATTGGTTTATGTAATCAAATGCTTGCATCATGTGTCATATCATACAGAAGGAACATAACATCTGAGAAAATTTACACATTTACTGCCATGATCTTCCTAGGAAATTTTAATCTCCTCAACCTTTGTACTAATATTTCTAATATCTTATTATTAATTTCAGGAATAAAATGGTAAAGCCTTTTGTAAGGCTGGCATGAAACAAAAATGTAGAGTATAGTAATATTTCTAATGAATTAAATTTGTTCATCTTAACATGTAGAACATATAAAAGCAAATTATAAATCAAATCAAAAATAATACTAAAATCCTCTAGCAAATGTTATAATTTTATTGTCTAGAAAATGAAATAATTGTATAACTCCAAATGAATGTCTTCACAAGAGAACAAATATTAATATATATGATTAATTTTTAAAATTTATTTATTTCAATGTATTACAGGGGCACAAAGGTTTAGGTTATAGTTCTTATCAGCCACAAAAAACAACAGTGATCTAGCACCTCTTGTATTATCCTGAATACAGCTCTAGCCCATTCTCCTAAGTGAAGTATCCCAAGAATGGAAAAACAAGCACCACATGTACTCACCATCAAATTGGTATTAACTGATAAACATTTAAGTGTAAATATAGTAGAAACATTCATTGGGTGTCATGCAGGTGGGAGGGGGGAGGAAGGGATGAGTATATTTGCACCTAAAAGGTGTGAAGCCCAACATCTGGGTGATGGACAGGCTTGTAGCTCTGACTTGGGTGGGGCAAAGGCAATATACATAACCTAAACATTTATACCCCCGTAATATCCTGAAATAAATACAAAAAGAATATAATAGCAATCCAAAAAATAAAAAAAATTTAGCCATTACAAACTCAAAATAAAGAATATAAACAATTCAATATCACAAAGTTAAATAATCTGATTTTAAAATAGGCAAAAACTTGAGTAGACATTTCTCCAAAGAAGACATCCAAATGTCCAAAAGGAATATGAAAGAATGCTCAACTTCACTAACCATCAAGAAAATGCAAATAAAAACCACTATGAGACATCACCTCACTCAGTCCAGTTAGAATGGTCATTAATAAAGTGACAAAAATAAAAATTCTGTCAAGGATGTGGAGAAAGGCAAACTCCTATACACTGTTGCTGTCAACATAAATTAGTATAGCCATTATGGAAAACAGTATGGTAGTTCCTCAAAAAATTAAAAATAAAACTACCATACGATCTAGCAATCCAAATACTGGGTATATATCTCAAAGCAATAAATACAGTTGTGAAAGAGACACTGCAGTCTCATGTTTATTGCAGCACTATTTACAATAGCCAAAATATGAAATCAATCTAAGTGTCCATCAATGGATTAATAAAGAAAATGTAGCATATACACAAAATGGAATATTATTCAGCCATAAGAAAAGATAAAACTCTATCATTTCTGACAACATGGTTGAGTCTGGAAAAGTTTATATTAATTGAAATAAACCAGGCACGGAAAGAAAATATCCTTTGATTTCACTCATAGGTGGAATCTAAAAAGTCATCTCATAGAACTTAACAGTAGAGTAGTCGTCACCAGAGACTGGGGAGAATAGAAGGGAGGGGGGATGGAGAGCATTTAATCAACAGGTACAATGTCACAGTTGGAGGAATAAATTCTGATGTTCTAGTGCACAGAATGGTAACTATAGATAATAATATTACATTGTATAATTCAAATAGCTAGGACAAAGGATTTTTTAATGTTTTTAATTCAGCATATTATTGTGGTAAAAATGCTTAGTTATGTGTATTGCATTTTCCCCACAAGAGTCAGAACTTGAAGCATGTCCATCCCCCCCCATAGTGCACACTGCGCCCATTAGGTTTGTATATACCTATTGCTTCCTCCCTCCCCTCTGACCAACATCCAATGAATACTATTACCGTACATGCACTCACTCAAGTGATGATCAATTAAAACCAATTTGATGTTGAGTACATACGGTGCTTGTTTTTCCATTCTTGGGATATTTCACCAAGGAGAATGGGTTCATGATCTATACAGGATAATACAAGGGGTGCCTAGATCACTATTCTTTTGTGGCTGAGCAGAACTCCGTGGTATACATATACCACATTTTATTAATCCACTCATGTATCGATGGACACTTGGGTTGTTTCCACATCTTTGCAATTGTAAATTGTACTGTCATAAACATTGTAGTGCAAATGTTGTTTTTATAGAATGTATTTTGTTCCTTTGGGTACATGCCCAATAATGAGATTGCCATATTGAATGGTAGTTCTACTTGTAGCTCTTTGAGTTATCACCATATTACCTTCCACAAAGATTGTACTAGTTTGCAGTCCCACCAGCAGTGTATGAGTGTTCCTATCTCTTTGCATCCACGCCAACATTTATTGTTTTGGGACTTTTTGATAAAGGCCATTCTCACTGGAGATAAGTGATATCTCATTGTGGTTTTGATTTTCATTTCCCTGATGATTAGAGATATTGAGCCTTTTTTCATATGTTTGTTGGCCATTGTTCTTTCTTCTTTTGAAAAGTTTCCGTTCATGTCCTTTGCCCACTTTTTGATAGGGTTGTTTGATTTTTTCTTGCTGATTTCCCTGAGTTGTACATACATTCTAGTTATCATCCCTTTATAGGATATGTGATATGCAAATATTTTCTCCCATTCTGTAGGTTCTATGCTTGCTCTCATGATAGTTTCCTTGTCTGTGCAGAAGGTTTTTAATTTGATCAGGTTCCATTTATTTATTTTTGTTGTTGTTCTGATTGCCTTTGGGGTCTTCCTCATAAGTTTTTTGCCTAGGCTAATGTCTGTAAGATTTTTTTCCAACATTTTCTTCTGGAATTCTTATAGATTCATGCCTTAGGTGTAAGTCTGTTTGCCACTGTGAGTTAATTATCATGAGACAAGACAGGTGTGGATCTTGTTTCAGTCTTGTTCATGTGGCTATCCAATTTTCCCAGCACCATTTATTGAATAAGGATTCTTTTTCCCAGTATATGTTTTTGTCTGCTTTGTCAAAGAGTAGATGGCTATATGAACATGGATTTATATCTGGGTTCTCAGTTGTGTTCCATTGATCTATGTCTCTGTTCTTCTGCCAGTACCATGCTGTTTTGGTTACTATTACCTTGCAGTAAACCTTGAAGCCTGGTAAATTGATGTCTCCCAATTTGTTCTTTTTGCTTAAGATTGCTTTTGCTATACAGGGTCTTTTTTGATTTCATACCAAGCATAGAATTATTTTTTCTAGATCTGTGAAAAATGGTGCTGGTATTTTAATAGGGATCACATTGAACCTGTAGATCACTTTGTGTAGTATAGGAATTTTAACAATGTTGCACATCCTGACCCTTGAGCATGGTATGGTTTTCCACCTGTTTATGTCCTATACTGTTTCCTTCCTCAGTGTTTCATACTTCTCCCTGTGGAGGTCTTTTACCTCCTTAGTTAAATATATTCCTAGGCATTTTATTTTCTTTCTTGCTATTGTGAAGTGTATAAACACTTTGATTTGATTTTCAGTTTGACTGTTGTTGGCATATAGAAATGCTACTGATTTCTGTACATTGATTTTGTAACCTGAGATTGCTGAATTTGTTGATCAGTTCCAGTAGTTTGATGGCAGAATCTTTGGGGTTTTCTAAATATAAGATCATATGGTCTGAAAAGAACTATATTTTGTCCTATTCTACCCCATTTTGATGCCCATGATTTCCTTCTCTTGTATGATTGCTCTATCTTGGACTTCTAGCACTATGTTTACTAGAAGTGCTGATAGAGGACAACCCTGTCTGGTTCCAGTTCTCAGTGAGAATGCTTTCAATGTTTCCCCATTAAGTGTGATTTTGGCTGTGGGTTTGTCACATATGGCTTGTATCATTTTCAGGTAAGTCCCATATATCCTTATTTTCTTAAGAATTTTGATCATAAAAGGCTGTTGAATTTTGTCAAATGCTTTTTTCTGAGTCAATTGAGAGAATCATATGTCTTTGCTTTTGCTTCTGTTTATTATATTTATTATATTCTGTGAATTATATTTAGAGATGTCCGTATATTGAACAATCCCTGCATCTCTGGGATGAAGCCCCCTTGGTTCGTGATGGATTATTTTTTTGATAAGCACCTGAATGAAGTTTGCTAGGATTTTGTTTAGAATTTTTGCATCTATATTCATAAGGGATATTGGTCTATAATTTTCTTTTTTTTTGTTGTGTCCTTTCATAGTTTTGGTATCATGGTGATGTTGGCTTCATAAAACGTGTTGTAGAGGATTCCTTACTTCTTGATGTTGTGGAATAATTTCTGCAGGATAGGTACCATTTCTTCTTTGTAGGTCTGGTAAAATTTGGGTGTGAAACCATCTGGTCTGGGTCAATTCTTTTTAGGAAGGTTTTTTTTATTGTTGCTTCAATTTCAGTACTTCATATTGGTCTGTTCAGGAATTCTATTTCTTCCTGATTGAGCCTAGGGAGGCTTTGTATTTCTAAGAATTAATCCTTTTCCTCTACATTTTCAAGTTTATATGCATAGAGGTTTTCATAGTATTCATAGATGGTATTTTGTATTTACATGACATCAGTTATAATTACTGCTTTTTGATTCCTAATGGAGCTTATTAGCATCCTTTCTTTTCTTCTTCTTGTTATTCTAGCAAGAGGTATGTCAATTATGTTCATTGTTTTCAAAGAACCAACTTTTTGTTTTACTAATCTTTTGTATAGTTTTTTTGTTATCAATTTCACTTACTTCTCTGATCTAGGTTATTTTTTTTTTTCTGCTGGGTTTGGGGTCATTTTGCTCATCCTTTTTTAGTTCTTTGAGATGATTCATTAGATTGTTTATTTATGATCTTTCTGTCTTTTGGATGTAAACATTTATGGATACAAATTTTCCTTTCAGGACTGCTCTACCTGTGTCCCGCAGATTTTTATAACTTGTGTCTTTTTTATCATTTAGATCAAAGTATCTTTTTTTCATCTTGATTTCCTCCTTAACACAATAAACGGTCAGCAGAAGGTTATTTAGTTTCCATGACTTTGTGTAGAGATAAGAGTTTCTGTTGGAGTTCATTTCTAATTTTATTCCAGTGTGGTCTGAGAAGATGCATTGCCTAATTTCTATTTTTTTTTTTAATTTTTTGAGACATGCTTTATTGCCTAAGATATAGTCAGTCATAGAGAATGTCCCAGGAGCTGAAGAGAAAAACATATATTCAGTGGTTTTGTGGTAGAATGTTCTGTGAATGTCAGTCAGGTCCATTTGTTCTAGATTTCTGATTAAGTCCATTGTTTCTTTGTTTATTTTCTGTTTGGAGGGTCTGTTCTGTTTTGTCAGAGGAGTGTTGAAGAGTCTGGATTACAGTGTTGTTGTTTATCATTTTTTTTAGATCAAGTAGGATTTGTTTTATGAATCTGGGTGTCCCTTAGTTAGTTGCATAATTACTTAGAATTGTTATGTCTTCTTGTTGAATTGTACCCTTCACCATTATATAGTGACCATCTTTGTCTCTAATTACTTTGGTTGATTCAAAGACTGTTATCTGCAATGAGAACTGCCATGCCAGATTTCTTTTGGCTTCCATTTGCTTGAAATATTTTTTGCCAACCCTTCACCTTGAGTGTGAATGCATCCCTGTGGGTTAGATGTGTTTCCTGAAGACAGCAGATACATGGCTTGTGTATATTTGTCCATTTGGCCAGCTTATGTCTCTTTACTTGGCAATTCAAGCCATTCACATTTATTGAGAGAAGTGATAAGTGGGGCAGATTTGTGTTCATCCTTTGAGTTGAACTTCGTTGCTTTGTTTTCTGTCTTGAGCCATTGTGGTATCTGGCCTTTGACCTTTAGCTTTTTGATAATTTTGCATTTGTGACTGTTTGTTATGCTGATCTGCGTGTAACAGTATTTTGAGTACTTCCTGGAGGCAGGTCATGTCTGGTGAATTGATTTAGTCTTTGCTCATCTGAGAAGATCTTTATTTCTCCTTCGTATACAAAACTTAGTTTTACAGGGTATAAGATTCTAGGCTGGGCATTATTCTGTTTGAGAATAATGAGAATGGGGCCTCAGTCTATTCTTGCTTGTAAGATTTCCATTGAGAAGTCTGCCATTATTTGGATGGGTTTTCTTTTATAGGTAATCTGCTTCTTTCACCTTACATCTCGTAGAAGGGCCTCTTTGGTGGTTATTTTGGTCAGTCAGTCTGATGACTGCATGTCGTGGTGTCTTCCTATTTGCAATGAATCTCCCAGGGTTCCTTTGGGCTTCTTGTACCTGAATATCAAGATTGTTAGCAAAGCCTGGGAAATTTTCCTCTATTATATCCTCAAATAGCTTCTCCAACCCTTGTATATTTTCTTCTTCACCCTCAGCAATGCCCACAACTTTCATGTTAGACCTCTTCACATAATCCCACATTTCTTGTAGGCTTTGCTATTTTCTCTTATTTCTCTGTTCTATCTCTGTGACTGAGTTATTTAATTGAAAGATGTTATCTTCAACCCCTGAGATTCTTTCCTGCTTGATCTATCCTGTTCTTGAGGCTTTCCATTGTGTTTTGTAATTCCTTGAATAAATTCTTCATTTCCAGGAGTTTGGTTTGATTTTTCTTTAATATTTCAATGTGTTTACTGAATTTTTCTTCCATGTTCTGGATTTTTTCTGTGGTTTCTTTGTGTTTGTTATCCATTTTTTCTTACATAACATTAATTTTTCTTAAAATCCATGTTCAAAATTCTTCTTCTGTCATTTTCCTGTTCTGAATTTGGTTGATGTCCATTGATAGAGAGTTGAGGGTGTGCTTTCCCTTTGATTCTTCATACTTACAGAGTTCATTTGCTGATTCCTTCCCATATGAATCAGCTATTGTTTCTTATTTTTAGATTTTCATTTGTATAATGACATTTCCAGTGTAGCCTCTGAACCAGTAGGTGATGTTTGTGGGTGAGATTTGACCACACTCTTTATGATGAGTCAGTAGATGCAACAAAAGGGTGTTCAAATTGGCATTCTTGTCAGTAGATGAGGCTTTCTGGGAGGGGCAAACTGCAGTATTGTTTTTGGGTCTTGTAACCAGTTCTTGTTGTTCTGGAGAGGTACTCTAATGCCTCAGATAGTGGGTGGGGACCTGGGACTTCCAAGTGTGTCCTCATTCTCCACCTCAGCTCGGGCAAGTGGAGGAGTGAGGCTGGGTGTGTCTGGGTTGGGTGAGCCTGCCCTCAAGCTCCACAAATGCTGTTAGCAGGGGTCAAATGTCTGTTCTCTACTTCTCAGCATAGCTTCCCAGGAGGTGCTGAAATGGCCCCACTCAGCTGAAAAATCTGTGTGTGTGTGTGTGTGTGTGTGTGTGGCTGTCTGAGACCAGCAGTCTGGAGCAGTCCTTGCTCCTTTCTACCCTCCCCTATTCCACAGTTTCTCCCATATTGCTACCACCAGGCAGGACCTCAAGCCAGCAGATTTCCCCTGGCTATGATGCTGGCTGTGAGGTTCCCTGCCCAGAATCTCAGCCTGAGCTGGGAGCAGAGCCCTCTCATGGGAGAAGCGTAGGAGAAATGATTTTGAATGTTTTCACAACAAAGAAATGATAAATGCTTTAGGTGATAGATATGCTAATTACCATGATTTGATCACTATACAATGTATATATTTATCTGAACATCACCTTGTACCCCATAAATATGTAGAATTATTATGTGTAAGTATTTTTAGAAAGACATAGGGAAAACATGGACATCCATAAGCCAACAAAAGAGGCCTCAGGAAAAAAATCAACCTTGCTTCCACCTTGATCTTAAACTTATGGCCTTCAGAATAATGAGAAAGTAAACTTCTATTGTTTAAGACAAAAAAAAAAAAAGTAGATACATCCTAAAATGGAAAGGGCAATCTTTTGACATAAGGATTTGTTGGTCATTGATTAAGCAGATGCTAGATGACAATCTTCAGGTTACTGTTTAAAGCATTCACACATCAGGTATGATTATCCTCAAAATACTAGGTGAGGATCTATTACCCAATATTAGTGATAAAAAGAAAAGTACCTTAAATGAAGGTATGGAGGATTATGAATTATTTAAATCATGGAACTGCTGCAGTCTACTTTATCAGATTGGTTTAATTTTTATAATAAAAACAATTTATTGTTTTTGCAATAATAAATATATAATATGTAATTTCAGCAATTAAGAAAATGTACACAAAATTTAAAACTGATCTGAATTGTTCTACAGTACAAGCAACCATAGCAACTTTCCTTGTGTTTTGGGGCTTTTCTTTCCCCTTCCAGTATAGTTTCTTTCTGTGCCCTTTTTATTGAAAGTATCTCACTTCTTTTTTATTTTTTTTTTCCTGCTATTATACATAGGGACACTTTCCGTGACAAATCTTTTTTGCTTGCTCATACTATGGAAGCCCTGTAGCTCTGTCCAGACTTTTTTTATTTTTTTTACTCTTATATAATGTAGGTGACTAACTCCATTGCCAGTGCTCCTAAAACTTCAGGGTTTTGCCCAAGGAACAGCTATTTTAGGCTGCTTTTTAAATGTTCTATCCACTTTTTCCATAGCCTGTCATCATGGAGAGAAGAAGAGAGAATACTGAGTTCAGCTTTCCTTTCTCAAATTTTCATTCCCATGGGTTATCTTTTTACTTAAAATTTACTTCACTAAATCTTCATTTAGCCTTAGAATCTTCACTTTTGTCAAAGAAATTCAATCCCATTATTAACCTTCTTTGTTTTACATATATCTCTCCAGTATTCATTTCCTCTACTATCTCTTCAGAAGAGAGTCAACACAATAATACCAAAGTTGTTTGCTTTTTCACATTTGGTAATATTAATCAGGCTTTTGTGGAATCACCATCATGGTTTCTAAAGGGTAGGGGATAGGTGGGCCTTGTCATATTCCTCTTTACTATTTGCTCTGTTGCATTATTATCTCTTTTCTTGATTGCCATTTTTTAAAGAGAATTATAATGGGGCTGCTCCTATTACCTTGTTTAGTATTTTTGCAAGATTCTTCATATTACTTTTTACTGTTTTCTAAATGATTTTTGTTTATTATTTTTTCTTTTTTAAATTAATTGTTCTTTTCTTTTGGATTTACAAGAGAATTAGAGAAAGAATATATATACTGTGAGGCAGTATTTTTTCCTTCCATTTATAATTGAAAACCTGAAAATTTGCTTTTATGTGACCCAAGTCTAAAATTATTAAGAAATGAGAAAACAACTTTATTTTCCCATGGCTGAGAGATTTTAAGAAAGTTTCATTACAATAATACCATCTGAAGTGGTACAAATTACAAAGGTGCATAAGTAATGAAAGCATGAAAATTTGTCTCCCACAGAAATAGTAGCAATCTTGATCAAAGTTATATAAAAGTGATAAGATTTTTCCCAGTGAACATGTTTTATATATTGAAATAATGTTAGAAGTTGTATTTAAGGCCACAGACAAAAAGAACTATAATGTCTTCATTGGAATCATTTATATTTCTTTTTCATTATTATTTAATTTTGATCTCATTCACTGTATTACTGATATCAAAGTGTTAATTTTTTTTCACATGATATAATCTTTGATCTTTTGGTATAACCTAACATGACATTAATGTGAACAAATGGAAAATATCTACAACCTAATCATATAAATTAGAGATGAAAAAGACATATTGGTCATCTAGCTCAACCTCCACTTTTTCTAAACATACATTGTGTTTTAATAAGAGTCATGTTTTTTCTTTGAAACAAAATATGCATTGATTCGGTTTTATGAGGAGTGTCTAAATAAAAATTCATTTCTAATGGAAAAATACAAAATCTTATTTTAAGTTTATGATTTTCAGCTGATTTCATGCATTATTATATTTTGTTTTCCTAGCAGTCCTGTGTAACTTCTATCATTTTATTCAGTAAAAAAATGCTGTGTATGAGTTACAAGTCATTTCAATGCCATCTATACCCTAACTCGGTCAAACTTCTGATAAGAATAGAGTAGGTATCTCCATAATGTGTTTCACAGGGGTTGCACTAGTTTGCAGTCCCACCAGCAGTGTATGAGTGTTCCTGTCTCTCCACATCCACACCAACATGTGTTGTTTTGGGACTTTTTAATAAAGGCCATTCTCACTGGGGTTAAGTGATATCTCATTGTGGTTTTGATTTGCATTTCTCTGATGATTAGGGATGTTGAGCATTTTTTCATATGTTTGTTAGCCATTCTTATATCTTCTTTTGAAAAATTTCTATTCATGTCATTTGCCCACTTTTTGATAGGGTTGTTTGATTTTTTTCTTGCTGATTTTCCTGAATTCTAAATAGATTCTTGTTATCAGTCCTTTATCTGATGTGTAGTATGTGAAAATTTTTTCCCATTCTGTAGGTGGTCTGTTTATTCTCGTGACTGTTTCTTTGGCTGTGCAGAAACTTTTTAATTTAATCAGGTCGCATTCATTTATTTTTGTTGTTGCTGTGGTTGCCTTGGGGGTCTTCTTCATAAATTCCATGCCTAGGCCAATGTCTGAAAGAGTCTTTCCTACTTTTTTTTCTAGAATTCTAATCGTTTCACAGCTAAGGTTTAAGTCTGTTATCCAACATGATTTGATTTTTGTGAGAGGTGAAAGCTGTGGGTCCTGTTTCAGTCTTCTACATGTGGCTATCCAGTTTTCCCAGCACTGTTTATTGAATAGGGATTCTTGTCCCCAGAGTATGTTTTTGTCTGCTTTGTCAAAGATTAGGTGTCTATATAAGGATGGTTTTATATTTGGATTTTCTGTTGTGTTCCACTGGTCTGTGTCCCTGCACTTGTGCCAATACCAGGCATAGACCTACCATTCGATCCAGCAATCCCATTATTGGGCATCTACCCAAAAGAACATAAGTCATTCTATGACAAAGACACCTGTACCCGAATGTTTATAGCAGCACAATTCACAATCGCAAAGATGTGGAAACAACCCAAATGCCCATCAATTCATGAGTGGATTAGTAAATTATGGCATATATATACCATGGAGTATTACTCAGCTATAAGAAATAACAGTGATATGACATCTCTTTGGTTCTCTTGGAGACAGATGGAACCCATTATATTAAGTGAAGTATCCCAAGAATGGAAAAACAAGCATCACATGTACTCACCAGAAAATTGGTTTCCCTGATCATCACCTAAATGCACATTTGGGAATGATACCAATCAGATATCAGACTAAGGTGGGGGGTGGGGGAAGGGGATGGGTGTATGCCTACATGATGAGTGTGTTGTACCGTCTGGGGAATGGTCACGCTTGATGGTGCTGACTCAGGGAGGGGGCGGTGCGAGGAGGGGATGGGTGTATACCTACATGATGAGGGCAGTGCGCACTGTCTGGGGAATGGACATGCCTGGAGCTCTGACTTGGGGGGATAGGCAGTACATGGGCAATGTATGTAACCTGAACTTTTGTACCCCCATAATAAGCTGAAATAAAAAAATAGAATAGAGTAGGTTTAATTTCATTTGGCATAACTCTTATACCTAAACAACAAACTATACTTTTGCATAATTTATCTTTTTTTTTTTTTTTTTTTTGAGACAGAGTCTCACTCTGTTGCCCAGGCTAGAGTGAGTGCCGTGGCGTCAGCCTAGCTCACAGCAACCTCAAACTCCTGAGCTCAAGCGATCCTCCTGTCTCAGCCTCCCGAGTAGCTGGGACTACAGGCATGCGCCACTATGCCCGGCTAATTTTTTCTATATATATTTTTAGCTGTCCATATAATTTCTTTCTATTTTTAGTAGAGGTGGGGTCTCGCTCTTGCTCAGGCTGGTCTCGAACTCCTGAGCTCAAATGATCCGCCCACCTCGGCCTCCCAGAGTGCTAGGATTACAGGCATGAGCCACCGCGCCCGGCCTGCATAATTTATCTATAGAATACATACCCCCAAGCAGTGTGTTAACAACCAAATATGTTTATTTTTTAAATTTCTCTCTCACATTCTTTTTCATCAATTAATGTTTTGTTTGCACATATACCCCCCAAACCAGAAGTCAGCTAACAGTGAAGTTTCATTCAGGTAAATAGGAGATCCTGAAATTGTGAATATGCCCTATTTATAAATATAAAGTCAGAATTAAGAATGTATATGTTCAAAGTTATATGCATGTGCATTAAAATTCAGAAGCAAAAAGAGTCCAGAAATAATGTGTGATGTATAAAATTATTTAGGCAGTTAAAATTCAGGAAAAAAATACTCAACAAAGAAGAAATGGATGGGGAAATAGAACAAATGATGCTAATATACAGCTGTGGAAATCTGTATCCAAAGAAATATCGGTTATAATAAAAAGTATTACCCCATAGAACTAGATATAATCTGATGGAAAGCTAGCATTCTATGACTTTTATCTTAATAATTATCTGTGTTATAGTATAATAATAAAAAATATTATGTTTTTGGCTTGTAAATTGTTTTTCTGTGAAAATTTTTATTCTTCATACATATCAGATGCACAAAGAAAAGGAATGTTTTATGAATTGGCCTCCTAAATAATAAGTACATTGCTTACTTTCTTTGTTTAATAAGCCTTGGTGTCTCTGCATGCTGTGCACAGAAGTATGCAACATTTTTATATGATAGAAAATCCTAATTTTTCCTTAAAAAATTGGCAACATTATGAGTCAAAAACATGATAAAATATCACAGTCTATTTCTAAATGCTTTGCAATTTAGTATGGTTGAAGTTAAGGCAGTAAGTAATTTAAGAGATTTTCCCATGAGCTGCATAGTTCTTTTCAAATGTAATTATTCTCTGAGTGTATTAGATAATGCTATAGTTCCCACAGCTGTATACACATCTATAAATCATTAATGAGGTAGTTAACTGAAACAAAACTATAAAAGATTTGCATTACCCAGCAGAACTCAGCTTTAATTGACTTCTAGTTATTTACAATTAATTTTTCCTTTTGGAATAATAATTGCAAGTGATTTAAGTGGGGTTTTTGCAGAGAAATTAGATGTTGTCTATTCATCAAAAGTTTTCTTTCTTTCTTTTTTTCTATGTAATGTTGACTCTGTCTTTGACCAATATGAAGCCTGGGGTAACATTTTTTATTGATAAAATCCATTCCTACTCCCCATTCCTAACCTCTCTGTTCACTTCCTTCTCACCCAAAAGAGCAGGGATAGTTAAGAAAGCACAAGAATAAAAGGAAAACCAACTTTGCACAAAAATGGGATAAGGAGAATGAGCCCAGTGAAACATAATTTGGGGTATATTTATTGATCCTTTATGCTTGTGAAGGAATATCATTTTCAATATTTTTTTCAATTAAAGAAAATAATTCAATGTTAAAGGTGAAAACCAAATGAAAGTCTTGTAAATGTATATAATATAATTATAAATGAATCATAATACTATATAATAAAGAGGTCTGTTTATAAAAACAACTTTTCAAATATAGTAAAAATGCTTTGGCATTTATTAACTCTTTTTATATTGCTCTATCTACGTGTCCTATTGTAATGACGTTATTCATCTGCCACACTTTCATATTATCATTTCTCTGCAAATCATCATCCCCAAACCACTAATATGTAGTAAACAGTCTAATGATGCAAAAAGGATTGTTCTCCCCATATTTAACACCCATCAATGATGGAAATACCATGGAGAATGAGAAATAAGAGGGGAGGATAGAAACTTAATTATTGCTAAGAAACATCTAAGGAAGTTATCCAAATAATCAAAACTCTTATTAAAGTTTTAATATAAATTATAAGGCAAATTATTTCCCCTTTAAATGTTGGCATGGATGCAGAGAGATAGGAACACTCATACACTGCTGATGGGACTGCAAACTAGTGCAACCTCTGTGGAAAGCAACATGGAGATACCTTTAACAGATACAAGTAGACCTACCATTCGATCCAGCAATCCCATTATTGGGCATCTACCCAAAAGAACAAAAGACATTCTATAAAAAAAAGACATCTGCACTCAAATGTTTATAGCAGCACAATTCACAATTGCAAAGATGTGGAAATAACCGAAGTGCCCATCAATCCATGAGTGGATTAATAAAATGTAGTATATGTATACCATGGAGTACTACTCAGCTATAAGAAACAATGGTGATCTAGCACCTCTTGTATTTTCCTGGATAGAGCTGGAATCCATTCTACTAAGTGAAGTATCCCAAGAATGGAAAAATAAGCACTACATGTACTCACCATAAAATTGGTTTCACTGATCATCACCTAAGAGCACATTTAGGAATAACATTAATTGGGTGTCAGGCAGATGTGGGAAGGGGAGGGAATGGGTGTATACATACATAATGAGTGTGGTGCGCACCATCTAGGGGATGGACACGGTTGAATCTCTCACTCGGGATGGGGGCAAGGTCAATATATGTAACCTAAACTTTTGTACCCCTATAATATGCTGAAATAAAAATAAATAAATAAATAAAGACTTGAAAAGCAACATAAAAAAGTTTGTTATTAATGGTTATCATTATGAATGAAATTCGGATCCCAGAGTTCCATCTACTTGAAAGTAAACATTAGTAGTCTGACATGTCCCATAGGATATGGTATATATCCATCCACTTGAGTGGTCAGCAGCTCAGAGAATTCTCTTAGGGAAGCAGAGGACTAGTTGGGCTACATCTTAGTTTTAAGGATAGTGATGTCATCCTGGTAATTGAAGTGAAAAATGGAAATATTTAGGGGTTAACTGGAGGCCATCACACATAAAAAGGATTTCCTAAGGTGGAGGGGATGGAAAGGTAAATTGCATTCCTTTATGAATATCAGTATTTAACCACTATCATGAATTTCCAGATAGTAAACTTGTCTGTTATTTTCTTTGGTATAATTTGGAATTTATTTAACAGAAGAGTAAATATTTGAAAGAGTAGCAATTATCCTTTACTGGAAAAACATAAAAACATCACATTAAGAAGGGCAACTCTAGGAAATACTATCTTTGTCATTATTCCCCCAATTTTTCATTGTATAGCCTTCACTTGGACTCTGAAGCAACAAAGCTCTTATTACATAAGCCACATGCTTGGCTTCTCACAAATTTTATCTCAGAGTTTTTCTTTCACTAAGAGTAACAACTAAAAATATTGCACTTCCTCATGATAATTTTATGTTAACAGAGGCATATATTAAGCCTACCTTCCTTGTCTCATTCCTGATCCTTGGGACTACATTACTAAATAAAGTGTTAGTGCATTTTCTTTGCATTTTAAGCAAAATTATTTTTATTATTTTGATAAATTTTATTTTTAAAGTCCATAGCAAAATTGCATGGAAAATACAGAGATTTCCCATATAATTTCTGTCCCCACACATGAATAGCCTTTCCAATATCAACATCTCTAACTCCATGGGTGTAGACAAATGTATAATGACATGTATCCACCATTATAGTATCACACAGAATAGTTTAATTGCCTTAAAAATCTTCTGTGTTCTGTCTGTTCACTCCCTCTCCTCAAAATTCTGGCAATCACTGATCTTTCTACTGTCCACATAGTTTTGCCTTTGACAAAACATCATATAGTTGAAATTGTACAGTATGATGACATTTCATATTATATTCTTTCATTTAGTAATATCTATTTAAGTTTTCTCCATGTTTTCATGACATGATAGGTCATTTCTAATTAGTGCTGAATGACATTACATTGCCTGGATGTACTACACATGTTTTGCCCTCAGGCTGACTTCATGGAGAACATAAGCTAAAGGGAAAAAAAAAACTACTAATATTAAGACCTATTAAAAATACAAAATCCGGGGAACCTCAGATAAAATGATGGAGTAGAGGTGACCTCCTAGCTCTGTTCCAAGAAAAGGAGGTGAAGAACTTGGAGGGCTACACATGACTGGATTGCTCCCTGCCAAGAACAGCATTGTGAAACTATAGAGAAATAGCGTGGGACATGCAATGCAGAGGGGAAAAATGGTTTATGGGAGATACAATCACAAAGTCTGGAGAGTGCAAGACTGGAGAGAACAGAGCGTGTGATGGCCATGCCTGCCAAGCCAGTGAGAGCAGTGGGATCTGACCCACAGGACACTGGGCTCCTCCACTGACCTCCACATCCACTCAGACAGGAACATGCCTGAAGTTGGTGCAAAGTCTTGGCATGAGACGGCAGGCTCTGTGGAGAGGGGACAATAGTGGGAAACATCTTGAACTCCCTGGCGTTCTGTGCTAGAGGACTGCACTGGACAGGGGAGGGACTGGTCTGAGTGACCACTTCCCACAAATGTGCAAGGGAGTTTGGAGACAGGCATCTCACCTCTGGAGGTCAGTGGCGCCAGAACAAAGGAGGCGAACACTGAAAAGGTGGCTCTGCCCCTAGAAACTGCTGATGAATAGGCCAGCTCAAAGCAGGACAGAAAGAGCAAGACCTTCTTCTGGACAGGCATGAGATTGTGGGACTGTGACACACAAGAGACATCAGGTATCCTGTTGATTCAGCCCACTGAACTGGCATCTGTCAACTGCTGAGCAGTCACCCCCAGCGCTAGCTCTTTGTGGGTGGATGGCTGCCATTTTGAGGGTCCACAACCTGGATGATGCAGCGTGCTATGATTTTGGGAAGCACCCCTCCCCCAGCCCAGGGAGTTTGGCACTGGCTGTGGTGGGCTCTGCCCTTAGAGGTGGGGGTAGGCAAGTATAGCTGCTTGCTCTGAGTGGTTGGTGTGAATCCACAGGACTTCCGTGACCTATTGTTTTGGCTGGCCAGGCCTGTATCAGTCGACGAATCTTGGGTGCTTCCCCCCAGTGCTACATCCCCAGTGGTGGGAGGCTGCCACCTGTGGAATCCCCAGATGCTGGGGCGCTTGGTGGTGAGGTGGCACATCTCCCCTAACCCAGCAACTTTTGCGCAGGACATGTGGGCTATGCCCTTGGAAATGGGAAGAAGGGAAAAAAGCCACTTTCCCTGTGCAACTGGCATGAATCTGTGGGGCCATGGCACTGAACAATAATTGATAGCCCATTGATTTGGCCCACCGGACTGGCTTAGATAATCTAATAAGAACATAACTCTAGAGCTTACTCTCCATATCTCTGCAGTTGCCAACAGTGGGGTCTGTAGACAGGAAAGGAAAATCCTGGCCAGCGACCTTAACAATTCCACCAATTGACCCCTCCCATTAGAAGCAACCTCCCAAGCATGTTGAAAAAGCCCTGAATAACATATTAGTGGCCCCCCCCAGAGGCAGATCAAGAAACCATAGAGGCACACACACGCACAGGCTTGCGGGCATCAGCTGAGATCTGTCTTGCTGTTACCCCCACTTTAAAGAGGAATAGGGTCCAAGCAGTCCTCGATAGTGGCAAGACTATTCCTAAAGATTGGGGCATTCATATTCCTCACCTGGGAGACCAGAGATTAACACAGAGGCATCAGATTACTCAATAACTGGCTCCTCCATGCAATCAGCAATGAAAAATAGAGAAGGCAACTCCATAGCTTAACAAAGTAACCTCCACCTCAAGCTAGTAGGGGGCAGTAGAGTCATACACACAAGTGCTATCTACCACCTAGGAGCTTAAGCTGGGGGACCAAACTAACTAATCTCCATCGGCAAGAGGTGAAGACAACAGGTCAGAGGTCATCCAATATTCTAAAATATGCCTAAGACAATACAAGACCAGTGTGCCTCTTCCCACCAGTGTCAAGGGACATCCCTTGGGGGCTTTAGGTTAGGGGCACAAACCAGTCCTAGTACCCCCAGTTCTCAGTCAAGTAGCCTGATGAGAAAGAACCAATGAAAGAATACAAAAAACATGAAAGATCAGAGAGAAAAGTCACCCACAAAAGAAATCATGAGACCCTCAAAAATGGGTACTAATTTAAATGAAATCATTAAAATAACAGAGGATGAGTTCCAAATATGGATTGTTGATAAAACTTAATGGAATTGAAGAGAAAATAGAAACCTGACACAAAGAAATGAATGAAAAGTTCTCTAAAGAAATTGAAATATTACTAAAGAACCAAACAGAAATACTGGAGATGAAAGAGGCATTCAGGGAAATGCAAAACACAGTGGAAAGCCTTAAGAATAGAATGGATCACACAGAGGAGAGAATCTCAGAGCTTGAAGATAATGCCTATGTGCTAAACAAATCAAATGAACAAAAAGAATACAGAAGCAAGACACAGGAACAAAACATACAAGAAATGTGGGATTATGTGAAGAAACCAAATATAAGAATTGTAGGCATCCAAGAGAGAGAAGAAGAAAATACATAAGGGCTGGAAAATCTAAATCTAGTTCTGGGAGGAAAATATGCCTGGCCTGGCTAGAAATCTAGACATCCAGATACAAGAGGCACACAGAACTCCTGGGAGACTCAACGTCAAAAGGCAATCACCACATCACATTGTTATTAGACTGGCCAAAGTAAACACAAAAGAGGCAATCTTTTGAGCAGTATGACAAAAATAGCAGATAAACTACAAAAGAAAACATATCAGACTGACTGCAGATTTCTCAATGAAGCCCTACAAGCCAGAAGGGACTCAGGACCTAACCTCAATCTTCTAAAACAGAATAACGGACAACCTAGAATTCTTCACCTGGAAAAACTAAGCTTCATCTATGAGGGAGAAATAAAGACTGTCCCAGACAAGCAATCACTGATGGAATTTGCAAAGACCAGATCTATCCTGCAGGAAGTATTCAGACCTGCATTATACACTGAATGGCATAACAGATGTTCACCAAAGTAAAATCACACAAGAGTTAAAGTCCATAACCTGGATTTCATAATGGCTCTAGAGGTAAAATAAAACCATAAGAATTTACCCAACAATATGAACAGAAATCTACCCTAAATATCAATCCTCTCAATGAATGTGAATGGCTTGAATTGTCCTGTGAAAAGACATAGACTGGATAAGTGGATAAAAAATTATAAGCCAAGTATGTACTGTCTCCAGGAAATGCAACTAACACAAAAAGATGCTTTTAGACTCAATGTCAAGGGTTAGACAACAAACTTACAGGCATACGGAAGCCAAAAGAGAGCAGGGGTAGCAATCCTTATTTCAGACAACATAAACTTTAAAATAGCAAAAGTAAAGAAAGACAAAGATTGACACTGTATAATGATGAAAGGAAAAATCAAACAAGAAGACTTAATTCTTAATATTTACGCACCCAAAAAAGGAATGCCAAGATACATAAAGTAAACCCTGTTTGATCCAAGTACCATAAAGAACAGTAATGCCATTCTAGCTGGGATTTCAACACCCCGCTGACTGAATTTGGCAGATCCTCCAAACACAAATTAAACAAAGAAACAATGGACTTAAACAGAACTGTAGAAAAAATGGTTCTAACAGACATCTACAGAACATTGCACAAAAATACAGCCAAATATACATTTTTCTCTTCAGCTCATGGAACTTTCCCCAAAATCGATCACATTCTAGGCTATAAATCAGATCTCAACAAATTAAAAAAAATAGAAATTATACCATGTATCTTCTCAGACCACAGTGGTATAAAATTAGAGATCAATTGCAACAGAAACATTCAGAACTTCACAAAGTCACGAAAATTAAACAATTTATTCCTGGACAACTATTGGGTCAAGGAGGAGATCAAGATGGAAATTAGAAGATTCTTCATACTAAATGATAATGGGGACATGAATTATCAAAATCTGTGGGATACAGCTAAAGAATTCCTGAGAGGAAAACTAATAGTATTAAATGCTCACATCCAAAAGATAGAAAGCTCACAAATCAACAAACTAATAAACCACCTCAAGGAACTGGAAAAGGAAGAGCAAATTAATTCTAAACGTAGCAGAAGAAAAGAAATAGCTAAGATCAGAGCAGAACTAAAGGAAATTGATAACAAAAGAATTATAGAGAAGATCAATTAAAACAAAAGTTGGTTGTTCAAAAAGATAAACAAAATTAATAGGCCTATTGCTAGATTGACAAGAACTAGAAAGGAAAGGACTTTAATAAACTCAATCAGAAATGAAAATGAGATGTCACTACAGACATCATGGAAATACAAAATATTATCTTTGATACTATAAAAATCTATATGCCTAAAATCTACAAAATGTGGAGGAAATGGACAAATTCTGGGAAGCACATAACCTCCCTAAGCTCAATCTGCAGGAAATAGAATTCCTAAAAAGACCAATATCAAGCATGGAACTTGGAGCAGCAATTTAAAATCTTCCAACAAAAAAAAATGTCCCAGAGCAGACGGGTTCACAACTGAATGTTACCAAACCTACAAAGAAGAACTCATAACTATACTGCAGAAATTTTTCCACAACATTAAGGATGGTATCCTCCCCACCTATTGCTAGGAAGCCAATATCAAATTGATACCACAGCCCAGAAAGGACAGAACAAAAAAAGAAAAGTATAAACCAATACCCTTCATGAATACAGTTGCAAAAATCCTCAACAAAATCTTAGCAAATCAAATCCCACAGCATATCAAAACAATAATTCATCATGATCGGGTGGGATTTATCCCAGAGATGCAAGCCTGGTACAACATACACAAATCTATAAATTCAATTCACCACATAAATAAAAGCAAGAACAAGGACCATATGGTTCTCTCAATAGACAAAGAAAAAGCATTTGACAAAATCTAGCACATATTTATAATAAAAACTCTCAACAAAATAGGCATAGATGGGACATTCCTTAAAATTACTAAGGCCATACATAATAAACACATAGCTAATATCATACTGAATTGGGAAAAAATTTAAAGCATTCTCACGTAGAACAGGAAACAGACAAGATTGCCCACTATCTCCCCTGCTATTAAACATAGAGCTGGAAGTCCTTGCCAGAGCAATCAGACAAGAGATAGGAATTAATGGTGTCCGAATAGGGGCAAAAGAGGTCAAACTCTCACTCTTTGCTGATGGCATGCTATTGTAATTAGAAAATCCCAAGGATTCAACCAAGAGACTACTAGAATTGATAAATGAATTCAGTAATGTCTCAGGATCCAAAATTAATGCACACAGTTAGTGGCTTACATATATGCCAATAACATGCGAGCTGAAAATCAACTCAAAGACACAATACTTTTCACAATAGCATCAAAGAATATTAGATATTTATGATTATATTTAATGAAGGAGGTGAGAGAAATATATAGGGAAAACTACAAAAAACTGAGAAAAGAAATCACAGAAGGTGTAAACAGATAGATATCTCTACCATGCTCATGGATTGCTAGAATCAATATTGTTAAAATGTCCATACTACCTGAAGTGACCTACAAAATGATTGCAATCCCTATCAAAACACCACCATAAGAATTCTGGTAGAAAATACTGGGAAGACTCTTTTAGACATAGGCCTAGGCAAAGAATTTATAAAGAAGACCCCCAAAGCAACCACAGCAGCCACAAAATTAAATAAGTGGGACCTGATCAAATTAAAAATTTCTGCACAACCAAGGAAACTGTCATTAGAGTGAATAGGTAACCTACAGAATGGGAGAAAATATTTGCTTTCTACACATCTGATAAAGGGCTGATAACAAGAATCTATAAAAAACATAAGAAAATCAAAATGAAAAAATCAAACACCCCATAAATAAATGGGCAAAAGACATGAACAGAAACTTTTCAAAAGAATACAGACTAATGCCCAACATCTCTAATAATTAGGTAAATGCAAATCAAATCCACAATGAGATATTACCTAACTTCAGTGAGAATGGCCTTCATCAAAATGTCCCAAAACAAGAAATGTTGGCATGGATGTGGAGAGATTAGAACACTCTTACACTGCTTATGGGACTGAAAATTAGTACAACCCCTGTGGAAAGTAATTTGGAGACACCTCAAAGAGCTAAAAATAGAAATGCCATTTGATCCAGCAATCCCACTACTAGGCATTAACCCCAAGGAGAAAAATACATTCTATAATAAAGACATCTGCACTTGAATGTTTATAGCAGCACAATTAACAATTTAAAATATTTGGAAACAACTCAAGTGCCCATCAATACATGAGTGGATTAATTAAATGTGGTATATATGTATACAATGGAATATACTCAACTACAAAAACAATGGTGAACTAGCGAGTCTTATATTATCCTGGATAGAGAGTGAACCCATCCTTCAGATATCACAAGGGTGTAAAAACATGTACTCACCATCAAATTGGTACTAATTGACCAACACTAATATGGTCACATGATACTAATAGGATGCCAGTCAGGTAGTACGTGATAGGGTAAACTCACAACTAATGGAAGTGGAACCCACTCTATGTGGGAAGGACACACTTGTAATCCTGGATTGGGCGAGGCAAACACATTACATTTAACAAAAATGTTTGTATCCCCATAATATCCTGAATTAAAAATAAATAAATAAATAAATAAAATAAAAAATCTTTTATTTCATTATATGGAACTCAAAGTACAAAAAACTGAGTCTTTACTAAAGTTCACTTAGATGGAAACTAAATTATGCTACCTTAGAGCATTGTATATATATCCAAGATCTTCAGATTAATAATAGATGATCCATAAATGAGCAAATATTAACCATTTGGATTCAGAATCTGTGGTCTGTCTATACAGTGATTCATTAATTCATTCCACAAAAACATTTGAACTTTTAATAAATCTGAGCAATATTCCAAGTGATAGAGATTTAGCAGTTCACAGTAACACAAAAAAATTCCTATCCTCATGAAGTTGAATTCTTTTTAAACAGCAATAACTTCCAATAATTGATTCACATTCTCTCTCTTTTTTTTTATTTCATCTTATTATGAGGGGTACAAAAGTTCAGGTTACATACGTTGCCCATGTACCGCCTATCCCCCGAAGTCAGAGCTCCAGGCGTGTCCATTACCCAGAGAGTGCGCACTGCACTCATCATGTAGGTATATACCCATCCCCTCCTCGCACTCCCCCTCCCCGAGTCAGCACCTTCCAGCGTGACCATTCCCCAGATGGTGCGCAACGCACTCATCATGTAGGCATACACCCATCCCCTCCCCCCACCCCCACCTCAGTCTGATATCCAATTGGTATCATTCCCAGATGTGAATTTAGGTGATGATCAGGGAAACCAATTTCCTGGTGAGTGCATGTGGTGCTTGTTTTCCCATTCTTGGGATACTTCACTTAGTATAATGGGTCCCAACTCTCTCCAGGAGAACCAAAGAGATGTCGTATCACTGTTATTTCTTACAGGTGAGTAATACTCCATGGTATACATATACCATAATTTACTAATCCAATCATGAATTGATGGGCATTTGGGTTGTTTCTACATCTTTGCAATTGTGAATTGTGCTGCTATAAACATTCGGGTACAGGTGTCTTTGTCATAGAATGACTTATGTTCTTTTGGGTAGATGCCCAATAATGGGATTGCTGGATCGAATGGTAGGTCTATTTGAATCTTTTTAAGGTATCTCCATAATGCTTTACACAGGGGTTGCACTAGTTTGCAGTCCCACCAGCAGTGTATGAGTGTTCCTGTCTCTCCGCATCCACTCCAACATGTGTTGTTTTGGGACTTTTTGATAAAGGCGATTCTCACTGGGGTTAAGTGATATCTCATTGTGGTTTTGATTTGTATTTCTCTGATGATTAGGGATGTTGAGCATTTTTTCATATGTTTGTTTGCCATTCTTCTGTCTTCTTTAGAAAAGTTTATGTTCATGTCCTTTGCTCACTTTTTGATGGGGTTGTTTGATTTTTTTCTTGCTGATTATCCTCAGTTCCAAATAGATTCTATTTATCAGTCATTTATAGGTTGTGTAGCATATGAAATTTTTTTCCCCATTCTGTAGGTTGTCTGTTTGCTCTCGTGACAGTTTCTCTGGCTGTGCAGAAGCTTTGTAATTTAATCAGTTCCCATTTATTTATTTTTATTGTTTCTGTGATTGCCTTTGGGGTCTTCTTCATAAATTCTTTGCCTAGACCAATGTCTATAAGAGTTTTTCCCACATTTTCTTCTAGAATTCTAAGAGTTTCACACCTAAGGTTTAAGTCTGTTATCCACTGTGATTTGATTTTTGTGAGAGGTGAAAGCTGTGGGCCCTGTTTCAGTCTTCTACATGTGGCTATCCAGTTTTCCCAGCACCATTTATTGAATAAGGATTCTTTTCCCCAGAGTATGTTTTTGTCTGCTTTGTCAAAGATTAGGTGGCTATAGGAGGATGGTTTTATATCTGGATGCTCAGTTATGTTCCACTGGTCTGTGTCCCTGTTCTTGTGCCATTACCAAGCTGTTTTAATAACCACAACTTGTAGTATAGTTTGACGTCTGATAAATTAATACCTCCCATTTTGTTCTTATTGCCTAAAATTACTTTTTCTAAATAGGGTCTTCTCTGCTTCCATACAAAATGCATTCAAAAGGGAAGAAATATTCTCCTCATCAGAATATAATGAATTACTATGACATGTCCTAAAATGTTCATTAGTTGAGTTCAACTGCATTTGTGATTATTGTAGCTCTCTGATTCGAGTGAGGGAAGTTGTTGATGGGCCACAGGCCAACTGCAAAGATGTTAATAAATATGCCTGATACCCAATGCAGCCTTAAAATCAGTACATTTACCTTCTTGGTGCTTCTACACCCCCATATTTCTAATGTATCAACATATAAATCAGGGTCCTAGTTCTGTGTTCTCAGCTGTAGCATCATTTGGTTTAAACCTAGAAACTTTAGAGAAGGATTGTAGGGTAACTGACAGAAAGTATAAAATCGGGAAATCTTACATCGCCAGTGTGGGGTCCAGAGAGGGGACTTTTAGTTTAAACAATTAAAGAGCTGAGATTCAGAATAATCATCATCATCTAGACACTTTATTTTCAAAATCACTACCACCCCTCCCAATGATAGTTGACTACCTTCATACCTGACTTTCATTTTACATCTCATAATTTAGCTGCTTATATGCTTCAAGAGAGTTGAACCCGGTGAAACTGGAAAAATGCCCAGATCTGATTTTAGTAATTCATTGGCAAAGAAAAGCAGGAATGATTTGTGTGTATATACTGTGTATATATACACATGTATGCACATGAGTGCAACCAGGAATAAAAACTATGCTGATTTTTTTTACTTTACTTGTAACAGCTGTCAGATTTCTATAATTTTAAATGAGGGAGTCACTTAGCTATGTTTGTGCTTGGGAATAGTCTTCCTCCAAGTTCAAGTTATAGTGCAGAAATTTTTGATTCAATGTCACTTTGGATCTCTATAATAATGACAACTATCTATCAAAAAAAAGCAACTCTTTGGCATTATAATTGTTCAAATAGTAATCGTGTGCCTATCTTTGAGATACAAGACTTTTGACAAGTCTTCAAAGACTCTCCCACTCACTCCCTAATCTCAGATTCTATTTTAAGTTAGTTTTGGAACATAATTCACAGAGACACATTCACCTGAGTAAAAAGGCATAATGCTGGTGTTTCTTGGGAGAGAGAGGCCTTCATGAGCAAATCCGTTGAGATTCATTTATATATAAATGGCATTATACATGAATGGCATATATTGGGAAGAACAGCAACTATCGAAAATATCAAAAAGGTTAGGTGACCTGAAAGGTATGGAAAGATACTCTTATACTAGTATTGTAATTACAGATAACAGTGCCATGAGTATGTCTGGTGGTGAGAGCAGCTGTGTCTCCCCACTTCTACTGCATAAGCAGTGAAGTTAGGAAGGTCAGAGACCCTGGAGATTGCATGAGATTGATCGAATTCCTGCAGCCACACTCCCAGGATGAATGTAAACTATTTTCTCCAAAGACAGTGCAAAGGGATCCAACCCTAGGAGAAAAAGGTTTACAACTCAAATAGAATTGATATTCAGTGAAACCACCACCCTGCAATGAAGTAATTCCTGTCCTGTACTCACTTCCTTTTATAAGCTAAGGTTCTTATGTTGTTAGAGGACAGATATAGCAGTGAGGAGGGGGATATGGAAGGGTGGTCAAGGGGTTACATTGAAATGGCAAGCCATCCTATCACAGGAAACATGGTGGTTCAGGGTGGATATCACTCCCAGTATTTTCCTGGCTCATTCTCTTCAGATGGGCCAATGAAGTGGGCTCCAAATAACTAGGAGATTCCTACAGTTGCTTCTGTGTCCCTAGAAGTCCCAACCATCCACAGGACCCACAATGAAGTTACCTCATTGATGTTAAGCCAGTGTGGATAACTGCTACCAGGTGAGATTAAACCAGAGAAAACATTGGGCACTTGGATACCTGGAAGTTGGGAAGCCTAATAGCATAGGCCTCCTCTCATTGTTTCATTAACCTTTAAATAATACAAGCCTGCATATCATGTGATTGATTACTGGGCCCCTATTTTGTGTGTTATGGTGGGGTGTTTAATATACTACCAGAGCAGACCTGCTTAGCCAACAAAAACCCTAGGGATCTTCCTCTTCTATAGCAGAGAAAGAGCTTATAGTTCTGTTAGGACTCTCAACATTTCCATAAATAAGGATGGTGAGGAGGTGATGGTGAGAGGAAACATCTGTGGAAGTAGCATCATTGTTCCAAACCAGAAGACCTACAATCATTGGGTGACCAGCTAGAAGTATGGTAAGATACAATGCATGTTTCACAAAACAGGTAAAGAGTGGAAGTTTATAACACATGTTTCACAAAACAGGTAAGAATTGGAAGTAACACTGCCACTGCATAGGAAAATCTGAGAGGTTCCTTGATGAACCATAATTTGGGTGGGCTCCAGGATTTTACTGGAAGTGAACTAAGGAGAAGGTAAAAACAGCAATTAGATAAACGTTAGGGGAGGGCTATGACTGGCCTTGGTTTTTCATTAAGCTCTGATGGACACCTGGACATACAAAGAGACCTGCTATTTCTTTGGACCAGAGTAGATATACTCCTTCCTTTTTTTTTTTTTTTTGTTCTCCACTGAAGGTGGTTCTAGAGGAACTTTTTGAAAATAATGGATATTCATAAAGATGTTCTAATTCTTGGTTCACCCATTTTTCCTACTTTCCAGTGCAACCCTTCCTCCTAGAAGCAGGTTCACTAAGCACACACAGCCAGAAAAAGGCAATCCAGTGTGAGTCAATAGAACAATCAAGGACAGGAATATCAACCTATTTAAGCTGGTCAACTGAAATAAGATGTCTGTTCATATTTTTTGTTGTTTTTGGAAATAACAAAACTGGAGGAAGCTTTGCAGACACCTTCCTAGTTCCTCTATTTTAATTTGCACTGACTCTCCTATATATTTTAGTGACTACAGTTGGCATTTTGAAAATAAAACTCAGTGACAATTGGCAAAGTCAAAATGCTTTTATTTATACTGAAGTTTAGCAA